>NC_062220.1:15140830-15765830 GCF_902686445.1 Sciurus carolinensis
GGGTATTGAGATGCTTTATTATAATGCGGCCAGTTTTCCCCTGGCAGCCTCCTCACGCGCCTCCCTCCCTCCCTTCCCTAGTGGTCTTTTGTTTCTTAAGTTGCCTGAACTGTTGCCTCTCTTTGGATGTCTAGATTCCTGTTCACTAAGCAGTTCTGTCACCATCACACCTGTGCCTGTGGCCTCCCAGGTTCTCCTTAACTGTCGGTGGCCACAGTCTTCCTTTCCCCGGGCGCACAGCCTGGAGGATCCTTTTCGAGACCTCTTTCTCTCCCCAGACAGCGAGCGCCCAGGTCTTGCTGATTCTTTCGCTTCCCGGCTTTTCCGGTTCATCTTTCCTGTTTTATTTGGAAGCCAACTCTCCTACCCAAAGGCCTGCAGTCTGCGCCAGGCTCAGCACCTGGAACGGTCTCGTGCGTGCGATGTACGTGGTGGTGTCCTGCTCCTCAGCCCCGGTGCAGGACCAGCTGTGAGGTCTTAGGTGAATCTGCATCGAATCCGCATCGTAGTGAGCAAATCTGGGAGCTCAGAGTAAGTAGGGGCCGTGCTTCCGTTCCGTCCATGTTCTCTTCGTAGTGTTGAACACCTCTCTTTGTCTTTTTAAAAAATAAAGACAATACTATTGAGATAGGACTCCTACCATCATTCAACCCACTGTGTAAACTGCAGTGGTTTGGGGGACATTTATAGAGCTGTGCAGTCATTTCATGACCCCCAAAGAAACGTCATACCCACTAGCAGTCACTTCCCATTTCCTCCAAGCCCCAGCCCCTGGCCATCACCAATCTACCTTCAGTCCCTATAGACTTGCCAATTTGGTGCATTTCATCTAAATAAAATTATGTAGAATGTGACCTTGTGACTGGCTTCCTTCACTTGGCATGTTTTCAAGGTTCATCCTTATCGAAGCATGTATCAGTACTGCATTTCTTTCTTTCTTTTTTTTTTTTTGAGTACCGGAGATTGAACTCAACCACTGAGCCACATCCCCAGCCCTGTTTTGTATTTATTTAGAGACAGGGTCTCACTAACTTGCTTAATGCCTCACTGTTACTGAGGCTGGCTTTGAACTCGCGATCCTCCTGCCTCAGCCTCCTTAGCCACTGGGATTATAGGCATGCGCCACTGTGCCTGGCTCATTTCTTTTATTGCATAAAAAAATCCTCCATTATATAGATATGATATGATATATCACATTTATCCATTCATCCATTGATGGAAAATTGGCTCGTCTTTATTTTTTAAAATTCATATGCAATTCGTTGGTTTTCAGTTTATTTGCAGAGTTGTGCAACCTTCACCATTATCTAATTTTAGAACATTTTCATCACCCTATAAAGGAATCCCATCCCATTAGCAGTCACTCTGTTCTCCCCCATCCCCTACTCCTGATTTATGTTCTGGGTCTGTGGATTTGCCTGTGCTGGACATGTCTTATAAAGGAATCATAGTATGTGGTCTTTGGTGACTGACTTTTACTTACATAATTTCCAAGGCTGTTCTGTGTTTTCTTAGATTCTCTATTTCTTTGGTATCCATTCCTCAGAGGGTCAGCTGATTAACTTTTTTTTTTTTTTTTTGCATTTTTTTTAACCATTTCTATTAATGCATTACAGCACATAGTATTGGAATTCCTCATACCACATTCATAATGCATGTAGCATCATTTGCTCAGTCTCCTTCTCCAGGACCTCCCCTTCCCTCCCCTCCTCCTTCCCCAGATGCACTTGCTCTAACTGGTTATTTTCTATCTCGTGTTTTTTATTTTTTTTATTTTTATTTATCTATTTTATTTTTTATCTTGATGTGCTGTCATTTTGGCTTCACTGACTAGCGGGAGAGCGTCCCTCCCAGAGCTAGTCATTCCGTAGAGACAAGGAAGATACCGTCACCTGCAAACTAGCCAGTCCAAGAGTCCACACCCTCAGCCGTCTCCTGAATCACACATAACCAAGTCTAACCAGGACAGTGTCCATCAGAACATAGACTTAACTCCTCAGTTTAGTCCTTAGCTTGTGGTAAGGCAGCACGTTCTTATTCTTAGAGACTACTGTGTGCAATTTGTGACTATGTACATGTACATATGAACATGTATGTTATGTATGTGTGTATATATAGTGTGTATATATATGTGTGTTGTGTGTATGTACACCCAGGGGTGGCCGTCTGTAGCAGGAGTTCCACATTCATGAATCGAACCAACTATAAATGGAAAATATTTGAAAATAAATTGCACCGAATGTATATAGATTTCTTTTTAGTATCATTATTCCTTAAGCAATATAACAACTATTTTCATTGTATTAGGTATGATAAGTAATCTAGAGATGATTTAAAGTGTCTGGGACGATATGTATGGGTTATAAATAAAACCACCATTTTATATAAGGGACTTGAGCATCTGCAGTTTTTTAAAATTTGTTCCTTTTAAATATACATGACAGAGTGTATTTTGGCATATTATATATGCATGGAGTGTAATTTCCCATTCTTGTGGTTCTACATAATGTAGAGTTACACTGGTTGTGTATTCATATATGAGCATAGGAAAGTTCTGTCCAATTCATTCTACTGTCTTTCCAATTCCCATCCCCCTATCCTTTCCCTTCATCTCCCTTTGTCTAACCCAGGGAGCTTCTATTCTTCCCTACCTTCCCCCTTTATCAGAGAGAACATTTGGCCTTTGGATTTTTAGGATTGGCTTATTTCACTTAGCATGATTTTCTAGTTCCATCCATTTACCTGCAAATGCCATAATTTCATTCTTCTTTATGGCTGAGTAGTATTCCATTGTGTATGTATAACACATTTTCTTTATCCATTCATCATTCAAGGCCACTTAGGTTCGTTCCATTGCTTAGCTATTGTGAACTGAGCAAGCATTTATGGGTTTTGATATACCGAAGTGTCTTTTGTAGACACTGAGAAAAGATTGTATTTCCCTTGCTCTGACTCAACACAGGGATAGGTACCTCCGATTATGGTTTGGATGTGAGGTATCCCCCCAAAGTTCATGTGTGAGACAATGCAAGAAGGTTCAGAGGAGAAATGATTGGGTTGTGAATTAATCCAATTAGTGAATTAGTCCCCTGATAGACATTGACTGAAAGGTAATTGAAGTGGCAGAGTGTGGCTGGAGGAGGTGGGAACTGGGGCATGACTTTGGGTACATGTTTTTGTATCTGGCCGGTGGAGGCTTTCTCCATGCCTACTGATCACCACGTGAACGGCTTCCCTCGCCAACTCTTCTGCTATGATGTCCTGCCTCACTCGAGCCCGGAGGAACGAAGCTGGCCTTCTGTGGACTAAAGCCTCTGAAACGTGAGCTCTCAGATAAACTTTTCCTCCTGTAAAATTGTTCTTGTCAGATCTTTTAGTCACAGGAGCAAAAAGCTGACTAGAGCCCCTCCTATGCCCAGAGCAGCCAGAATTCCCCCAAGTAGCAGCCTGAGCTCGCAGGGCCTTTCCTCAGAAAACAAGGGCTCCGGCCCTGCACACTGTGGCATGCCCCCTCCTGCTGCAGCTGCAGGAACCTTCTCCTAGCGACAGGCTTCTCTGTGCTGTCATGCAGCTCCTTCATCAACATCCGAAGGAAACTTTGTAGTAAGTTTTGAACTCAGGAAGTGTGAATTCAAAATTGCTGTAGTGATTGAGTCCCTTGAATTTTCTTTCTTTTTTTTTTTAATTCATTTTTATTGTATACAAATGGGATACATTTTGTTTCTCTGTTTATACATGAAGTAGAGGCATACCATTTTTGTAATCATACATTTACCTAGGGTAATAGTTTTTTATTCATTGTTTTTTTTTCTCCCCCCTACCACTCCCACCCCTCCCACCCCTCTTATCCTTCTATACAGTCCCTCCTTCCTCCATTCTTGCCCCCCCCACTCCCCATTATTTGTCATCATCTGCTTATCAGTGAGATCATTCGTCCTTTAGTTTTTTGAGATTGGCTTATCTCACTTAGCATGGTAGTCTCCAATTTCATCCATTTGCCTGCAAATGCCATAATTTTATTCTTTATGGCTGAGTAATATTCCATTGTGTGTGTATATATATATATATATATATATATACACACCACCATTTCTTTATTCATTCATCAATCAAAGGGCATCTAGGTTGGTTCCACAATCTGGCTATTGTGAATTGAGCGGCTATGAACATTGTTGTGGCTGTATCTCTGTAGTATGCTGATTTTAAGTCCTTTGGTGAATTTTCATGTGAACTTTATAATTGACTTTTCAAGTTCTGTGGTCAATTTTGATAGGGACTGTGTTGAGTCTATAGATCAATTTGGGGAATATTACCATCTTAATATTAAACCTTCCAATCGTGAACTAGAGTGTCTTTTCATTTATTTAGGCCTTTATTTTAAAAAATTTTTTCCCACAACATTTCATAGTTTTAAGTGGACAAATCTTAATTCTTTTGTTAAATTCATTCCCATTTTTTTCTTTTGCTTTATTGTAAATGGAATTGTTTTATTTTGCATCGCTCAGTGCTAGTATACGGAAACATACAACTGGGTTTTGTGTGTCGATCTTGTACCCTGTGGCCCACTGAGCTTGTTTGTTCTAACCACTTCTGGGTGGCTTACTAAGGTTTTTTGTATGAAGATCACATCGTCTGGGAAGACAGAGATACCAATCTGGGTGCCCTTTTTTTCTATTTCTTGCCCAATTTCCCTGGTTTGAGCCTCCGGTTGTATAGAAGAGATGAGAGCCAACTCCCTCATCTCTCTTCCGATCCTAGGAGGAAAGCATCCAGTCTCTAGCTGTTGAGAAGGGTGTTATCTGTGAGTCTTTCGTAGAAGATCTCTTGTCATTTTGTCATCCTGAACTATTTTTTGAACGTATAGAGTAGAAAAACGTGAACCTTAGACTCAGACTTGAGTTTGACTTGATTAGTTTATTAATTCTACCAGGAACCTTTCAGTGTTAGATGCTAGTGTAGAAAAGGAAATCCCTCCTCCCAAACTGCTCACAGTGGAATGAGGGAGACGGTCATGTGGGTTCAATATTGTGATGTGCTGGGTGTGGTGATGGGGCGTGACCAGGACAGTGACAGGTACAGAAAACAGCCCCCCGGGAAGATGAGACGACCTCTGGACGTGATGTCTGAATTGCTCCTAAGCAGCACTGGAGAGAGTCCTGGAAGAGAGGGAATGTGCGAGAGGTGGCGGGACAGGTGGACCCCGCGTGCCACAGCCTAGCGCAGAGCGCAGAGCCTGCGGGTGTTGCTCAGACTCCTTCTTATCAAATTCCTGTGACTCGGTCGAGCAGCACTGGGTGGAGCTGATGAAGCTGTGCAGCAGCTGACTCTGTATGGCTCCCATGACTTGTCACCGTGGACTGTACGGCAGCCACATAGGCTGAGCTGTTAACCCAAGTGCTGCGTGGTTGCACTCAGCTGGAGGTCGTGACCTGGTTCTTCCTTACAGAATCTGGAACTTAAACTTACATGCTTCTTCTTGGGTCCTTTTCAGTTCAGGAAATGGCCAGGTGATTCATTTGGTAAGTGTCTCCAGGTCTGCCCTCCCCTGGAATGGCTTCTCCCCCAGGCTGCCCTGGGAGGCTGAGAAGGAGGTGGCTTTCAGTCCCAGTTCCCCGTCAGTGACTTCCAGGAACTGAGAAGGAAGCTGAAAGAACAGAAAGTCAGATAGTTTCTGTCTTGGGCTAAAAACACTCAGCTCCTCTGTTCTTACAACACTTGTCTCTTGGCAGCCAGACCAGGAAGGAGAGGGACGGTGAAGGGTGCCAGGGTGCCAACAAGAGCATCCGAGTCCTTGACAGAGCTCAAAATAGCATTCACAGTGCGCAGTGACTCATCTCCCGCAGGCCTGCCCACCCGTGATCCGAGCAGCGAGGACGGGCTGAGTCAGGGCTCCTGCATCTTCCTCCCAAGACTGAAATTCCCTGCCTTCCCTGGGCTCTCCTGGCTGCTCAGCAGAGGGAGGCCCACAAAGCAGGAGGCGGGGTCAGGGAGGAGGACTGCCCTGGGCCAGAACTAAGCCTTGCTGGCGTCTTTGCTTGTTTTTGTTTTGGGTACTGGGAATTGAATGCAGGGTGTTTTACCCTGAGCTTTACCCCCAGTCCTTTTTGTTTCTGAGACAGTGTCTCCCTAAGGTGCTGAGGCTCACCTGGAACTTGTGATCCTCCTGCCTCAGCCTCCCAAGTCGCTGGGATTATAGGCCTGTGCCACCACACTTGGCTTTGTGACTTCTTTCTTGAAGGGCTTTCTCTCCTCTCTGCATTATGCCTGAGGTCCACCTGGAGAAAGTGACGCCTCACCACTGGTTTTAAGGACTGAGAGAAATGTGGGAACTGCCCAGGCCTGCTGGGCTAAGCCATGCTCCCATGCTGATCTCTACCAGTGTGCTGGGGATTGAACCGAGGGCCTTGTGCTTATGAGGCAAGCACGCTACCAACTGAGCTACATCCCCAGCCCCACTTATATTTATCTACGATATCACAGGTGTTGGACTTTTGCTCCACCAGGTGCATCCCGGTCTCATGGGTGGACCTCGTGTGTTACTAGCCACGACTGGAGAGGGCACCCCCGTGCTTTCACACTGCATCTCTGTGTGATCTGGGCCCAGTATTCACCACTTTTGTCTCCCTTTCACCTGCAATCACTTGTTTAAAAATCATCTCCATCTGATGTGGTGGCACATGCCTGTAATCCTAGTCCCTTGGAAGACTGAAGTAGGAGGATTGCCAAGTTCAAGGTCAGCGTGGGCAATTTAGTGAGACCTGTCTACAAACAAACAGACTGGGGATGTAGTCCAGTGGTAGGGCACCTCTGGGTTCAATCTACAGGACCATAAAACCAACAAACAAAAAAATAATCTCAGTGTCTGTGTCAAGAGAAGATAACAACTCTGCTTTGAGGAAATAAGAACATGTTTTCTGTAAGGAATCCCACCGAAACCACGCCGGACACAGGAAATCACGTAAGGGAGTTTATTAAGCAAATAGAGTGTCTCCCTGCAGGGTAAGAGAGAAAATGAGAGGAAAAGAGAAAGGGTGTGCGCTAGAGAGAGAGTGAAAGCCAGGAGGATAGAGAAAGTGAGGAGGAGAGACAGAAGGATGAGAAAAGATGGCGGGGTAGCCACAGTAAAGCAATTGAATTCTGCTGAGCTAACAGGGGACCAATATCCGAGAAGGACACTTGCAAGCTGACTGATGAACCAATAGCTAGCTAGGATGTTCACAGACTGACAAGTGGTTGGGAGGCGGGGAAAATGGCTGCGAGGGAAAGGGCGGGGAGCAGCTGTGTACATTACAGTTTCTTCTGAGCCAACACGAATGACCATGCCACAAGAACACACGCTCTGGGTGACAGGAATTCCTGCAGGACGTGGTTTCCCAAGGACATGGCTCGCCTGTGACGAGATCACATAAGCCTCTTACATTTCTCCAAGAATCCTGGAGGGGTCATCGGATAGGTGGCCACAAAAAGAGGAGGAGAATCTTCCACAAGATTCAAATGTTGTTTTCAATAAAGCACAGAAATTTCCTATAGGACTCAAGTGCTGTCTCATTCCCAGGCTTTAGATTTAATAGAGGCCAGAGGTCCATCAGCCTCATATACATTTTAAGATTTTATCCAGGAGAAAAAAAATGCTAAGTCAGATACAGAGGTCAACGATAAATGGCTGTCAGTGGGGCCTAGAATAGCTCAATACAACTTAGGCTTCTTAATTTACAGCACTTCATCTCTCCTCAAGGTCACAATGCTCCAATCAGTGGAGTTTAAACAATCTAGAAGCTCTTAAATACAAATGAGGCCTCTGGAGAAACTTCAGTTCACACGTGTTGTGCTTAAAAATGGATCCTTCATCATCTGGTCGACCGGAGACAGGTCGCAGACCTGACGTCTCCTTCAGCCGGGCCCTCTCATTCTCTGATCAGCGCACAGCTCCTGCTGCGTGTCCTACTTTACTTTTGTAGCAAGTCATTTCCCCTCTTTTGCCACTTTCACAAAACTGACTTTCTTGGATCCACTCAAGTTAAAATTGTGAAGTGTCCCCGTTCCTCCCTCACAGAGGGAGCTCTTTGCCTTCCAGCTCTGCCTGTGTCTGTCATTACCAGCATTGTTCCCGGACACTTGATATGCAGATCTGGGGACTTGTCTCCAATGACACAGCACTGTCTGTCGGCGGGGGAGGAGGATCTCATACAGCTTCTGAGGGTCTCCGGTTCCCCATCCTCCTTGCAGGCAGCTTTAGTGACAAGACATCTGAATGCATTTATTTCTAAAAAGAGCAACATAAGAGGAGGACCTGGGTACCATGCAGATAATGCCCTGTGTGAGAGAAACAGGAGGCTGTACGTGAAGAATTCTGTACTTTTGTACCAGAATCAGAACTTGTGATATTCCTCCCCGTCTCCAGATAATGGATGATTCCGAACCCCCACGGATGGTCGACCCACTTACTTCAACATGTTATACAACAACCTGCAGCTCAGGGGAGAGTGATGGACAATTCACCAAAATGTGAAACGGCTTGAAAGAACATCCGCTTTTCTCATCAGAGCAATCCCATGAAATGGGTGGGACAGAGGGTTGGCCCCATTGTCACGTGAGGACACCAAGGCACAGCAAGACTGCCATTCAGCATTTTTTTCAAAAGGATGCAGACTTGGTTAGCACGGTTGGGACTGGACCCCTGACCTGTCTGATTTCTATCGCACTTCTCTTTCTGTAGTCAACCTCTTTCATTTGAGAGATGAAACCAATCCACCACCAGCAGGACCTGTGCTCTGAGTTGTCTTGTTAAAGTAGGAACGGGTTCCATCAAATTATCCACATGCTGTTCCCTGGAACTGTGGGTACATGGTCCTAGGAGCAGCCCCTCTCTGTGACAGCTGAGGACTCTGAGCCCTCTCCTGCTAGCAGTCACCTGACTTGCTCCTGACCTGTCCATTCCCCCATTGTCTTTCTCTCTTTCTTTTCTTTTTTCTTTTTCTTTTTCTTTTTGTAGTGCTGGGGGTGGAACCCAGGGCTTTACACATGCGAGGCAAGCGCTCTACCATTGAGCTGTGTCCTCAGCCCTTGTTTCCTTTCCTTGCCAGCTCCCGACGTGCGGGGCTGGAAAAGGGGACACTGTGTTCCTGCTCCCTAGAAGTACTTCCCTGGTCCCACCGGTCATGGTGCACCTGCCAGGTGTTAGGTTCTTCACCAGGTCTGAAGACAGCAAGGGAAGGCCTAGGTCTCACGCTGAGGACCTGAGTTTAGTCTTGGAAACAATTGGATTATTCATCAGCCTCTTCGCTTGCAGTTCCTGAACTGTCTTGTCCGTGTGCTGACTTCCGGGAAGCTCTCCTCACGTCACGAGTTCACACTGCACTGTTGGTCTCAGTCCTCTTCACTGCCCAGCAGAGCTTGGGACAGTCACGTTACTGACCATGCAAACATCCCACCCTCCAGTTGTCTAGGCCTCCTTAACTACACTGCCTCCAGTTGTCTAGGCCTCCTTAACTACACTGCCTCCAGTGGCAGGACACTGCTGTCACCCACAGGGGTGGTCCTTCCTCCAACTATTTCAGCCCAGAATCTCTCTGACCACACTTCAGGGGATTGACGGGCTATGACCATGTCTCCTCTCTCCTCTCTTTGCCTCTGGCAGACATCACTAATTGATGGCTGGGGCACTTGGTCTGACTGAGCCCAGACATAGTGGGTCTATCCCAGCACAGTGGGGCCCCCTCCTCTGGTTGTGCTTGACCTAAGGGTTGTCACTGTTACCACCTGGCCCTGCCACCCTTCTGCCTTGCCACCTACCCCCCACTCATCACTACCTGCAGACCCCAGAACTCCCACTCTCCTGGCCACTCCAGACTGCCTTCTCCCGTTTCTCTGCAGAGTCCAGAAAACCCTATGGCTGACCTGGGAGACGTGCCTTCGTTCAACGATGAGCAACAACTCAAAAATGGTAGGAATACATTTTCACACTGTCACCAGAAATAAGTCCTCGAGGTGGTAGCTTCGTGAATTCGCTTGGTGTAATCTTCCACAGTTATACCTATATCAAAGCCCCACCTCACACCGTACATAAATGCACGTGTGGGGAAAAAGACTTTGCACCCAAAATGACAAAGTAGTACTAACTACAAAGCTGTGTCCCTGGGACCCGAGTCCCGCCCCCGGGCTTTATGGAGAGCCCCTGGAAAGCCGCCCGGCACCCGAAGCCCCTTCTCTGCGCTCCTGAGCGCACTGCGCCGGCGGGTCACAGGGTTTCCAGGCATGCACGCTGCAGCCCTGAGTGCCATCAGCTCCCAGTGACACTTCCCAGTGGACGTGCCCTTGTGCAACCATCAGCGTCACTCCTGGTCCCTCCACCCCCCGGATGACTTTGCTCATCACTTTGCGAGGAGGAGGAAGCCCCCTGCCTTCCTCCCCCACCCTGTGCAGGCTGCAGGGTGCTTGCCTGGCTGCACTCCATCAGCTCGCTCTTCCACCTCCAGTCTCCCCTCTTCCCCTGTCATCCTTTCTGCCCCTCCAGCCTCCCCCAACTTAAAAAACAGACAAAAAGTACAAATCGACATGAAGCCAAAACCAAATCTCCACAAACAGCCCCCTCTCTTCGTCTTCAAGGGACGCCCTTGGCCATCTGACTTCCTTGTCCCCATCGCAGCTTCTATACAGGACTCCTCTAGAGAGCCCCCCAGGGTCCCCTCCCTCCAGCCCCATGGGCCACTGCGCAGGACCACCCTGCCTGACTTCCCATGGCTCTGGGGAAATCTCCTTGCTGGTCTCCCACCTGTCCCCAAGCCCTTTAATGTACCCATGCCTGGCTAATCATTCTCAGGGACGATTTTGAGAACTCATTGTTCTGCTCAAATTTAATTTGGCAGTTATGGTTGCCTTGTCCTGATCCCCTCCTACCTGGTTAGCTACCTCCCTTCCTGGATTCTGTGCCAGGCCACCTGACCCTGACTCCATGCCCAGGTTTACCCTTGTTGTTCTTCCCCCAGGCCGTTACTCTTGCCGTGTCGTCTCTGGAGCATCCCTGCCCTCTTACCTGTCCCTCAATGCTCAGCTCAATTTCTGTCACCTTTAGGAACTCTCTAGTGATCTGCACAACTATGAGCGACCTTTTCCCTGCATCTCTCAAAGCACATTTCTGGAGCCTCCTGAAAACACTTTGCTCTCTTAACTACTGCCAGGTCTATTTCTAGCCTTTAATCTGTTTGAGCATCAGGAATATATCTTTTATATTTTTTCCACCTCCCCAGCTCTTCTCCATTGTCCAGTGATGAGCTCTGTGTTCTTGCTGAGTCCTTGCACATAAAGGAGCTCAGTGTAGACAAGGCATTGGGTGTTAATCTCTCTGTGCTCAAGGGCCCAAGCTGGTAGCCCACAGCATGCACAGCAACCCCTGATCTATTTGCTGAGCCACTCTAGAGTTGTTGTTGTTGTTGTTTTGTTTTGTTTTTTTTTTGGTTTTGGTGGTAAAATATATAGAACATGAAATTTGCCATTGTAACCACATGAAATGTACACTTCAGTGGTGTTATTTACATTTACATGTTGTGCAACCGTCACCACTATTTCCAAGCTTCTTAATCCCCCTAAACAGAAACTGTGCCATAAAGAATGATTCCTCATGGCTCCTGCCCCCTGTCCCATCCCCTGATGATTTCCCATCTGCTATCTGTCTCCATTAACTTGACCATTCAGCGGGTTCATGTGTGTGCAGTCAGGCAACATTTATGTCATATTTCTCTTAACATGCTGTTTTCCAAGTTCATCCATGTTGTGGCTGAATGGGTGACTAGCATTCCATTATATGGTATACCTACATTTTGTTTATGCATTTGCCTGTTAACGGACAATGTCGAGCTATTTCACCTGTTGGCTGGGTGAATAATGCTCCGAAGAACAGTGGCATACAGCTCTCTGCCTGAGATCTTGCTTTCAGTTCTTCGGGGGAACATACCTAGGAGTGGATTTGCTGTGTCATATGGTAATTCTATCTTTAGCTGTTTCAGAAACCCACTGTAGACTATTTAAAATTCAAATTAGTTAACTTTAAAAAATGAGGGATTATACACAAAGCTTAGAATTTTTTCAGCTTCTGAGAAAAATAAGAAGTCTGGCACTTTGGGGCCCACCTCTCTGTAGGGGTGTCGTCTGCTGGGGTTGAGTGGGGACTGCTCCCTCTAGATGGGGCATCTGGCTCCACCCCAGGAACCTCGTCTGTTGGCATCAGACCTCGGTGCTTCCTGCCTGGTCCCAGGTCTAAGCCTTTGCCTGGGTCCCCTCCCTGTATGAAACTTCAGTCCCTCCCTCCTGCCATGTTGGTACTCGCTCTGTTATATTCTTCACATGCCACCCCTTCTTTACCTAGGCTATGATCCTCTGAAGCAAGGGTCTTTTCATCTCTAATTTACATAGGACTGACAGACCCATTGTTTATGCACAACCTGTTTGTAAATGAAGTTTTACATTTGATACTTGAGGTTAAGGACTGAACTAATTGATAAAGTTCTCACTGACTGAGCCAACTAAGTGCTAGACCACACTGTAGAATATTACAAGAAAAGGAAGGAAAACTAAGATCGGGGAAATGAGTCAGAGATTACAGGCAATGAGGGAGTGGCTAACCATTTCCTCATTTGAAATATTTCTTCATAGGGGTTTTCTTTTTTTAACCACTCATGTTTTTAATCTGATGAAAGTCATCTAAAATGTCATTTATGGGAAAAAGGTAAGACATCATAGAACAAGTTAATAAGAAATTGACTTAAAATGTAATGTCTATGTGCACATGCAAAAGAATGATTTTGGACCCCTAACTTGTATCATATATTTTTAAAAAATGATTGAAAATGAATCATATACCTAACTAAGGACCAAAACTAAAAAAATTCTAGAAAAAACACAAGACTAAATCTTTGTGATGTTGAGTTAGGCAATGATTTCTTAGATGCACTGCAAAATCACAAAGAACAGAAGAAAGAATAGATAAATCAGACTTTATCAAGTTGAAAACTTCTGTGTTTCAAAGGACATTATCTAGAAGGTGAAGACAGTTTACAGATGGGAGGGTATATTTGCAAATCATATCTGATAAGGGGCTTATATCCAGAATATATAAAGAGTTCTTACAACTCAACAATTAAAAAACAGGGACAGGAACATTTCTCCTACAATATAGTTGTTATGGACATAAAAACCAAAATTACAATGAGATATCATTTCGCTTTCACTAGGATGACCATAATAAAAAAAGATAGATAACAAATGGTGAGTTTGTGGAGAGCTTGGACTATGTTATAGTTTGGATCTGGGATGTCCTCCAGAGGCTCACTTGTTGAGTCTTGGTGCCCATTGAAGCAATGTTCAGTGGTGGGCCTTTCGAGAAGTGCTTGGATCATGGGGACTTCATCTCATCAATAGATTAATCCACTGATGGAGCCACAGCTGAGTGGGCTATTGGGAGGTCGTGGAAACTGTAGCAGGTGGTACCTAGTGGAAGGGAGTGGGTCTAAAACTTGGCGTCATGAGCTTGGGGACTATATCTTGTCCCTGGTCCCTCTACTCTCTTTGCTCCCTGGCTGCCGTGAGGTGAGCAACTTTTCTCATGGTGCTCTGCCTTGGAGCCAGCTGACCACAGACTGAAACCTCTGAAACTATGAGCCAAAATTAACCTTTTCTCCTCTAAGTTCAGCCCCTGCCCAGGTGCTTGGTCACAGTGAATTGAGTGCAGTGGTAGATGCCTCCCAGTGACTTGGGAGGCTGAGGCAGGAGAACTACAAGTTCAAGGCCAGCCTGTGTACAGTGAGTCTCATGAAGTCAACTCAAACAAAATAAAAATGGAAAGGACTGGGGATGTTGCTTGATGTTCAATACCTGGTACCTTAAAAAAATTTTGTCACAGTGGCAAAGAGCTGATTAAGACAGACTACTCACACATTGCTGGTGGGATTGTAAAGTGGTGTAGCCACTTTGGAAAATAGTTTAGTGGTTCCTCAAAATGTTAAATATAGTTAGTCTGTTCCAGGAACTCTGCTCTTATATACAAAAGAAAAATGAAAACACATGTCTACACAAAACTTGTAGATGAGTGTTCACTGCAGCATTATTCATAATAGCTAAAAGATGGAAACAACCAAATGCCCATCAACTGATGACTGGATAAACAAAATGTGTATATCCACCCAAAGGAATATTATTCAGCCATAAAAAGAATGAGTTCTGATAAACACTATAAAATAGGCATATCTTATTAATATTATGCCCAGCAAAAAAAGCTAGTCACTAAAGACTGTGTATTTTATGATTCCACTGAAATGCTATGTTCAAGATAGAAAAATGCATAGAGAGAGAAAGTAGATTAATGATTGGGACTGGAAGGAAGAAGAATATGGAAGGGCTGCTGATGAGTACAGGGGTTCTTTTTGGAATGATGAAAACATTCTAGAATTAGATTATGGTGATTACATAACTACGAATATGTTAAAAACCACAAAATCTAAAAATCGAAACAAAAAATCCCAACACTGAACAATAAAAGAGAAATGCTATTCTTTTCTTTCACATGACTAATAAAATACACAGCTCTCAAATGAACAGAAAGATGTGTCTCAAGTATTTAGACTAAAGCTTTGCAGATGACCTGGCATGATGGACTGAGTTTGCTTCACAACACTGCACCCGTCCCCCATGCGAAACAAACACGGGCCAGAGATGGCCTAAGCCAGTCCAGGGAAACGGTGATCGTGGCTGAAGCCTGGAGGTGGGCACAGGACAGTCATTACCCTGCTCTGTTCGTGTGTATTAAAATTTTCCCATAAAAAGAGTTTCGAGAGAGCAAGCATGAGCAAGCTACTGCATCGGTAGTTCACTGTAGTTCACTAGTCACGTCCACTGTCCGCATTTGCGTGGGGAGCTCAGGGGTGCTGGGGCCGCGCTCTCCCTAGGCACGTGCATTCCAAGGAGAGAGGGCTTGCCTGGAGGAGAAGCCAAAGCTCTTTGTGCAGGCCTTGCTTTGCTAGGGCTACATGACAGACACTGGGGGCCTTCAGACAACAGAAATGGATTCTCCCGTGGTTCTGGAAGCTGGACACCCGAGATCAAGGGGTCTGTGAGACTAGCCTCTCTTTGAAAGCTCTAGGAGAGGCTCCGTCCTTGCTTCTCCGAAGGCCCTGGGCAGTGCTCTCCCCCACAGCACTGGTGCTCTCTCCTTCCTCTTGTTTTCCCTCCGTGTGTCTGTCTCTATTTTCTCTTCTTATAAGGACCATAGTCATATTAGATCAGAGCATAACCTCATCTTAACTTGATTATATCTGCAAAGACCCTGTATTTCCTAATAAGGTTGCATTTTTAGGTAGTGCTGGTTAGGATGTCAGTATATCTGAGGGAACATAATTCAACCTGCAGAAGGTCTCGGGAGGAATAAGCAGACCCATAGACAGCTTCTTAGCATTGTAAATCTGAAGAGCAGAATCTTCAGCTGTCCAGCGGGCGGGCTGTGGGGACACAGCACATACAACGACAGGAGCACATCATTCACTGCCCACCTTTATCTCTCCCAAACAGAGACAAGGCTTTTCTGAACCCATTCCCAGATTGCAGCCTGACTGATGAGTGACACATCCAGACTCTTCCCGCCCATCACCTCTTTCCACCAGGAAGTTCTTGGGCATAATTCTAACAAGTGTTCTCCTAAGACTGTTCCAGAAAAGGTGAGTTTCTTACTCTTTGGTGCAGACTTCACCTTACTCTTAGAGTTTAGTTTTTGAGCAGGCTGCTGAAGTTATTTTAGACTGTACTGTTAAATTGACCCAGAAATAATTTCTTTGAAATGTCCCCTGAAATGTTATTTACTCTGACTCCAATTCAAGATTACAGTGTACACTTCTTTGCTCTTCAATCTAGCTCTGGCCTTTGACCAAAAGCAATAAAATCTGACTTTTTTATTAAATGGTACTCAATCCCCACCCCACAAGTATTCTAGTAAACCAGATGTCTGATAATTGTAATGTATTTTCAGATGATCACTGGAAGAGTTTCACGAATACTTTACCAACTGCATGGGCTGTTTTGCCATTGATTAATTTTCAGTGGACACAGGAGGAAGCAGAAGTCAGGGACAGGGCACTGGACTTTGAGCTCACTCACCAGCATTTGCTCCATAGTCACCTTCAACCTGTGTTTGAGCTCCAGTCAAATGGAGTCATTTTCAAGCCACTTGCTTTCTTTCCACTCCTCTCAGGAAGGGGAAAGGACATGAGCAGGCTTTGCAGAGGACAGGGAGGAGGCTGGTGTGACCCAGGTGGAGGGAGTGTAGGACGGGGGTTGAGACTGACCGGAGAGACCTGGGTGCTGGTCTAGATTTGAACCACTGTGGGTTCCTGGCCAGTGCCTGAAAAGAGTGATGGGCACTAGATGGAACAGTGATCTTGGGCCACCACTGGCCCTTATGTGGACGTGGAGGTGAAGAGAGCAGCAGAATCCAAACAGGGCTGAGGGTGGTACTTGAAGAGTTTCCCTGTATCGCCTGGACCCCATGGCTGGGTGCTGTGCTGACAGCTTGGCGTGCACTGGGCACCTGCCCCTGCCCTGCGTTCCACCCTAGGTAGAATACTAGTTGACTCCTGTAGCTGGCGTGGGTTCTGCAGTGTTCCAGGAAAGCACACCATGGAACTGCTTCTCGTTCCAAGCTCTTCCTCCCCTCCTCCCATGTCTTACTGAACACGCCATGTGCAGTTCGCAGAAAGCCTATTTACCAAGAGCTGGGCGAGAGGACCCCTTACTTGAAAGCATAGAAAGAGGAAAAAGCAGAAAGACCAGTGACGATCCACAGGTGATCTTGAATGCAGTTGAATTAATTGTACTACTAGAAAAGATGGTCCTAGGAGCTTTTATAAATGGCTTGAAAGGGACAGCCAGCCAGATCTACCCCTAACCCACAATAGAGGCAGGCTGATTTTTTTTGAAAGCTATTTGTTAAAAAAAGATTCTCCCGGGTGAGTGGCTGTATTTCCCTTGTTAATTTGGATCAGAGTCTGATCTGTGCAACAGGTCGAAGTTGTTCTTTTTGCTCCTGCAATGACCGGTTTGGGTCTGTCCTCATGTGCTGTGTTCCCAGTGGAGTTGGAAAGACGCTGCCATCATCGGACCGGGGCAAGTCCTGGAAAATGCTGGGAATGCACACATTCTAGCAGCCGTTACCGTCTCATCCAGTGATTGTTTCTAAACCTGGGCAATTGATTCCTACTGGAATTTTTGGTTTCTCCATGTTTCTTCTAAAGAGTAGCTCATCATATGCTCACTTTATGAAATTTGGGGCTTGTTTTGCAGCTTCCTTTTCTTGAAAGATAGAGAAGAGAAACATTTTTACAAATTACTAAACACGCTGGGTAAACCTAAGCAAAAGGAAGTAGTGGTGGAAACTTCCAGGGCACCAGAGAGTCACAGGCTCCTGAAGTCCTGGCAACACCTGGGTGAGGGCTCCTTGCTAATTTGAGGTCAGGCTCTGAGCCTAGCTCGTGGTCATAGATGGCCACTCCACAGAGAGGTTTGGAAACCCATTTGTTTTGGAGGCTCAAATGAACATTGGCTTGTGCCTTGTGGGTGTCCACCCCAGGGAGTGTCTGAAGGGTTACAAACGACATGTAACAAAATGTTAACAGCCATGACTCTATTGTGATGTAATTAGAAAAAGTAGAACAAGCACATAAAACCAACGTCACAAACTTTCTTTTTATTTATTATACCTGAATATACATATGTGTGTATAATATATATATATATTATTGGTTCCTTTTTATTATATATAACATTACAATTTATTTTGACAAAATTATAAAGGCATGGAATATAACTTGTTCTAATTTGGTCCCCAGTACGTCCCAAAATATGGAACGCTTCCCGAATCTGCATGTCATCCCTGCCTGGGGACCATGCTAATCTTCTCTCTGTTGTTCCAGTTTTAGTAAGTGTGCTGCCAAAGCAAGCTCAGAGACACAGACTTTCTGTGCAAAAGTGGAGTCACGTGTTGCTTGATGGTGGGACAAGTTCTGAGAAATGTGTCCTTAGATAATTTGTCATTGTGCAAACAGCACTTTACACAAACTAAGGTCCTGGGATGTCTGTAGGTGGGAGGAGCTCCTGGGACCACTATCCTGTATTTGGCCCATTGTGGATCAAAACATCCTTATGACTGCCAGCAAAGTTAAGTGAGTCATGTGTTCAGGTGATTAATAGGTGAACGCAGGAGACAGCCTGTACTCTGGAGAAGACTCAGGGTGGGTTACAAGTGCCTCAGGCTGAGAGTACAGGTTTAGAGGCAAAAGGCTCAGGTTCATTAATCAGTATTGCTGGAGAGTCACAGACATGTCAGGCACCAACTGCTGGTGAGGTTTTGGGTGCTGCTGAGGGAGTACTTCTCAAACTTCTTAGTTCCCCCAATTAGGAATTACCTGGAGATTTAAAATATTAAAATGCACACGCTGGTTCAGTGGGTCTGGAGTGTCACTGATCATTTTGCATTTCTAATAAGCCCCAAGTGCTGCTGGTCTGGGGACCACACTTAGAGTAGCAAGAGTTGATCCTGGAGCTCTATTTCTTTATAACTAAGAACAAAGAAGTTTATGTTTAGGAACAGGGTGAGTTCTGAATGGATCAGAATATATTGGCATGTTTTCATCCACATGGTTATGAGAACCACCTCTTTCATCTGCGATGAGCCCAGTGTAATTATTTTGAGAATGTTTGCAAGTCTAGCACGTCTTGCTCTCTGCAGGAATACAAGCTGGTTCCTTTATACTGACCAAGCAGTTTGTAATGAAAACTTTTGGCTCAAGTTGTTGCTAGGGCACTACCAGGGGAACCAGCCCCACAGAGGGAATGTGTAACTTAATATTATTATGTGGGAATGAATGGATCCTGGTCTCAGAGAGGTAGGAAGGGCTCTGCCTCACTCCTTTTCTCAGGTGACATCCCATCTGATGCATTTTACCATCCAGGGTCATTTCTCTGGGCAGAGAAAATTGGACCATTGAATGGGTCAGAATATATTGGCATGTTTTCATCCACATGGTTATGAGAACCAGGTTTGCAAACAAGTTTGGTGGGTTATAATAGCTGCAGCATTTAGAAAACAAGCCAGACAAATACAACAGGACCCAGGCTGAGGTCATACTGAAACTGAGGGACTCCATCCAGGGCCATGCTGTTTCAAATGAAATGACCCTTGATGTTATCTCACCTGCAGAGACCAGAGTGAGAGGCTGTTTGGGAGGCCCTGCAGTTTCACAGTATTCTTTCTGACAGGGCAGAAGAATGTATGAAGGAAAAAGTCAAAGCAAGTCGTCTTTTCTTTTTAAAGTTCAACTGGAGCCACACCAGCAAAAATCAAGGTCTCCTGTAACCATATGATGCAGAATATTAATACCAAAAATGTTCTCAGGGTCATCAAACACGATGGTGTTTAATTTGAGGGCATCGTGATAATCCGGACTCCTTTTCCCTCAAAAACAAACATACGGTCTTCCACGTAATTTCCAGGGATGAATGGGTTCCCTGGTGGATCCTGGATTCCAGGTTAAAAACCTCTGATGCAGTTTATTTCCGTCTAGTTAGAACTCAGAAAAATGAGGCCCAGAAAGAAGGAGAGTGTCCACGGATCTCACAGTAGTGCTGGTGGTGAACTACCCAGATGATTGCTGTGCCCAGGCGTCCATGTGAAACCTGGTGCCAGGTAATATGCACATTTATTTCTGGAAGCCTTGAGAGGAACAAGTGGCCTAGGCTTCTGGAGACAGTTACACCATTAGCTGGGAGAACCGCAATTTTAAATCAAATAATGTTTGAAAAAAAAGTAGATATAATTGAGCCAGAAACTTCTTGGACCCAAACTTTTCAAAGTGTTCAAAAGACTTGAGTGGAGGTCTTGCTGCTCCTTGCTGGCTGTGCCCTAAACAACAGTTTGGGGTATTTTTAGGGCAGGTCATAAATTCGTCTGAAAGGTTGAACTCACATGCCAATGTGAATCTTCCACAGCCCTGAGAACTACTGGGCAGGATGCCTCCCTGAAACAGCGCTCCCAGCTTGGCAATACCATTACAGGGTTCAGCCCCTAACAATCCTGGCACAGTCTAGGTGCTCATTAAGTATTTATTCGAATGAGTGGGCTTTCTTTTACATTAACTTTCTGGAGACGGAAGACACAGCAAAGTGGAGAGAGACCAGGACACAACTTCTAAGTATACAGTGGGAAGTTGGGGTTCCAGATAAGGGATTTAGAGTCTCACAAACACAAAAGAATCCCTGCACCATGATTCCAACTGTGTGAGGAAAAACAAGGACCCAATTAACCTCTGCTGTTAGAGGCTGGGATATTGGTTACCTTTGGTGCCAGGGGGATTATGCAGGAAAGGGGGCTTCTAGGGTGTTGGAACTCTATTCTGTTCTCAATATGGGGCCTGGATATCCCCGTGGATTCACTTGGTAATTCACCAGATGATACTCTTGTGACAACATTTTTCTGTATCTGTGTTGTACTTTGGTAAAACTAACACACACAGTGAAGGATGAAGGCCTGTGTCCCCCAAACTTGAATGTGCATACAAGTCATCTAGAAATCTTATTAAAATGTAAAATTCTGCCAGTGAAGTGGTGTAGGCCTCGCTACGCCTGAGGCTGACGCAGGAGTATCGCGAGTCTGAGGCTAGTCTGGGCAACTCAGCAAGACACGGACTCAAAATAAAATATATAAAAAGGGCTGTGGGGGCTGGCGTTGCAGCTCGGTGGTAGAGTGCTGGCCTAGCACATGTGAGGTACTGCATAAAAATAAATAAATAAAATAAAGGTATCATGTCTATCTACAATTAGAAAGCTTTTTTTAAAAAGAGGCTGGAGATGTAACTCATGGCTAGAGCATCAGGGGGTTCAATCTCCAATACCTTTTGGTCTTGGGTGGGGCAAGAGATTCTGTATTTCTAGCAAGGACCTATGCACTTAGAGATTGGTATCTTCCAGTCTCGTTTTAGGGAGAGCCTGGTGTGGTATGGTGTGTGTGGGGTGTGGTGGTTTGATGCCAGGGATGGGACCCAGGGCCTCTTTCCTGCTAGGCAAGTGCTCTACCACTGAACTATGCCACCAGCCCCAGAAGTTGCTGTGAAGGCAGCAGGGTGTCCATCTGCTGTGTTCTAAACCAGTAGAGAGTTCCCAAGGCCAACCTGTGCCTTCCTGTAGGCCTGGGAAATTCCCCTACCCACAGCACCTACAAGATGATTCTCTGCAGGGTGGGGAACAGCTGGCCACACCAGTGAAGTGGCCACCTGGTGACCAGTCCTGACAGCCCACGTTAGGCCCCTGACCCGCCTGCCCTGTGGAAGCCACTGGAAACCTGGAGGACACGAGGAAGGCACTGGGATCCTCGCTTCCTCTCCAGTCACAGGCACGGGGGAAACAGCATTGTCAGCAATGATGGCTGCATAAAAGAAGTGGGCATTCCAACTCCTCTTTGTTGAGCTCTGGAAGATGTGGATTCATGCTGTGGTCTGGATGCTGTGTTCCCCCAAACTCATATGTTGAAATTGTTTTTCATGTGGTGCAATTTTAACCATCAGTGTGAAGGTGTGAAGAAGTAGAGGCTTCGAGGGTTAATTAGGCCACCAGGGAGGAGCCTTCGTGAATGGGATTCCTGCCTTCACCAAAGGGACCCAGGGAGTTCCCTCCCTTCTTGTGCAGTGTGAGGACTCAGTGAGAAGATAGCCGTCCATGATCCAGGAAGCAGGTCCTCACCAATACCTTGGTCTTGGATCTCCCACCTACAGAACTGGAGAAGTAAGTGTTGTGTAATGCACAGTTCGTGGGATTTTTGTTATAGCAAAAATGAGACAATCCCCAAACACCAAACTGGTATCAAGATAACCATAATTTTGAGTGGAAAATAAAGCAAGTCAGACACAATATGATTCTTTTCATAGAAATATTAGAAATAGGCCAAACTGGGTTGGGGCTGTGGCTCAGGGGTAGAGCACTTGCCTGGCATGTGTGAGGCACTGGGTTCGATCCTCAGCACCACATAAAAACAAATAAATAAAATAAAGGTATTATGTTCATCTACAACTAAATATATAAAAAAGAAAAGAAAACAGGTCAAATTAATGAATGCCTTAGTCCTGGCTAGAGATGGAGGTAGTGAAATACAAAGCCTAGGCAGAGTGATCAGTGCTTACTCCAGGAGGGGGCCGACCCCAAGAGCTGGTCGGTAGGAGAGGTAGGATCGTCCTGCTCCTTGCCGGCCTTCTCCCCTCCCTCATTCCCCCATTTTTTCTTCTTGTATATTTTCCCTTTCATCCTAGTTATCTATTTAAGTGGATTTGATACCCACCATCTATACCTCTATGTGGTTTTTCCCTTCTAGGGGCCTGTATTTCCATTCGTCTCTTGGCTAGATTGCATCACCAATACTTTTTTTTAAGGAAGGGCCCATGGTAACTAAAGGCTACAAGTAGTTATTTCATGTTTGTGAGTGTCTGCCATTGATTTTATGTCAGTTTGGCTGTGTATAATATTCTCAGATGGCACTTTTCTCCTCCGACACTTTTAGATGAACCCTTTGTCCTCTGGCATTGAATACTGGTCTGGGGTGAGTCTGAGATTACCTTGATTTTTTTTCTCCTCCTCCTTTAAAAGTTACCCGCTTTTATTTTTTTCCTTCTACTAATATGTCTGAACAATTCTTTTTGTTTTTCTTTAAATCTTTGAAGCTCAGAATCTTAAACAAGTTATGTCAATTATCAATGATACTAAAACAGTTTTTCCTGGAATAACTGTACTGTTAAACTTTCACATTGAATCTTTATTCAAATTAGAGAATTTTTCCTATATCTCTGAGTCATTTTATGTTGTTTTTGTTGAGATGTGTATATGACAACACAAATTAACTTAGACTCTGACTTTTATGTATATCACATCCTGTCTAATCTCTTTTTTATGTATATCACATCCTTTTTAATCTATCTTCTACATCCACTGTTGAGTCTCTCCTCTGTGATGTTAGTTTGGTTTTTAGCCATGACTAGTTTCTTTTCTTTCTAATTTACTTATTGTATCTGTAATCATAGCATTGTGGTTTTCAAATTGTTTCCTTAGTTCTACAACCCCCTTTTCCATCTCATTCTGTTATTTCTTCTTGGTTTTGGGTTTTTATTTTATTAAATTAATTTTATTAAATTAAATCTGCACTACATTGTTCTAAAATGCAGCATACTTGCTGAGGTGGCTCTCTTGTTTGGGTGTGTTCCACTTGGAGAGGGTATTTTTTGAAATGTCTGTGACCAAACTCTGCTTTGTTTAGTCATTCACTGATTTTTGCTGTAGTGTATTTAAAGGATTTCTACATAGCTTTTTGTTTGTTTGTTTGTTTTCTTTGGTGCTGGTGATTGAACCCAGGGCTTCACCCATATCCATGTACTCTGCTCCTGAGCTACACCTCAACTCCATTTCTTTTTCTGTTTCTCACAATTATCTTTTAAAAAAATTTTTTTAAGTCATAGATGGACATAGTACCTTTATTTTATTTTTTTATGTGGTGCTGAGGATCAAACCCAGGGCCTCACACATGCTAGATGAGCGCTTAACCACTAAGCTACAACCCCAGCCCCACAATTAATTGATTGAACTGCTTTATCCAGATTTTCTACTTAGGCTAATATATCAGTTTTCCTTGATAGCATTTCCACCTTACCTGGATGGGACCAAATAGAGTGCTGGGTGTGTAAAGGTGGAAAAGGGGAGGGGCTTGGCGGGGGTCAAGTGCTATCAAGGATGGAAAATTGAGATTTATTTATTAATTAGACAAATATTTTTTGAGAGCCTATGATGAGTGCCGGGTACTACTTGATTATTATTATAATTTATAAATATTATAAGTATTTATATGATATATTTTATAATTGTTTATATTATAAATTTATGTTATGTTATTTTATTTTACTTTTTAAAATATTTTTTAGTTGTAGATGGACACAATATCTTTATTTATTTTTATGTGGTGCTGAGGATCGAACCCAGTGCCTCACACGTGGGAGGCAAGTGCTCTGCCACTGAGCTATAACCCCGACCCAATTTATATTATTTTATAATCATTATCTTATAATTATTTTATATTATATATTATATAACTATATATTTTATATTATAATTTGTAAATATTATGAATATTTATATTATTTTTATTTTAATGTTTAACTTTCCATTTTAAAATAATTTCAGACATACAACAAAGTTACATTAATAGTACATAGAATTTCCATCTATTCTTTACCCAGCTTCCTCCAATATTATCTAACATAATCTGTAAACGTAGTGCAGTTGTCAAAACCAGGAAGTTAATATTGATACAATACTATTCACTGATCTACAGAGTTTATTAGAATTTTGCCTGTTGGTCTTTTGTTAGATTCTCGTGTCAATCTGGAGTCCACATCGCATTTAGTTATGTCTGTTTAATTTCCTCCAGTCTGGAATAGGTCAGTCATCCTGTTTCATGATCGTAGCACATTTGAAAAGTCACTGGTTAGTTTGTAGAATGTTCCCCAACGTGAGATTTTTGGTGTTTTTTTAATGATTAAATTCAGGTGCTATACTACACTACAGAAGTCATGCTGTTGCCTCCTCAGTGCATCCCCTCAGGAGGCGCATGACCTTGACCTGTCCCTTTCTTGTACTTTGCTCACCTTGGTCCCTTGGATAAGGTGGTGTCTTCTGGATTTGTCCACTGTAAAGTTGCTATTTTCCCCTGCTATTGTCTGAATTGTTCCCTCAAAGATCATGTGTTGGAAGTTTAACCTCCAGATTCATATGTTGATGGTATTTGGAGGTGAGGCTTTGGGAGGTAATTAGGGTTAGAGGAGGTCATGATGGTGGCCCCCATGGTGAGGTTAGTGGCTTTATAAAAGGAGGGAAGGAGACCTGAGCTTGTGTGCTCTTTCCCTTCCACCTTGTGATGCCCTACACCATGTTACGACACAACAAGGACACCATTTACCAGACACCAGCACCTCAGCCTTGGACTTCCCAGCCTTCAGAACCATGGGAAATAAATTACCAGTCCGTGATACTCTGGACACCTCTTTTGGAGTCAGTAAGTCTTCTGTGGGGAGTCTTTGTAATCCGTAATATCCTGTTTCTGACCATGTTTCGACCTCTACCTCTGGCATCCCTTGATGATTCTTCACCAGGCACTGTTTTGGGCATTGGGCATTAGTGCCGAGGAAGACATTCTAGCCTGGGGCTTCCGTACTCCCTTTGGAGACCCTATGTAATATGGATACCGGGTCAGCTGTTTTAGCCAGAGCAGTATCCCTCACTGTGGGCCCAGCGTCTTCCTCCATCTAACACAGAGTTCTGGACGAAGGCAGGCTTGGGGCTGTCTAGGGGGTGCCCCTCGGTTTCTGGCTAGGCTGTGTATTCATCTCCATCCTGCTGCACTCAGGGTTAGAAGCTATTTATGAGGCTGTTTAGGATTTTGTCTGTTTCCTACTAGTCCCAGTGGAGCATCAGGAAGTAGGGATGGGATTAAGAATTGTGTTACCCTTTCCAACTGCCCTGCCCCACCTCGGGATCACTTTTTCCCCTTAGCCATCACTCTCTGGTGTTTATCGCTCTTTAAAGTTGTTCACGTTACTCTCATTTCCCTGTTAGGTTCCTGATAGTGAAGTTTCAGATAATCTAGGAGAATTCCCTCTGCAGGCTTAATCACTTAACCAGGTAAGATAACATGTGGACGGGTTCCAAGAATTCAACATGGACCTCTCGGTGGGCCATTATGCTATCTAAATAATTTGCCCAAGATCACAGGACCGGTAAGTGACAAAATGTACACACACACACACACACACACACACACACACACACACGTCACCTCTCCAGAATGTATGATAAGCCTGGCCCTGCATTAGTCAGCTTTTCATCACTGTGACCAAAAGATCTGGCTAAAACACCTTAGAGGAGGAAAAGTTTACTTCGAGCTCCTAGATTTAGAAGTTCGGTCCCTGGTTGGCGGGCTCCATTGCTCTGGCAGTGGAACATCATGAACAAAGAGCAGAGTGGAGGAAAACTCACCTCATGGTGGCTGGGAAGCAGAAAGAGGAGCCAGGAGGGACATGATGTAACCCCCAGGGCACACCCCCCATGTCCCACCTCCTTCAGCCATGCCCACCTGCCTACAGTTACCACCCAGTCGGTCCATTCGGACTAGGATGGACTGATTAAGTTACAGCCCTCATGAGCCCGTCACTTCACTCTGAATATTCCTGCACTAACACAGGAGCTTCTGGGGGACACCTCTTATCCAAACCGTAGCAGCGCCTCATCACGAAAAGCTATATCTGAAATGCCGATGGGTGGGAGCAGGGCAGAGTGAGAGGCTTCTAAAAAAGCAATTTTGTTATGGAGGTGGGGGTCTTGATTTATGCAATAACTGGGATCCTAAATTGGTGCCCCTGAATGAAATTTTACAAGGCAGAGCAGAGATGGCCTTTTGCAGTGTGAATAAAACCAGAATTTTCAAATGTCAAGCATTGGACTCACTTGGATTATCACCTAATGGGATTTCTACTATCCCACTGTGTTCCAGCTAAGCACAACAGTTCATAAAGGCATTCTGAAAATGACTTTTTTTTTATTGCAACAGTGGGAAAAACAGGGAAAGCTCAAAATATATTTACAAAAATGTCACCACCACCAATTACCACCAGACAGAAAACTGTTAACATTTTTGTGTATTTCTTCCCTGTTGTTCTGAGGCATATGGAACTTTTTAGGAAATTGGGAACATATTGAATTGACACGTTTACATCCTGCTTCTTTTACTATTATCAGTCTGTCATCAACAGTTTCTGTTATTGTGAAAGTTGGTTGTTCTTGGGGTAGGGAGAGGCCAGGAGGGTAAGACCTCCCTCCAAGCCATAGCAGCAGGGGACGCCAGATTCCAGAGACAGCCAGATTGGACCAGGTGGGATCCCATCTCAGTTTGCTTCACCACACATGGGAATGGAGACCCCTTGGGCTCCGCCCTTACGTTTGAGGTGGTGACAGAGCTGGGCTGAGCAGTGTGCCACAGCAAGCTTTCATTGTAGGAAGACGCCATATGGCAGCCAGAGAGAAGGAGGGGTTGGTTTAATGAGGTGCCTGCAGACTCAGGAGCACGTGGAGGGGGAGACCCACCAGGCCACCTCAGACATGGTGGGAAGGGCCAGTGGAAGCACCAAGGAGGAGGCGGCCCAGAATGGGTAGAAGAGGATTGTCCCCACCTGCCCTTTGTCCCTGGGTGTCCCTTCACCTGTCTGATGTTTCCTGAGTGCCTGCCAGGCCCAGGGTTGGGACCAAGCACAGAAGGGCAGAAGAGGAGCAAGAGAATGAATCTTCCAGAGATAGAGGATCTGGTGGATTTTAAGGAGTCCTTATTCCAAAACCCTCTGAGTCCTCTAAGGCCCTTCCCCACCTGACCCCTGACCCCTTTCTAATGTCATCTCCTCCTCCCCTCCCCTTTCACATCCCACCCAGGTTCGCTGGCCTTGTCATCCCTAGAGAATGGGAGAGCACCCCACCTTGGAGTTTCTGCATTCGCTGTCCCTCTGCAGGGACACCTGCCTACTCCTGTCTGGATGTGGTTCGCCGCTCATCAGCACCTTCAAGTCCTTGCTTCACAGGTACTTTCAGTGAGATCTTTCCTGTGTCATAGATTGAACTGTGTCCCCCGCAAAGTTGTCGAAGTCCTAACTCCTACTACTTAGGAAGGTGATCTCATTTGGAAATAGGAACTTTGCAGACCATGAAGCTGAAGTCATCAGGATGGGCCCCGATGCAGTGTGACTGGTAGTTTCTCACGAACAGCAGAAATCCGACCCGGAGACACCATGGGGAGACACCATGGGGAGGCACCATGTGAAGATGGAGGCAGAGACTGGGTGACGCTTCTACGAGTCAAGAACCCCAAGACGGCCAGGAAATCGTCCCCAGCTGGGAGCTGTCTGGAGCAGATTCTCCCTCACAGTCCATAGAAGACAGCACTGCTGATACTTTGATCTGGACGCCAAAACCGTGAGAGAATAAATTGCTGTTGTTTTAAGCTCCCCAGTTTGGACGCCTTGTTATGGCAGCCCTAGCAATCTAGTGCAAGCTCCTAAGCCTTCACCAAGGTTGTATTTCATAATCTGGGTTATGAATACATGAGAGTTTGGCTTTAGTACTGTGCTTTAAGCTATGTATATTTGTTTTATATAGAGAGAGAGGGTATGGTTTGGATCTGAAATGTCCCCCAAAGGGAATGTGCTAAGGGCTTGGCTGCCAGTCTATGGCACTATTAGGAGATAGTGCCACCTCTAAGAGGTGGGGCCTAGTTGGAGGAAATAGGTCACTGGGAGCATGCCTTTGAAGGTTATATTTTGTCCCCAGCCCCTTCTCACCCACTCTTGTTTTCTGGCTATCACAAGGTGAAAGCCTTCTCTGCCACACACTTCTACCACCAAGATGTTCTGCCTTACCCACCATAGGTCCCAAAGCAACCATGGACTGAAACCTCTGAAACCGTGAGCCCATAAATCTTTTCTCCTTTTAAGTTGGTTTTCTCAGGTATTTTGTCATGGTAACAGAAAACTGACTAATACATATGATTTCACACTAACAAAAATAAAATTAAACAGCAGCAAAAAAGGAACATCTAGTGACAGGCTGTGAGGTTAAGTTCAGGTTAGTCATAGGTTTTCTTTGTGTACCAAGATTGTAGCAGGGGGATGTCACCGTCTTCAGGTGGGTGGGGCATGTACCACAGGGGACTTTCTGGGGGATATAATAAAGACCATAGAGTTCCATATCTGCCAGAAAAACACTTCATGTGACCACAGGTCAGGTACCATCCTGGCCAGTGCAATGGCCACAGATGATGAGACACCCTTCCTTCCTGGGTACAGCGCACTGTACACCCTCGTGGGGAAGGTACTGGACTAGAGGGCCTAACTGGGTGTCCATGGGTTGGGGTTTCCAGGCTTCCCTCAGAAGTTCTGTGGGGGCCTGACTGACCTGGAGCATTGGGGTCTCCTGCCTTCCAGTGTGGAAGGCAACCGGAGGGTTACCTTCTTTGGTCTATTGGGGGATCATTTGGGACTAGCTAAAGAAGAGCCCTGAAAACCTCAAAGTAGGAAAGGTCTGAGCAGCCCCACCACCTGCAAGATGCTCATTTCAAACCAGCACATCTGATTCTCTGTCAGTGCCCGTGTGGAACTACCTCACCATGGCCCAGAGCCCCTCCCTTGAGAAACTGGTAGTGGAGCCAGCCGTAGGACAGAGCAGCCCACACCTGGTGTCTGGGCTTCATTGCCACCTGCCTTCTTCAAAACACTGTGAGCTTATGCAGGCTGACCCTCAGAGCAACCTTCTCTTTTCTCAGCCAGAGGAATCAGGGCAATGTGTGATTTCCCAGGGATTTTTTTCTCTTCACTTGGTTACTGCTTTGACATGACAATGGTAACTACCTTTCCCTGAATTCTCAGTGTATGGGTCATTTACTGAGAAAAAAAATTCTTAAAGGATGGGAAAGTGAATGTTGAACACCTTATATAACTAACTAAGCAAACAGACATGGGTTCTGAATGTGAGATAGACGTGTGCTGTGGAAAGTGGGTAGAGATGGTGGAAAATCACCTCACATCTCTCCAAGCTGTGTTCGGTCTGTGTAATGGTGGTCCTGGGGAAAGAATGAGATTCCTTTCAAAGCTGGGCTGCCTTGTGGCTGCAGCCAAGCTGTAAAGTTATTTGGGATGTAGAAAGTTAGTAAAGAGACCATTTGTATGGTCATTTTTTGTTTTTTGTTTTTTTTTGGTGGTGCTGGGGATTGAACCCAGGGCCTTGTGCTTGCAAGGCAAGCTCTCTACCAACTGAGCTATATCCCCAGCCCCTTGTATGGTCATTTCTAATGATCTCTTGGGAAGGGTATTTGGAATGGTCTAAATGTTGGCTGTGAAGAAAACCAGCGAGTGGAAAAATAACATCATGGGGCTTTTTATATGGCCCACTGGTATTATGATGCAATGTGATTATTTTTCTGACTTTCTGTTCTTACCACAGGAAAAGGAGGAAATCGGAAGAGTGCTCAGATGCTTAATTACTAGTGCTTCTCTCAGATAAATTATAAACAGGCAGTTAAAGAATTCTTTTGCCACAGCCAAGAAACAAAGGCGCCTTTAAACACTTTGGATGTCAACATGCCCTAATTTCAAAAGCACTAGAGCTGTGTATAACCCCAAAGATATTTTTTTTTCTTCAAGGAATGACTAAGCAGTGTTAAAAAAAAAAAAAAAAAAAAAAAGTAGCCCCATTTCTTCATTCCTGGGCCTGTGACAGACATCATTAATCAATCAAGAAAGACCCCCCTCCTCCGCCCACAGAACCTAGATGCTGCTCCAGAATTCCTCTCAACAACGTGTGCCTGACAACTACTACAGATGGATCAGAATTAACGTGTGAGCTGAGCCAGCAAGAGGCACCTGCACAACGCAGTCTCTGGAATCAGACCTCTGAAATACAGAAAGTAGCAGCTCCTAACTCAAGACTATTGTAATGATTAAATAAATTAATATATCTACAGAGCTTAGAATAGGTACAAATAGAAAATATTCAACAAATATTTTAATTTTCCTAGAATAGAGAATTAAAGAAGATCACTTACCATTTAAACCTGCAGGAAGTACTAGATTAAGATTTAAAGCCAGGGGCTGGGGTTGTGGCTCAGTGGTAGAGTGCTTGCCTAGCACACATGAGTCACTGGGTTCAATCCTCAACACCACATAAAAATAAATATATAAAATAAAAGTATTGTGTCCATCTACAACTAAAAAAATAAAAAAATAAATAAATAAAAAGATTTAAAGTCAGGTATGGTGGTGCACATCTGTAATTCCTGTGGCTTGGGAAGCTGAGGCAGGAGGATTGCAAGTTTAAAACCATCCTCAGCAATTTAGCGTGGCCCTAAGCAACTCTGTGAGACCCTGTCTTTAAAATACAAAATAGAGCTGGGGATGTGGCAGTGGTCAAGTGCCCCTGAGTTCAATCCCTAGTACCCCTCCCCCTCAAAAAAAATGATTTAGTAGTAACCTATGAATTGAAGATTTATTCAACAGATATTTTTGCAACTATTATGTGCCAAACCTTGTATAAAATGCTGAGATTTCTGTGGTTACCGAGATCAATCAGACATATGTATCTTACTCAAAGATGGAATATTTTTAAATGTCATGATATACTGATAAGTTACTTATTTATATTCAGTTTTTTAAAATTGTTTTTGGTCTAGAGATTGAACCCCAGGGTACTTAACCACTGAGCTACCTCCCCATCCCTTTTTTAGATTTTATTTAGAGACAGGATTTTGCTGAGTTGCTTAGGACCTTGCTGAGTTGATGAGGCTGACTTTGAACTTGTCTTAGCCTACCGAGCAGCTGGGATTATAGGTGTGTGCCACTGCACCCAGTTCTTATTCAGTTTCTTACATAAAATTAGATAACAGAAACTGGGCTCAGTGGTAGAGCACTCACCTAGCATGTGTGAGGCACTGGGTTCGATCCTCAGCACCACATATAAATAAGTAAGAAAATAAAGGTCTATCAACAACTAAAAAATATATTTAAAAAATTAGGTAACAGAAAAAGTATAATCAGAAAACAAGTGGACAATTAAATATTGAAACCTACTCAACTTTATTTTAAAATGGGTATAGAATGCAGCAGTGAGAATGGAGTATGGAAGATGGGAGAGATACTGAACTCAATCTAGGCATTCAACATGGAAATATAGGAAATCCAGGAAGAGGGAGAAGAGGCAACTAAAAAGAAAACCATCAAAGAAATAATATAAAAGTATTTCTAGTCCTGAAGATGTGCGTGAATCAAGGTCCACTAAATGAATGAAAAGACTCTCACAATGGCATTTCACCATGACATTCATTAATCATGAGAGAAAGGAAAATAAAGCCAAAAACTACGGGGGGCAGAAAACTAGTACACAGAGAAGCAGGAGTCAAAATACATTGAATTTTAAACCTATTCTATACCCAGCTAATTTATCTAAGTGTGAAGATTCAGCAAGGATGTATTAGATGGTAGTGACTTGAAAAATAGACTTCTGTTAATAGAAAATTTTCAGAAATGGTAAAATTATTACCCTCATATCAATATAGAAATATGTTAAGTATTTTATTTGATTCATTATTAATGAGGTCATCATTAACTTTAGGAACACCATTACGTTAATAGTCATTAAATTATTTCCCACAAGAATGTAACAGTAAGATGCTATAACCAGTTTAACTGAGAAGTCAAAAAGGTATAGATTTATATGGAGTAAAGGAATTTTGAAATAAATTTGCAAATAGATATAAAACGGGCTTTATTTTGGCATGAGGGAAGAGGGCTGTGAATTGTTAGTTTGCACGTCTATAGCTAAGACTTACTTAGCATTACTATCAGTTATCAATAATTTAGAGTTGTAATATGGCTCAAAGACAGTGAAAGGCACAGAGCCCCTGTAGCGTAAGAATCAGGTAACTCAGAAGGGCATGTTCTAAATAATGAGTAGCTTTTCACTGAATTACAAAATGTTCCAAGGGTATTCCCAAGTAATTTTTATTAGGACACTACTAGAGAATATGCTTTATCAGAAGGAGGGAACAAATAAAGAAAAGGAGGCAGAGGAAGCAGAGGAAGAGAAAGAGGAGAAGGAAGGGGAGGAGAAAGAGGAAATAGAATGGGAAGGGGAAGGGGGAAGAGGAGAAGGAAGAAAGGGAAGTGTTCTAATGAGCTGAGCAGAGAAAACTGGTTTTTATTTTTATTTTATTTATTTATTTATTTTATTCAATTTACACAAATGGAGAAAGCTGTTTTTATAGACAGAAGACTGAGGAAAGCAAAATCAGAGAACAAGCAGCAAATTGGTCATTTTAAAGTTAATTTCCTTGTAAAGGTTAAAGTAGAAAATGCTTTTATGCCAATTAAAACTAGCTTGTTTGGTGATGTTGACTGCTCACTCTTCTGATTTCTCAGAAGTTCATATAAACAACTTAGTTTGTTGATGTGGAACTTCAGCATAAGTGACTCCATTTTGGTTTAGCCAGTTGGACCAATTCAGTCCAAACTAATGACCTCCTATAAATTTTATTTGACCTGGGTGTATATGTCAAGGTAGTTGTCTATCAAAGGCAGTGAATAATGTCTAAAAATGACAAATTAGGAAATAAAAGTAGAAGCATAGTATCCATTCATGTGGAGATGAATACAGAAAAAATAACTAAAAGAGCTGCCAATGACTGCCTCTGGGAGTAGAGCTTGATGGTAAGAAAGCTCAGGGCAGGGAACGTTCACTTTTCATTAAAAACTTATATGCATAATTATATGTACATAAGAAAATAAATTTGAACAAAATGATTACACTTGGGAAAAGGTGGAAAGGTAGGGCATGGGCAGTCTCCAGCACTTCCTACTGAAGAATAAATTGGCACAGCCATGGCGGAAGGTCGTTTGGCAGAACCTGCTGAAATTGTACATACACGTACCTTTGACCTGGCACTCTTGCTCTTGGCTTCTTTTCTCAGTCCCTTGCAGACGTCCTCAAGGAAGCATGTCTAAGGATGTTCCTGGAGCATTGTTAAAGAGATTAAACGATAACGCTATAAACATCTGATGAGAGAGGAATGGTAGCACGACAATGGCAAGACAGATGTCTGATTTCATACTGGGCTGCTGACTCGGGCTCTGTGTGCTACGTGCTGATAAGGCACTAACCCAGTGAAAGCCACGACGGAAATTAAGTTTGGGCTGGGGATGTAGCTCAAGGCAAAGCACTTGCCTACATGCATGAGGCCTTGGGTGCAGTCCCCCACCCTGAAAAAAAGATTAAAATCGTAATCACACCTACATAAAATAGAACAGTGTGTTTTCATCTGTTCATACATATAAATGTATGCTTACATATAGGAAAAGTTCTGGAAGCATATGTAGCTCAACTAATAACAGTGAACAAAATCTATTTTTATTTGTTTTGTGGTGCTGGGATTTGAACCCAGGACCTTGAACTTGCTAGGCAAATACCCTACCACTAGCTGCACCTGAGTACCTCTATTGTTTCAAAAGTAAATCTAATTTTAAAAAATATTTTTCAAAAATTTTATTGTAGGGGCTGGGGAGATAGCTCAGTCGGTAGAGTGCTTGCTTTGCATGCACAAGGCCCTGGATTCGATCCCCAGCACTGCAAAACAATTAAAAAAAATTTTTTTATTGTAGAACTGGTATGTAGCTCAGTAATAGAGCCCTTGCCTGGTATGCACAAGGCCCCCTGTTTGATCCCCAGCATTAAAAAATTTAAATTTAATTGTGGTAAAATATAAAACATGAATTTATTGTCCTAACCATTTTTTTATGAGTCAGAACATCAAGGTGGAGGAAAATTGTCAGCTCATGACAGCCATGGAGCAGAGAGAGAGGGTAAGAGACTGGCTACGGCTGCTGTCTCCTCCCAGAGGTCTATTCAGATTGTTAACCCATCAAACGAATTAATCCACTGGTGAGGTCAGAGTCCTTATGATCCAATCCAATCATGTCCCCCAAACCCACCCAACAACATTGCTGCAGTGTGGACCAAATCTCCAACACATGAACCTTTGGGGGGACTTCCAGATCCAAATCATAACAGTACTGTTAAGTAACTCTCCATATCAATCAAACTATACAGTGTTTGTCTTTTGTGTCTGGCTTAGTCACTTAGCATGATGTTCACAAGACTCATCCATGTTTAGTGTATGTCAGAATTTCTTTTGAAGGTTGAATTGTTTTATCTCTTTTTAAGACAATGTATGACCATATATTCAGTGAAACTGAAGATAAATGTGGTTAGTTTATTTGTTTTTTGTGGTGCTGGGGATTGAACCCAGGGCCTTGTGCATGCAAGGCAAGCACTCTACCAACTTAGCTGTATCCTCTGACCATGCTAAATGTGTTTTTTTAAAAATATTTTTAGTTGTAGATGGAAACAATACCTTTATTTTATTTATTTATTTTTATGTGGTGCTGAGGATCAAAACCAGTGCCTCACACGTGCTAGGTGAGTGCTCTACCACTGAGCTATAACCCCAGCCCCTAAATATGGTTTTTGAAAGGACAAACAAAAACAAATTCAGAAAAATAAACTGGAAGAAAATATATAGGATGTTATTTATTTCTGGGTCAGGCATTATGATCATATGATCATTTAAATTCTCTTTCTCTTTTTGTGGTCAAAAATTGGGTTATTTTAACACTTAAAAAAAAAAACAACATAAAAACAAAGTGTGCCCCTCTGGTGTGTCACCTTGGAAGCTCTGCCATTTGGACAGAAGCCACATCTGACCTGCGGCCTTGAATGGGCTCAGTGGACTCGGGGGATATGGTTGGAGTTCTTGGGCCTGACACCTGGCCCATAGGTTTGGTTCACCCCCAGAGCAGGCAGCTGCTCTCCCTGGGGCTGGTCCACAACCTTGTGGATCAGGCAGGGCCTCCAGATTCTCTGGAAAAACAACCAGACTTCTGGAAAAGAGTAGTAAGGGACCAACTCTACCAGGTGTTTAAACAAGTTTAAAGTTACTTGATTATTAAAATGTGGGACTAGCCTGTAAGTGAATAGACACCTCTATGAAATAGATTTAAAGGTCCAGAGTAGACTCAAATATATGCAGGAATTTAGTTTATAATTTGTGGTAGACTCTGGGAACCTCACCGTTCAACAAATGGTGTTGGGGCTTCTGGCTAGCCGTCTGGAGAGAAAATCGGACCTCTTCATCACATCCTAACCTAAAATCAAATGCAAACCAATTGATGTTAAAATGTAAAAACTGCCCCCTGTGGTGGTGCATGTCTGTAATCCTAGTGACTCAGAAGAATGGCAAGTTCAAAGCCAGCCTCAGCAACTTGGAGAGACACTGTCTCAAAAAAAAAAAAAAAAAAATTGAAATCATAAAAGCACTTGTAAAGTGTGAGTGAGAACTTTTAAAATGATGCAAAACTGAGAAATCATAAAAGAAAACTTCAAAAAGTTTGACAATATAAAAATAAACTATGGTCCTGAATCTCATGGAACTGTACGCCTAAAAATGACTTAAATGGTAAATTTTATGTTATATGTTTTTTTTTTACCACATTAAAGATGCCTACATAGCTAAAAACAAAGTCAAACGACAGTGTAAGAAATGTGCATAGCTGACATCATGACCAGAAGCCTGATTCTTCTGGTGCGTACATAAAAACTGCAGAGCTACACTGGACGTGGAAACACACCGGACAACACCGATACCTGCACTGACGCACTTTCCAGGCCTGGTGAGCCTTCTTTGATTCTCACCACGACTCGGACTCTGTGGGTACACACTGCTACTGCCTGTGGCAAACTGGGCACAGATGGCACAAACAACCTGCCTTAGGTCATACAGCTGAATAGCAGCAAGTCCGAGACTCAGTGTTCCCAAGGCTCCAGAGCCGGCTATCCTAACCACGGTGCTACGTCATCCCGCCTTCAGGAGAAAGGAGAACACACATGACCCTCAATCAAGAGAAAAGCTGCTCACCCTAACTCAGTACGAATTGGAAATACAGTAAGATTCTGCATCTTTTGCCTGTCAGTTTGGCAAAGTTTGATAATGCTTTGTTGTTGTGTTGGGAAAGACATTATTGATGGGAATGCAAATTGGTTCAACCTCTGGGGAGAGCAACTGGTCAGTACCTATCAAATAACAAATGCACATACACTTCATCAAAGAAATTCCACTTCTAGGAATTCACCCAACAGATAAACACATAGAAGAGACGTGTAGATATAGGGATATTCATTGTGGTGTTGTTTATAATAGTAAAAGTTTAGAAGCAACCAACCAACCAATAGGGGATTGATTAAATGAACCCCCTTGAGGTCATTAAGAAGACTGAGGCAGCTCTGGGTACCAATCTGAGATAATCTCTGACATACAGTTAAAGAAAAAGATTGAGATGTAGAACAATGAATACGGTATGCTACTATATATGATTTAAAAAATATGCACACACGTAATAGAATATAGTCTCTCCCAAATGAAGAAAATGGGAGATAAATTTCCACAGTTCCTGAGGTTCTAGATTCTTCCTGCCAGATTCCCTAACAGCCAACTAGTCTCTGCTGCACCATTTACCCATCATCTACTTCCTGCCTCTAAAAAGGCAGGCCAGGGATTCATTAGAGGGGAGAAAGGTTCCCTCCCATGTTGCCGCCTGCAGCAACAATCCCGCTGTAATTTATCGGAGGTGGACTGGAACTGAACTACTTCTATTATCTTTATCTGGGCTACTTCCTTGCTTGTTTGCTTGTTCGCTAGTTTATAGAGGAAGAGAGGCTTTGCTTACTTTTAGTTTTAGAGGAAGAGAGGAAGAAAGACTTTGCTTAGTTTTAGAAATGCTACTCTTTCAGAGAGGCTACGCTTATCAAAGGTCTACTGCTTCTTCTTACAGGTGCGTGTCTTATATACCTAAGGCAGCCAATCAGCTTAGGATTAAGTAGGATGGTTGGAGCATGCGCCACGGTACCAATTAAGAAAGAATGAGGAACATCTGTTGACCACTAGCGCAGAAGAGACATTAACCAATCAGGCAAAGGTAGATCACGCCGTGTTAACACTAATTATGCGCCCCCTCTTGGCCCAACGCCAGCCGCCATCCTAAGGCTCTCTGCATATCCCCCTTTTTAGTGAAGAATAGTAACGGATGTGTGATGGCTATCACTACATCTGGATCAACTGTGCCTGTCTTAGGCATCCACATGTCCTACTGACATTCTTACCCGTCATCGGATAACCAAGAAGCTTGATATTATTGTCTTGGCTCCTGTCTTAGGTTGATATGTCAGCCACACGAGACTTTCCCGTCTTTGACTACCAGCCATCCATTTGAGACAACCAAGCAGTTCTGGCTTCGAAGGCGGCAAGTGCGTTTTTTACAATAATCTTATCCCTTTGTTGGCATAGGCGCATCTTACACATGCAATAAAATGCTAACACATACAGACACATGAATAAATCTAAGTTTCCCGAAACTGGGGTCATATGTAACATCCATTTGTCATAAGTGACTAGGCAAAAAGCCTTTTACCAACATGAGGGACTAGAGAATGAGTTACACAGGATGAAAACAAGCAGCTTGCTTTACTAAAGAAAAGATGAAAACCGTCTGAGTGGTCAAATCAGCCTTATGATTACCCTCATGTAAAGGACCAGGTAAGTTGGTGTGAGCTCTAATATGTCCAACGAACAAGGGCTCCCCACACTCCCACAAAAGCCCCTGCACCTGCAAAAACAATTTGAATGCTGGAGTATGAGGGGCCACAGGTCCGGCCTACTCCAATCTGGGAATTGCCCAAGCGATGCAATCACTATCAGCAAAAAGATCTGCTGCTCCTTAAACTCTACAAGGACTATAACAGCTGCTTCCATTTCCACCAATTGAGCCGATTTTTGAGATGTAATCTGAATGATAGTGTCTTGGTGAGTAACTACTGCAGCAGTACCATTAGAAGAAACATTCAGTGCCTTAGGAATAGATTGTTTTTTACCGATAGAAAGGATTATGATGAGGAACCATCTGAATATGTGATTTGACATTGTTCCCTTCTAAAGTTCCGTACTTTTATGGGCCCTGTGCTCCATTTTTTAAATGATTTTGTAACATCTTGCCCTCAACATCAGTAACTAATCTGCACTTGTTAGCCCAATGTTTTCCTTTTCTGCACTTTGGGCAAAAACCTGGGGCACGAGGTGTAACAGATTATACTGTAGTCATCTCTTGTCTTTTGTTAGGGCATTGTCTCTACTGCTGTATATATCTGTGCATACACTCCAGGATCATATTGATTTTGATTATCTATTGAAGCGTATTGGCCTTCTCCTATTAGCATATCAACATTTCTACCAGGAAACCTTGCTACTGCGTTTCTGCAAGCAGTTTCCTGCCACTGAGCTCTCCAATTCAGATATTGTCCTCCAAATAACACTGCTCTGCATAGCTGTTTCCAATCAGTCCTAACTGCCTCTTTAAAGTTTTTCTAATGGTTGATGGTATCTCTATTTTGGTCCTCAAACACGGGCAGGTTCCACGAATTTTGGAGTTCTTTGTATTAGATTCAGCTCTCTCCTACCTTTTTCCCTTGTTCTTAAGTTTTCACTACCACTCAGTTATTCCTTTTTTGGGCTTTTTGTATTAGATTTAGCTCTCTCCTACCTTTTCCCCTTGTTCTTAAATTTGAGTAATTGTTTTCTAAGTCACTACAACTCAATTCTTCCTCACTTTGTTCTCTTTAACAGTTCTTTTCTGTTGCTATTAGATCCTGTTTATGAAGATCCCCTTGTGGCACATTAAACAGCCTTTCCTCTATAAACCCTGGGCTTATTTCTGCTAGAGTTTGAATATATGATCATGCAGTGGTTTCCTTCATTGTCATGTCTTTTGTGACCTTTAGTCATTTGGGTCTTTGACCGACTCTTTCTTCCTACTATCCCTCACCCTTAAACCGCTCTGTCCAGAGACTTCCGCGAGGCTCCTACTTTCCCTTGCCCTATTCCTGCGAAGTTGCTCAGTTTCCCCACTGAACTGATTTCCCCTTTCCCCATACGGGCCACCATTTGTCCCTTCCCCGTACGGGCCACCATTTGTTGCCACCTGCAGCAACAATCCTGCTATAATTTATTGGAGGTGGACTGGAACTGAACTACTTCTATTATCTTTATCTGGTGGGCTGCTTTCTTTCTTGTTTACTTGTTCGCTACTTTATAGAGGAAGAGAGGCTTTGCTTACTTTTAGTTTCAGAGGAAGAGAGGCTTTGAGAGGAAGAAAGACTGCTTAGTTTTAGAAATGCTACTCTTTCAGAGGCTACGCTTATCAAAGTTCTACTGCTTCTTCTTAGAGGTGTGTGTCTTATATACCTAAGGCAGCCAATCAGCTTAGGATTAAGTAGGATGGTTGGAGCATGCGCCACGGTACCAATTAAGAAAGAATGAGGAACATCTGTTGACCACTAGCGCAGAAGAGACATTAACCAATCAGGCAAAGGTAGATCATGCCGTGTTAACACTAATTATGCGCCCCCTCTTGGCCCAACGCCAGCTGCCATCCTAGCGCTCTCTGCACTCCTGTGGGGTTGGGGAAGGTTTGGGCCTCCCTGAAGATGGAGGGGCTTTGTGAGAGCCAGTCACAGAGAGTGTGTGTGTGCATTCATAACAGGCCCAGAACATTCTACCTTGACTGGGTCTTCACCCAGTGTCTGAATCCCAAGCCTAGATGCTGCCATAGGAGCAAAGTGAGTTCTTGGTGCTTGGTGAGAATGCCCTAGTGTTGGGGGCCGGGCGAGCAGGACCGCAGACACCTGCAGCCTGTGTGGAGTCCCAGGGCAGAGGTGGGCTAGTGAGGCCCTGTAAGAAACAGGAGGAAAGCTGCAGGAGGCAGCTGCCCTCGGAGCAGAGGGTAGGCTATGGGGTGCAGCTGCTCCAGGGCCTGCCAGGGGATCCCAGGAATATGCTCCCCAGGCTGGAGCTGAGGGAGCCACATAGGCTAACAGCACTCAGTGCATAGCACTGCCTCAGGGACAGTGCCAGGCAGAGGTCTCAGAGGGGCACTCCAGAAATCCCACATGGTTTCCATGAGTCAGGGATATGATCTGAACTGTGACATCCCCAAATTAATGTGTTGAAGTCCTAAGCCCCGTACCTCAGAATGAGGTGGTATTGGAGACGGGCTCTTTAAAGAGGTGACTAAGTTAAAAGGCAGGTCCTAGTCTGATATGACTGGTGTCCTTGTAGGAAGAGGAGATTGGGACACAGACCCTAGAGAGAAAAGATGGTGAAGATACAGGGAGGGCTGGGGTGTAGCTCAGTGGTACAGTGCTTGTCTAGCATGTTGAGAGAGGCCCTGAGTTCCATCCCCAGCACTGAAAAAAAAAGAAGAGAAAGGAAGAAGTGGCCATCTATAAGCCAAGGAGAGAGGCCTTAGATGTCAACAACCCTGCTGATACCTTCATCTCCGACTTCGAGCCTCCAGAACTGTGAGAAAATTAGTTTCTATGGCTTAAGTCAGTTCATGGTACTCTGTGATGGAGCCCAGGCAGGCTAATACCATGAGTCAGCACTGAGAGCCAGTAACAGCAGAAGCCAAGAAAAGAGGCCCTTCCACATGGCTTCTCCTTCCTCCCCGTCTTGGAAGAGCCCCTGGTGCTGTGTGGCCCCATGGAGCCGGGTGGAGGTGGGACAGGAGTCAGGAGAGCAGGCTATGCCCCACCCATTGCTGGGGACTGCAGGGCCCTTAGGCCCAGAGCAGGGAGGCAGGAGACACTTGGAATTGGATATTAATTCTAAGTTTTAACCAACTTTTAAATTCTTGTATGTGGGACATTTCTAATAACTGAAAGTGAGCGTGAACTTGGTGGAATCTCCCTGACATGCCACTAGGAGGCAGGGAAGAAGAATCAGACCTACTATGCCCACAGGTGGAAGGGACAACTGTGCTGGGATTGTGCCAACTGAGGTCAGCCCCCGAAAACGTCATGGCGAACACACCTGTGTGTGCGCGTTCACCATGGTTTAGGGGACGTGTCCTGCCTCTGGCTGTGGATCTGTGGTCAGGAGCGGGAGGAGGGTCTGCATTTGTTTAGCTGTGTGGCGTTTTGTTCTATGTATTACGGTGCCTTGCATCTGCAGGGTTTCCATCTTGCTCCAGTAAGAGACAGGAAGCTTCGTGGCCACGGGTGAACAGTTGGAAGCCAGACTACTGGGCAAATCACTCAACAGCTCTGTGCCTCAGTTCCCGCATCTTCAGAAAGGAGAGGGTGGTTGTAAGCTCATGGGGCTGCTCTGAGGATCACAGAAGCCAATCCAGGGTGCCATATGTAACAAAGGGCACACGCGCACATTACACTGAGTTGGTGGGGTCGGGGGCCGGAGGGACGATTTAGTGGTCAAGGTTCAACTCACCTGGAGACAGGCAGTAGGCTGTGTCAGAAAGATCAAATGGCAATACAGCCAACCCTTGAGCTCAGAGACCAATCTCTGGCAGCGACAAGGTAGGACCATGGTGGGACTGAGAGTCTGTTACATTGGTGACTCTCCAAAGGACTGTGGGTCCTTGCCATCACCTGAGACTAGCTTGACTCAGCAGAAGTGGCAGCCAGCAGTCTTCCTTAAGAAGCCTGTGGTGGCCACACTGAGGGTGCAGATCCACGAGCTGGCTTCTCCACTAAACTAGATGGACAACCGAAGAAAACCCTGAGGCCTGAGGGGATAGGTATCCGCCTCCTACGTTCTGCTTTTACAGTCTTGGGAACCCCGAGTCGTCTGGTAAGAAGTCTGTGGCCTGTGAGAGAAGGCCCTGGAAGGCCTGTCCTTGCATTCCAGCTTCTTTCCGGAATGTGGCCACATGGGTGATCACAGCAAGGCCAGCAAAGTGTCCCAGCAGAGCCCAGAGTTGGGAGCAACATGAAGCGGTGGCTGTTTAAGGCACTTCATCTTGGGGTGGTTTGTTACACGGCAGTAGATAACTAGGACGAGGACCGAGTGCTGTTTTCTGCTCTGATTGCTTAATGGACCTCCTGGAGTTCTTTTAGCCTGGGTGCAGCAGGAAAAGACGGGAAGCAGTCCCACAGCAGGGCTGGCTGCTGGAAATTAGCACGAGCGCTGTCTCCTGGAATCACCGTCATCACCCCAGCTGACCTTGCATTCTGCGCAGGGACAGGAGGCAGCACCACGGAGGGAAGGGCCTGGGATTTAGAGGGACCAACCTGTGCTCAGTGTCATCTCTGCCACACACCAGCTGTGAGTCTGGGGCCAAGTTTTAATTTCTTTTTATTTATTTATTTATTTATTTATTTTTATTTTTTCCAAGTTTTAATTTCTAGAAGCTTCATTCCTCATCTGAAAAATGGATCTCCTTGTGGAATTGCTGTGAGGATGCTGAGACATTACATGTAACGCAGAGCATGCATGGGGGCAAGTAGCCAATGCAGCTCCAGAGAGCTGTGGGGAGGGAGGTCCTAAGGATGATGGATGGGGGCTGTGGGGCCTAGCAGTGCCCTGCTGTGGACCAGAGTGACATCCAGCACCCATTATTTGCCAGGTTCCTACCCCAAACATAGGTGGCACATATCCTAGCTGAGGTGCTTCCTTGTACCATAAGCCAGTGGCTCTCCTGGGATCCAACCCAGGAGGATCATACACACACATCAGCTGATTCCATGCCTGAACTGACCACGTCTTAGTCCATTTGTGCTGCTGTAACAAAATGTCTGCGACTAGGTGATTTATAAAGAACAGAACTTTGTCACAGTTCTGCAGACTGGAAAGTCCAAGCTTCTGTCATTTAGAGAGGACGTTTTGGCTGAGTCCTTACATGGCAGGAAGCAGAAGGACCAAAAGGACCACTCCCTCAAGTCCTTTGATGCCATGAATCCACCTGTTAGGACTCTGCCTAACACCCAACACCTTCCTAAAGACCCCTGCCCCCCTACTGTTGCTTTTGCGATCAAACCCAACACATGAATTTGGGGGATACATTCAGACCACAGCAAACTCCCATGTTAACAATTGGAGTTTGATGTTTAAGGATATCCTGAAAGAATCATTTTTAAAAATGGATATATTCCCTGATGAAGTTATAACAGGGTCCAGCTGCTAAGAACAGAAAACCACCAGAATACTAATGGCCTAAACAAGTGGTTTCTTTATTTCTCATATGTAAGCACTCCAGAGCTGGCTCTGCACGTGCTCAGTGACCTATCTGTCCTCTGCTGGTCTTGGCCTTGCAAAGATTTCCTAGTCTGTACTGGCCGCCACAGTCCCCAGAAGAAGAAAGGAAAAGGGTTCCCACTTTCTTTTAAAGAACTTCCCTAAGAGTCTCTCATATTTCTGCTTACATGTCACTGGCTAGAATCTCAGCACAAAACCACACCTAGCTGCAAGGGAAGTTGAGACATGGAGTCTTACAGCTGGCAGCCTTGCAACCCTGAATGAAATGGGAGTTCTGTACATGATGAGAATGTTCTAGAAATAGTGGTGACCGTTGCCCCACCTTGTGAAAGGACTAAATACTAAAGTGTTAGGGTAGTAAACTTTGTTATATGAATTTTACTACAATAAAAAGCATTAGCATTCTGTTAGAAGGGAATAAGATACCAATGACTCTTGGAGTGGGCACCCAGCGGACTTGCCATACTGTACCTGCAACCATTTTTTTTGTGCTAGGTCTCTGGGGTGATGTCACCATGTGCAGGGAAATGGGGCATTGTGATTGGGCGACCTGGGTCAGGTGCTCACCTTGTAAGTCTGGCCTCAGTCTGTGACTAGGTGAAGTGGGGGAGGGTTGCTGTTTCGACATCCAATAATCATCCTGGCATTTGTCTTGAGATTTAGCTATGAAGCTTCCCTGAAGTGAGGCATGCCTGCATCAGAATCTGAGGGGGGCAGGGGCATGGAATTACCTCCCATTACCTGGAGCAGCTTGGTGAAAAGGGGGCTCTAGGGTCAACAAGAATCTTCATGTGATGTCTTAGTCAGCTTTGACTGCCATAACAAAATGCCACAGTCCAAATGGCTTAAATAGCAGAAATTTACTCCTCACAGTTCTGAAGGCTGGAAAGTCCCAGATCAAGGTACCTGCTGATTGGGGTCCTGTTGCGGGCTCTCTTCCTGGCTTGCAGATGACCTCCTTCTTGTCTGACCTCACATAGCAGATAGAGAGCTAATGATAGGGGAACTTTCTGGTGTCTCTTCTTATAAGGACACTAATCCTATAGGATCAGGGCTCCACCCTTATGACCCATTTAATGTTGATTTTCTCCTTTTAGGACCTATCTCCAAATAAAGTCGCATTGGGGATTAGGCTTCAAAATATGAATTAGGACGAACAGAGGACCCAATTCAGTCTATAGTGTATGGTGGTCAGGAGATAACCCTGACTTAACCATGAAGGAAAAAGTGAATTCATTAGCCTCCCCTCAACCTTGGCCCGCTACTTTCCTATGGGCAGTCTTAATTGTATTTCCACTTAATGACCAGTTCCCCGAATTGTTTTCCCAAACGGGAGGCCGGGTGCTTGCTTCAACTTACTCCGCTGGCCCTTTGTAACCCGGAGCCCATGCTGAGGATGTCTCTATGAGAACACCAGGCAGGGCCTGTGTCAGATGACTGCATTTCCTCTGCACCCCAAATATGAAGCGGTGGTCTCCCACCTTGCATCAGATATTACCTAGGAAAGAAAGGGGAGAGGATACTGCAGAGATGGAAGGTGGGGGTAGGCCATCCCTCCTGCCCCACCCTTTTCCAGAGGACTGAGTCTTGTCCGTGTGCAAGACACTCAGGAGCAGGGCAGGGAACAGAGGAGGGAGGGGAGAGACAGAGGGTAAGTCTGTCCCAGTCTTTAATGTGATGAAACAAGGATGGAGAGCCTGCCAAGAACAGGTCAGGTTCAAAACAGGAAACCCCAGCGTGGTGATAAATGGACGCTGCTCTGTGTATTTTACACGGATCTCTAGGGAAAGTGCGGGAACTGATCTCATCCGCTTTTTTTTTTTTTTTTTTTTTTTTTTAGCAAATCACATTGAAGAGGAAATGCACATTGAGCTCTGCGGGTTGCCAGTGATACTAATCTCTTCCAGGTGCTGAGATGCTAAGGTAAAGGGGAAGCCACAGGAAGCTCCTTCCACACTTACTAGGGACAGCAGGAAAATGGCCCTTGAAGGGGCAGAAGTCAAGTGGAATAGCAGAATGCAGAGCCAGGCTGCTGCCCTGTGGTCTCAAAAGCTCCAGCAATGTGCTCCCCAGGTCCCTCAGACCCCAGTGTTGGTGTGGGGGAAGGGGAGGGGGAGAGGAACAAGGCTCTGGGGGCGCCAGCCCACCCGGGAGCCCCCAGACAGCCCAGCTCCTGGGCCTGCACACAGAAGCCAGCTTTGCTGGGTCCCCTGGTTCACATGATGCCTCCTAGGACTGTGGGCTCTCCCTCCTTATGGCTCACTCATGCCTCCAATGGTTCTCTCCACCCCATTCATGCCAAGTTCCTACCTACTGTGAGAGCTGTTGACCTTCCTTGGCTTCTAGAAGCCCTTGCCCTTCCTCTCTGGAGGGTGGAACTTGGCAAGAGCTCAGCCTAACTTGCACCTGGCCCCTGCATCCTCAGGCATCATTAGGTCTCTCCTACCCCTTCCCATCAACCTGGCCTAGCAGCATTCTCTTCCCTCTGGCCCTACTCCACCCTCACAAGCATTTGCCTGGAAAACAGAGAAGTTCCATGTCAAATTGTCCTCTAGGAGCCTCACCCTTCTGTGGGGGTGCAGTGGGGCTTCTTCATCTCACCTGCCCTGATTCACTCATGTCTGCTAGGCTGACTGACTTAGAGATTTTCTTCCGTGTATCCTGCTACTGTTTTAGATCTGTTGACTGACTTTGACTTCACTTTGGCACTTCCCTACCACTGAATGGTTTGGATCCTTGCTTTCAGTGTGACTACCAATGATAACAAAATGTTCTTCTGGTGTTTAACTTCCAGGCACCAGGACACTAGTCAGCCAGGCCTGGTCTCCACAGACTGAGAAGTTAAGTTCGAAGACTTTGCAGGACGGAGAGTCTTCTAATGGTAAGGGATTTTGCTTTATCTTACTGAAGATATTAATTCCTATATGTTAAGCAATTGGTGAGCAATAGCCTTACGAGGGGTAAACTTCCTTAAGCTTTAATTGCTGGGTGGAAAGAAATTGACACAGGCAAGGATTGTCAATGGGTACGAAAAGCCATTAGGGGAAAAGTAGCTGAGAAACAGGATATTTGTGTGGTGTCAAAATACTGCCTCACAGGATGACTTGCTAATTCACAGGAGGAAAAAGTAACTTTGTAAAATAAAAATCTGGGATTAAGTGACAAATTTAGCATCATTAATAACTCCAGGACAGTATTGCTTCCTGATGTCATGTGATATGAAATGTTCTTGCCCCAAATGCTTAGCCTTAATTTGAGTACTTTAATTTCCCAGCCAGGACCTGGGAGCAAAATAAGCTCTCATGCCCCAAGGCTTCTGTGATAGTCAGGGTTCTGCAGAGAAGCAGAACAAACAGAAAGTATGACAGAGAAAGAGAACTGGATCACACTTCTTTGGAAGCTGAAGTCCCAGGTCCTGCATGGGCAAGCTGTGCCCAGGAGGGCAATGCATGTTCCAGTCCAAGTCTGAAGGCCAGGGACCCAGGAGAGCTGAGAGCCTAGTTCTAGTCCAAAAGCCAGCAAGCCAAAGACTCCAGGAGAATTAATGTTTCCATTTGAGTCAGAAGGCAGGGAAAAAGCAAAGTCCTGGCTTGAATGCTGCCATGCAGGAGGAATTCCCTCTTCCCCTCAGGAAGGTCAGACTTGTTGTCCTGTTTAAGCCACTGATGGATGGGACAGGGCGTCTACTTTACTCACTCTATGGATTCAAGTGTTAATCTCACCCAGAAACATGCTCAAAGGCACACCCAGAAGAAGATTTGACCAAATGTCTGGGCACCCTGTAGCTTAGTCAAGTAGACATACAAAATTAACCATCATTGCATCCTTTGTTAACAAAATACTTCTCTCCTGTGTATCTAGAACAGTTCTAGAGCAGAAAGTCATTCAACCTTGCTACATTCTATAATTCCAATAAGGGGTCCCAGAAAAGAAAGCTCAGTATAGAGAAAATAAAAAGAGGGAAAGTTAAATGGTGTAACAAGAGAACCATCAAAAAATTCCAGAAAGATATGGAATATTCTAAACAAAACAAAACAACAACAACAAAAAACTCACCTGGTTTCTTTAAAAATTCAATATAAAAAGAAATAAGCTCGGCATGGTGGCATGTGCTGTAACCCTAGCTACCTGGGAGGCTGAGACAGGAGAATCAGATAAGTCCAGGAGTTCAAGGCCAACCTTGGTGACACAGGGAGAACCTATATTTTTTTAAAAAGGCATAGGGGAACTATTCTGGAATAAAAAAGAAAAGAGACATATAAAATATACTTTGAAGTCAACTGGGCAAATCTAAATATGCACTGGATGTTAGATGACATTAGGAAATTATTGCAGACTTTCTTAGGTGAGCTAATGGCACTGTGGTCACTTTTAGAAGCTGTATATTCACTTATTTAAGGATGAAATATACACAAAAATTTTTGTAAACATTTTGGTGAAGAAAACGAACATATAGAGATAAAATATAAATAGCATAGTATCTGTGATTATTTAACCTAAGTGGTGAGCATACAGGTGGCCATGTCACCCCTTTCAACTCTTCTGTATGTCTGAACATTTTCACAGTAACGAGTTGCAGGGAGTGAAGGTGGAGGTGGTAGACACTCAGCCAATCTGGGCGGGTCCTTGATGTCTGCCGGCATTGGAGGCGCAGGAATGCCAGGCTGGGGAAAGTCTCTTCATTTCATGAAGCTCTAAGAGAACTGTGATGGGCGAGCTGTTCCCTCCAGGGCTTGTATTGAAATCTCAACTCCCAGTACTCCACACTAGGACTGTCTTTGGACACAGGACCTTTACACAGAGGTAACCAACGTTAAATGAGGTCACTGGGAGAGGGCTCTAACCCAGTATGACTGATACACTTATTAGAAGAGGAAATTTGGATCCATATTGGCAGAGAGAAAAGACATACTATAGACTAACTTGTGTCCTCACCCCACCAAATTCTCATGTTGAAGCCTTCACTACCACCGTGATCATATTCAGAGGTAAGGTCTTGGGGAATATTAGGTTTAATTAGGTCACAAGTGTGGAGCACTCTTGATGGAATCAGTGTCCTCCTAAGAAGAAGAGATCAGACCTCTCTCCGCTCTAGGACATCATGAGTAGAAAGCCTCCTACAAGCCAGGAAGCAAGTCCTCTCCAGAAACCAAACACGCTGGCACCCGGATCTTGGACTTCCAGCCACACAAATGGTGAGAAAATAAATTTCTGTTGCTTAAGTCACTCAGTTGGTGGTGTTTTGTTATGGGAGCTGAAGCATACTCATTCATACACGACGTGAAGACACAGTTGGCCACCTACAAGCCAAGGAGAGAGGCTTCAGAAGGAAACAATCTCGCCAAACCTTGATCTCAAGCTTCAGCCTCCAGAAGTGAGAGACAATCAATTTCTGCTATTCAAGCTATCTGGTCTGTGGTACTTCTAGTACACAAGTGTCATTCACCATTGTCTACATTTCACTTAAGTGAGACACAGCTCTCACACAGGAAGGAGAGTCTACACGCGGCAAAGTCCAAGCTCGTCTCTGCTTTCCTGTAGTTAGGACAAAGCAAGATGGCAGCCAGAGGCCATCCGCCTTAGAGAGCAGGAAGTGGAGACAAAACAAGGCGTGGGAGTCAGTGGGGACTGCAGTGGTCTCACAAACCTTGGTCACAGGAATAGAATGTGCTTTTCATAATTGTTTCCTTTTGCTCTCCCATGACATTAACAGAGTTATATTTTACAACTAGTCTGCAAAGCAAAAACAAATAAAAAGGGTATTTGCATATTTGAAAATAAGTTTATCCCATGAGGGTAAAACTAGGAATAATAGTCAACATCTGAGAGACAAGATCAGCAGTCTGTATGAGTAGTTTACCCTCAGGGCATAAACCTGAAGCTTCCAAGATGGTATGTGGAAGTGTTCCCAGCTTAGTCCAGGACAGACATGAGCACAAATCGTCTATCCTTCAACTAGGAGCTATGGGATTTTTTGTTGTTGTTGTTGTTCTTTTTTTAAATTTATATATATATCCTGGCGATTAATGCTCTGTCTGAGGTGCAGGTGGCAAAGATTTTCTCTCATTTGGTAGGCTCTACGTTCATGTTCTTGATTGTTTCCTTTACTGCGAAGAGGCTTTTTAGTTTGATACCATCCCATTATTGACTCTTGATTTTACTTCTTGCACTTTAGGAGTCTTGTTGAGGAATTTGGTTCCTAAGATGACATGGTGATTTGGGCCTACTTTTTCTTCTAGTAGACGCAGGGTCTCTGGTCTAATGCCTATGTCCCTGATCCACTTTGAGTTGAGTTTTGTGCAGGGTGAGAGAGAGGGGTTTAATTTCATTTTGCTGCGTATGGATTTCCAGTTTTCCCAGCACCATTTGTGGAAGAGGCTATCTTTTCTCCAGTGTACGTTTATGGCACCTTTGTCTAGTATGAGATAACTGTATGTGGGTTTGTCTCTGTGTCTTCTATTCTGTTCCACTGGTCTTCTTGTCTGTTTTGGTGCCAATACCATGCTGTTTTTGTTACTATAGCTCTGTAGTATAACTTAAGGTCCAGTATTGTGATGCCTCCTGCCTCACTTTTCTTACTAAGGATTACTTTGGCTACTCTGGGTCTCTTATTTTTCCAAATGAGTTTCATGACTGCTTTTTCTGTTTCTATAAAGAAAGTCATTGGATTTTTAATAGGAATCGCACTGAAACTGTATAGTGCTTTTGGTAGCATGGCCATTTGACTATATAAATTCTGCCTGTCCAAGAACATGGGGGGGTCTTTCCATTTTCAAAGGTCTTCTTCAATTTCTTTAGTATTCTGTAGTTTTCATTATAGAGGTCTTTCACCTCTTTTTAAATTTTTAATTTTTAAAATTTTTTCTTTATTTTTCACAGACTGCATTTTGATTCATTATACACAAATGGGGTACATCTTTTCATTTCCATGGTTATGCATCTTTTACCTCTTTTGTTAGTTTGATTCCCAAATGTTTTATTTTCTTTGAGGCTATTGTGATTGGGATAGTTTTCCTAATTTCTCTTTCAGTTGATTCATCACTAATGTATAGGAATGAAATTGATTTATGGATGTTAATTTTATGTCCTGCTACTTTGCTGAATTCATTTGAGTTCTAGAAGCTTTCTGGTGGAGTGATTTTGGTCTTCTAAATATAGAAACATGTTGTCAGCAATACGGATAGTTTGAGTTCTTTTCCTCCTAATCCTATCCCTTTAATTTCTTTCTTCTAATTGCTACGACTAGAGTTTCAAGGACTATGTTGAATAGAAGTGGTGAAAGAGGGCATCCCTGTCTTGTTCCAGGTCTTAGGGGGAATGCTTTCAATTTTTCTCCAGTTAGAAGGATGCTGGCCTTGGGCTTAGCATAGATAGCTTTAAAACATTGAAGTATGTTCCTACACTCCCTAGTTTTTCTAGTGTTTTGAACATGAAAGGGTGCTGTATTTTGTCAAAGGCTTTTCTGCATCTATTGAGATGATCATGTGATTCTTGTGTTTAAGTCTATTGGTCTGATGAATTACATTTATTGATTTCCGTATGTTGAACCAACCTTGCATCCCTAGAGCTATGGGATTCCAACTGTGACAATTCAGATAACTTGTTTGGGCCACATTTTCCTCATCTGTAATATGAACAGGATGTCACCTACCTTCAGAGTAAGATTAAAGATCATAGAGATGAAGCTCTGGGTACAGTGCCTAGGCAAAACAAATGGTAGCTACTATTACTGTGCTATTTTTTGAAAATATCAAATGAAGGTGATGGAAATTCAATGGAAGGGAAATGCAGATACATTTGAATGTAAGATACCTACTTCACACGAAGGGTTACTAGATAAAAACACAGGGAAAGGGAGATTTTTTTTGTTCTTTTTTTTTTGGCACTGGGGATTGAACCCAGGGACACTTAACCACTGAACTACATCTCCAGTCCTTTATATATATTTTTTTCCATTTTTACAGATTGCATTTTGATTCATTGTACACAAGTGGGGTACAGTTTTTCATATCTATGGTTGTACATGATGTAGATTCATACCATTCGTGTAATCTTACATGTACATAGGGTAATGATGTCTGTCTTACTCCACCATCTTTCATACCCCCACCCCGTCCCCCTTCTCATTTCTCTAAAGTTCCTCCATTCTTCTCTTACTTCCCACCTCCCCACCTCCATTATGTATCATCCTCCACTTATCAGGGAAAACATTTAGTCTTTGGTTTTTTGGGATTGGCTTATTTCACTTAGCATAATATTCTCCAATTCCATCCATTTACCTGAAAATGTCATAATTTTATTCTTCTTTATGACTGAATAATATCCATTGTGTATATATACCACAGTTTCTTTATCCATTTATCTGTTGAAGGGCATCTAGGTTGGTTCCACAATCTAGCTATTATGAATTGAGCTGCAATAAACATTGATGTGGCTACGTTACTACAGTATGCTGATTTTAAGTCCTTTGGGTATAAACCAGGGTATAAACCGAGGGGTGGGATAACTGGGTCCAGAGGTGGGTCCATTCCAAGTTTTCTGAGGAATCTCCATACTGCTTTCCAGAGTGGCTGCACCAATTTGCAACTCCACCAGCAATGTATGAATGTGCCTTTTTCCCCACATCCTCACCAACACCTATTATTGCTTGGTAATAGCCATTCTAACTGGAGTAAGATGAAATCTTAGAGTTGTTTTAATTTGCATTTCTCTAATTACTAGGGATGTTCAACACTTTTTCATGTATTTGTTAATCACCTGTGTATCTTCTATAAATTGTCTGTCTAGTTCCTTGGCCCATTTATTGATTGGGTTCTTTGTATTTTTGGTGTAAAGTTTTGTAAGTTCTTTATAAATTTTAGAGATTAGTGCTCTATCTGAAGTGCTTGAGGAAAAGATTTTCTCCCACTCTGTAGGCTCTCTTTTCACATTATTGATTGTATCCTTTGCTGAGAAAAAGCTTTTTAGTTTGAATCGATCCTGTTTATTGATCCTTGCTTTCATTTCTTGCACTTTAGGAGTCTTGTTAAGGAAGTCTGGTCCTAAGCCAACATGATGCAGATTTGGACCTTCTTTTTCTTCTATTTGGTGCAGGGTCTTTCGTTTAATTACTAGGTCCTTGATCTTTTCTTTTTTTTTTTTTTTGCAGTTGTGGGGATCGAACCCAGGGCCTTGTGCTTGCAAGGCAAGCACTCTACTGACTGAGCTATCTCCGCAGCCCCCTTGATCCATTTTTGAGTTGAGTTTTGTGCAGGGTGAGAGAGGAAGGTTTAATTTCATTTCACTACATATAAATTTCCAGTTTTCCCAGCACCATTTATTGAACAGGCTTTTTCTTTCTTTTTTTTCTTTTGAGCCAGGGTCTTGCTAAGTTGCTCAGGATCTTCCTAACTTGCTGAGACTGGCCTTGAACTTGGCAGTCCTTCTTCAGCCTCTGGAGTCACTGGGATTACAGGTATGTGCCAAGGTACTGGGTAGAAAGGGAGTCTTTAAAAAACCCATAAGCCATAAAAATGTTGATAAATTTGACTATGTAAAAAAAAATTAGAAATTCTAAGAGCAAAAATCACTATAAACAAATTCAAAGACCCGACTGGGAGAAATATTTTCAATTTATGTTGAACAGAGCACCTGCCCTTGCTGAAGAAAGAATTTTACATGTTGGGAAAATGACCCTCAAGAAGTCTAGGAAAGGGTCCCCTGAGACCATGAATGCTGCCATTTCTTCAGGACCCCCAGGGCGGCCCAGGGGGGTGCCGCTGGTGGGAAGGACAGTTCTTCAGCTTCATAATGTCCCAGCTCAAATATCTCTCTACATTCTCCATGTCCCCTTTCTCTGAATTTTTACTGACTTCTTCAGACACATATGAGGTACCAATAAATATGCCTTGCAGGGTTTCATACATCAAGGTGGGTTCATTTCCTAGGGCCACTCTGACAAAGGTCCATAAACTGTGTGGTCGCAAACAACGTAAAAATCTCTCTCATGACTTTGGAGGTCAGAAGTTGGAGATGAAAGTCTCCATAGGCCAGGGTCCTGCTAGAGGCTCTATGGGGACATTCCTTGCCTCTTCCTGGCTACTGGTGGCTCTGGCATTGCCTGGCTTGTGGTATCATCCCTGCAACCTCTGCCTCTCTTCACTTGGCCTTCTCTGTGCCTTTATGTCCTTCTGTGCTCTCTCCTCCTCTTTTAAGGACACTGTTTTCACCTTTAGGGCCCACTCTATAACCACAATGATTTGGTCTCAGTATCCTTAACTGGCCAGGCCCAGTGGCGCATGCCTGTAATCCCAGCAGCTCGGGAGGCTGAGGCAGAAGGATCTCAAATTCAAAGTTAACCTTAACAATGGTGAGGCACTAAGCAACTCAGTGAGACCCTGTCTCTAAATAAAATATAAAATAGGGCTGGGGATGTGGCTCACTGATCAAGTGCCCCTGAGTTCAATCCCTGGCACATGCCCCCCACATACACACAAAATATATATATCCTTAACTGCTTATCTCTGCAAAGACTTTGTTTTCAAAGTTGACCACATTGTGTAGTTCTGGGTGAATGTGGATTTGGGAGGACACCAGTCGCAAATTACAGAAAACCACATCTGACTGGCTTAAACAAATTCTTGGTAGAAATTCTAACAAAAAAAAAGTACCTAGTACCTCTCCCTGAATACCAGTAGAACCTCATGCACATCCTTGGCTTTGATTAGGCCACATGTTCATCTCCACACTGACCAGGCCTGAGTCCACCCTCTCTCCAGGGTGGAGAAAGTTCAGTTTCACTGAAAGCATAGAACTGAGGATGTTATGCCCAGATGCTCTCACCAGGAGAAGGGCAGATGGTGCTGTGTGGGAAACAGATGTAGCCAACCAGTAGAATGTCGGTCTTCATCGTCAGTGAGCTCCTGAGAGGCAGAGACCCTGGTTGTCACGTCTGCATTCCAGAGCGTCAGAGAGCAGCAGGCCCTCAAATAAGTATTTGCTGAGTTATTTTTGAATTTCTAGCACAATTCAGTCTCCAAGGGCTTTATCCATTATAAATCTGAGACTCAGTGTCTGGAGCTGGGTGGCCCCTCCCTGGTGGAGATTCCATGCCCTGTGTAAGGCCCTGTCTGGGTAGACCAGCCGGCCATTCTTAAACACTTCCTTTGAAAGTTGACTCACGTCGGGGACAAAGTATGAAAGGAGAGACGCAAGTGGCGGGTGAAACTGAGGAACAAAGAGGTAACCTGTCCATCCTCCCCTTGTTCTAACACACACGCAGACAGTCACAACAGCAAGGCTGGATCACTGTCACCAGGAGTACCCTGGAGCTTGGGGAGCGCGTCACACTCTGGGTTGAGCTGTGTGTCATCCAGTGGTGAAGCTCAAGTCCTGCAGCTTGGTCACCCACAGACGGCCCTTGTCTCCCAAGCACCGCAGGAGCCAACAGCCGGAGGGTGAAATCAGACAACCTTAAGCTGGCGGAGTGGACTTGGGAGCCGTCGTGGAGTTTAATTTGCTGACCTAGATGTCGTCTGCTGCCCACAAAACCTCACACCACAGCAGAGCTCTTTCTTGTGCTGAGGCAGCTGGCTGAGCGTGGTGTTGCAATGACTCGGTTCTCAGTAGAGGTCTGAGGAAATCAGGGGCAGGACGGCAGTCCCAAGACCACAGCCCGAGGGGCCTTCCTGTTTGTCCCCGGGTGAGGGAGGGGCCCTCTGGGTGGCAGTGGTGTTTCTACAGAAGGACCCGGGGCTTGGCTTCGGTCTGAGTGGGGTGTACTCGGTGCACACATGCCGGCCAGACAATCGGAATTAGAGTGAGAATTCAGGACAAACCACAGAGGCCCAGAGCGTTTTTGGAAATTGGTCTGAAAAACCATGTGAATCAAGCCATATTTCTTCTTGACTTCCATTTTGAAATCCAGAATAGGTTTAAGAGGAAGACTACTTCCATACAACGAGGATTGAAAACCCTGGCCCTGAGGACTTCCATGAAACAGAGCAGATTGAACGTGTGAGTAAGCTTTCACCTCCTCCCGAGCCCCACTAAAATGTGAGTGAAGACACATAAGAAAAAGTAAAAGAAAAGAAGCATAAATCCATAAGGGAGGTAAGAACAGAGAGGGAGACCAAAGAAAATTTTTTTGGTACTGGAGATTGAACCCAAAGGCACTTTATCACTGAGTCACATCCCCAACTCTTCCGTATTTTTTATTTTGAGCCAGGGTCTTGCTAAGTTGCTTCAGGCCTCACTAAATTGCTGATGCTGGCTTTGAACTTGGATTCGCCTGCCTTAGCCTCCCGAGTCATTGGGATTACAGTTGTGTGCCACTGTGCCCAGAGGGGTCAAAAACAAATTTTCAAGGTGAAAATGAGATAGAGATAACTAACCTCAAACACCAGAGAAAAGGAGGAAGCTCTTTTCAGAAGGGGAAGCCAAGAAGAGAAACTGACCCCTGTCTCCAAAATGCCCCCAAAGACTTGGGAACCGAGGTCCCAGTTACTTCTGAAGACTAGCCATGGCTGTGGCTAAAAATCAGAGCCCCGGTGAAGTTAGATCCCTGAAACCCCCTCCCAGCCTCTGTAACCAGCCACCAAGACCCACCATTAATCCTGTGGGGAGTCGGAGCCAGAGCAACTCTGGACATGGGGAACCACAGAGAGCGGAAGTTTAGTTCAAAAGAGGATTAAATGAAAGTCAAGGGAGCAATCTGTGGCCTTCTCTGTTCTCACGTTGGATCCCTGGATGCTGCAAGCAGGTTTGGAAAGCTCCCCCGAGAAAACCCACCAAGAGCAGAGACACAGGGATAGTATCATAAGGAAGTCACCCTGAGGACACTTGGCCCCTGACTGGCCAGGCAGCTCTGAGGCTTAACACATACTCGAGTCTCACATCAGACTTCTGGAATGACTTTCTTAAATATGGGTACACAACAAAATCAGATCATTCATGGAAGTCTCTAACATGAGAGACAGAGATCAAAACAAGTGAACAGAAGAAAAGGAGAACCCAGGAGAGATAGCCAAAGAAGGCAGCAAAAGAAAACAAAACCAAACCAAAACAAAACAACAACAACAACAACAAAACCCCACAAAAATCCCTCAATGAATATGCTCAGAGAGATAAAAGTAGTTTTTTGTTTTTTGTTTTTTTTTGCGATGCCGGGGATTGAACCCACAACCTTATGCTTGCAAGGTAAGCACTCTACCAACTGAGCTATATCCCCAGCCCAAAAGTAGACTTTTGAGTCCATAAAAAAACAAGGATAGGCTGGGCGCATGCCTGTAACCCAGGCTCGGGAGGCGGAGGCAGAAGGATCGTGAGTTCAAAGCCAGCTTCAGCAACTTAGCCAGGCCCTAAGCAACTCGGTGAGACCCTGTCTTTAATAAAATCTAAAAAAGGACTGGGGATGTGGCTCAGTGGCGAAGCAACCCTGGGTTCGATCCCGGTACCAGACAAAACCAAGGATAGGATGGTCTCCAGTTGGGTTCTCAAAGCAGATGCTGGAACAGAATTTGGAGGGTGAAGGAATCGCTCTGAGGGAGAAGAGGAACTGCGTTTGGCCCACTCCATGGGACACGCCGTAGCCTGGGTGGACCTCAGAGGTGTCCCAGGTTGAGCCGAAGTGGCCAGGTCTCCACACCCTGGCCTTGATCAGTTGTTGGTCATCTTTGAGGAAGGCCATCTGCAGCCCAGGTGAGCTGAGAGTGGGTCAGCATGTCCCCCCTGGATGTGGGTCCGTGGGATGTATCATCGTGTCTCCAACTGGTGCTTTTTTGAATGAACACTTAAAGAATAGAAAAGAATTCCTGGAAGGCTGAGCTATAACGGTAGAAACTACATATTCAAGAGAAGGGTGGGGTCCTAAAGTCCAGCAGGCCTGACAGTCAGACCCCTGGAGAACAGAGGCAATGGAAGGCAGGAATGAATGTTTTAAAGTTCAGCAGTTACCCAGGAAAACATTTGGAAATGGAAGGCGATGTATTTTTAGATTGAAAAGCCCTATTTAAGTGACTTGCTCAATGACAGAAAGAAATCCCAAAACAAGGCATAAAATTGTGAAATAGCTGAACAACAATGAGTAAGAAGATCCCGAAAGCTTCCAGAAGGGGGGAGAAAAAAAAAAAAAGCAGGTCACAGAGAGGATCGGGAAGTGCAAAGCCTTCGGATTCTCAACTCTAACACCGGAGGCTGGGATGAGAACGACCGATGCCTTCAGAATTCTTAAATAGTGCGCTTTCCAATCTATATGCAGCCGAACTCACACTCCAAGTGTGAAGGGGAAATGAAGACGTTTTCAGAAACGTGAGGTTTCGAGATTTTACCTCCCAAGCAGCCCTTTCTCTGGAAGCCACTGGCTGACGTATTCCGTGAAAACGAACCAGTGAATGAATCAGGGGAAGAGGACAGGGTTTGGAGTGGGAGGATGGAGGCCCCTGGACACCCCCAAGAACAAGAAATGCAACCAGTAGGTGGCCTGCTGCGTCTGAATGTGAGAAGGGAAGCCGTGTTTCTAGAGGAGAGTTTGGGGAAGAACAGGGACACCGACAACTGAGAGAGAGGGAGTGGGGAGACATTCCTCTCCAGCCAGGAAGAAAAAGCTTGTTCCAGAGAGGATCCACGATCACGGGACTGTGCTCCGCGGCTCAGCTGTGAATAACCGTCATAGTGTCAGAACAAAGGCTGGCTGCCGGTTAAACCAAAAATCCCAACTTAAGCAAATTTGGAGGATATGGAAAGGGGAGATAAATAAGAGCTGCATCCTTATTTTTCAAAGAAGGAAGACAACAGATAACTTGTCAAACTGACATACCAGAAGAAGATGGTCCGAGTGGACAAAAGGGACCTCTGGGAATCAGGAGTGGGAACAGTGGGCGGGGGGGCGGGGCAGGGCGCATGTCAAGAGTCAAAAAATTATTTTACTTTAAAAATGATGCGTCTGTATTGTTGGACGAAAACAGTAACTGCAAAAGATCATTGTTGAATTGTGGAAGAAGTTAAACTAACTGAGTTTGTGGAGGACTTGCCTTCTGCCAGAAACTATGCTGGGAATTTGACTTGTAGGATTTAATTTAGTCTCTAAACAAAGGGGAAAAAAAGATGGTCCACCAGGCACTGTAGAGCAGTAATTCTCACCCTGTTCCGCACTTGCCCCTGAGGGACAATGACCAGGCACCATCCCCACCACCCACTGGGGTCCAGGGTTAAACATAATTCCTCACTTTACAATTTTATCCTGCATATCTGAATAAGTGAGTTAGAGTGACATTGTTTTTGGAATAACCTAAAATCTTCTCAAATCTAATTTTTAAAAGTCAAAGAATTATATCAATTCATTCTACTGTCTTTCCCATTCCCATCCTCTCTCCCTTCCCTTCGTTCCCCTTTGTCTAATCCAATGAACTTCTATTCTTCCCCTCCCCCCTTATTGTGGGTTAGCATCAACGTATTAGAGAAAATACTCCACTTTTGGTTTTTTGGGGATTGGCGTATTTCCCTTAGCATGATAGTCTCCAGATCCATTCATTTATCAGCGAATGTCATAAAGTCATTCTTCTTTATGGCTGAGTAATATTCCATTGTGTATATGTGACACATTTTCTTTATCCTTTCATCTGTTGAAGGACACCAAATTGGTTCCATAACTTAGCTATTGTGAATTGAGCTGCTGTAAACATTGATGTGGCCGTGTCACTAAGTATGCTGACTTTAAGTCCTTTGGGTAGAGTCTGGGGAATGGGATAACTGGGTCAAAATGGTGGTTCTATTCCAAGTTTCCTGAGGAATCTCCATACTGCTTTCCAGAGTGGTTGCATCAATGTGCAGTCCCACCAGCAATGTATGAATGCATCTTTTTCCCCACATCCTCGCCAACATTTATTGTTACTTGTGTTCTTGATAATTGCCATTTTGGTTGGAGTGAGGTGAAATCTCAGTGTAGTTTTAATTGGCATTTCTCTAATTGCTAGAAAGTTTGAACATTTATTTGTTGACCATTTGTGTTTCTTCTTTTAAGAAGTGTTGATTTAATTACTTTGCCCATTTATTGATTGGGTTGTTTGGTTTTTGTGGTGTTAAGCTTTTTGAGTTCTTTGTATATCCTGGAAATTAACGCCTTATCTGAAGTGCAGGTGGCAAAGATTTTCTCCCATTCTGTAGGCTCTCTCTTCATGTTCTTGATTGTTTCCTTTGCTGTGAAGGAGCTCTTTAGTTTGATACCATTCCATGTTTTTATTTCTTATTTTACTTCTTGTGCTTTAGGAGTCTTGTTAAGGAAGTCGTTTCTCAGCTGACAAGCTGGAGTGTTGGGCCTACATTTTCTTCTAGTAGCAGCAGGGGTTCTGGGTTAATAAATACGAATACACCACAGTGAATCTCACCATCGTGTACATTTACAAGACTGAGATCCTAATTAGAATAAGATATATTCCAAGGCAGTATAAATATCAAAATTTTTTTCTACTGTCATGTGTAACTAAAAAGAACAAGTAAGTTTTAAAAAACGAGTAACTGAAAATTCCAGGAACATGTCTGACTTTTGTAGCCTGTCTTAGTGGAACAATTGGCTAAGATATGCTTCTCCAGAAGCTCTGAAGCTCTGGATCTCTCTCTTTTTCCCCAGGTTGGGCCACTTATTTTTTGGTACTAAGGCTTGAGCCCAGGGAGGCTCTACCACTGAGCTATACCCCCAACCCTTTTTATGTGCTTTATTTTGCACTGAGGTTTTGCAGAGTTGCCCAGTCTGGCCTTGAACTTGTGATCCTCCTGCCTCAGCCTCCCTGGTTGCTGGGATTACAGGCCTGTACCACCGCTCTGGGCTCTCTGGTAATTTGCAAATTGCCTACAAGTGATACTTTAGCCCAATGTGACTATCATGTTTTTTATAACCCTTCATCCGGAGTTCTCATCGATAGATAATCTTTGCCTGAATCACGAGTGTCACTAAATCACTGCAAGTAGTTGTTTCCAATTCTATCATTCCTTCTTATTTTTTCCATGCTTTTTTTCCCTACCTGGTATTTCCCTTTCTTTCCCTCCTCATTTTAAATATTCTAATGGATGTGTGGATGTTTTTCCATTTGTTATGTTATCGACCATAGTGACCATTCTGATGGTCAAATTTCCCCCAAATTTGGCCATTTAAAAAGTCCCTTCTAGCTGGCTCCTGCCTTTGTCTCCTGGCACAACCTGGTGTCCTAGACTCACTTTTCTTGCCTCAGATGGGGACCAGCCACTTCTCCAAGAGATAGAAAACATCACCCTTCTCAATGACTGATAGGTAAGGTTTTGCTTTCCTTACTCTTCAAAGTTAAGAGTAGCTCATGAAGCCGGATGTGGTGACACATGCCTGTCATCCCAGAGGCTTGGGAGGCTGAGGCAGGAGGATCACGAGTTGAAAGCCAGCCTCAGCAATTTAGCGAGGCCCTAAACCACTCAGTGAGACCCTGGCTCTAAAATATAAAAAGGGCTGGGGATACCACTTGGGTCCAGGCCCGAGTTCAATCCCCGCTAGCTCATATGTGTCAGGACTGTGTGCAATGTGCCAAATGTTTCCCCACATATCACCTTCCCTAGCCGCATTTTACAGATGAAGAAATCAGGATGTGATGTTAGGTAAATGGCATGGAATTACTCAGCTAGAAAGTGGAAGGGCAAAAAGTGGAACTGAGATCAGTCTGACCCCAACACCTAGCTTGGAACCACCATGCTATGCTGCCATTTTGGCTACAAACAAAACTGCTTAAAAGGAAATGAACTCCATAATGTCTACTATCAGATTTTTTTAAAAACAAAAATCATGCTTTCAGATGATAGATATTAAGCAAAATTTAAAGGAAGAAATCCTTGGATACAACCTGGTAATTTTTTTTTATCCATTCTACATTGTCAATAACCACAATTTGGGACAACTTTGGTCAAGTCTGGGATGTGTTGACAAAGCTTTCTTCTAGTTCACCCACATGCCTTATCAGGGACCCAGTGGGAGCAGGGACTTTGGCTCAGGCAAGTGTTAAATCCTGCAAGCTTCTCACAGCTACCAGCAGCATCTGGGGTGGCCACCTGTGGGGTGGTCGTCCAGAGCGCAAGCTGTCCAGGTTAGTGAAAGCACTCGCGGGGGAGAGAGAACCACTCGTGTGCACCTGTGTCCAGGTTATCTTTGTCCCAGGATGCTGGAGAAACAGAAGGGACACTCGCTGAGCCAGGGCGGGGCTGCCTGGAGAAGGGCCCCTTTCCTGATCTGCACAGAGCTGCACCGCGTTCTCAGAGGCCTATCTGAGCAAAGTTCTTCCAGGATGAAGCTGTCCCAGGTTCAAGGGTGACTGACCAGCGCCTCCCTGAGAGAACACTTCCTCGTCCCAACAGGAATTTCCAGTTGTTTTTATTAGCCCAGGTGTAACCTGAAATTTAAAAGTAATCATGTTTCTCTTAACAGTGAAGTTGCCCCGTTTCCTGCTTCATTCTGAGAGAGTCTTTTGCCCTTGACTCTTATCCCCCTTCACCACTGACCTCAGGCTGGGAGTGCTAGTGACTAGCCTCCCTCCCCAGATCCCAGGTCTCCCTCTCCCTCCAGGGTCTTTACCTGCCAGGGAGCAGTAGCACCAGTGAGGGGCTTTCCAGAGGGGTGGGGTTAGCAGAAGGGAAGAATCAACAGAGGCAGATGTCCCTTTAGTCCAGGTCCACAGGCCATTGGAAAACAGGAAACTGGGATGGGGCTGATAAAGGGCCACCTCCAGGGCTGGGCCTGGCTTGGAGCCAGAGGTGGGCTGGGCTTCTCAGAAGTTCTCCCCTTCCCTGGGGACTGCCAGAGGACTGTCCCTCCTTCTTTCCCTCCAGGTGAATACAAAGCAGATATCCTCGCATTCTCTCTACTGTCCATGCAGTGAGCCCTCTACATTTTAAAAGATGTACACAGGTCCAGGTGATGGAGGGCTTGCCTAGCGTTCGCGTGGCCCTGGGTACGTCCCCGGGTATGTCCCCAGCACTGCAGAAGTGACTAAGTGAATGAATAAAAGATGTGCGCAGACTATGTTCTCCTGTGAACTACCACGGAGAGATGGCACACGCATCCACACGCACACACCGCACATGCAGATGCACACACACACACACACACGTGCACACACACACACACACGCACACACACGGATAAGCTCTCCTCTAGGCTGAGATTTGAAAGCCCCGAGGCGGCCCTTAGAATGGATGGTATACAGGCTTCTCCAAAAGGCTCACCTCAGTACAGTGAGGAGGGTGAGCGAGGAAACCCTTAGGATTCCTTCCATGCTCTGGAATCTTCTGGCCTTGAGAACAATCTTCTGTACCCACCTCCAGCTCAGAAGAGATCAGAGCCACAGAAACTGACCCAGAGGATGTGGGTGTCCGCGGTGGGCGGAGGGGGCCGTGGACACTCCCCGGACATGTCATTCTACAGCAAGGTTCCCCTTTCAAATGCAGATTATCATGGATCCTGATTTGACTTAACACTTAAAATTTTTAATACTTCCTTAATGTATTCAAATTAAACTTAGGCATCTAGTCCTTGTGGTCATAAAAGTCATAAAAGCCAAGCAGGGTGCTGGGGCCCTGGCTTCGGAGCAATAGTGAGGAGCCTCCTTCCCTGACAGACCCACTGTGCGGCTGGCTTTTCAGGTGCAGGCGAGGCTGGAACATGGCTTCCTCTTTCTGTCTCTCTGGAGAGGCAGCTGTTCACCCAGGCAGGCCCTGCAGGGGTCTTAGGAAGGCCGCCCAGGAGCCAACTTGAAGAGGGAGACTCACTGCAGAAAGTGGACTGCAGGGCAGCCTCAGGCCCTGCAGCTGTAGGACAGGGAGGGCAGCAGGCCTGGGCGGGGGCTGAAGTGCAGTGCATCTGCCACAGGAGCCTCGTCCTCCATCCCAGGGAGCTGGGATGCCAGCTGGCCCGAATGGAGGCAAGGGGCCGGGTCTTACCTCCCACCCGCCCCGTCCCTGTTCTCGCACAGGAGTTGAGTTGGGGTTGTCCAGTAGGAAGAGGCCAGCCTCGCCCCGGGCAGCTCCCTTCAGGTAGGGCTGACTCTGAGGAGGGACTGCCTCTGAGCTGCCATCAGTCCCCAAGGGGAACCTGGGCGGAGACCACAAGCTCCAAAGCCCAGCTCACCACTTACTAGCAGTGTGACCTTGACAAACTCTAATCTTTGTGTGATATGTATTTCAGGTTTCTCGTCTGTGAACAGGGAAACTGTGAGGATTAAATGAGACTATGTTCCTGCAGGGGACAAAAAGCACACCCCGCCCCCGCTGGCTTCCCTCCAGGAGCTGCTGCTAATCAGCTTGGTCAGGATCCAGGGCTCTGGGTTGGCATGATAACCAGTCCTGTGCCCAAGCGCGGCCTCCGCTCCCACTTCAGCTCCCAGGGCCGGCGCATCTGGCTTACCTGGCTGGTGTTCTCCAGCTCTGGGGACAGCACCAGGAAGCCGAAACCAGGTGCTGCTGCAGCCTGGCCTCCCTCCCTCCCTCCCTCCCTTCCTCATGAGAACCCTGGCAGGTAGAGGGAGCCTCTGGATTCCGAATTCTGAGCCTCAGCTGTGCCATGCAGCAAGGACTGTCCAGAGTGGCCTGTCAGGGTCTGGGACACCTGTCAGTCCTGTGTGTGCTGATCCCTCAGGAGCCCCACAGGACGTGTGGGATGGAGGAGCCGTGGAAGAGTTCAGGAATTCCTGGGCCCCCTAAATCCCACATGCACTCTACCAGTAGGAAAAGATAGAATGCGAGTTGGATGGAGGGGAGTGTGGCCCTAGCGCCTGCCTCCACCCCGAGGGCACTAGGGAGTGGCGGGAATGGGAGAAGCTCCCTCCCCGGGCAGGAATCACCCCCTGAGTGCTCAACTTAGCAAACAGTACCTTGGGCAAACCAGCAAAAGCCTTAGTTCTCCCCAAGTGCTTGAGGCACCACGCACAAGTGCCCACCCTGCAGGGTGACCCTGATGAAGGCTGCCCTCCGTGCCACAGGCGCCCGCCCGTCGGTCGGCTTTCTCAGCAGACGTCAGCTCTAAGGGGTAGCCTTATCTTCTGGTCTAAGTGCAGCTCCTGGTACACTCTGAGCCCATCTTCCACCTGTCCGACATCTCTCCACCTCGGAGCTTTTGGTGCTTTCTGAGATGCCGTTCATAGAATCCTGGAGTGATAGAGAGATCACTTGGATGGGGGATGAAACCTGTTTCTCCCGGGGACAAGCTCCAGACACAGAGGCACCCCAGCCTTTGTCCCATATGCATGTCCAGCCAATCTCCCTGCCTTGCCCAGAGCCCGGGCCTTGTAACCCGCGTCTTCCTGGACATGGACAACGGCATCGTGTCAGCAAGGTGTGTCACAGGTGGGTGGTGTGGGCAGGGCAGCTGTCGGGAGTGCAGTGACCTCAGGCTGGATTCAGCTAGATTCATTCCCTCCACCCTGTCTTGATCCTCCTGGTTGTCTTGAAAAAATGGCTAAGGCCCCGACGGGCCCGCATTCCTTTACAGCCACATGGGCCGGAGGGAGTGGTGTGTCCCTCAGCAGATGGCAGGGCTGGTTTTAACCCCAGTCTGTGGGAGAAGTAGTAAATTATGAATTCTGGAGTCCGTGGACCTTCAAATCTTGGATCATTCATTACCTGTAGGACCTTGAAAAAGTTATTTCTCTGTGCCTCAGTTTCCCCATCTGCCAAACAGGGTGGTGAAATAATAGTACCTATCTTACAGGGTTGTTATGAGGATTAAATGAGTAGGTGCTTGGTCACAATGACAATCAGTAAATGTGAGCTAGCAGAATGACCACCGTGAGGTCCCAATGGTAGAGAAGGCACTGGTGTCAAATATTCATAGACAGGGCTGGGGATGTGGCTCAGTTGGTAGAGTGCTTGCCTCGCAAGCACAAGGCCCTGGGTTCAATCCCCAGCACCACACACACAAAAAAAATTTCCATAGACATCACCTTACTGTTCTAGCGACCCCCAAATTCCCAGGATAGATTAGAGCTGACTAAGGAAAGCCAGATTGGGCGTCAGTCTTCATCCTTGAGGATCCCCACCCCCAATAAAGGCAATCTCCCAGACCGCCCAGAGGGCAAGGAACAGCCCTGCTTCCTTGTCTGCGCTGCTCAGAACCCCGTCCCTGGCATGGACACCAGGCGGCTCCTCGCCAGTGGCCGCGAAGAGCTCGTCCCATATCCCCAGGCATCCTCGATCGCTTGTTGAGTCCTTAAGGTTCTGTCTACTGCAAAGTCCTCCAGGACTTGGTATTTTCAGCCTGGCCCCTGCTGGTGGTAATGAGTTCCAGGAGCTGACCACCCACCACGAAAAGAGGATTTTCTTTATTCTCACCACGACTCCCTCAAGCTTTAAGCAGCACTTAAAGCTAGTTCTGGATCAGGATGGGGTGGACAGGCTCAGGACCACCTGAGCCACCGCGCTCCTGACGGAGCAGACGTGCTTCTCTGTAGTCTTTATCCTTCCAGATGGAAGAGGAGCCATACATGGCTCTGGGTTTTTCTGGCAGCTTCCCTACTTCCTTGACAACTGAAGCTTGCCCTTTCCCCTCGTTTCTGTCTTTCTTGAGGTATAGGAAGCACCCAGGACAGAAGTCCCTCGCCAACTAGAAATCTCCTTACCGCCGCCTTCGACCCTGCTTAGGTGTGCCTTTGAGCACACAGTGAGAAGTTGGGCTCAGTATATGCAAACTGCATCCTGGTGTTGGAGAGAACTGGAAAGAGGGGTTAGGAATTGGCGGAAGAAGAGTAAGAGCTACGGGCAAAGTACGCAGCAATAAAAGCAGGTGAGGCCTCAGAACTCGTACCTGGAACTCCACCCCGGGGACACTGCCTGCCCTGACCAGGACATGTCCCACCCTGGGATGTTCTCCTGTGGGCAGCCCAGCCCTACCCACTCGGGATGATCCTGGGTGCTGGGCGGCAGCATCCAGAGGAAGTTTCCTTTTCCCGATGTGCTGCAGCCCTGTCCATTCCTGCATTGGTTAGTATGGGGGCAGCTGTGTCCCCTAGACAGGACAGAAAATTCAGATCAGAGCTAGGCACTGAGTCCTGACATGCTGTGAAATAGCATTTTTATAGTCATTCATCCAAGCAGTTTTTATCGAGCAGTTACTAGGTGCCCAGTACTATTTTAGATGTTGAGAAGACAGTGGTAAAAAACGGATGGACATGGAGCCTGCTTTCACAGAACTTCATCATAGTCAGGAAACATTAACAAGGAAAATTCAGATGCACGAGCAGCATCATGTATAAATCAGTCATTGGCAAACCACAGTCTTTGGGCTGAATATAGTCCTTGGCCTATTTTTGTTAAGAGATCCATGAGTTATGAATGATTTTCATATTTTTAAAGAATGGTAAAATAAAATGAATAAAACCAACCTATGCGAAGCCTAACTACCATTTGGCCCTTTACAGAAAGTTTACCAAGCTGTCTATTCCGCAACCCAGTTGGCGTACAGGCAAGACAGTAGCATCCTACAGATAACACTAACTTGCCCCGATTCCTACTGTACACCAGAGAGGTTGTGTCCGTCTAGTTCATCTAGGCTTTCTGACCCGAGCCTGCTCTCTCTCACTTGGCTTGGCTAGTAAGGGGCATTCCAGTGACATGGTGTCTTACTGTCCTTCCTTTCTTTAAGGATAATGCACAAGCTCTGGGTAGTGATTTGTCATGGTAGGGTGGTCTAGTGGTTGCCTTTCCATCTACATCTCCCCAATATATGGTGGCCTGGAGATTCAGGAGGACTGGGGCCTTAACTACCTAAACCTCATCAGGGTTCTTCCAGCAGTGACTGGTTCAGGTTCATAACATTCAGCATATTAGATTCTCCAGGGTTAAGTGATTGGTTAGGTAAAGTCCAGTAGTCTTCTTTGAATGTGAGAACACAAGAAACTTTCTGCAAGGGGTGGGATATGGATATGAGGGCAGGAATTGCTGCAGCCATTTTGCCAGAGTGTGGGAGGTCAACATGAGGATGGAGCTGATCCATGGAGAAGGAGGTACCCTAAGAATCAGGGACCCTCACCACCAGGCTTCCAGCTGAAACCTGATTTGATTTTGGACTTTTTATTTCTCAAAGCAATAAATTCCCTTCAGTGTTTAAGCTAGCCAGTTGTGGTGGTGGTGGGAGGTTTGTTTCGTTTCTTTTGACCAAGTATAGAGGTGATATTTGAGGTCTGAAAGATGACAAATAACTAGACACAGAAAGAAGACCCAGAAGAAAAACCTTCCAACCAGGGGAAAAGGCAAGTGCAAATGCCCTGAGGTAGACACAAACAGGGAACATTTGAAAAACAGAAAGACCAGTGAGCCTGGGGAAGATGGTATGGGATGACACAGAGGGTGGCCGGGGTCTTGGTGCCTAAGGAAAGGAGCTTATGATATTCTTTAAATGCATCAGGAAACTCTTCTTCATTTTTTAATTAAAATGAACTTATATTTAGATACAGCAGTAAAGAGCACAAAGCTCAAGGGCACAGGCGGAGGGCCTTCCACACCCACGCAGACATACATACCTCATCACCATTGAGTGGCGGGGGATGAAGCCTTCCCCCGAAGACAGCCCCACAGAGGCACCCCAGCCTGGCTGGGGGGTTTGTATCCGCACTGGCCTTTTCCTGCCAGCCTGCTCGATTGCCACTTACAACCCCTTTGTAGACCTACCTGTCCAGGGCAGCAGGCCCTGGCCACATGTGGCCACTGAGCACTTGAAAGGTGGGAGGTGTTCTTCCGTGTCTTCCTTATGTGGTTAGCTTTTGTCATCCTTCAGGTCTCAGCTCAAACATCACCTCCTTCTTCCTGGACCGCCTATCATGAGTGAGGATGCTTTGAAACAAGACAGCCCAAGCAGCTGGCACCTACACCAAGAGTGGTCCCAGTCACAAACCATATATGTAAGTTAAAAATGTTCTGCTGGCCCCGTGAAAACAAGTAAAAGAGAATCAGGCAAAATTAATTTTGATCATGTATTTGATTTAATGCAACAGATACAAAATATTATTATGAATGGAACATTCTACAAGTTCTTAGGCAGAACAGACATCAGAATGACAGGTTCCCTATTTGCCCAACAAGCCTCCAGTTTCTCCTTGAGTTATCTCAGACTTTTCAGATGGAGGTCATACTACAACTGTGGGTTCCATACCTGGTTGGTCACCTGAGTCACTTCAGAGTAGTCATGTACTACAGGATGATGTTCTTGGTCAATGATGGACCACACATATGACAGCGGACCCATAAGATTATATTGCCTAGTGACATGGCCATCTTAGTTTTTGTGACTACACTCTATGATACTTGTACAACAAAATCACCTAATGATGTGTTTCTCAGAATGTGTCCTCGTTACTAAGTGATGTGGATTGCATTTGAAAGAAAACGAAATACAAAACATGCAAGACCTCCCTGAGGCCAACCCAAAGATGCATGTCATGTGTCTATTTATACAGTTTGATGAATGACTGTGCTGGGCGTTCAACCTTGGGAACCATTGAGCACCATCTGCTTTCCTGAAAGGCTCGGAGACTTCACTTGGCACCAGGGTAGAGGCACAGAGAGTCCCCAACTGACAGATCTTCTAGGAGAAACCCCTCTATTAATAATGCCATCGTAGCTATGGGAAGTGTGAGTTTTCATTTCCTCGGGGTTCGGGGGGAGGAAGAACTAAAAGCGAGGCTTCAGAAATCCCCTTGGGCGTAGTCTATTTTAGGCTGGCAGAGCACACCCAGCTTGTGGGTAGGAAACAGCACCTCTGCTTGTGGAGATGAGAGAAGACAGGGGAGAACCCGGGTCTCAAGTCAGCTTGAAGATGTGGGTAAGGAGGAAAGGCACAGTTGGTAACCCATCCTCCATCCTCATCCTGTTTTCCTGTTTGGTCCTGGCTTTCCTGGCAGTGAGCCGATGGAATCTCTTCTTCCCACACCAGGTGAATAAGAGCAAAGCTAACCTGTGTTTCAAGGAGATAATTCAAAAGAGTAAGGGGGGGGGTCGATTAACCCAGTCCTTCTGGATTTCATTTTAATGGATGGGTGTGCCCTTGGCACCAGGATCATAAACCAGGCCCAGTCTCTTCCTTTGATGTATTTAAAGAGCCCTGTGTTTGCAGTCAGGACACCTGAGCTCCAATCCCAAACCTGTACCAACCAGCTGTGTCACTTTGGGTCTATGCACCTCTTCCCCCCAGGTTAAAATATGCCTAATCATACCTATCTTGTAGGTTGCAGTGATTGCTGGATAAAATAACAACGCAAGTGAAAGCAATTTAGAAACTAAAGCGCTACACGACTGCAAGACTTCAGCGTTTACAGTGGGGAAAGTGAGGCAGGGCGAACCCCGGGGAGCCAGCCTTGTGAGTTCCTGAGACTTCCAGGCGGCCCAACCCCCTGCCTTCTTCCTCTCCTCCACCGCACAGCCTGGGCCTTGGGAATGTCAGGCGCTCTGATCCAAATGACAGAATCCAAGAAAGCACGATGCCAGTTTGGTCCCTGATACACAACCCTGCGCTTCTGCTAGCCTTGGCCGGGCCTCCTCAGATCACCTTGAGAAGACGTCCCGCTAAGCCATCGCCATTCCTGTCATGGACATCTTTCTGGTCCCTATTCTGAGGTCGAGCGTCACTCCCGGAGCCACGTACGGGAGCTTGGCCTTTGTCACTTTCTCAGGTCCCCTCCAAACCCCTCCTCTCCCCTAACGCAGGTCGAAGGATGCGGGGACTTCCCGGCTCTGTCCCCACGACCGCTGGGGTGGAGACGCACTGGGCCCGAGTCGACAACTGAACACAGTGAACACGTTTTCAGCCCTCGGAAAGTACTTCCCCTCCGAGGGGACAGCACCTGAGCTGCCCCGGCGGGCGGCTGTTAACCGAGCGGGCAGCCGCTCTCCCGCGCTTCCTCCCCATCGAGCTGTCATTGTTCCCGGGCCGTCTGAGGGGCGACTCCGCGATCAGGTCCACGAGCCCGGGCAGCCCCAGCCACCGCACCAGCTGCGCGGCGGCGGCGGACGCGCTTCCCCGGCCGGCAGGAGGGCGGGGCGAGGGCGCGGGGCGGGCGGGGCCGGCGCTGCCAATCACGGCGCGGCGCACGTGCGGCACGTCTCCGCGCGGGGCGGGGGTGCGGCGGCACGCCGGGCGGGGAGGTGTGAACGCGCGGGGCCGGGGGCCCGGGGCCCGGGGCCCGGGGCCCGCGGGTGGGGGTGGGCGCCTGCAGCCGGGGGCCGCGGGGTGCGCGCGGGGCCTGGGAGCTGCGGGGCGTGGACACGCGGGGCTCGGGGAGCAGCGTGGGGGGCGGCGGGGGCGGCGTGCGAGCGCGCAGAGCGGTGGCCGTGCCGCAGAGGCTGCTCCCTTGGGCCGTTAGGGAGGCGCGGGGCGACTCGGGCGGAAGCCCAGGAATCAAAAGAGCTGCAGGACGGGGGCAGAGGGACCGGAGGGATGCCACCTGCTCGGGACCATTTATTGGGTGGGCCGGGCGCTTCCGGCTACTCATTAACGTTGGGGCGAGGCTAGGAAGGCAGCCGGGCCGACAGGGGACGGTCTCGGTCCCGCACTGAAAACCGGGCCACGGGCGGGTGGAGACGGCCTGGTCTCCACCCACCAGCCCAGCCAAGGGCCGAGACACCTGCTCGGGAGAGAGCAGGTCTTCGCCCTAGAGCTCGCCCTCTCCGCACCCTGCCTCCCGGGAGGGGTCGTTCACATTTGGTCGTGGGTTTCGAACAGAACCATCAGATGTGTAGACGGAAGGGTGGAAGGAAGCCCAGGAGCCAGAAGGGGTCTTGAGGGCGGGCATAAAGGGAAAAAGGGATGCCCCTGCTCTGGACCATTTATGCGGCCCACTCTGGCCAGGCTCTTCCGGCTACTCTTTAATACAAAGGTGGGGACAGACAGGCAGCAGGACTGACGTTTTCAGTCCAGAGTGCTGTTTTCATGTGGGCCCCGAAATTTCCATGTCCCAGCATGGAGGCCAGTGTGTTGTGGCTGTAGCTCCCTGTGGCTTGTGAGCTGTATTGTTTACTCCCCTTGAAAGGGATGCTGTAACAACTTCCGTGAGAGGAGCGCCTTTGAAGTGTGGGCAGGATTTTGGTTCTTCTGACTTCACGTTGTCTCCGTGGCTCCTTTGATGTGGCCGTGAGGGAGGCTTAGCAGACTAGGTACCCGGATCAATAGACCAAACACTGCTCCAAGTTCACCTTCACCAGGAAGGACGTACTGAAGGGCAGATAGAAATACACCAGAATCTCAAAATTTTCCGTTTCCTTGTTTTCTTTCATTAATACAGTACATATTTTTGAAATGGATTACGCAATTCTCAGTGCCTATGAAATTACAATGGAAAACTTTGGTCTGAAGTGCTCTGCCTACATTATTTTATTTTCCTCATAATAACTACCAGGTAGGTATTCTCCCCACTTTATAGATGAGAACTCGGAGGCTAGCTCACACAGCTGTCTGGCTCCAAGCCTTCCTTCTTGTACCTCTTTCACTGCAAGGTAATTGGCTTAATTAAATGAACCAAACCATGAGAAACACATCAGTACTTGGCATAGTGCACAACAGACAGCTGTCCTATCACTCTTATTACAAAAAGAAATGGAAAACTTCTGTTTCCTTGGCAAGTTCTACAAGCACCTTAGGCAGCAGACCTTGGTAAATTCTTTTAGAAATGTGTTAGGGTTCTCTTTTCTTTAGTTAGAGCCATCTCCAAGTGATGTTGGGAATGGAGGTCCCCAACAAGATGCTCCAAGACGCACTTTACAGTGTCCTCCCATGGAGATTTGCTCCCACACTTTCTCATTCCTTCCTTTCCCCTGTCGAATGTTATCAAAAGCAAGCTGTTCAGCTCTCAGCTGGGTGCTTTGAAGTCCAGGAGTCTAGAATGCAATGGAATGTGGGTTGTTTTTGTGACATGGATAATGTAACCTGACTTTTGTCTTAAAATTTCACAAAGTAAACAAATGTTATTTGCTAATTTTGTGTGTTTGTGTGCGTGTGTGCTACCTTTGGAGTGAAGCATGTCTTCAAAACTGATGTGAGACTAATAAAGGCTCTGAACAAGGGTACAGGGTGTTCTGGGCTAACCTGGGGCAGATGGGCCCTTGGAGATCCAGGAGGAGGGTGGGCTGAGCCGTCCCACTGGGTGTTGGCAGGACAAAGAGGGGAGGATGCAGAGGCCACTGAGATGCATGGCACAGTCCCCAAGTAGGGCCTCTTTAGTCAAAGGCTAGATGGAGGTCAGGCACAGCCGGGCTTTGCTTTGAACATGATAGGATGAAAGTAAATAGAAGTAAATTTTTTAAAAGTAAATAAAGGAGAAACACCTGATAATAACAAATGACATGTATCGATTACCTATTATGTGAGAGGCACTGTGCAAGGGACTTAGTGTGCTTCATTTCATTTAATGAAATCCCCTATGACATAGCTTTCTGTTTTTACTCCCACATTACAGGTAGGCAAACAGCTACCCAGAGGTTAAATTGCTCAATATAACCCAAGTAGTAAGTGGCCTGTGGCCCAGTTGCAACACCTATGAATAGTTGTGTCACCAGCCACTGGGGGGATGGAAGTACTTTGCCTGTTGTGCTGAAATTCTTTGTAAATTCTTACCATGGGAGAATGTTGGGACTTCCTAGTCCACATCCCCTCAAAGAGCTTTTGCTTGTTTTTTTTCTTTTTTTTTTTTTTTTTTTGCCTGTGCTGGGGGTCAAATCCACAACCTTGCAATGCAAAGCAAGTGCTTTACCCTTGAGCTACACCCCCAGCTGCTGAAGAAGCTTTTAAAAAGGCGTGGCTGGATCACAGATGAGGGTCACCTGTCTGGGCAGGGATCAGCAAGAAGAAATTGGGACAAATGACACAATAGGACAACAGGGTGATGGATATTATGGGGGGGCAGGGTTTAGCAAGTGGGTACATGTTCATGGAGAAGTGGAGGTAGGTCTTGGTGGGGCTGAGTCACGAGCGCTGGGTGACCACTTTGTTGGTGTGGTGTCCTAGGAAGGTGACCACTCTTAAGATGCAGGTCCCGCAGGCTGACCAGTTTGTTTGGAAGTACCACATTAACACCTTACAGCTTTAATACAGTGTTACCAGTTGACTCTGAAGTTCGTATATCGAAGTTCTAACCCCCAGTACCTCAAAATGGGACCTTACTTGGAAGTAGGGTTATTGCCAATGTAACTTGTTAAATGGAAGTCATCCTGAAGGGTGGAGGATGGGCCCCTAACCCATTATGACCGATGTCCTTCCAAACGGAGGATATTGGATAGAGACAAGCCTACAGGAAGAGTGCCTGTGGACGTGAAGACGCACCAGCCCCATGCGTCTACAGGCTGAGGAGCACCAAGGGCTGCCAGTGAACCAGAAGCCCAGAGTGCGGCAGGGGACGGATTGTTCCTCACAGTTCTCAGAAGGGACCAACTCTGACAGCACTTCACCCTGCACTTTGGTAATTCCTGTCATTTAAGCCATCCATTTGCCATACTTTCATTATGCCAGCCTTGACCAACTAATCCACATGGCCAAGTATCTGACGAGGGCTCTGTGTGCAATAAAGCCCCGAGGTTCTGGAAACCTTGCTTTGTAGGGGCTTAGAGGACCTGCTTGATATAAAATTATCCTCCTACTCTAACAGAATGATGCACGTACATAATTTAAAAAGTGAAATAGAAAACATACATCAAAATCATAATGAAAAATTTACTCCTTCTCAGCCTTTCGCGCCCCTAGGGTGTCTTTCCTAGAGGCAACTGTCTTGCTCTGTAGTTTTTTTTTTTTTTTTTCCTGATATTTACCACCATTTTTCTAAATAATATGCTTATGTTACTATTTCTGGATTTTTCAGTTTTGGACGTTACCTGTTGTCTCCCCATAATGGTAGCCAAGGAATTCTCCTCCTCCTCCCAACCCCATAACCTTGTGTCCCAGCCTTTGACGCGGAGTTTGTGTTGGCGTCATTGTCACAAGGCAAGTGCTGTTCATCTCTGAGCCATATGTGTCTGGGGACAGCAGCCTCTTCTACAATGACACTTTTTTCCCTGTGGATGCAATGACAGCTTCATGTTTTTGCTTTGCTTGATTTCCTGTGAACCTAAATGTCCCCCAAGTGCTACAGCATCTCTGCCACACTACTGTCCCCAGGATTTTCCAGTCCTTGACCCTTCATGTTTTCCCTACATGGTGTCCTCTGGCCTCTACTTCAACAAGGACAGGTAGCAAGGACAGGCAACTTGGGCCCTGGTGTGGCCCCTCTCCTGGGAACCAGGAGGAGGAGGGGCCTTTTAAAGGGGGCTGTCAGTTTTCTGGGTCTTGAGGGGGATGTTTCAATTCACTTTTGATGTAAAGTCCTTTTGTTTTTGAAGGCCAACAGGACAGGCAGGTGTATTCCTGTTGTTCTGAGGAACCTGGCAGGGTAGAGTGTTTTAGTTCAGCTTTTTTGCTGCTGTGACCAAAACACCCAACAAGAACAATTGTAGAGGAGAACAAGTTTATTTGGGGGCTCACAGTTTCTGAGGTCTTAGTCCATAGATGGTTGGCTCCATGGCAGGAGTGTGGTGGAGGAAAGCAGCTCAGGACATGGCACCAGGAAGCGGAGAAAAGGGAATTCAGACCAGGGACAAAATATATACCCTAAAGGCATGCCACCAATGACCCACCTCCTGCAGTCACACCCTACCTGCCTACAGTTACCGCTCAGGTAATTCCTAGAGTGGGCTCAATTCACTGGTTAGGTTAAGGCTCTCACAACCCCATCATTGCACTTCTGAACTTCCTTGCATTGTCTTACACACGAGCTTCTGGGGGAATCTCATATATAAACCGTAACAAAGAGGGCCTGGAATTGGTCCCCAGAGTTCGCACTCTTGACTGAGTTTGTTAATCACCCATTCAGGGTGAGTCAGATCTGAGCCCAGGAGTCATGTCTGGAGGTATGAATGACTAGAGATTCAGTAAATTTGAATTTGAACACGGATCGATATTGATTGTTTGTATGTGGGTGTGTGTGTGGGTAATGACTGGGACCAATTGGTTGAACAGATGGAGGGACCCTTTTGAGGACACCCTGAAAGACCCAGGGATGCTTTGCTGGGTTGAAGCTGAGGACCTACATTCACCTGGGACCTCAGAATCACTGTGATGTGGCGTGTCCATTTGAAAGTACTGTTGGAAACCAGGGCTCAGGTCTGTCATCCTCAGAACGCTCCAGGGAGCCGGGCAGGGTATTTCTACCCTCACTCGTGGATGAGAAATGTGAAGCTCAAAGAGGCTTGTACTGTTAAGTGACAGAGGTGGGATTGGAGCCAGGCCCAGAGTTTTTCTACCTCCACTCAAGACAAAACTCAAGTTACTGGAAGGTGACAGGGAAGTAACTGGATAAAGCTGTGGCCCCAGGTATGATGCCTTTCTTACATTCAGCTATGAGCATCACCTTTCAGGAGGGACAAGAACAAACTAGAGCCCTTCCTAGCATACGTACGCTTTGTGAGAACAGACAGGTCTGTCCTTTGCAATGTCAGTGGTTCCTCGCTGGCTGCTGTTAGCAGCACCTAGAAGCCAAGTTCTCTCTCGCCTTCCATAGGAAAGTCCCTGTTTGCCACTGGGCACCACAGGACGCTCACTATTGTGTTGGGAGGTGCCTTTCATCTGCCTCAGGACGTCTCCATCCCCTCTGTAGGAAAATGCTCGTCCACAGCAGCGCTTACAACTGAGGTGGTTGCAATGTCACGGTTTGTTCACCTTTCTCAGGAAGTAAACTTCCTTTTGTCTCAATTTGGTAAGTTTGGGGCCCTGTGCAGCCTGCCCTCCCACCTCAGTCGGCTTCTCTCTCTGACCACTGGGTAAGTGCCAACAAGCTGCTGTGCTCTGTCTTGCTAACGGGGCGGTTTCCCCAGGCTTCTTCACTTCCAACTCTGGGGAAGGTGTCAGTGGTGACTTTGGTAACTACTCATCTCCAACAGGGGTTGTTTCCTAAGATGCTGCTTCTCCTCAGGGGGAAGTGCATGGAAATTTCCTAATACTGGTCTCTCCAGGCAGGATTGGACTTGTTGCCTTAAAGGCATACTGCTTGTGAAATCTCCAGGTTCTCATTCTAACTATTTTTCATCACCATTGGATGCTAATCTTTTTATTTACAGATCAGTTTTGGCCTCACTTAGGGCTACTCCCTGTGTGTTCACTGATTTTTTTTAGACAAACTTCAGGAGGTTCTTTTCCTGACTTCTTTTGATTTTTGATGACCCCTCTTTGCAGTTCATAATCTCAAAACCACAGAAGTTTTCTGAGGTTGAGGGAAAGCATCAGGTCAAAGGCTCGGGAAGTGGTTAAGCTTTCAGAGTTCTGGAAAAGGAGCCCAGGATGTAGACTTAGGAAACCTTGAGGAGCCAGCATGACCCCATCCTGCAAGGATGGAGCAGTGCTGCCAGGCCGGGCCCCCTTCCTTGAGAGAGCACACTGGGTTTCCAGAGTGCGAAGGAGGCGGCTGCTCACACCTTCCCAGGCCTCAGAGATGTACTTGTGACACACAGTTGGAAACTGTCATTAGGGCTTAAAGAAAATGGTTGGCGTTATTCCTGATTTGCATCAGTTAATTTGGATTAAGCTGATGAGACTGCAGCTTTGGAGATGTGAAATTGTTTTTCATGTACATAGTCAGGTCTATGAAATCAGCTTTGTCACCTGGGGACCCAGGCTCTTTCTAGTCTGTGACTGCTCTCTTTAGGTTTTGTGTCTCATCCTCATCAAATTGACTGCTGACTTTCAAATAACCTGACAGAACAAAGGGAGAGGGCCTATGCCTAGTTTAAGTAGACTTCTTGGGGCTGGAAGTGTAGCCCAGTGGTAGAGCAAGTGCTTAGCAAGCTTGAAGCCCTGGGTTCAATCCCTGTCATCAAAAAAGATTTTCTGGTGATAGAACCAAACTTACTTCTGCTAACATTTCATTGACATTCAGACCAAGTTGAAGAGAGACTAGGAAATTTAAGAGGTTTAGCAGAGTGAACTCTCTTTTTAATTTTTTAGTTGCAGATGGACACAGTACCTTTATTTATTTTCGTGTGGTGCTGAGGATCGAACCCACTGCCTCACACGTGCTAGGCAACCACTGACTTACAACCCCAGCCTGCAGAGTACACTCTTACTTTGAGTAAATACAGGGTTCTGTTAAAAGGGGACAGAAAGAGCCTTGTTGCTGGATTGAATAGGCAGGTATTACAGAAAGCTGGATTAGTAACCGTGCAATAAAGAGGTTACTGGGATTTATGATTCATTTCATTCTCGTTGTGATCCTAGACAGATTGTTTGACTCTTGTGAACTTCAATATCTTCATCAAAGGTGGTGGGGAGACCATGTCCTATAACGGTGGTTATTAAACTGAGTTCCAAGTCCTGGGCTTTCCTGGGGTGACTTGGAGATGAAAGAGGACAAGTAGGACTGAGAGCAGCAGAGCAGGTGCTTCCTGGGCTCTTTTACCTGCATTTTTATGCCCCGCTCATCTCAGCAGCTCTAAAGCAATGTGACCAGGGCAGAAACTTTAGGAGCAATTGTGGAAACTTTCTGGGTTTCAGAAGCGAATTGGACGACTTCTATAAGTTCAGGTTTCTGTGGTTTCAGAGATAGAAGGACATGTGTCTGTAATTGTGAAAATACAAGGGCCAGTAGAAAAATGGTCATACTTCTATGCATCTATAGCTAATTGGACATCAATTTCTTGCCTCGAGGACATTAAAATATATTCCCTAAAGTCCAGAGTGAAAAGAGAACTTTGTCGTAAGATCTGGGCTTGTTTCCCTGCTCTGCCATTTTCTACTTGTTGCTCTGAGCCTCAACTTACTGATCTATACACTGGGAATGGAACCCAGCTACCTAGGGGTCTGCTGTAAGAACTATATGGAACCAGTTTTCTAAAAATAGGTTATTTTTAAAATTTATTTTTTTGGTATCAGAGATTGACTCAGGGACACTTAACCACTGTGCTATATCCCCAGTCCTTTTTTGTTTTGAACCAGGGTCTCTCTAAGTTGCTTAGGGTCTCACTAAGTTTCTGAGGCTGGCCTTAAACTTGTGATCCTCTTGCCTCAGCCTCCTGAGCCACTGGGATTAGCGGTGTGCACCACTGCATCTGGCAAATGTTAGTTTATTTCAATGTCACCGGTTCACCAGAGGGTTCCACACCACCTCAGGGTTAAAGTAGATTAAAAAGATCTGGCTTTAGGGATTCCACCAATTAGTTCACCAGGCTTAAAATAAAACCGGTTGCACTGTGACCCTGGAGCACCACCCTGGGCAGTGTCAAGACAGGCTCCTACCTCAGGGTCTCATGGGGATTGGTGTTCTTCCCAATGGGCAATGGAGAGAACCCGCCAAATCCTACTGTGGTTTATTTTCTCCCCTAAATTTTCTACCTTTTCCTCTTTACTGTTTTTATTTTTCTCACATCAGTTAAGGTTTTCCCATCTCAAAACAAAAGAACTCCCTTTTACCTCTACGCAGAAGATTCTTGTTACCTGTGCCTTTCCTCTACAGCCAAGAAGCTTGACCAAGTTGTCCACACCAGTGACCTCTCCTTCCTGCCCACTATGGTCATTGTCAGCTGTTTTGTGCCAAATCTCTCCACCGGAAGTGCTTCTGCCATGGTTAGGAACAACCCCAATAAGCAATTTTAGTTCTTATGTGACCTGAATGTCCCTGGTTCCTTGGGCTTTTTGAGATCACCCTTTACTTAAACTTATATTTAAATGTTTAAGTAATACATGTAAGACCAGCATGGTCCCCATATGGTTGAGGATCCCCCACTTCAGAGGGGATGTGGGTAGATGTATGTCTTTAAACTAGAAGTTTTCCCTCTAGACTCCTGGTCCTGTCTCTATTTCTGAGTCACCGTGGGCTGCTGAGCGCCTGCTCTCTCGCCTGCTCTCTCCCACCCTCTTATTTTTTTTGAGGTGCTACACCCACCACTGAGCTCCACCCCAGCCCTGCCCAGCTCTCTCTGATTTGCATCATCCTAGTGTGAACCCACCTCCTGTCTTCCTGAGTGAGGACGCTGTCACTGGGGCAGAAGAGACTGATAGAGTCTGGATAATTCTGCAGGATTACAGGGTAGAAGGGAAAGCAAAGAAAGCTGGACATCTGCCCCTGCCAACCCCGTGGACTCTACCCCACAGCCCCTCTCTGGCCACTGCACTGCTGTGTTGTTGGGGTTTCCTCCTCTCCTTCTGGAAGGGCCTCCATATTTTAGCTTCTTTTAGTCCCAAGGTCCACCCCAGAATCCTGTCTCAGAGGTCACCTGGTGTTCACAAAAATAACCCCTACTCTCTGTGCTGGGTGATTTCAGGCCCCCCACCCCCTTCTTTTTTTTGTGCTGAGGATCAAACCCAGGGCCTTGTGTATACAAGGCAAGCACTCTACCAACTGAGCGGTCTCCCCAGCCCTCAGTTCCCCTTTGACTCAACTCTTCCTTTCAGGCTAGGGGAGGGTGGGTGCTGGGGAGTCTCCCGGGTACTGACGCAGCCACCCAGACACCTTCCAAACAAAAGCAGAGTCCACCCCTCCAAATCCTCCCCAGATGCACAAACGCGGCCAGGAATTCTGATGCCAGCTTTTATTCCAGGGAGTCAGTGGGCTCAAAGAACATTCTAAGCTTCCTTCCCATCAGGAGTACCTATGGAAGGAGGGTGGAGAAGATGTTTTCAGGATTGAATTCATGGAGTTACGCTTGGTTTGTCTTGTGTCTCTTTATGTTTACATGGTGCCTCTGCCCCTGGGACCTCAACGCCCCCCTACTTGGCATTACCTCTTCCTGTTTCCCCTCCTGCCTCTGTACCGGTTCTTTCTGTCTCCTGCCTTAAAAAACAAACAAAAAACCCCACAACTTTTATTTGAAAATAACTGCAGACTTACAAGAGATCTACTGCATGATAATATGACTATACTTGACTCTGTCGTGGCACTTAATGTATAAGATAGACGCTGGGTTGTGGCTCAGTGGTAGAGCACTTGCCTAGCATGTGCGAGACCCTGGGTTCCATCCCTAGCACTGTCCAAAGTAAAGTTTTAAAAAAGGTTAAGATAGTAATTTAATGTTTTGTCATTTTGTATTAGTAACAATTTTAAAAGAGAAAATGGTATTTGAAGTCACAGTAGCCATTGAAAGGGGAAGGGAGAGGAGAGGTAGGAATTGAAATTCTTAGAGGAACAAGTTGGTTTTCAATGCAATTTAGTAAATATTTAGTATTTAATACATACCTCACACTTACAGAAAACTGGGAAAGAGTGCTACAAAGAATTCCAGCATTCTTGTATTCAGGTTCCCCAAATGTTAGTTAACATTTTATCACATTTGCTTCAGCATTATCTACCCATCATTCATCTATCTATGTAACTTTTACCTGAACTGTAGAGCGTAAGTTGCAGACATGATTCTTTTTTTGGTTGTAGATGACACAATACCTTTATTTATTTTTATGTGGTGCTGAGGATCAAATCCAGTGCCTCTCCTGTGCTAGCTGAGTGCCCTAGCACTGAACCACAAACCCAGCCCCAGACATAATGTTCTTTTACCCCCTAAATAGTTCAATTTGTACCTCCTAAAAGGCATTCTCTAAGATAGAACAATGATCACAATTAGAAAAACAACATTGGTATAATATTATCTAATCAATAAACTTCATTTTGACTTTTACTAATTGGCACAAAGCAATTGTAGCAAAAGGGAAAAAAGGGAGCTTTATTCTCCCCTAGTCTAGAATCTAATCTAGGACTATACACTGAATTATATAGTTACATTTGTTCTTTTTCTTTTTTCTTTCTGGGTACTGGTGATTGAACCCATGGGCACTTAGCCACTGAGCCACATCCCCAGACCTTTGGTATATTTTATTTTGAGCTGGGGTCTGACTGGGTTGCTTAGGGCCTCGCTAAGATGCTGAGGCTGGTTTAGAACTTTCAATCCTCCTGCCTCAGCCTCCTGGGCTACTGGGATTACAGGCCTACTTGTGTTTGTTCTTTAGTCTCCTTTAATCCAGAAGAGTTCTTCAGTCCTTGTCATTCATGACCTTGACAATTTTGAACAGCATAGGCCAGTCACTTGTGGAACATCCATGTGGGTTTGTCTCATGTCCCCTGTGATTGGGTTTAGATCACACATTTGGGGCAGCAGTGCTGCAGAAGTGCTGTGGTGTCCTTCCAGGGTGGCCCATCCGGAGGTACAGGGTGTCTCCCTGTCCCATTCCTGCTGAGGTTGACTTTGGCCTCTTGGTTAAGGTGTCTGCCAGGTTCCTCCACTGTTGGATGAGTATCAGGTATGGGAGGCTTGTCGAGATCATGTGAAATTGTCTCTTAGTGCTGATGTTTCTTAGGGCTCCATCCTCGGCCGTCTCTTCTCCTTGTGCCCTGGTGTCCTTGGCTTCCCTGATGGCTTTCAGATCTGTCTTGGCCAGGATTGTGCTGGAGACAGCACCCTCACAGGATGACCTGCACACACTTGAACTCCGCACTGCCCTCCCGTCCACGGCCCTGCCTCCTGTTCCCGGCTCCCCACGGCCTGCCCTTCCTCCTCTATTCACTGGGGCTGGTTTGTGGCACCAGCGTGTCCCTGTTCATCAGTCTTGACTCTGCCCTTCCCCTGGCATTTCATGTATGGTCAACCTATGGGTCCCCTGTTCGCAGTTCTTGACACCACTCCATGCGGGGGTTCAGACCATGTCATCTCCTGCATGGAACCTGCCACAGTCTCCCCTGCTCCTCCTGCCAGGCCCTACCTTCCCTTTAGTTCATTCTCCATCATGATGGCAGAATGGGCTTCCTAAATTGTAGACCTCATCCTGAAGAGTAGAGAGTAGGTTCTACGTACAAGCCTCAGTGGCTTCCTGTGGTCCCTCAGATAGCAGCCAACCCTTTCTTACGGGGACACCCTGCCCACTTCTCCAACTGCCCCTTAGCACGGTGGTGTTTGTAGTTTCCCATTTTTAGTTGTTCCTCTCCTTGGGTTTTCACACATGAAATCTGGACTCCCCCCACATCATTTGCCAGCTCTTGCTGCTATTTTGGATTCAGCTTAGACTTCATATCACCCACTGTGGAAGATATTCCCTGCACCCTGGGGCCTGATTTAGATACCCTTCCCAGGTGCCCCAGGTTCAAGGTGTAACCCTTCATGCTTTGAAATGAATTATTGACATCTTCCACTTGCGCTGTCAACTCCTCTAGGCCAGGACCCATGTCTCGTCCGTTCCTTGGCGGAAACCTCAGCTAACACATTATCTGGCTTCACAACACATGCTCCCTAAGCATTTGTGGAGAAGTGGGCGAGTGAGCAGAGCGGGTGAGTGAAGGCAGGACTCTGATAGAGCTGTGGGTTTTGTTGATCTAGAAAAAGTTGCCAAGATTCTGGTGACTCAGAGACAGGTTCAGGGGATAGGATGACCAGTTTTTGGAAGCCACCTCGCATAGGCCTAGGGCATCTGAGAGCAAAACCAGGAATGAGATGAATGGTTTAGAGTCCAAAAGACATAATTGAGGGAGTGCACACATCAGATATCCAAGGTGCCTGTGACCCAGAAGGGCTGGGACTTCAGAGGAACAGGTTTCCAAGGCCTAGGTGACTCAGATAGGGTTGGGCTCCAAGACCCAGGAAGGAAACTGCCAGATAAGAAAGCAATCAGCCAGGTTCCTGCCCAGGTGGCCAACCACATGGCCAAAACCCTCTGACGGCTTGGCAGCCAGTTCCGTGTACAGTTTCCTAGGGAACCGGGGGCCACACAATCTGGAGCGCAACTTGGCGTGGAGCCTGGGACATTTTATGAGGGCCAGATGGCTGGACTCTGTGCATTGTCAGTGTTGTGGGGTGGGCGACCGAGGGTCTTAGGGGCAGGCCTCAGCACTAGAGCCAGGAGAGTTGGAGAAAACTGCAAACTCATGCGGGGCAGGTAATTGAGGATAGGAACAGGTGGGGAGTTAGAAGAGTGAGGAGCCAGAGCCCAGTGAGAGGTCCAGAACTAGGCGCCACCTGTCCTGAACGTCAAGAAATTAATTAAGTCAGGACTTGGAGCACAAGCTTCATCTCTCAGAAGCTGAGGCAGGAGGATCACTTGAGCCCGGGAGTCTGAGGCTAGCCCTGGGGATTACAGCAAGACCCCATCTCAAAGAAAAAAAGGTCTGTGGTAGCGGGTGGGAGGCAGCAGGAGAAAAGAAAATTAAAGAGAGAGAGAGACTAAGGTGACCACACAATCGAAATCTGGATCAGCTGGGTGTGGTGGTTCACACCTGTAACCCCAGTGACTCAGGAGGCTGAAGCAGGAGAACTGCAAGTTTGAGGCCAGCCTCAGCAACGTAGGAAGACCCTGTCTCAAAATAATAAAAGGGCTGGGGACGTAGCTCAGTGATAGAGCACCCTGGGTTCCATCTCCAGTACTGTTTAAAAATATATATATATGGAACAAGTATATTATTGGCTTCTTTTTTTTTTTTTGCGGTGCTGGGGATCGAACCCAGGGCCTTGTGCTTGCAAGGCAAGCACTCTACCGACTGAGCTATCTCCCCAGCCCTATTACTAGCTTCTTGAGAGTCAGAATCTGCTCTGTCCACACTGCCATACACACTCCCTGGAAGGAGGGTCACACAGGTCAGGCTGAGCGTCAGGCATCAGGAAGGCTACTCGAAGGACTGGCCTCGATAGTGGAAGAATGGGCTCTTTCAGCACTGGGCAGTGGAGATAATTCCAGTGGGAGAACTGACTAGACATTTTTTAGCTTAGTAGGATTCATAAGTAAGTGAAGCATTGTTAAAAAAAATCATAAGAAATAAATATTTAAACCAGCATGGTTCTAAGCAGAAGGTAAACTTGGCCAGTAGCTGGATTATCATCCTAACCCAGGTCACCCTAATCCAGGTATGAGGGGGGAGGCACCTGGTCAGGGTCACCCCACTGTTATGCAGACCTGGAGCCAGAAGGGGGCTTCCATGGGAAGCTGGGGACCAGGAAGGAATCTCTAGAACTGCCTTTTCTGCGAAGGCAGGAAATGACTAAAATGGAACCTAATCAACAGATATTTTCTGTCTTGATCTTACTCAGTGGATGCGTAGTTAAAGTAGTTCAGAGCACGCACGCTGGCAGTCTGAATTAGGCTGTTATATAATAGGAAGGGAAACTGTCATATGGAATATGTTCAATGTTTGGATTTTTTCCCCTGATGGCAGCAAGAACTAGGATGGAGGCCCGTCGGGCAGGGGTCAGACAAGAGGAAAACCCCGGGCTGTTTACAGTCAGGAACCTGGGCACGTTCCTCGCAGGTTGCTGCAGCCACCAGCAGTGAGGACCTGGGGACTCGGAGGTTTCTGGTAGCTCCAGGAGGGAGCATTTACACAAATGAGATGGGGTCAGCTCGGTGCCTATGGATGGGCAGCAGGAAACAAGTTAGAGAATGGAGCAGAGTAACAGTTTAGAGGCAGGTGTGAGGGAACAGCCCAGAGCCTGCCTAGGGCTCCTCATTTTCTCTACCGTCATAATGATTATGCTTCAGGGGTTTCAAGACTCCCCGTCCGTCACCCTGGTTATCATCACCACCATCGTCATCACAATACTGTTTATTGATCGCTTTCCATATGTTCGATCACCTCACCTAATTCTCACAAAATGCTGTAAATCAGGAACCAGTTATTATCCCCAGAAGGGGAAACTGAGGCTCAGAAAGGTTAAGCAACTTGCCAGAGGTCATATCCTTAGAAAGTGGCAGAGCCAGACTTTGACTGTAGATCAAGGTGTGATGGACCCCAAACCGTCAGGTAGCCTGAGGTTAGGAGCAGACTGGGAAACAGACTCACTACGGTGTAGCCACAGGCATCTCCATGACTCAGATTCTCTGCAAAGTTGGGTGATGGTGATGAGAAACCAGCAGAAGTAAGTCCCGAGGAGAATGAAGTATAAAGGGTAAGATTCCAGATATGGGGTTGCCTGATTTAGCAAAGAAGGTTCAGAATGCTCCGTTAAATTTGAATTTCAGGTAAATAATGGATAAATCCTGTAAATAATGTAAATAATGGTAAATCCTGTTTTAGAATAAAAGTTTTGCATTATACTTATGCTGAACATTATTCATTATTTAGGTGAAATCCAAACCTAACAGAGCGCCTTGTATTTTGTCCACGACCCTGTTGGCTCTTTGGCAGGGCGCTCTGCTCTCCTGTGGCCTGTCACCTCCCAGTCTGCCCTCCCTTCAGCCTTCCGTTCCTGCAGCCGTGTGCCCCCAGGCCCTGCCCTGTCTTTCTCTTGGCCTCAGGGACCTTTTTCCCTTTCCAGCCTCCTCCTCCTGACTGACTGCCGTCTTCATGGTGTGCTCCTTCCCACCAGCGCTCTCAGAATCCGGAGCAGGTAGTGTAGCCTCTGATCACACAGGTTGGGCCATTGGATGTTCTTCCAGGTGAGTTCATCTGTCCCCCTTCAGTAGCCATTGAACCTTTGCAGCATGGACTGTCCTCTGTGGCAGCCTGAGCACATGTAGGTTTTAATAAATGCCAGTGTATGAACAGAAACGTCACCCTTGTCCTGACGGTAGCTGCTTAGGAAGGAGCTGCTCCATCTTCTCGTCCACTGGGATTGTGCTGTCAGATGACACAGCCAGGGCCGGTGACCGTAGCTCACCCAGTTGGTGCTCCTTCCTCTGGCCCGCAGCCTGTTTCACTCTCCCGTGGAGGGGAGAGGTTTGGGGCCCAAACTTTTTTTTTTCTCACCCAAGGAAATAAGGCCCAGAGTGGAACCACAAAAGGAAATGACAGCCAGCATGAGCTCCTGAGGGGCATCAATGTACACCTTTGTCACACCTCATCTCAGATGGCATCAGGTGCTGAATGTCAAGGCCAGCCTGGCTTCTTCCTCTTGTCCCCCAGCCAGGCTAAGTCCTTGGAGGGACACACTGGCCTCAAGCTCTTTCCTTCCTGCTCTTCTCTTTGGCAGGGTGTGGGCCCTAGCAGAGGTGTGACTTTCAGGTGCCCCTGCCTGCCAAACCACGTTAGGGAGCCTCAGGGTCTCTGGAGAGCTTGTTTGATCACAGACCAGCCCTTCCCAGCCCAGGAAGTGGTGATTCAGTGGGTCTGGGGTGTGGCCTGGGGAGCTGCATTTCTATCAAGTTCCCAGGTGATGCTGAGGCAGCTGGCCCAAGACCACACCCTGCACACACACACTGCGGGAAGGTTCTGGCTCAGCAGGGGGCTGGGGACTGAGAGGCACCCTTTCCCGCAGCTCCAGATTGCCAGCACTCCCGAAAGACAAGGAAAGTCAAGCCAGGATGCCACCCCTCTGCACCCCCATTCGTTATGCCAGCATCGCGCGTCAGGGAGGACTTTAGGTGCGGTAGTGGATTAGAGGCCCGGTTGGTGATGCTGTGCGGGGAGGCCCAGGTTTCCTCCTGAGCTTTCAGGGCCAGGGCGCTGGGTGCCACAGAGTTGCAGGCAGGTCTTTCCTTTAATGTGCTTATCACCTAATGTGAAACCCAATGATTGATCATATATTATGTAACCGGATACCTTCGACCTGGGTCCTTCAGCTCCCCTAGCTGCTGGGAGCTTCGGTAGCTGATGGCTCTTGGTTGGGTCCTCCAGAAATCGCTTTGTTTCCTCAAGGTCCACCCCGTGCCCCAGGGCATCCTATGTGCAATGACTGGTCAGTGCTGGGGTATGGTCCCCTTGTCCCAAAGCAGCACAGCTCTAAAGGGCCACTCCAGCTCCAGAGCTCTCTGTGGGGTTGGCTGAGGCTCTTTCCTCTGCCCAAGTCGCTTCCTTCCCGGACTGATCAGTGACTGACCCTGAGGCCTTTTCCCCAGCAGATGTCCTCCCAGCCAGTCTCTGCGTCACTTCTCTTTCCTCTGGGAACCAGAGACACCTATTTGTCCCTAAATCTGGGGATGCTAGTGCAGATGGTCAGTGCTTCTGGAAGTTGGAGGAAGGTGCTAAGATCTGGCAGTGAGCCACTGGCTCCGTTTTCTAATCCTGGGACCCCCACTGGGGGCCTGGGGCTTTGATCCAGCCTGGGCCAGGCGCCCCTCCTCCTCCCCTCAGCTTGCCGCCCACTCACACTCCCGCCTTATACTAACTAATCTCAGCCGTGACCTCTGGCCAGCCCAATACGAGTCACTTGAGTAGATGCCATCCTCAAGAAGAGATTTTTATTTTTTTATTTTTATTCTTTTGCGGTGCTAGGGATCGAACCCAGGGCGTTGTGCTTGCAAGGCAAGCACTAAGAAGAGATTTTACATGCATGTTTATAAAAGACAGTTGGGAAGGAAAATGGAATCATTGAATCTTGGTACTGGAACCCTGGTATGTCCTCCGAGAGTGTGTCCTCCTTTCCCATACAGCCCGGCTGCTCCTCTACCTCTAGACCTCTTCCTGGTTTGCAAGTCCCTCTGCCCAGTGAGGTCCTCCTGGGCACAGAGCCTGCCACACTGAAGGTACTGCACAGATATTTTTTAAGCAAACAAATAAATGATGTTTGCTTCTGAAATAATCTAGCATGGGAAAGGCAAAATTTCATTCTTCCAAAATCCTTGAAGATGATAAAATGAAACAAAAAAGCAGAAATTTATGTTAGTGACAGCGCACAAGACTGATTAGACAAGTGGAAAAAGATGTTCTCTCTGAATCTGGGTTTGTTTTATTCTCAGCTCCTTTTCTGGAAACCAGGGCTCTCTGTGTCTTCTTGGCACAGCAGAGGACACTGGGTACAAGGAACATAAGGACTTCCTTTGTTTGATTATGAGGTCCACTTTCCTCCCAGTTCTTAGATATTTTTTTTCTGATTCTCATTAAATAGACAAAAACTGACAACTTAGAAACTTAGAGTCCTTCAGCATCCTGTGGCTCCATTCACAGCAATAGTTCAAAATAGAAAGTCAGCTGACAGGGTATCCACCTTGGGCAGGGCTACCAAGCACTCTGCCTAGGCCGGGTACATCTTTATACTGACGACGCAAAACAGTCTAGGAGCAAGCGCTTTTTTATTTGGCACTGGGAATTGAACTCACATCCTGAGTCCTTTTTATCTTGAGACAAGGTCTCACTAAGTTGTTTAGGGCCTTGCTAAATTGCTGAGACTGGCTTTGAACTTGCGATCCTCCTGCTTCAGCCTCTGGAGTTGCTGGAATTACAGACTGTGCCACTGTGCCCAGCAAACGCCTTTTAATATTTGTAAACATCAATTTTAGTTGTTTAAAGAGCATTTATGTGGCCAGGTGTAGTGGCTCATGCCTGTAATCCCAGCTAGTTGGGAGGCTGTGGCAGGAGGATTACAAGTTTTAGACCAGTTGGGCAACTTAGCAAGACCCTGTCTCAAATCAAATAAAAAGGGCTGGGAGGTAGCTCAGTGGTGGAGCACTTTCCCACCATGCACGAGGCCCTAGATTCAATTCTTAGTGCTGCAAAGAATAAAATAAAAAGGGTATTTATGTGTATTTCCTATTTGATATTTCCCTTTTCCCCTAAATTCTTTTTATTTCCCTTTTCCCCTCAGAAACATTTGTTTCATGATGTCTTCAATCTGTTCTTTTTTATCTCCAGTGCTGGGATGGAACCAAAGGCTTTGCACATGCTAGAAAAGGTCTCTACACTGAGCTCCACCCCAGCCCCAGTATCTTCATCCTTGTGGAACAGTTTACAACTCTAGACCTCACGATTTCTTTCTGTAAAACCAAACAATGTGAGGACATGTAAGGAGAAAGTTCTAGAAAATAAAATAAGAACAGCTAACACTTATTAACATTATTGAGATTTATTGGATACCAGAGACTTTCTAAACACACCTTACCTCGTTGACTTTTTTTTCTCATGCTGGGTTTCAAATTCAGGGTTGCACGGGTTCTAGACAAGCGCTCTACCATGGAGCTACATCCCCAGCCCGTCCTCACTGAACCTTCACAACAACCTCATTCATCAGGGACAGTGAAGGTTGGCCCCAACTTATAAGTGAGGTCAAGATCAAGGTCATGTTGGCATGAGGCACTGGGGCTGGGGTGCCCTGGTCTGTAACACTCCCAGTGTGTGCACTTAGATACTAGAGCATCCTGTCTGCTCTCCATGACTGAGATAAGAAAGAAGGGAAAATAGGGAGCCTGGCTTTAGCTCTGTCAGTGTGAACTGAGATCTCCTTATTTGCATAGAAGAGTTTCTCCTCGTTTGGCTGAGACAGCTTAACTGTATCCAACCCCAGGGTCACTGGTGTTCAGGGTAGAAGAAGAAGGATATGGTGTTTTCTCTCTTTCTCTCTTCCTTCCCCTTCCCTGTATTTTGTTGCTGGATATTTTTAGACTTTTCACTGATTCTCATCAAAGAAACATTTCTGCTTGGCGAACACTTGACCTTCCTTTATTTCCCTATCTTTCCCTGCTGCTCAGACACAGCCACCAAAAGGAATAGAGAGTTCAGAAGTCAATGGCAGGAATCAAAGGGCACCAGCTTGGTCACATAAGCAGTGGTTGAAGGTCAGACATTGAAAACTGAAAGGATGATGAAAACCTCTGCCTGTGTGACTCAATTCACTGGATCCCTGTCCCTGTGGGACAAGGTCCAAACGTTTCAGATCCAGCATGGAAAGAGCTGCCAACATGCTTGGCTTAGGTGAAAGCATCATGGGGAGACATGGCTTTCCAGAAGATTTTGCATCTCAGAGACCTACTGTATTTATATATTCCATTCACTTTCCAACCAATATTTGTGATCTGCCTTCTGTGAGCTGGGAATAAGGGGAGGGAGTGGAAGAGGTTTTACCCATGACACTGAGGAACTTTAAGGATGCCCCTTTCTCCACCGGGGTATATTGGAGCATCACCTCAGGATGACTGGACCCCTTCAAACCCTCAGGTCTTCTTCCCTCTTTCTGCAGCCCTTTCAAACTAGCCTCACTTGACATGCAACAAGATATTCTGTCTTCTTCTCTGTCGAGAGAGGCTTTGCGTCCTACCAACTTAGGGCAACTCATACCCCAGAAGCAATCAGTTTGGGGCACATATGTAGGCTTCAGTTGTTCAAATTCCTTAAGAGATCTCTCAGCGAAGGACTTTCTTAGGAAGCAGCTCCCTCCACCTACTAAGCAGCTATTTGTTTTCCACTTGAACATAAAGAGGATTCTCTGAGAATTCTTATATGTGGTCCCAGACTCATTAGCACCAATTCACTGGTATTCATTTGAAAGTGTTTAGTGAGTAATAGTGATGATAAATATATATTCATAAATGTATTCATAAAGAGAGAAATGGCATATAAAAAAAGTGGAAGACCATATGTGAACAGGTTTTTTAACTTTGTATTTCTGTATAGTTAAAAAGTTTTCTGGCTGGGTGTGGCTTATAATCCCAGTGGATCAGGAGGCTGAGGCAGGAGGATTGTAAGTTCGAGGCCAGCCTTAGCAATTTAGCAAGCTCCTGTCTCAAAATAAAAAGAAGTCTGGGGATGTAACCCAGTGGGAAAGTGGCCCTGGGTTCAATCTCCAGTACCAAAAAATAAAGAGATTTTCTGTGATAAGCAATTTAAAAATTGGGAAATAAAAATGCTATTTTATAATATTGACCACTTAGATCAACAATCCTCTCCACAGCTTAATGTAAAGATGTACTACTGTTTCTATCCATTATGAAAGATGCTGGGACCAGCTTTTCCGTCCCACCTAAAACAATTTAAAAACCAGACCAAATACATGAAAGAACTGTTTTCAGACATTGTAGAGCAGGCAATGCTGAAAGAATGGAAAAATGCAGAGCAGTATGCAACTCCCCCAGGTTACTACCTGGAGAGAGTTTCCAGTCTGTAGTGCAGGGAGGGGGAAACCAAATTAAGCCCAGGAAGCAGACTTGAGGAAATTCTGATGTGAAAGCAGAATTTAGAGTTTGGAGACTCAAGGTGGCTAGAATCTGCAGGACAGTTATGGAGAGGAGAAAGCTTCACACATACATACATGTGTACTTGGAGCTGGAGGGGGAACAGAGATGGAGACACAGAAAGAGACAGAGACAAAGACAGAGATCTGAAGATCTGTAGAGTTCTCCCCATGAGTCTTCATGTGAATTCTGATCAGTGCTTGCATATGAGAAAATAATCAGAGGCTCGGAAAGTTGCCCTTGAAAAGAACAAGAGGAACAACCACCCAAGCTCACACGGAGCTGGGAATAGTTTCTGACTTTACCAACCAGAGTGGAAATACGGACCATTGAACAATCATACCTCAGAAAGGCATTATCTCAGTGCTGGGGTCAAAATAACTCTAGACAAACAGCTGTTCTGATCACTAAATAAAACTTAAAATCAGCCTGACACAGTGGGGCACACCTGTAATCCCTCGGGAGTCTGAGGCAGGAGGATTGTGAGTTCAAAGCCAACCTCAGCAAAAGCAAGATGCTAAGCAACCCAGTGAGACCCAGTCTCTAAATAAAATATAAAATAGAGTTGAGGATATGACTCAGTGGTCTAGTGCCCCTGAGTTCAATCCCTGGTACCCCCACAACCAAAAAAAAAAAAAAAAAAAAAAACTTAAAAGCAAACCTTTGAAAGGATTAGACTATTTCTAAGTAATTTAACTGCATCTCAGGGCAAAACATAAAAATATTTAAAGAAACGCAAAATTTCCAATATTTGATAATGCAAAAGTAGCAATGTCTAGCATCCAAACAAAAATTACCAGGCAGGCAGAAAACAGGAAAATATGACTTATAATGAGAAGAAAAGTTATGCATTAGATACAGACCCAGAATTAATATAGATGATAAAATAAGAGAAGGATATTAAAATAGGTATTATAAATGTACTCCATGTATTCAAAAAGGTGAAAAAACCCATGAGCATGATTAAAAATAGACACAGGAGCTATAAAAATAAACCAAATTAAACTTTAAAAGATGAAAATACTCATGAAAAATTATGAAGCAAAAAATAATCCACAAAACTAGGTACAAGATGAGAAGCACCAGGAAAGAAAACCGACTATTTCTTCCTGCTAATGAAATTAAATAGGGCTTTATGGAGAAGGTAGCATTTGAGTTTGGCCTTAATGGATTTCAACCAACAGAGAAGAGTGGGCATTTTATATGGACAGACTCACCTGGGCAAAACAGAGAAGCAGGGGAAAACCTGAGCAGGCCAACTTGACTGGTGGATCAAGAGATTCCTTTATGGGAACTGTGGGAGAACGAGTTCAAAAATAATGCTAGCTACCTTTTATTGAGCAATGGCAAAATGTCAGGCATTGCTCTATTTTCTATATACCAACTTATCTATTAGTTATTATGTTACATACAAATATAATTTATGATATGAGTTGCTATTTGGCCCCATTTGTCAGATAAGGAAACTGAGACTCAGGTTAGATAATTTGCTAAAAAATGCATGAGTGGAAAGGGGCAGCATGGCTCTAGAGTCCATGTCCAAGCTCATAGGCACTATAGTTTACTTCTAGTGCCGCTGGCCAAGAAGGTAAGGGCTAGGTTCTTGTTTGTTGGTTTGTCATAGCTGTTGGGGGATTCTGTTGCTAGGGAGCTAAGGAAGTAAATTGATTCAGGAAGGATGGGAACCCACTGAGTGTCATGAGCAGGGCAGAGCAGACCAGTGGGGTGCTGTGGGAAGATACCTCAAGCTGAATGGGAGGAACAAGAGGCTAAAACTTGGGAGATAATTCTGTGGGTGGGAATTGTAAGAATCCGGGCATGTGGTAGGAAGGGCCAGAGGTAGAGGGGTAGCAGGGTACCGGTGGGGGCAGCTGATGGATAAACAGTGTAAAGAAAGAATTCACAGAGCTGGTCAAGACTATTACATATTTGATGAGCCTGAGGATTGTGGGTGGGTGCTGTTGACCGGGCCTACCTAAAAGTCAGAAAAGATGGAAGGCCAGAGTCTTCATGACTAGAAGAGAGATGCAGGCAGCAGGAATCAGAAGTGGCCCTGGTGAGGGCAAAGATGAAGACGGAAGGATGGTGGGAGGAGCGAGGGGGACTGAGGAAGAAGTTCTGGGCACTGGTAATGGAACTGGGAGGCTGGGCGATTTGGGCATCTGCAGTACCAAGTGGAGGGTGAAGGGTGCTCAGGGGAGTCGTGGAGGGCTGGGGTAGGCAGTGTTTGCAGGGTGGAAAGAGGGATCAGTGAAGACAAGGCAAAGAGGGAAAGGGCTTTGCAGTTGTTGGTGGGTATGATTACAAGAAAATCCAGGGGTGCCACAAAGAACTCCCCAAGAGGGTGGGTCTTCATCACTGTCCAGGGCCGCTGACAGTGAGGAGAATGAGCGGGCCAACAGCTCCTTATTTAGCAACCAGGAGGCCATTGGCGCCGTTCTGGGGACTATTCCAGTGGAGTTCTGGTGGTGCGAACCGGAATGCCAGGGACTGGAGAGCGATGGAGGCACTGGAGTTCCTTGTGGGGGTTCAGGACTGACAGGTTCAGGGACAGCTTCTCGCTTTTGCTTTCATTGTCATTTTCTCCAGGGCAAACCTTAATTGGGGCTATTTCTGCCATCAGACACTGCTGGACAATGCACAAGGAAACCTGAGCTTGTTGGAACAAAGAGCAAGGAGATAAAAGATGCACAAACAAGACGGGGGAGCGCAGGGAGCTGTGAGCTCGCAGGTGGAGGGCTGGGCGCGGCTTCTGGAGATGGCAGAGAGGCGGCCAATCTGGAGGAGGGAGCAAGAGAGCGAGGAGGCGTGGCCTCCATCTGTCCTGCGGGTTGCCAGGGTCTGCAGGAAGCCGTTCCCACCCTTTGTCCCGGGCTGTCGGGCCTGTTCCCTGAGGACTGTTGATGGAGTCCTAATCACTGCTCCCTGGACTTTTGGCTGTGCTCTGCCTGAATGAATACCATCGCCCATTCAGCACAGCCTGTCCAACACGTGATGTTTGTTGTCCTTTTGAAAGAGGGCAATATCCAGCCCCGAGGTATCCCGGCCTTCAAGAAAAGCTCAGGTTTGGGCCTGGAAGGAAGTCCTCATTGCAAAATGTTCCTTGGGACATGGAACTTAAACTTTTGTCACTGAGTTTGCTCCTAATTTTCCGGAATGACTCAAGTGTTTGCTTCAGACAATGACAGAGTGTATCTTGCTTGAATCATTGGATTTCTGTTATTTTTGTAAGATGTGGGTGGGCAATATGACTCAGTATTTTCCCAAAAGATGTGAAAATTATATTGCCTATTTTGGATCATTTCATGTTGAGATCTGGAACATTTTTCTTGAATTTCAAATCTTGGAGCTTGGGAATTTTTTGTTTTTGTTGTGTCTTTCAATCATGTCAGATCTTTTCCTGATAAAATTTTAAAGCAAAATTACTTAGCAATAGTTCTAAATTATGAAGTAGATTTTGAATGGTAATTTATTCCCACATTGTTAAAATAAAAGATTTCCGAAGCTAGTGGTGTAGTTGCTATTCCAGTTGTGAAAAAAAATCAGAGAATGTGGGGCAAGATACAGACTTGAAGTCATCCAATTCAAAATTTGGTCTGGTGTGTGAATATCCTCAGGCTAGCTTTCCAGCTTTGGCTTGGGCACGTCCCTCTGATGACTGAGTTCTCTTTGAGCACGTCAGGTTTTGGAGAACTCTTTCACTATAAGGCAAAGCTACTCTGGACTGGGCTTTCACACTGAACTAAAACTGGTCCCACTGCAGTTTATACACCTGGACTCCAGTGCTGACCCTTATTCTATATGAATTTATATAGAACCATTTCATAACAGAATGATAGGTTTATCTTTTTTTTTTTCTTTTCTTTTTTGTACCAGGGCGATCCCAGGTACAAAATCCCTGGTACTCAAGGGCACCTAAACACTGACCCACACCTGCAGACCTTTTTTGTGTTTTATTTAGAGACAACATCTCACCAAGTTGCTTAGGGCCTCACTAAGTTGTTGAGGCTGGCTTTGTGGTTTTTTTTTTTTTTTTTTTTTTGCGGTGCTGGGGATCGAACCCAGGGCCTTGTGCTTGCAAGGCAAGCACTTTACCAACTGAGCTATCTCCCCAGTCCGAGGCTGGCTTTGAACACGCGATCCTCCTGCCTTAGTCTCCCAAGCTGCTGGGATTACAGGCCTGCGCCACGGCATCCAGCCAGAATGATAGATTTTGGAATACTGTTGTGTTTTCCTTCTTGATAAATCAGGAAGATTCTTCCCCAGCAGCATTTTGTTTTGTTTTGTTGTTTTACTATTAATGATAGGACCAGGGACTTATGCAGAACATCTCTGGGAAGGATGAGGACCCCTAAAAAAAAAGAAAGAGAAACCACAGAGAATAACGGGGGGTAATGCAAAGCCCTAGCCATGTAGGTGTAGACAGCCGCCCAAGTGAACAGGGAGAAGCATGTCAAATGCCAGTGTTCTCCCACCCCACTGTCTCCCCACCCCCGGAGTCAGCCCCAGGTAGGAGCCACTGAGAGGCAGTGGCAATATCCAGAGGGTTCTGCAACACAGGCAGATGTATCATGAAGCTAATGAAGCTCAGGTTTCAGAGCGCCTCTCTTGCTGGGGCATCTTCCAATGTTCTAGGAGGGGCCTCAGCAATGTTAACATTATCTCATTTAAATTTTTTTCAAAAGGTTTTTTTTTTTTTTGCAGTGCTGGGGATTGAACCCAGGGCCTTGTGCTTCACAGGCAAGCACTCTATAAACTGAGCTATATCCCCAGTCCATGTCAAAAGATCTAAAAAACTTTTTTAAAAAATTTGTTCTAATTGGTTCAAAAGATATTTTAACTGCCATAGGATAAAACTGCTCTCTCTTGCCACTCTGACTTCCTCTCCACCACATGTAGCCTCTTGCTGAGGGAGACAGGAGTGGCCAAAGACATTGTTGCATTGGGCTGAGGAAATTTGAGTTGGGATCTCATTTTGTTTGGGTTCTACAGGTTGTCGTGAGATCTGTATGCAGTTATGTTTTGGCTAGCTGTCCCAGAGTAGGAAGGGCTACCAGGGGGTGACAGTATTCCAGTAAATATTCAACAACTGGATTGCTAGTGTTTGTTTGCCAATTTCCAGATATTCCCACCATGGCCTTCTGCAAACTGTCAATGTAACAGCACCGATATGGAGTTGAGGAGGAAGGACACCATTCTGTAGTGTTCCCACCATATCTACAATAGATGTAAATAACTTTAAGAGCAAAGTAAAATATAGTGCAATAATTGGGAAGTGATGAGCTTTGAGTATTTGTCATCTTTGTCTTTAGTATTATTTATTATAAATTGATAATTAAAAATCAAAAATTTTAAAATTAAATTATATAAATTTATAATTAAATAAATAATCCTAAAAACAAACAGTTTAACAGATGACTCTCAAAATTCCCAACGAGTGGACCATTGACTCTCAAGAGCTAGGAGCAGCCACCAGGACCCCACTGTAGCCCAGGAGTGTGCCTACTGCCCCGTTTGTTGATTTGCTCTGTTCTGTGAATGAAATACAGGGCAAGAGTTAGTAACTTAAGGGCTGGGAACATAGCTTAGCAGTAGAGCACTTGCCTAGTATGCACGAGGCCTCTGATTCAATCCCCAGTACTAACAATAACAACAAAAAAGTTAGTAATTTAAAATGAATTATGGAAATGGTAGAGAAGAAAAAAGATTTTTAAGAGTATGAAGCCTGAAATTAGTCTGAGGCAAATTCTCTCGGTCTTCAGGTATGTAAATTTGTGCCCAGAGGTTTTGATTCTCATCGGTGACTCATCAAATGGAATTTTTAAAAAAATATTTTTTAGATGTTGATAGACCTTTATTTAATCCATTTATTTATATGTGGTGCTGAGAATTGAACCCAGTGCCTCACACATGCTAGGCAAGTGCTCTACCACTGAGCCATAACCTCAGCCCTCAAATGGAATTTTTTAACTGTCAATATTATGCTTACTGATTTAGGATAATTCAGTGTATAAAATTTTAGATGCCTACATATTAAAAGATGATGGTGCACACCTGTAATCCTAGAGGCTCAGGAGGCTGAGGCAGGAGGATCTCAAGTTCAAAGCCAGCCTCAGCAATTTAGTAAGGCCCTACACAACTTAGTGAGAACCTGTCTCAAAATAAAAAATAAAACACGGACTGGGGATGTGGTTCAGTGGTTAAGCGTCCCTGAGTTCAATCCCCCCAATTTTATTTTGGATGGTGTCTTATGGTTTGGATCTTAAATGTCCTCTGAGGCCTCATGTATTGAAAGGTTGGTTCCTAGGTGATGGTGCTATTGAGAGGTGGTGGATACTAGGAGGAGGGGCCTCATGGGAGGAGGGAAGTTATTGGGCATGTGCCCCTGAAGGGTCCGTTGGGATGTTTGCTCTTTGTTTCTCAGCCACCCTCAGGGGCAGCCTTTGCTGCACCACATACTCCCCGCCATGATGTTTTTCCTCGCCATGGACTCAGGGTGGTGGGACCAAGCGACCAAGACAGAAACCTCTGACACTGAGCAGAAATGAAGCTTTCTTCCTTTTAAGTTGATTTTCTCAGATATTTTGTCACTGAGAGAAAGCTGATAAACAAATGGTGTAATTTTACCTGTTGCTACAAGTTACTCCCTAATTTGGCAGTTTCACAGAAAACACTTAGTACCTCTGGTTTCCTGAGGTCAGGAGTCTGAGCGCAGTTCACTGGTCTTCACAAGGCTGCAGTCCGGTGTCTGCTAGGCTGGAGCAGGCATGACACAGGATGGTGGGTGTTCTTTTCCAAGCTCTCTCAACTCATGAGCATTCAGTTCCTCATGGTTTGTGGGACCGAGGGTCTCAGTTCCTCACCAACTACTGGCTGGGAGGCCTTCAGATCCTTGCTGTGTAGAGCTCTTCATGAGGCAGTTTACAACATGGCAGCCAGTCTCCCTCAGAGTGAGGAGTGAAAGAGGAAGAGAAGGAAAGCAAGATGGAGACCATAGTCTTTCTCTAACCTAATCTCAAAAGTGGCATCCCCTCATTTCTGCTGTATCCTTTTAGTTAACAGTCATTTACTTAGAAGGCATTGTGTCCAGCTCACCTTTAAAGGAGTATGAATACAAGAGTGTGAACACCTGCAGGAGGATACGATTGGCCATTCTAGAGATGGTCTACACTGACGGGGGTGGTGGTGTTTATAAAACTTGACTCTACCACTTAAACTGCAATTTGGAAAATGCTGTGAACATCTCAATGTAAAAAATGAGAAATTATGGAATCCTCATTTGTGTGTATATGAAGAGGACCTTCTTTTGTCAACTTTAAATATATTTATTGAATATCTAAGAGAAAATTCAAATCCATTTTAATAGAAGATGAAAATTAAAAATACAAATAAGTGAGAAAATATGAATTATTTTGACAGAAACGATTGTATGAAAAATATATTCCAATCACATCACAAGTAAGTATTACTTCATTCAGAGGAAGCGATACACTTTGAACAGGAGTAAAGAACAGGTTTAAATTTCTGATACTCCAGTTAACAATTGGAGTTACATAAGCACATTGGGAAAAGATTTTAATTTCATTATTAATTCAAAATATTGACATCAATGAAAACAACTAAAACTGACAATATGACGTTACAATGGGGATAATAACACTGAACTGGTTATTTTGTGTCATCAATTCAAAGAATATTTGAGATTAGTTCTTGCACAAGAAAATTTGAATTGCCTTGAAATCTTATAGCTCATGTTTGAAGGAAAATAAATAGATTTAACAGTAATCCTAAAAATTAATAGGACATTTCTACTAATTATTTGTGGGACTGGAAGAAGCTTTTCTAAGCTATAAATAAGATTTTAAAAAATGAATCATCATAGGGAAAAGACTGAATTGTCTTTCTGTTCTCTAGAAAACAGGGTATTCCTCCCAGCCTCTCAGGAGGCTGAGGCAGGAGGATTAAGAGTTTGAAGCCAGACTGGGCAACATAGTGAGACCCTGTCTCAAAAGCACAGGTATTCCAAAACTGTCGTATGAAAATGTAATCAAGGAGTGTGTATGTCCCCCCAAATATGATTTCTTTTATCATCATATGTAGATATTTAAAAATAAATATCACTTAATTTTGTATTCATTTTCCTTAAAAAGGCTGCCACAATTGAATGTGATTTAGAGTCTACAAAGCCTAATCCAGGGGCTGGGGATGTAGCTCATTGGTAGAGTACCTGCTTAGCATGTGCAAAGAAAGCCCTGCGTAAAGCACTGCAAAATAGTAAGAAGAAATCAAATCTGCTTGTGGTCCGAGGGATCCTGAGGCAGGAAGGCTTGCTCTCTGCTTCTTAAGAGTGTCGTTTGAGGAAATAGCAAGTCTGTTTACAGAAACCCTTCACTTCAACAGGGCATGGGGCCACATGGTGTCAGCTCGTAGCTTAGACATCTCTCCGTGGGCTCGGGATGCTCCAGAAACCCCCTACTCTTTATGATCTTTGCAGACTTTTGGGGAGAAAAGCTCAAGAAGGCATCTGGTTCGGGCTGGGGGTGTAGCTGGTGTACCTGTGTATAGCATTTGCCTAGCATGCCCAGGTCCTGGGTTCCATCTCCCGCACTGCCTGCCCCCGACCCCCCTTAAAACAAACTAACAAAAAATAAGGCAGCTGGGGATCGTCCAGAACTAACCAAACTTATATCATGAGCTACTGCTTTAATATTCAGAAGACTGTTACAAACCAGAAAAGACAAGAGTCATCTTCAGCATGCAAACCCCCATCCCACCCTGACCCAGCCCAAGGTGAGAATGGCAATTCCAGGCATGATCAGATAAGTTATAAAATCAAGTTCAGTTTTCTTGCACTTCTAACTTGGAGTGTGTAAATTTTGGTCCCCTCTCTTATCCTCCCACCTTTTCCGTAGGATAACCCTTAAAATACTAGGAACTGTAATGTCCTCTCCCAAGGCCCCTTTTGCCTGGCTGAGCATCTCCAGGTCCTTTGCTCATTTCACATCACTTGGCCCGGGGCCCGCCCTGTTGTTCTCTTAAGGATGTGTTCTATTTTATCAATGTCCATCTTCTGGTTGGAGATCGTGTGAAGTCTGAGGGCTTTAACAGCACACGTTTCATTCATTTTTAAAAAAAATTACAGACTTAATGCATGCTTCCATTCCAATAATCTCCTCCAAGTTCTTTTCCACGTATTCTGCTGAAGGATGGATCTCCACAGTGCTGCAGCCCCTATTCTTCATCCTATCTTAAATTTGTGAAGTTGCTTTGGAGGAATTATGCATATTTCATCCTAATATTTATCCTAACTAAATCTTATTTTATTAGACTGTCCAGATACCAACCTTTCAAAATCTTTTGGAGTCTTAATTCTGTCATCTCACTTTACCTTTCCTCTCCAACCTCAGATCATATAATTTTGATCAGCTTGCTATCAGGCTTCACATGGAAGTTATTAATAACCAAATTGACAAGGGCAGGGTGAGAGCCTTCAAAGCCACTTGAGACCTCTGTCCAAGCTAATGCATGTCCATCAATTAACATTCTTTAGGAAACACTGGACAACTGGCCATGGATCCACCTGTCGGTCTAGTCCTAATTATTCCACCTTGTTCATGAACAATCAGTGAGAACTTTTTGTCTAATACCTTGCTAAAATTAAGCTGTCAGACTCCCACAGATCTTTTTGTTGTCTTCATAAGTCACAAATTAAGAAATCTCCTCCTTCTTAGGTATTATCTATTTCATGTCAAATAATATCAAGCTTGAAGTGTGTAAATGGAAATGTTCTCATACACCACTCTTGAGTGAATGCTAATAACAAAGTTGGGGACTTTGTACAAATGGAAGCCATGGATTCTGTGTGTGTGTGTGTGTGTGTGTGTGTGTGTGTGTTTATTGTGGTAAAAAAATGCATAACATAAAATTTACCATTTTAACTACTTTGTAGCAGTAAGTACACTCACGTTGTTGTGTAACCATCACTGCTACCTAGTTCCAGAACATTTCCATCACCCCAAGCAGAAGTGCCATGCCCAGTAGGCAGTTGTTCCCATGCACTCCTTGCTGTGACCCTTAGCAGCTATTATTTCTCTCTACAGATTTGCCTACTCTAGACATTTCTTTCTTCTTCTTTTTTTAACTCATTCTCTTTCTTTTCTTTCTCTCTTTTTGTTTTTCTCCCCCCCCCCCTTTTTTTTTCTTTTTGTGTTACTGGGAATCGCATCCAGGAACTACATCCCAGCCCTTTTTATTTTTTAAATTTCGAAACAGAGTCTCACTCAGTGACTGAGGGTCTTGCTAAATTGCCAAGGCTGGCCTTGAACTTATGATCCTCCTGCCTCAGCCTCCCAAGCCACTGGGATTACAGAGGTATAGCTAAAAAATGCTATTTTGTAAAAAGCAGATAGGATTTGATTGATTTAAAAAGACAAAGGGAATCCACATCAAAGTGGATCTTCCCAAGAAAACCTCAGAGAAGCTCTGAGCTCCAGTCCATACATTTGAAGAAAAGGAGTGAGCCATGGGACCATAGTCGGGGCCACTTATTAGCCCCAGAGCTAGTGGATGCCCCCCAGAAACAGAGCTCCTGGCAGCAGTGGCTTTGCTTGGGGCCAACAGTCCTTGAGCTCCAGAGGAGTTTTTTGGACTTGTTGAAACCCAGATTGCTGAGTCCCACACTCGGATTCCATAAGTCCTGGGTGGGGCAGAGAATTGCATATTTAAGTTCCCTGTCACTCTGGTGTGGTCTGCCATCACCCTGAGAGCCACAGGTCTAGGTCGAGGCTAGAACTGCTCCGTACTGAAAATGGGCAACAGGCCTAGGGAGGCCCAGGAATAAAGGTACTGAAGCTGGGAGAGAAGTGCCCTGAGGGAAGGTGATGCCAGGCTTTGAGAGCAGACAGCAAGCCCATGAGGAAGGAAGAGGGGCAGCAAGAGCAGAGGCCAGGCACACACACCAGGTTCCAGTCTACGGAACAAAACCCTCTTACTTGGCAACCGAGGAGTTCCCAACCTGCTGACCTCGTGCCCAGGCCAGATCAGAGCTGAGAATACTTGTAAATACTCCGTGGCGAAAGCTACAACCAGGGTTCCCTTCAGGGAGGACTCCTACTGATGAACTGCAGAAGAACCCCACCCAGCGACATATGAATAATCAGAGACTTCTGCTGGAAACGTGAAGGAACAAGACAGGCACGGAAGCAAGATCAATGACATCAGAAAGGTCTCACGTGGAAAACCAACACAAAAAGAAACAGCTCACCTGGAAGAAGATAATTCAGGAACATAGGAGAAATACTTCTGTACCTTACTTCTGATAAAAGACGTTCCGGAAACTTGAGAGCAAATTTCCAGGGGCCAGAGCAAGCTGCTGTGGAAAAGGAGCCTGCCCAGCTCCCTCCCAGTGTTGGGGGACCTAAAGATACCACCGCCAACACTGGTGTTTTTTAAAAACAAACGAGTTGACTAATGAATGAACAAAGTTAATGACCAAATGAGTGATTTGTCAGGTAGAACCAAGGACAGTCTTCCAGAACGTGATGCAAAAAGGAAGATAGGAGAGGAAAGTTGAGAGGCAGGAGGTGAAGGAAGCCCGATGTCCATCTAATTGACCTTCCACAAAGAAAAAAAGAGAAGGGCGTGGGTGGGATGCAAGAAACAATAGAGAGAAATTCCCTAAGCTGAATAATAAAATGAATGATTTTAGACTGAAAAGGCCTGGTGAATGCCAGGACAGTGTAGTCAGACCCACAACTAGGCATATCTTGGTGAAACTTCAGAACTTAATAATAGTAATAATAATAATAATAATAATAATAATAATAATGGTTAGTAGTAGTAGTAGTAATGTATGTACATGTATCAAGAGTTTCCAGAAAAAGCATGTCACCTACAAAGAAATGAGTCAATCTGATTTTAGGTTTATTGACATTGGTGGAGTTCAAATGTCTTTAAAAGAGGCCCAGCTTCATAATTTACAGGAATCACAGAAAATACAAACATAGGACTCCTCGTTAAAAAAATAGGAAGATGGAACCAACCTAGATGTCCTTCAAATGATGAATGGATAAAGAAACTGTCGTATATATATATACAACAGAATATTACTCAGCTATAAAGAATGATAAAATTATGGCATTTGGATGAAACTGGAGAATATCATGCTAAGTGAGATAAGCTAATCTCAGAAAACCAAAGGATGAATGATCTCACTGATAAGCGGATGATGAGACATAATGGGAGGCGGGAGGGGGGCAAGAATGGAGGAAGGAGGGACTGTATAGAGGGAAAAGAGGGGTGGGAGGAGTGGGGGGAAGGAAAAAATAACAGAACGAATCAAATACCATTACCCTATATAAATGTATGATTACACAAATGGTATGCCTCTACTTCATGTGCAAACAGAAACAACATGTATCCCATTTGTTTACAATAAAAATAAATTTAAAAAAATAGGAAGAATTTCAAGATGGCAAAAGCACATTAACCAAGGGTGCGGTTCTTTTTAGCACAGGATCTCTTATTGTCTTTCTTACTTTCAGTACTTCAAGATCATTCTCAGTCACCAATTCCAGTTGTATTTCATGCCACTTTCTTTCTTCCAGTGCACAGGTGTCATGTCGATGAAGGTACCCTGTTTCCAAGTTCTGAGCAACAAAGACTTTGAACCTAGAATTCTATATCCCGCAGAACTGTTTATCCAACAGAGGGGCAAATGGAAGACATTTTGGATTTATAAGAATTTAGAAATTTTCCTTGACACCAAACTTAGATTGAAAAATTATTAGAGGACTGGGATGTCACTGGAACACTTGCCTAGACTGTGCAAGGCCCTGGGTTTGGTTCACAGCAACTACACACACACACACACACACACACACACACACACAATTACTTAAGTAACTTCTAGGAAAACAGAGTTTAATGAAAAAATTAAAAGAACTCCAAAAATGAAGGTGGCACAAAGTTCCAGAAGTAGAGGTACCTGAGAATGACCTAGAAATAAAGGCAGAAGGAAAGAAACTAGAGGATATATTAGGTATCAGTACTTAAGTGACTTTTTCCTGTTAAGTTTCAAAGTTTTTTTCTTTTTTAATAATTTGTTTTATTTGTAGGTGGACACAAGACCTTTATTTTATTTTTATGTGGTGCTGATGATCAAGCCCAGGGCCTCAGGTGTGCCAGGTGAGCACTCTACCACTGAGCCACAGCCCCAGCCCAAGCCTCCAAGTCTTAATGATGTTGGATTACATACTGTTCTACAGAACCAATCACTGCATCATGGTTGGTTCAATGGTGAATAATATTTAAATAATTATAATAGTGTAAGAGTTTTTAAAATGGTTTACATTCTTAGAATTAAGGTATAGTCAAAGTATGGAAAAGTCTAAGTATGGTTATAGGTCAGAATGTAATAATATTTAAAAAATGTCCAGGGCCTGGGGTTAGAGCTCAGTGGTAAAGCACTTGCCTACATGTGTAAGGTCTGAGGTTTGATTTACTGCAACACACACACACACAGTCTAATAAAGAGATGGGAGGGGGATGAGAAAACAAAAAAGGAAAGTATGCCCGTATCCTCATCTATCATAGTGGAAGGTCAATAGGCTCTGCCTGAATTTGATAAATGCAGGATAGAGGTTTTTGTATTTTATTTGAGTTTGTAAAATGTATCACAGCAGAGCTGAAAAAGAACTAAAATAATATACCCGATAAAAACTGAGTAGGGAAGGTAGGGGCATGAGAGATGCATTCAATTCTTCATTTTCATAGCAGTCAATTAACAGGCACATTCTACATTGACAAGAAATAAAGATATAAACAATTTATTTCAGGTTCTATAAAAACCACCATAAAAATTTAAAACAGAAAATCATGACAGTGAGAGGTTCTGGGGAGTGGGACAGAGGAAGGAGTGTGGGGAGGGGAGTATGAAGCTGCTTCTGCATTTTGCACTTTCTGAATCGTGTTCATTTTTCTATGTGCACGCATTATTTCTATAATTAAAACCGAGTTGAACCAGAAAGGAAACGAAGGAGTGAAGCATCAGTTGGAGCCAGTATGGCTCAGTGAACTTGACTTTTGTGTTAGTCAGCTTTTCATCTCTGCGACCAAAATATCTGACATGAAAAACTAAAAGGAGGAAAGGTTTATTTTGGCTCACAGTTTCAGAGGATTCAGTTCCTGGTTGGCCAGCTTCGTTGCTTTGGATCTTAGGTGATAGAATGGCAGGGCGGAGGCATGGGAGGGGGAAGCTCTCAGCTCATGGCAGCCAGGGAGGGGAGAGAGAGAGGTAGAGGAAGGGGCCAGGGACAAGATACAGTCCCCCAAGGGCATGACCCTGAGGACCCATTCCTTCAACTGGATCCCCCTTCTAGAGTTTCCCCACTTCCCAATAATGCCATCAAATGATTAATCCACCCATGAGGGCAGAGCCCTTGTGATCCAATCACTTCCCCAAAGCCCCATCACCTCTGAACATCAGCTGCATTGAGGACCAAGCCTTCAACACACGAGCCTTGGAGGAACAGTCCAGATCAAACCCAACTTTCTTCATTTCCTGATTTCTAACCTAGCAGATCAAGAGAACTCGTTGCTACCACACGCCAGGTATGCAGCAGTGAACTTTAACAAGTAAAACCAAAGAGAAGGTGGTCCTCAGGGACCTTGCATCCTACTGCACAAGCTGACATCCTGGGCATAAGTTCTAAAGAAACTTCCATTAGGACAAGGGCCAAAGGAGGTGACCATTTGGACATCTATGGGCAGGAGATGATGTATTACAGTTAAAGATTGGGTGACCAGGGAATGACTTACTGAGGGAGCGAGTAAATGAGTAAAGACATGAAAGTGATAAGGACATGTCCACATGGGTATCTGGAAGTATTCTAGATAGAATGGCAAGTGCAAGTGTCCTGGGGCAGGAGTGTACCAGGAAACTTCAGGGACAGCAAGAAGGCCAAAGGAACTGGAGTGGTACTGGGTATTGAACCCAGGAGCATTCCACCTCTAAACTATACCCATAACTCTTTTTAAACTTTATTTTAAGATAAGATCTCACTAAGTTGCTACGGTTGACTATGAACTTGCAGACCTCCTACCTAGGTCTTAAGGTTCACTAGAATTACAGGTGTATGCAGTGATGTTAGAGAGGTAAGGAGATGGGGCAGACAAGACAGCTATATTCTCTCTCTCTCTCTCTATCTATCTATCTATCTTTCTCTCTTCTTATTTATTTTTTGGTACTGGGGATTGAACCAGGGCACTGAACTACATTCCCAGACCTTTTTTATTTTTTATTTTGAGACAGGGTCTTGCTAAGTTGGTCAGGCTGGCCTTGAACTTGTGATCCTCCTTTCTCAGGCTCCAGAGTTGCTGGGATTACAAGTGTGCCTAACTAGAGGCAGTATTTTAAAGTTTCTTTGCTAGGAAGAATTTCTTAATGCAAAATTTAAAATGGCATCTCTCGTAGGTAGCAGTGGTCCACAGGAGCCAAAAGGTGGAAGCACTCCAAATGTCCATCAATAATGACCAGGTAAACAAAATGTGGGTATATTCATATCACAGAATATTATTCAGTTATGAAAATGAATGGAGTGACATATCATGTTATAACAGGGATGGACCTTGAACACATCATGCTAAGTGAAAGAAGCCAGACACAAAATGTGAGACTACTACTATCTGATTATGATTCCCTTCTACATATTATATGTGCCCTTTTGTTCCAGAGCCTATGGGACTGAGCTAGACTAAGTCATTATTTTGATATATCCAAGGAAATGTAGGCCTAGTACCTAATCTTTGTTATTTTTCTAACATCTTATTGAAGTGTGATATGTAATAAAACTGCATGTATTTAAGGTGTACAATTTAATAACATACGTGTATATCTGTGAAACCATCACCCCAAACAAAATAACAGACAAATTAATCTCTTCCAAAACCTTGTTCCTTTGTTCTATGTCTCCTTGCCCAGTGAAGGGTCATCCTACCCCTAAGCTCCAGCCCCAGGACGCAGGCTCTCCCATCTGCTCATAGACCTCCTTGGTGCTACAGGCACCTCATATTCTTGAATTTATTGTGTCTTGGATTCCACATTATTGTGTCTTCTTTAGCATGTAGAGGAAAGATCCACCATAAAGTCACGTAGTCCTGTGGTCAAATCTCACTGACTCTTACTAACTTCATGCCCTTAAACAAGTTAGAAGAGCCCAGGGGTCATAATGCCACTTGCATTCAGTTTGCTGTAGGGCTTAAAGGAGAGGCTAAGTACTGAGCAGCTGGGAGAGCTCCTAGCCCGCAAATACCAGCTCTGTTCTCCAATCTTTACTCTCTTATCTCTGGTCCCACAACCAGTGCTTCTTTGCCTCCTTGTAATCCAGTTTTTCTATTCCTTTGGACAATGAACTTATTTACTTATTTTTATTTTTGTGACAAACTCGCTTGTCCCCCTGCATCAGCACCCGGGTCTGATTCTCTGCACCACCTGCCTCTCACTTGCCCATACTTTGATACTTCCTTTGGCCTCCTTCAGGAAACAGAGTTTAGATTCAAATCGAGAAACTTTCCAGTCTGCCTGATCCTGCTACAAGTAGGTGGGTCGAACCAATACTTAGTTCCATGTCCATCTTTTTGGATGGCAGGGACTTCCTAGCTCAAAGACATCTTCTGATAAGTGAGATGAAAACAAAATAGAAATTTAGCAGCTTTGCTTTATCAGCAAGCATCATGCCTACACCTTCCTTGCTCTTTTCTAAATATAGATTAAAGAGTTCTGATAGTTGCCCTTAACTTATTTTGGCAGGGCCTAGCTTATCCTGGGTTTGAATCATCCCAGTACCTTCCATACAATCTACAGTGCCATTCTGTATTTGTTCTTGATTGAAGGTCCCTTTCTCAGTTCTTGACCTGTCAGGGTTCTCTGTGTGCCTCATGATTAACTCTTTGCTCATGGTTTTACTCCTGTAAATTCTTATCAGCAGGAACTATTTTTATATTTCATTTCCTCTGTAGCATCTAGCATAGTGCCTTACAGGAAAGACTACCATAAAATCTTGTTAACTCAAGTTATTTTTGATACCAAATACTAAAGTGATTCTTCTTAGTGTATTTGTTAAAAGTGTCTTTAAAGCTACTCTTTCTTGGACATATGAAAATATAAAGGCATTCCCCCATAAACCAGCCCTGAATGTTAAGGATGATTACACCTTAATTACATTAACTACTATATTTTAATATTTAAGCAAAAGATAACTAGCAATTCTGAACTCCTATACTATGAGGAATTTTACAGTTTTTATACAATTAAAAAACAAAACTAGGGTTGGGGAGATAGCTCAGTTGGTAGACTTGTAAGCAAAGGCCCTGGGTTCAATCCCCAGCACTGCAAACAAACAAACAAACAAACAAACAAAAAACTAAAACTTCAAACCCCTTTTGGTTTATGCTAATTTCTTAATTAGGACCCACAAAAGAATAAATGTTTATTTCCCACTAACTAACACACACACACACACACACACACACACACACACACACAGAATAAATCTGTGAGGCAATAAAATTGAGACAGAATTCAAAATTTTATCCAACCTCCTGAATTATTAGGCCACAAATTAGTTATCAATGGGTAAAAAGGTTTAGAAGACACTTATATGATTTTAAAGATTTTAAAGATTATGCACACCATTTGAACTTTGAACTTAATATGTATGTGTGTGTACATATACACTACTGCAATTCACAGATGATAAAATAGTTTCTTCTCATTTGGGTGCAATTTGAAAATTTTAAAGTTTTTAGTTTATTGATCATTAGGAGTGATCATTAATTGCTATTAGTCAGAACCAGAGATGAATCACTCTTGAAATAAAATAGGAAAAAACATAGTAAGTACTTGTTCAGGATTTACTATTATAGTATTTATCAACTTTTTCTTTATGCCTGAAATATTGCTAGTGCCTTTGGTGTTTAATACAAGTTTGTGGTTATTGATATGCTAGGAATTTTGTCACCATCTCTCATCAAGTTCCTTTTAAAGATATATACCCCGACTTAGACTACCTTATTTAGGCTGATTTTTATAATGCAAAAAGCTAAACATCTAGCATTTAAAAATCAACATAAAATCTTGGGAGCAAAAATCCTAATGCTGCTTGGAACATAAAATGTTTCATTTTTCATAAATGGGGATGGTGAAGGCCACAGAATTTCTTTCAATGTTTATCTGTTCCTTAGGACTAACAGTTCTCTGATTAGCCCCAGTATTGAGTTAGACCTCCCTTCTCTGTGTTGCTACAGATCTTTGTGTTTTTATTCATCATAATACTTAGCATATTATGCTGCAATCTTATACTTGTCTTTTTTACTGAGTAGGAGCCTGTTGAGGATAAAGAATGTATCTTTTTATCCCTATATGTTTAGCATTATATTGTTTACAATGTTTGTAGTTAACAATAATGCATGCATAGATGATCGAATAAGTCTTACTTAAAAAAATTTTTTTATAACTTTATTAAAACATTTTTTTAAAATGTGGTGCTGAAAGCTGGAGAGATGGCTCCTCTTGGAGAGCGCTCACCTAGCATAAGCAAAAATGTGGTGCTGAGGACCAAACCCAGTGCTTCACTCTACCACTGAGCCCCAGCTCCAGCCAAATTTTACTTTATTTTTAAATTTAGCTAACCCCTTCAGTTAATAGCAGGTATGTGTACACACAGAGGCATCCATAATTTTATGACTTAACTATTATTCACAGCATGTTGTTCTTCCATCAGGAATATCTTCCCAAGTTACACTGAGGTGCCATAGACTTCAGAATGGGAAACCATGACTAGTGCCTGGTATAACTATTTTTCAGTGACTGAGTTGGCATTTGGAACATAGAGACCTTGTAGATGGTGTATGCAATAGTGTTTTTTTTTTTTTTTTTTTTGGCAGTGGTGGGGATTGAACCCAGGGTCTTCCAACTAAGTCACATCCCCAGCCCTGCAATAGTGTTTTGGTAGAACAAAGTAACATACACATTGAAAGCATTAAAACAATGTGTGACTAAGGGATAGCTCTAAACTGTAGGTCCTTGAAAGGTAAGGCTTTAAATTAAAAAAAAATTTTTAGAACAATTTTATATTTACAGGAAAATCAAGAGGACAGTGCAGAGTTCTTGCATGTATCCATATCAGTCTGATATGTTACAAATAATGAGCCAATGTGACACATTAATATTAACTAAAGCCCATAATTTATGCAAATTTTCTAGTTCTAATCCAGAGTCCTTTTTCTTTTCCAGGATCCCAAGGACATCTCATTACATTTAATTGTCACAAGTCCTGGCACAGCTCTTGGCTGTGAGTTTCCTAGACTTTCTGTGGGCTTCATGACCTTGTCAGTTTTGCAGAATAGGGTCAGGGACACTGTAGAATGGAAACTGGTCTGATGTTTTTCTCATGGTTAGACTGGAGTAAAGGTGGAACATTTTACAAGGAGGCATCCCGGTAATTCTCAAAGTTTTCCTGCTTTCACACTCTTCATATGGGCAGCCTGCTCCCATGAGTAACACATCTCATTTGCTCGGGGATAGAGGTGGGGGCATAGCCCTATGTGCATTTAGGAGACGCTGTAGGTAAATGGACATACAGAAAAGTACTCCTCTTTATTCTCATTTAGAAGGATCGAATTTTACCTTCTTATTTCATAAGCTATTCGGATTGTAAAGCTTAACAGAATAATGGCTCTGTAGCGTTTTGATATCTGGAACACAAGTGTAACTCCAGAATATGTTATAAAAAGAAAATAAACTCTAGAAATATGCAGAATAAGAAATCATTAACTATACAAATACAATTTATATAACTTCTGAACAGACCCAAGAAAAAGTATCTATTTTAAAACATTTTATTATGAACAATTTAAAAAACAGGAAAATAAAGAGTAGTACGATAAACATCCATATGCACACTGTTACCTCGATTTAGCAAATGTTAGTGTTATTGTACTTGCTTCATCTCTCTTTCTCTTGCTCCCACTTTTTTAAGCTGAATCTTTTAAAGCAAGCACTAACAATCATGCTTCCCCTTTAAAAACCTTAGCACGTATTTCCTAAAAATAAAACCATAATACTGTATCCCACCAAAGAATATTTCCTTAATACTACCTAATTCCAGTTATATTAAAAATTTTCAAGTATCCCCCAAATTGTTTTTAATAGTAGAGTTTTTTTTAGAATCAGGATCATGAATTGTGTTTGTTTCTTAGGACTTATTTAGAAGATTGTTCCTCCCCTCTCCTGTCTTTTTGGTTGTTGTTGACAACTTTAATGTGCTTATCATGTATGAGTTCCTGTGCATGTGTATGTGCACACACACATCCAACTTTTGAAAAGACACGTGAAGTCTTGTGGACTATTTCACATTTTGGATTTGTCTTATTTCCTTGTGGTTTCATACAACTTGTTGCCCTTGCTCCTGAATTTCCTATAAAGTGGAAGTTAAGTCTAAAGGATCAGTTGCATCCAGGTTAGACATTTTTGGTAAAGAATTCTTTGTAAGTGATGGCCTGTACCTTCTACTGAGGTGTATAATGCCAGGATACGTATTTTATTCACTTTCCTTACTAATGTAATTTATTGACTTTGTCTTCATCTATATTACTTTCTCATAACTGTTTTTTAATAATATCTCACCTTGAGACGTTAGTGTAAAATTTTTATCTTCTCTTGGGTAGAAGCAAAGACAATCAGGTGGACCATCAATGAAGCTGCTGAATTTTGAGTTTTTGGTCCTGCTTTCTCCACTGGGACTCTGCTCTCCTTTTCCAGCACCAATGAAATTCTTCCTCTTCTAAGATGTATTCTCCCTGGGTAATGTTTTCAATCTAGACATTATCCTTTTACCTCCAGCTCAGTATAATTAAAAATTCCTAGTTTTTTTTCCTGTACAACTGTAGGCAGGCTGTTTCCTCTGGTTAACATGATGAACAGGCTATTATGAGGATCAAGTAGTATAAAGTGCTATACAAAAGCAAATCACTTATCATTTAATGCATGTTGTGTTAGTTTTCTATTACTATGTCAAGATACCTGAGACAATCAACTTATAAGGTTTATTTTGGTTCACACTTTCAGTCCATAGTAGACCTGTTACTTTAGGGCCTGTGGCAAGGCAGTAAATCATGGCAGAGGAAACCTGTTCACCTCATGGAGGCCAGGAAGCAGAGGGGGAAAGGGGCCAGGGTTCTAGTGTCCCTTTCTAGGGCACATCCTTAATGACCAGACTTCCTCCAACTAGGTCCGGTCTTGTAAAGATTCCATTATCTCCCACTAGCACCACAAGCTGGTGACCACACCTTTCAGATATGGGCCTTTGGGGACATTTAAGATCCAAACCACAATGCATGCCAATGATTCAATATATTATTCTGGAAGTTTGTTTTCCAAGGAAGGGAAGAGAACAGCAGACATGGTTATAGAGGAGACAAGTATTGGTAGTGACAGGAAGGAGAATTTCTAGGTTGAAACAAAAAATTCCTTGTTGAAGAAATGAGGTTTTAGGGACAAGCAGAGTTTTAAAATCAAACAGATAAAATAGCTTAGATCTGATGTGAAAAGAGATCCACTGGAGTACTCAAAAAGGAGAAAGGCAGAGAAATCCCATAGTCATTTGTCAATCAACACTGGCATGGATCTGGGTACCTCTCTGCAAAATATTTTCTTTCTTAAATTCTCTCTCCCTCTAATTTTGGGATAATGCTTTCCTAGTCTTTATCCTAACTTTCTAAGCTGTCCTCAGTCTTTTTTATTTTATTTTTGATTCCCAAGTTTTATTCAAAAACCTCATCGAAAATATTTCAGATAAAAGAGTTTTAATCCTCATCTCCCTCCTCTTTTTCATCCTGGTTAATTTGGAAGTAACGATTCATAACTATGCTGTTTGTGACTACATGCAACCAGTCATGTAGACTATTCTTCAATTTTTTTTTTTTGGTGAAATATTTCAAATACCTTTTGGAAAAACTCACCTCAGATGCTACAATGATCTTGGTCTTGCTCTTTTTGACAGTCACAATGCTCCATGAAGATTCCCAGCTTTTCCGTTCAATTCTCTCTTGGAGAAGCTGCTCAAAATTGGCAGTGCCCATGATTCTATCTTCTGCAGTGTGGGTGCAGTTAAGGGTGAACTTCAGAACATGCTTCTTTTTTCCCCCCTTTGCCACAAGTTTTTTCATAGGTGCCAAGGCAGCAGCAGAGGCAGAAAGGGTCTTTAGTCTTCTTTAATAAACAAGTAAAAATGATTATTCATAACTATAGTTAGCAGCTATATGGCTTATGATATGCTAAGAACTGTGTGCAGCAATTTATCTCATTTAAAGCACCTAACTCTGTGAGGCAAATATTATTATCATCCCCACTAAAATGAGAAAAACTAAAACCCAAGCATATGTTGTCGCAGAGATAATAGGTTGTGGAATCCAAACCCGTGTGCTTAATTATGATATATGGAGCTTGCCGCTAAAATTTTAGCATTATCCTGAATTGTAGTCTTTATCCCTTTCTTCTCAAGGTCAAATACTTGTGTTTACAATCTCTTTAACCTTTCTTTATAGATTTGTATGCCTTAGTGTTTATATTCTTCATTGCTCTCTTCGTGTACCTCTAAAACAAGCTGCATTTCCAAACTGGAGGCTCAATTAAGTAGACTGGGTAGAAATGCAGAGGAGGGTTGCTAGTATTTTTCCATCAGATGGAATGTGATTGTCCCATTTTGATAGCACTTCATCACTTAAGATGGTGTCTGGTTCTTCACACTAGATTTACTGTAGTTCCCCCTGTAATTATTAAGAATTATGTGGGGAGGTATGTTGAAACTATGTAAATATCCCAATCCTTATCAAACTTTCTAATTTATGTATGAATTCACATCTGTATGCATTCTTATACTATCCAATGGGTTATAATACTATATACATATTTAAGCTCATTTGTTCCCAAGTTGGCCACTTAAAAGTTGGCCCGTGTCCTTCTGACATGCCCCATATTCTTTGAGCATGTTCTTCTATCTAGTACAACTAGAGGCTTCAGGTGTCTTCACTTCTTCAGTTCTGGAATCAACTATTTTGTCAAGAAGAAAATTGGAGAATGGTACTTAGAAGCCAAGATCTGGGCTAGTTGTACTCACTGTTTTGTGGAGTCACTACTCCTGGATCCTCTCAGGGGAAGGAGATTATATGTACTTATATACCTATACCTATTTCTACAAATAGATTGATACCTCCATTCCTAGTTCATCAAAAGGTTTTCTAGTTTTCTCTTTCTGTATTTGCAATTCCCTTCCTCAGCAATGAGAAATCTGGCTATTTTCCTTAATATATTCAATTACTTGATCAATCCTCTCTACATGACCATGCTCTGGCTGCAGCTGCCTCCCGCTCTGCTCAGCTGCCCTCTACAGACCACTGCCCCTCCATGCTGCCAGGGAGCCTCCAGAGAACACCTCACACCAGGCATTTTGGTTCATGGATGCACACCTCAGACTACCATAGCTTGGCTGTCTCCCCTTCACTGATGATGCTGTGCTGTCCCCTGACAGCACACACCCTCTACAACATATATTTAAAAATACATTCTCTTTTGCTTCTTGTAAAACATCAGTGAAGTAATTAGGGAAGTAATTATTATCCATAATTTTTCTTTTAACAGATCTTCAGGGATCTAGTTCAAGAGGAATTAAGTGACTTCCCAGAGTCACACATCCTATATAAAGCAGGCTCTGGATGAATATAATGCAGGGTTCTTTCCACTCCACCAATCCATAGTATCTCTGACCATATGCAAAAATTACAGTACTTTTCTTTTTTCTTCAGTAGCAATGTTTCAAACTAATTCAACTATGATTTCTGGGTTTTTCTTTTCCTGCAGTGATACATGTGACAAACGGTGGTGCGGTAGAAAAAGAATTGAAGTGTCTGTAAGACTGTAGGCAAGTTACTTGCTTAACCTAACTACAAAAAAGGAGGTGGGAATAGATTAGTGAGTGTTTGCCTGGAGGAGTGAGATGGACCACCCTCGTACTTTCCTAACAAAAATTACCTAGGCAGCTGTAGAGCTTTCCCTACTGATAGGCCTACAGAGATTCAGCACAACTATTCCATTCAAAAGTCCTTAGCATCCCTTCCAATTCTCATAGTTATGCTTCCAAGGCAATCTTTGTTCGGTATTTGTTAAATGCTTTTTTGTTGTTCTAGTTACACATGACTGTAGAATGCACTTTGACACATCATACATAAATGGTACATAAATGGAGTATAACTTCTCATTCTTCTGGTTGTACATGATGTAGAATGACAACGGTCCTGTAATCGAATATGCACATAGGGTAATAATGTCCGATTCATTCTACTATCCGTGCTACCCCACACCCCTTCCCCTCCCTTCACTCCCCTCTGTCTAAACCAAAGTACCTCTATTCCACCCTAGGCCACCCCCCGCCCCCGGCGCTTAACTGCTTTTATCCTTCAGTTTTATCATCTTACATTTGGCTCTCAATTGCATCCTTCATTCAAAAATATTTATCAATGGCCCATGATGCACTAAGCACTGCATGATCCGCTTTTTGTAATATTTCTCTTCCCAGGGAAAAGTCCTTTCGAATTTTATGCCTACCTTCCCAGTTGGGAATTGTAAGCATCTCAATTTGCCAGGTTATTCATAAACACGCAGGTTCTCCTCCATTCCTTTCTCAACAACCCCATGTCAAGGCTGGTCCCCTCGGTGACAGACATTAATGAATTCCTCTTGGGAACAACCCTCCTCCACCCAACGGTGGCTCCATCGACACTCGGATTTCCTGGCTGCTCGCTGGGAATTCTGGCACGACGTTTCCGAAGTTGGGACTGCAGCGCGCGTTCCTCCACTTCGTGGGGCACGACTGCTCGGCGAGTCGCCGCGGCTGGGCCCCCGCGGGGCGGCATCTCCCATCATCGCTGTGCGGCCGCTAACTGACTTCAGATTCTCGCCCAGTCGGAGGCGACCCAGGCGGGCTGAAACTTCCCAGCTTCGGATCTCAGAACAGAGACGCAACATCTGCCCTTCTTCACTCCGCAGAACTTCCCCGGACCTCGGCTTCCACTCAGAAATAACGAAGCCGGCGACTCGCACGCGCCCGCCGTCCTCCTCCGTCCGAGGTCGCGCTCCCGACGCCGCTGCGCGTGTCCTGACGGCGCCTCCGCCTCTCCGGCCCGGAGCCCTTCAGTGGATCGCTCCTCCAGGCCGTCGCGGAGCAAGTGGGGAGCGCGCGCCGCGAGGAGACGACGTGAGCGAGACGCACGGCCCCGCGCCGAGCGCCGGAAGCGGCCGGGCCGGCCTCGCGCGTCGCGCGCGCCGCCCACACCCCGCCGCCGCGGCCTCGCGCGCGCGCGCACTGAGGCGCCCAGGACGCCGCCGCCGCCGCCGCCGCCGCCGCCGCCGCCGCGGCTGCTGCTCCTGCTGCTGCAGGAGGCGGCGCTGGCTGGCGGCTGCGCTCGCTCCAGTCGGCGAGCGGAGCAGCGAGCGAGCGTGTGTGTGTTTTTAAAGATGGCCGGAGCGGCGGCGGCGGTGGCCGCGGGAGCAGCAGCTGGAGCCGCCGCGGCAGCCGTGTCGGTGGCGGCTCCGGGTCGGGCCTCGGCGGCCCCGCCGCCCCCGCCCGTGTACTGTGTGTGCCGGCAGCCGTACGACGTGAACCGCTTCATGATCGAGTGCGATATATGCAAGGACTGGTTCCACGGCAGGTAAATAAACCCCCTCAGCCCCGTCGCCGCCGCCGGCCACCGACCAGCTGCTGCCGCCGCCGGCCGGCCGGCCGCGCCTCCCTCCGGCCGGGCCGCCGCGCTTGCCCCGCACCCTGCGGCCCCGGCGCCGAGCCCTCAGGCCGGGTGGAGGGGCGCGCGGGGCCCCGCGCTCGGCGGGCGCCGGGCAGGCTGCCGAGGGGAGCCGGTGGGCTCGCCCGGCCCGGGCGAAGAGTCGCCACAACAAACAGGAACAAAGGGGGCCGGCGGAGAAGTTGGCAGGGGGGACCCGGGCCGAGGGACGCTCGGGGCGGCGCGGCGGGGACGGTGGCGGGGCGCCGGTAGGGCCGGGAGCCCCTCGCCCGCCGCCGCCCGGGCCGCCGCCGCCCCGCCCCGCTGCGCCCGGGGCTCCGGCCCGACTCGCCGGCCGCCCCGCCGCCTGCCCGGCCGGCCGCCGCGCCTGCCTTGCTTCCGGGCGGCCGCGCTCGCTCTGGCCGCGCGTGTCCCTGCCGCGGGTCCCGTCGCGTCGCGCCCCCTTTCCATCTTTATCAAACTTCCCCGGCCGTCGGGCGGCGGGACGGGGCGGCGGGAGCGGCGCGGCGGGGCCGGGCGAGTAAACAGAGCAACAGTTGCGGCACTCTCGGGGACCTGCGAGGTGCGGCGCGGGGCCCGGGCCGCGGCGGCAGGTCGGCTCCGGGACGGCCACCCTGCAACACACCCCCTGCCGCCGGGGGTGGGCGGAGGGAGTGGGCGGCGGGCCGGAGGGACAGCTCCTCCCGACCCCCCGCGTCGCCCTCGCGCTGCGGCTCAAACTTTACAAAGAGTGCGGTTGCCGTCATCCGCGGGCCGGCGACACCAGGACGGCCCGCGGCGGCGGCCCGGGCGCCGGGGCGTCCAACTTTGGGGCGGCTGCGGCGGCGGTGGCGGACGTTGCCCTCTGATTGCGCCGCGCCGCGGGTTTGACGTTTGTGAGAGCTCGGGCCGCCTCCGCAGCCAGGCCGCCGACTCGTGTGTTTTGTAATCAAAGTGTGAGGCTAATAAAGGGCGGCGCCACAGCCTCTTGACTCCGGCGTGGGAGGATTCGTAGGCATTTAAACAAAGAAACTAGTTGGGGTTGGGCTCCCAAAGTCCTTATTTGGGTGTTGTGGCAAAGCCTGCGGTCACCTTTAGGTGAAGCCGGTTTCCTGGGCACCGTTGGGTGGTGTATCTTGGCGAGAGCACGCTCGCGAGTAGTAGCTGTTATGGTGACTGTGATTGTAGGAAGTGTCCTTTGATTGACAGCAGGACATTTAAATACAGCCTCCGCTCCCCCCTCCCCAATTTTACAGAAACAGTGCACGACCAGGCCAGATGTCTTAGTCTCCCTCTACTGGTCCGGCGAGAGAAAACCATTTAAATTACAGGGTTCTTTTCAGTGTTGAGTTCTAGGTATAGTTTAACTTAATTTTGAAATACCACTTAGTTAAGCAATTTTCAGGTTAGAAGATTCTGGCTTGAAAACAAGACAACACATTACCACTTTATAAGAAGGGCAGCATCCTCATTTTGTATAAAGGTAGTCTCGATTAGTCTGATAAACGATTGAGGAATATTATTGCAGTCTTGCCACTTGTAATTAAGAATAAAGTATCCGTATTTTTTTTTAGTTTAAACTGATGTTTTCCTATATATTTATTATATATAAAAGTGAAATTTCAAGATACCAAATCTTTCCAGTTCTATCACTATATCCTTTGTTCCAGTAAAATATTCTAAGCAACCAGAATAGAGAATAATCCAAACATTTAAGTTCTGTATAGAATAAGAATCAGAATCCATAGTGATTATGTAAATGTTTGTTTTCAAGGAACTATTTTATGAGATTGAGGCTCTTTAAGCTGTACAAGAAACTTACTCCATTATGCAATATAGAGATATGATGGGTAGTAAATTTTAGACTAGACTTTTTAAAGTCTTAATTTAGTTAACTTAATACTATATCCAAACAAGCCTCAGGTATTTTCTACAGGATTTTCGTTACATGCATAAGTACACATTTGTAAACAGGAGAAATTGAAGAGGAAATAAAGAGGGCATATGTGAATGAGACACAGGCCAATACAGGTGTTCTCTCTGCTTTGTCATGTGTTGACTTCATGTCTGTGAAAGTGACTCAAATAATACATTTTGAGCCCAAGGTTTTTATGACCACCAATAATTGAAACTTTAATGTGATTCAAATGTTGAAAGTTAGAAAATATAGTGATATTTCCTACCCTACAAATGGAGTATTTTTTTAGTAAGTTTAATTCTGAAGAATTAAAAAAAACTAATGAATTAAACTATTGGTAGTTTAGGATCTATATATTTTTCCTGGGCTCAGTATTTACTCCAATGTTTAGTGTACCATGAAATGAGTGATTTTTTTAACACATCAGACTCTTCCTTATATATTAATTTAAGCAAATATATGAGATTTGGCCCTTACAGGATGAAAGTATATCTTTAATACCTATGCTCAGGTTTCCTGTGGTTTATAGAAGTGATCCATCAGCAGAGGAGAAAGAAGGGGAGTAGGAAGTTGGATACAGAGAATTGCCTTTACCTGGGTGATTTTTGATAGCTTTATTTCTTTAAATAAAAGAACTTTTTTAAATTTGGGGAGTCAGTGAATCAATATAAATTTTGGTTTATTCTACGTGGAGTTTCTGATACTCAGAAATCTGAAAAGTTGTCCTAATTTCTTCTGATGGAAGAAAGTTCCTTCCTTGATGCTTTTCATAAGGCTGCAGGGGGAATGGAACAGCTTCCTCCAGGTCTGAGGTTTCATTCTTGGTGTTCAGGAATTCCCATCCCTTAGTCTACCCAGATCTTTTTGCAACACTCACCAGGTAGGGTACAGTGTGTAATTGCTACCCTAGGGGCAGTGAGCTGAGGAATTAGCAGAATTTTCCTGGGAAAGTTCCTTCAAACCTAGAGATCAAGTTCTTCTTTTCCAAGTCCTGGGTGGAAGTAGGACAATGAAGTTCTTCCAGATAATGCCTCACCCTCTAATCTCTAGGCTCCATGAATCTAATTTCCATAGCACTTTGATATCATCCCAAGAAAAACTGCATCACTGCACTAAGTAAATGGACTTAGAATATCTTTTGTGTTCCCATTATAGTCAAACATTTTGTTTATTAGCTTTTAAAATCTCATATTTTTATATTTTACTTTTGTTGGAAAGTAATACAAAGGTGCCATGTCTTCCAGAGATAACCTCTATTTTTAACATTTGAGATATGTCTCTAGGTATATTCCCCCCTCACCCCACCCAAGATTGAATTCAGGGACACTTTACACTGAGCTCATCCCCAATCCTTTTTTTTTTTTTATTTTAAGACAGTCTCTCTAAGTTGCCCAGGGTGTCCTTGAACTTGCAATTCTCCTGCCTCAGCCTCTTGAATAGCTAGAATTATAGGCATGTGGCACTATACTTGGCATGTTGCATTGTGTCTGGCATGTATATTCTTTTTTAAAATAATTGGTATTTGTTTTATGCATTCTGTTACCTAACTTTTCTGTTAATATGTACTTTCCCCATGTCTTTAATGTTCTTTGAAAGCATTTTTAGTGGTAGTATAGTGTTTAATTCCATGAAAGTACAATATATTTGAAAATCATTCCCCTTTTAACATTTGCTTTGCTACTTTCTTGTATTTGTTAATGATATGATTGACATGGTTTTAAGAAATTATTGTGGACATCTCTATTTCTGTAGAGTAAACCAGTTAGTTAATACACGTGAGACACTTAGAAGACCTGACATGTGTAAGTTCTCAGTAAGAGTTTTCCTTGAACTAGAATTTTTGGTCAGAAGGTGCAGGTGTTTTTAGACTTTTTGTGTCTTATTACCAGATTGTCCTCTAGAAAGGTTATTCCAATTTATATTCTCATCAGCAGTGCCCACCTTCTAGTTCCCTGCATCCTCACCGGTCTAAGGTGTTACTCATTTTACCTCTCAAAACAAACAGAAACTTTACCAATCTGTAGATAAGTGGATATTTTCACCAAAAGAAGTATCCAAAACTATTCATAGTAATCCCCAAACTGGAACAACAGAAATATCACCAATAATAGTTTGGATAAATTTTAATATATTCATAAAGTGGAATGCTACTGAGCAATAAAAAAGAATGACTATTGATGTACACACTAATGTGGATGAATGTCATAGATGTAAAATGGAGCCAAAGAAGCTAGACACAAAGGAGTATACTGTTTGATTTCATTTTTGTGAAGTTCAAGGACAGGCATAATTGGAGGACAGAAACTAGAGTGTTTACCTTTTCTGGGGTGGATATATGCTGAGAGGGAACTTCTCAGATACAGAGAATGTTTTGTATCTTCCTCTTGGGTGCGGTTACCTGTGTATGGATCTGAAAATCTGAGTTGTTGGTGCACTGAGAATATAAAAAGAAAACTTTTAATGTTTAAAGTATACTTCAATCACTAAAAAGTTTTCATATATGTATATTTTGAAATATTTTTTTAAGTTGTTGTTGGACCTTTATTTTATCTATATATTCACGGTGCTGAGAATCGAACCCAGTGCTCACACTTGCTAGGCAAGTGCTCTACCACTGAGCTACAACTCCAGCACACTAGAAGTTTTTTATTTTTCAACTAAAAAGTTTTAAAAATTAAAAATTTGCCAATTTGGGAGTTGATGCATATTATTTTGTAATTTTGTTTTTTGTTCTTATGTTTTATCATTAAGTATGATGTTGACTTTGGTCTAGTTTGTAGTATACCAGGTTCTTCTCTTGGTGCTAGGAATTTATTGATAAGCTGAACAAAGTCCTTACTCTCTGGTAACATATTCTATCGGGGGAAAGAGGTAAACAAATGCATATGGCAAATGAGTGCAGAGTGCTGTGAAGAAAAAATGAGCTGGAAACAGAGGGAGATAGAGTGGTACTGATGCTGCTCTTATGGTGTGATTAGGGAAGGCCTTGAGGAGACATTTGAGCTCAAGAATGCCAGGCCAGAGGAGAAAGAAGCTCAGTGTCCTGAGGGAGAGCCATGCTTGTCATTTTATAGGAAGAACAAGAACACTCATGTGGAGGGACATGGGGCTCATTGTTGGGTCTCCCAGGCCAGAACTAGTATTTTGGATTTTACTCTGAGTAAATGGTTTGATCTGAGTGGAGAAGTAACTGAGTTGACATAATCTTTAAAAGTATCAGTCTTGGTTTGGGGGCATAACTCAGTGGTAGAGTGCTTGCCTAGTATGCACAGCATCTCAAGCTGACTCTGGCTGCTTGGAGAATAGACTGAGGGAAGGCAAAGGTGAAGGCAGGGAGACCAGTAAGAAGGCTGTTGTAATAATCCAGGTGACTGATGCTTTGAAATGTTCTAGTAGGTTTTGGTAGTTTACAAAGGTCTTATGTTAGTATTTATTCCTGTAACTTGAATGAATAAAGGACTTAATTCATGAACTGAAGAATTTGGGTGGGAGTTTCTTAGGTACTTACCCTGTAGAACCATAGAAACTCACTTGAACACTTAGCAAATGTTTTACCGAGTGCTAGGCGCTGTTCACATTACATTACATGTTTAATTAACTCATCTAATTCTCACATTTACCTTGTTGGATAAATGTCATAATTATCCTGTTTTACAGATGAGGAAACTGAGGGTTAGAGAGTTCAGTAGCTTTCCCAGAGCTGCAAAGCTAGAAGGTGAGAGCATTGGAATGACTAACTGCAGAGCTCATGGCTCATCTAGTAGCTGTCCTGGGTGTCCTCTGCTCCTGGGTAGTACCCAGCCTCAGGAAAACATTAGATGTAAGGGTTTGTTTTTGTCTTGAGGGTGTGCAGATAGAACACATTTGACAGAGTTCCAGGGAGAGATGTCTATAAACTTCTGACTTTTTTTTTTGGCGGGGGGTGGGGGAGTGGGGGGGATGGGGGGTGGATTGACCCAGGGGCACCTAGCCCCTGGGCTACATCCCCAGCCCTTTTTATGTTTCATTTTGAGACAGGGTCTTGCTAAGTTGCTTAGGGCCTCGTTAAGTTGCTGAGGTTGTCTTTGAACTCGTGATCCTGCCTCAGCCTCCCAAGTTGCTGAGATTACAGGCCTGTGCCACCATGCCTGGCAACCTCTTACTTTTTTGGTTCCTTTAAAAAATTATGTTCTTCAGTATAAATATCTAAAAATATGTAACTGCTTTAGGGACAAAATTTTATGTAGTACTTATTTGGAACATTTTCTGATTTAACTTCACTTTCATTTTTGTTATAAAGGGATTTCTTATTAGAGTGTATTTTGATTTTTTAAAAATTAGTTGGGAGTTAGAATTATTTAAAAAATTTGTTTTATAGACATCTGTTCTTAAATGATTACATCTTTTAGTGTTAATATTATAAACTGACTGAATGAACATATCTCTCCATAAGAAAACAAAATGTCCATTTATTGAACTTCTCAACTTCTTTTTTTTGTTAAGACAGTTTATCATGGGGGACAACAGAGTTTTCTCATCAAACACTTTTTATTTTAAACCATTCGTTTGGGACAGATTTCTGCTTCCTGTCCTCTTATAGCCTGTGTTCTTAGATTTGAAATTGAGCTTTCTGATCATCCAAGGGGAGGAATGCTTTTATTTTTGAAGATTTGAAGTGGGGGCTTGAGAATAAGAACAGGTGTAGAGCACTTTGATTATAAAGCGTGCTTTGGTTGATTCTAGCAATTTCAACTCCAAGATAATTTGCACAGCTTTTGAACAGCTGGCGGGTGCTGATCTCACAGCTGCTAGCTACCAAGTTTTGGGTTCTTTTTGGAAGTTACATTTTATTATTGTAGTGATCCTTTACTTTTTTTTTTTTTCTTTTGTGTTAGGATTGAACCAGGCTTCACACATACTAGGCAAGTACTAGATGATATACTAGATATAGCTTGGTTAAGCCATATCTCCAACCCTTTTTATTTTATTTTGAAACAAAGTCTTGTTAAGTTGCCCACACTGGCCTCAAACTTGCGATCCTCTTCCTTCAGCTTCCTGAGTAGCTGGGATTACAGGTGTATGTCACTATGCTAGTTTTTATTTACTTTTCTATTAATAAAAATGTTAATATCCTCATTAATTGTAGTGTAAATTAATAATAACGTGTGTGCGCGCGCACGCGCACGTTTGTGTGAGCCCTAGAAAATAATGTTTAGAAACTGAGGGTTGTTTGGCACTAGGCAGGCTCATTGCTTCTAGGTATTCTCAGTGGACAGAGCTAGGAAATCCACTAATCATCCACATAAATGCACATTTGTATTTGTTTCTGTATCTCTCTGTGTGTAGTGAAAACCACAAATTTTCATAATGATACCTTTGATTTTAGCCCAACAGCACAGGGTTTATTTTAGCCTTTTCCTTTTCCCCTGTTGCAACTTTTTGGCCCAATAGTAAGAAACTCAACTCTCATTATCTACGATAAATATATTTGTTGAATCCCAGTGAATACCTAAAGTAATCCTAGAGTTGCTAACTCATCGCATTGTGAGAAGCAAATTTTCTAAGTATTACAATATTTTTATATAGTTCTTTTTGTCTTTAGTCTTATGCTGTACAGTCAGAATACTGTTTTCCATAATTCTTAGATTAATTCTCTCCTCCCCTACTGTAGTATGCTATCATTTTTCTTTTAATATAGTTAGGTTCGTTTATTACTGTTTATATTGCAGTTTGATTCCTCCCACATTGTAGTTGGCTTTAATTGTTGATTCTTAAAACTATGGTTTTATGAAAGGTATGAGAAATGTCACTCCCACTTCATCCCTCCTATGACTTTCTCAGTCTTCTTTCCATACTTTCTCATTCACACCTTTAAGGGATTAGACCCTTTAGTTTCTGGTTTATCACACGTGTGTTTGAGTATGTGTGTGTGTGTGTGTGTGTGTGTGTGTGTGTTTGTTTTGGTTGTTGTTTTTAACTTATTTTTTGGTTCAGGGGTTTGAATCCAGGACCTTATGAATGCTAAGTCCACGATCAACTCCTGAACCCTGTTTGTGTTTGGTTATTTATTTATTTATTTATTTTTGTTTAATTTTTTTGTGATGCTAGGACTAAACCCAGGGCCTTGCACATGCTAGGCCAAGTGCTTTACCACTGAGCTGCACCCTCACCCTTGTGCTTTTAGTTTGTTTTTCCCACAAATGAGCAGATGCCTGTGTATTTATTTGCTTTCTTTACCTGAAGGATAGCATGTTATAAATGCTTTTTTGTACTTGGCTCCTTTTTTTTACTTAACAGTATATACTGGAAATCACTTCATGTCAGTTCATAGAGATCTTCATTTCTGTATGGTACTCCTTTGTGTGGGTGTGCCATGTCTTTGATCACTTTCTTGTACATGGGCATTGAAGTTTATTTTGCAGTTACAAACAATGTTGCAATTAACTTTGTGCATATGTATTTTCATATTATTGGAGGTATATCTTTAGGTAGATTGGTTAAAGTGGGATTATTTGGTTAAAAGATAATTGCACACGTTGTTTTATTAGGATTACTAGATTTTCTTCCAGAATTGTTGGACTAGTTTGCATTCCTACCAACAGTGTGTGTGAGAGTGCCTCTTTCACCACATCCTTGCCATCAGGATGTGTTGTCCTTTTTAAAATCTCTGCCAATTTGATAGATGAAAAATGGTATCTGTGTTTTAATCTGCATTTCTTTAATTATAAATGAGTTTGAACAATTTTAATGTTTTAGGGCCTCTTAAGGAATCATTTCTGATTGTCTCAGGTTTTTGGTCCTTTGTCCCTTACTTTTTAAGAACTTTTTATATATTAGATATATTAACCCTTGTGGTGTGTTCTAAATATTCTCTGCCAGTTTTTACTTGTCTTTTGGTTTCGTTAATGGTGAGTTTTTTCCTGCTCATACAGTTTTTAAAAATAGTTATGTAGTCATATTTATTAGTCTTTTCTTTTAGTAAAAAGTGAAAGATTTATATGATTCAAAGAGAAACCAGAGTATTATCAACCTTTTATTTTAATTGACTCTGGATTTTGAGTCATATTAACAATCTGTTCTCTACACCAAGGAGAAAGAATTTTATCCATTTTCTTCAATAATATGTGTATGGTTTTGCTTTTTATTTTATTTTATTTTTTTATTTTATTTATTTATTTATTGTAAACAAATGGGATATATGTTGTTTCTCTATTTGTACATGGCGTAAAGGCATACCATTTGTGTAATCATAAATTTACATAGGGTAATGTTGTTTGATTCATTCTGTTATTTTTTTTCCCTTCTCCCCACCCCTCCCACCCCTCTTTTCCCTCTATACAGTCCTTCCTTCCTCCATTCTTGCCCCCCTCCCTAACCCTAACTCTAACCCTAACACTAACCCCTCCCACCCCCCATTATGTGTCATCATCCACTTATTAGCGATATCATTTGTCCTTTGATTTTTTGAGATTGGCTTATCTCATGCCTGCAAATGCCATAATTTTATCATTCTTTATGGCTTAGTAATATTCCATTGTATATACCACATTTTCTTTATCCATTCATCAATTGAAGAACATCTAGGTTGGTTCCACAATCTGGCTATTGTGAACTGAGCAGCTATGAATGGTTTTACTTTTTAAATTTAGATCCTGATCCATTTGGATTTTCTTTTTGTATATGGCATGAAATAGAAATATAATTTTATTTTTTCCTAAATGAATATCCAGTTGTCCTAGCACTGTTTATTGAAAAAGTCCATATTTTTTTTTGGTGATTTGCTCCAGTGATTTGATATGCCCGAAGTGTGTGTGTGTGTGTTACACCAAAAATTCCATGCTTTCTATCTGTTCTACCTGTCAATCCCTTCATGTACCAGTATCACTTTCTTTTTTTTTAAACTACAGGGAATTGAACTCAAGGGCACTCGACCACTAAGCTACATCCCCAGTCCTATTTTATTTAGAGACAGGGTCTCATTGAGTTGCTTAGAGCCTCGCTTTTGCTGAGGCTTACTTTGAACTGGAGATCCTCCTGCCTCAGCCTCCTGAGTACAGAAGTAAAATGAGGGCTGGGGCTGTAGCTCAGTGCTAGAGCACTCAGTAAGTGTAAGGCACTGGGTTTGATTCACAGCAGCACTTATAAATTAGAAAAATAAAAATCCATTGATAAGTAAAAAATATTTTTTTAAAAAAGAGGTTCATATCATATGCAAATAGAGGCGGTTTTGCTTGTTTATTCTGCCTCTGATTTCTCTTACATAATTGCACAGGCTTACATCACTAGTTCAGAGTGGGGTGTCAGCCGAGATAGTTCTGTTCCTGATCTTAGTGGAAATGCCTCTCTGTCCTTATGAAAGAAGATACTAACTGTAGGACTGATTTTTTCATATTAGGAAAGTTCTTTTTAATTTCTGTATTTATTTATTTAAGTGTTTTTGTCATAAATGGATGCTGAATTTTGTCAAAGACTGCTTAAGCATTTGTGGAGATAACCAGTACACCTTTTTCCTTAAATCTGTTAATATAACCATTTTAAGTGTAACTCTTCAGTAGCTGTTATGAGTAACAGTCTCGTGGGTAAATAATCTTAACTACTTGATTCACTGTTGGGTATTTAAATCATACCTTGTTGATGCTCTGTACCTAAATTTAAAAATATTTTCCTGTATCTAAATTTAAAAAGATCATGGCCTTTGATAGTTTTTAGAATAAAACAAAACTGACATTAGTGACATACAGAAACAAAGAAACTCTGAGCAAGCAAATGAATATAATAGGATCCCCAAAGCATTAATGACCAGGAATTTCCTTAATACAGCGTTTTCTTTTACTCCTTCCTGCTTGTCTCCTCCCCCATACCACAGAGTGTTTTGTAAACCTGTATTTGTGACAGGGGGTTAAGGTGAAAGTTCTCAAGATTTTGTCTCTGTGCTGGTTTATTATTTACTGAATGTTACTTTGGTCATTTTTTTTTTTTTTTCTTTTTAGAGAAAATTTCAAACAGACAAAAGTAGAATAGTATAGTATGCTTTTAGGTATCCAGTTTTGTCCTCCAGGGAGCACTTGGCAATATCTAGAAACATTTTTAATTTGGGGCAGAAGGGTGATTTTTCCTGGCATCTAATAGGTAGAGGGCAGGAATACTGCTAAATGTATGCGCTGTAGCCCTGGTCCCGAATGACCATATGTGTTCCTGTTGAGAACCCTGATCTGTGAATTTTCCTTTTGTGTCTCCCTTTTCCCTTTTGTAGTCTACTTCAGAAAGTACTTGTCCTATAAAATTTTCAGTTTTTGGATATTGCTGATTTACATCCCTACAGTGTCTTTTAATATGTTCTTCTCTGTACTCTGTAACCTGTTTCTTTCTTTCCTGTAAATTGGTAGTTGACTCTAGAGAAGGTTGATTAGATTCAGGTTTTTCCCTTCAAGAATATTTATAGCTGAGTGATGGAGTCTTCTATCTTCCATCTTCTAAGACTTAAAATGTCTAGTGGTTTCTTTTTTGGCATGTTTGTGGCCATCATGAATGCTAAAATAGTAATGGAAAATAATATTTTAATTAAAAAGTTCTTTCTCAGCTGCAATACTTCTATGAAGAGAAAAATGTCCTTCAACTGTTCTTCATTTACTTAGTTGTACAGTTTATATAGGACAGGCAGAATTAAATACTAGGTTTTACCCTTATCATTAGTAGTTAAAAATTAATCAGATCATTAGCATTCTCTATTGTTATTACTTAAAAGAGAAATTAAATGTATAATATTTATTAGTTTTAAGTTATACAGAGAAGTAGAAAGATGGATATAAAAGGGTTCTTGTCTCATTTGACCACATAACCTATCATTAAAGTAACAACAACAAAAACGGGGGCATGGCAGCTACTGGGAATGATGAGGAGAGAGGATCGTTTGAACTCCACAAGACCCTGTATTAAAACATTAGCAACACAAAACAAAACAAAATATCTGGGAAGAAATTCAAGAAATATAGAGAGATTGAAAAGTGAAAATCATTTGTCTCTTTCCTGCAGTCCCAACCCCAGTGATTAACACCATTAGGTAAAAAGTTTGGAGTTTTCATCCAGAGGATGAGGTCATACTATAAACCTGTTTCTGTATCTTTCATTTATTAAAATTTTCTGGGGATCTAGTAAAGCTGTTATGCTAACATGTACAAATTCTTCCTTTTTAGTAGTTGCACAAAATTCCATTTTGTGGATTTGCCCTATGTTGATTGTGTGGTTTTTTTTTTTTTTTTTTTTTTTGGACTGGGTTCTCTCTCTCTTTTTCTTACTGTATGAAATATATATATATATGCATATATATGTATACGTTTATGTAAATAGATATATATATTTGTGCATATATTTAGCTTTTTTTTGGGTAATCATTTGAATATCCTTAAAACAAGTTTATAGCATTAATAGATTTTGAAAATTTTAAAATTTGTAATCATATTAAAATTTGTGTTCAAAAGGGACCATTGATCAAAGACAGGAAACATAACACTGATACATAAATTTGATGAACTTAAATATACAATGCAAATGTAAGATTCTTCTTTACCAGGACTCTTAAGTTGTATTTATTTGATAATTCTGATACATCAAAAATCAGTGTTAGAACTGAGACCTTCCTGGAAATAAATGCTATATTGGTGATGATACCTTCCTTGGGGGTAACTTAATTGTCTGCTTCTAAATTGTCACCTCTAAAAGTGAAACCCAAAGTGGAGAAATTTTGAGTTGTTTTTTGGGCTCTTCCTAAGATGTATTTCATGCTGCACAGTCTCATTGTGATTAATAAAGTGCACATTTGGGTAGGGGGCAGGGGGATCATCTTCTGGAAACTCCAGTAGATTATATTAATATCTGTTGGTTTTATATAGAAGAAAGGGAGAAGGGAAAGAGTGAGTGGATGGACAAAGGGAAGAAGTGTTCTTTTCTATGTATTCACTTTCAATTTGGAGAATGATGTGAAGCGTTTTCAATTGACAGTCCTTGCTTGAGTGTCCATTTGATTACTGTTCTAAACTCATGCTAAAAAAATTCAATATTAGAGAAAAAACAGTGACATTATAACCAATTTATATTTTATAGTGGGGAAGGGGGATGAAACACTTTCAGAGTTTTGTGTGAAGTGCTTCTTTTCCTTTATAATTTAGAAATGTCATTTTTCTGAAGCACAAAACACAGGAATTCCAAACATCTAAAATATTGACTCCTCTTTACCAGTTAGTAATCATAACAATTTGATACCATGTGCAATAAAATCATGGAATTTCAAAAACTGGGAGAATCTATAGCATTGTAGATCATTTTGTGTGTGTGTGTGTGTGTGTGTGTGTGTGCACGCATTGGAAATTGAAGCTAGATCCTTGTGCATACTAGGCAAGTACTGTACTACTGAGCTATACCCCCAGCCTTCATTTGGTGTTTTTAATGTGCAAAAACTGTTGTCTGATGAGTGGTTGCTGTTTTACAGAGCAATAGGAATGTGGTCCAGTGTGGTCCTTTTGATTTATATAGCTTCCCATGGATTCCTTAATATTATATTAAAAGGAAAATAAAATGATCCTGGAGATCTCCCTGGAAGTCCTGGAGATAGTCCCATTACACAGGAACCCTGCAGGCTATTGGAAAAAAAGTCATGAACAAAGTTCAGAAAAGCAAAATAGTTTGGATAGCATCCTGAGTCCCTGAATTACAAAGTATAGAACACAAGGTACTCTTGAAGCAAAGGCTTTCTGGCCAGTTCCCATCAATGGCTTCAAAAACTTCCTGGGGTGATCACATGGGCGCTTTCTCCCCTAAAGATTGAGTTTGTGAGTTCCTGGGCTTTTTTTCCTCTGTGAGCTGCCAGAGTGTGTTACCTGTCATATGTAGACATAAAACAAGGGAGCAGTGGCAGGGGATGGTATCAAACAGATTTTTGTAGGCTCCCACAGGCCATAGAAAGGCTTTTACTTTAAGTGAAATGGAATTCTTTTGAGGTGTCAATAAGTAGAGTAACAGGACCAGTTTACATGTATCCCTCAGGTTTCTAGAGGTCAGGAGGAAGGAGATTAGTTAACTGGAGTCTACTGCAGTAATCTCATCTTATACAGGGGCGGTAATGGTGAAGGTGATGTAAAGTGCTGAAGGTATTCGAAGGTATGCCATTAGAATTTAGCTGAAGATTTTAAAGCAGATCTTGAGAGAAGAACCAAGGATGACTTCAAAGATTCTATCCTAAACTGCTTGAAGGATTGCCATTAAGTGAGATGGAGAGGACTGCAGGAGGAATAGGCTCATTGGGAAGGGAATTCTATAGGATACGCTTTAGGTTGAGATGCTTATTATCCAGTTCACATAGAGATATGAAGATGGTAATTATGTGTTCAAGACTAGAGCTCAGGGGATAAAATTTAGGACTTATTCCTGTACAAACTCCTACTTGTTTCTCAGGCCTTGGGGCCCTTGCATTTGCTTAGAACATCCCTCAGATATTACAAGGCTTGCTCCTGAACTTCTGCTAGTGTTTTCTTTCTTTCTTTCTTTTTTATTGTCATCTTCTCACTGAGGCCTTGCCTAACCACTCTTATATAAAATAGAAATTCCCCTACCCTCTGGCACTCTTTTTTTCCATTGCACTTATTATCTTCAGACATACCATATCTTTACTTGTTTGGTTTTAAAATTTCAAGAGTAGACATTTGATTTGTTGATTTTATTATTACTGCATTTTCATTGTCCGGATTGTGCTTTGAATGAGTAAATGTGAGCCAGTAATAGGCATTTTGGATTCCTTTGAAGGCACAAAATTTGTTTGTTTCTTTCCTGTTTTTGCAGTATTGAGTACTGAACTCCGGGAGCTCATGACTGAGCTATATCCCCAGCCCTTTTTGAGACAGGATCTCACCAAGTTGCACAGACTGGCCTTGAACTTGCTATCCCTCCTGCCTTAGCCTCCCAAATAATTGGGATTACAGGTGTATAACACTGTCCCTGGCACATGTTTATCTCTTGATAAAGGAAAGAAGGTGGTGTCAAATGTGTGCTTTACCCACCTACAATTTTACGGCGTGCATCTTTGTCTCTTAGTATGTCACTTCCTTGCTTTTGCCTTCTTCCATAGGTTTGGTTATCTTCTAGCTTCCTCTTCTTGACCCAGTCTTTTACCTAGCCCTAGTCTCTCGATTTTCCTCCTTATTCTTAGAGCCATCTCTCTCAATATCTTCTGTTCCCTCACCCCACCACCTATTTAAATGTAATTTAGCATAACATTTGTTCTCATATGAAAAGCTTCTCTGGACATTCCCTGTTCATCAGCATAATTTCCCCATTCTTAAATATTTCCTAAAGTGCTCCTTGCTTTGGGGAACTTAAGATAGCTTGTGTATTTTAGTCCTTTTTGTCTAAAAGACAAAAAGTCCTTTCTTTACCTGCTCCACATCTCAGTCTTCTACATGATGGTCCAGTTCAGTCTAGAGGTGAGTCTGCCTCACTGGTAGGACAAGATTTGTCTTTAAAACTCATCAAATTTGGGGGGGTACTGGGGATCGAATTCAGGGGCACACAACCACTAAGCCATACCCCTAGCCCTATTTTGTATTTTATTTAGAGACAGGGTCTCACTAAGTTGCTTAGCACCTTGCTTTTGCTGAGACTGGCTTTGAATTTGAGATCCTTTTGCCTCAACTTCTCAAGCCACTGGGATTACAGGCATGCATCACTGTACCCAGAAAAACTCATCCATTTTATTTTTGTCTCCGGAACGACATATAGTAAGTTGCTAAGAATGATTATTTTTCCCTTTGGAAAATTCCTGAGGTCCAAAGATGGTTCTTTTTCTCTTATATAAATCAATTGTGGATTTCCTTATCAGGAGGAACAATTTTAGTATTAAATATTGCTTATTATTCATATTATTATTAAATATTACTTATGTTGAATTATGTATTAAATATTGCTTAAGATTATTTACTTAATCTATACCTGCTTACCTATAATAAATATTATACTTATTTTGTGTATATTCTTATGCTGTCTTTATCACAGAGAGGTGATGGGACATCAGAGGAAGTGGGAAGAGCACAATGGGTATTGAGAGGAGCATGCGTGTGCAAAGAATTAGCGGGTTAAATATGTTTGGAGTAGAATTTCACATAGGTTAACAGGCTCTTTAGAGCCCCACCCATATCCCTGACTTTCTCTGTTTCTCTGTGTCTTTATCTCTGCAATATTTATTGCTAAAGCACCAGAGATTTGGCCTGAGGGCCTTCTTTGGCTGCAGTTGCTCAGCAGCTTGCACTTGAAGCAGGCTTGAAATACTGGGATGTTAATGCCTCTGGGATAGCCCTCAAACATTGTCTAAGGGGAAACAGTAGGTAAGCAAGCTTACTCTTCTGTTGGGTGAGACCACTCTAAAGCCCTTTCTGCATAGTCTTTCAGATGTCCCCAGAGGGTAGATGCTTGTTAAGGTACACTCTGTGTCTTGTTCCCCTTCCCTGCTGTCTCACCCTTCCACTTTCCTACTAGTGCTTCCAGGTGATTACCTCCCATGTGAATGGCTACTTATACTCAAATCGGATCTCAAGATCTGCTTCTGGGGGACTCCAAACTAAAGCAGTAGATAAATTATTGAGAATAAAGGTGATAAATGAGAAATGCTGGATTTGAAAGGAGAGTTTGGGGAACTGAGGGTGTAGCTCTGTAGTAGCACTTGCCAAACTGTTTGAGGGCCTGGGTTCCAAAGGTGGGTGGGAGAAGAATTTGGATTTCATTGATAACTGGTTTTTGACATGATAGTTATGGTTGTGCATTAATATCTGTGTAGCGATATGACTTCATTTACTTACATCTGTGTGCAAATGTGTTATGAATGTGGCTTTCAGAATAGATTATGAAAACTGCTTCCTTACTTCATGGAATAACTTTTTGGTCTTGCCACTTTGAAAAGATATCCTGCCTTGAAGTTACAGTGTGATTTTATTTTAATTCGAAGCTGTTGTTTCTGTTTTATTTCTCTCTTCCTTTCATATCCCATGTTAATCAAAGCATTAGAAATGCCCCATAGCAGGAAGTAACCTTTAACATGGGAACACTGCAATAAATTGTTAACACTGCACAGGTTAATTAGCGCATACAAAAACTAGCAGCTATTTTACCTTCTTTGGGAAATGGTATGGTCTATTTAAATCAGATTTTCATCTAACTGAAGGTTTTACTTGCAAAGCAACTGAGTGTCCTTAGAAAAGTACTCAGGAGATAAACTTCTTTATGTGTCAACTATTTTTAGGATTTTGATATATATATTATGCTCTTCTTAATAGAATAGTACACTAATTTTGGTGACTGAGTATCATGGACCTTAGTTATTTTCTGTGTGATGTGGGCTTTTGGACTGTTTGTGTACTAAGGAGCCTCAGACTAGTGGGTATTTATTCATAGGGTTTCATCTCCTTTTTTGCAGTTTATTTTTCCTACTGCTTCTTAGTCTGCTTTGATCAGCCCCTGCTTCTGCTTCTAATTTTCTGTTCTCATAACTAGAGCATAACTTAAGATTTCTGTGGGGAATCAGACAGAGGACTTCTTAAACTGCCCACTCCATCATTCTGATACATTGGTGACAATAGTATGGGGCCTAACCAGGGAATAGAGTTAAGCCAAGCTAAAAAGTTTTGCCAGATACCCTTTAAATAGGCTTGGCAGTTGGGATTGGAATTTTTGAAGCAAGTTTGCATGGTACTAGATAGTAGCTTTGAAGTCTTCCTAGGATAGAAGCTGTGCCTGGTAGTAAGGATAGTCTAGCCTTCTAGGTTATTTTACCCAAAACACAATCAGATGGTTGGTTTATATGTATATATATATCTTTTATTTTGCATCTTACTTTTTATTTTGGTTTTGTATTTTGATAAAATTGGTAGCTCCTTAAGGTAAGAATACTCAGCCTTTAGGCTTCAGCTTAGAAAGTGTCCTGTAAATACTTGGTAATTATATTGTAATATGAATAATTTAAAGTTGGATGCAGTGGTGCACACCTATAATCCCAGCTACTCAGGAAACAGTGACAGGAAGATCACAAGTTCGCGGCCAGCCTGGGCAATTTATCAAAACCCTCAAAATAAACAATAAAAGGGTTGGGGATGTTTAACTCAAAAGGACTGAGGATGTGATAGAGTGCCCCTGGGTTCAATTCCCAGTACTGGAAAAAGAAAACAATAATAATTTGAGACAAATGTCTTTGCTAAGTTTTGAGGTTAAAAAGTTTAAAAAGATTTGGCTCAAATGTGCTTTGCTGGCAGTCAGTAAATGCTTGGTAATGCTGTCACTAATTTCCTGTTGTTAATACAATGCATTTGATTTCTTGGTACTTTGTATCAATTGTAAAATGGTCAAACAAAAATTAAGCCTTAAAATTTTTGAAATTATAACAAGGATAAAAACATTAAATTTGTAATAGTAAACTTTTCACAGCTTGTGAGTCTGAAAATTAACCTAAAGCACTTTCCTAAGGTGGAAAGTAATAGCCTGATGAAGTGTTTCATGGAAAAAAAAAAAAAAAAAAAAAAAAAAAAGACAGACAGACTTGAGGTCAGAATGTGGTATTTATCACTTACGTTAGATACCCATCATGGAACTCTGGAGTGCTGGTTAACTTGTTGAATTCTCTTGAGAAACCCTGCTGGTAAATAAAGGTGATTTGACTTAACCCAGTGTTTCTCAGTGTTATCAATTACAGAATTTTTTTGGTGCGTATCTTTGACTCCTGTGGAACAGTTTTAAAAATGTTCTTTTGGGAGAATTATGTATAGGCAGTCGTTGTCCTCACTTTAACTGTTGTGGTATGCACAAAATTCCCTTATATGCCTTAAATAACACCAGTTCCCCAGAATTCAAATTACAGTCGACATGACATATTACCTATGAATGCGTGAAGTACAGACTTGCTACTACCTCTTTAGCGTGCAGATCCAAAATCACTTTATAAGTAAGAGTTGTACATCTGCTCTTCAGTTCACCCAGACAGGAAAGCATGTTGTGCTGCCTTCTTGCCTTCCAGTAACAAACTCACAGGACTTATTACCAAAATAATCAAAAGAGGAAAGTGGCCAGTAAAAATGAAAGTGCAGCAAAGAAACAAAAAGTGATCTTGCTGGAAGTGAAATTGAATTGGGCCTGACTGGAGTAATAACATAAATAACTGACACAGAAATATTGACACTACCAACCCTGGAGTGACTCTAACCATCTAGTCAGAGGCACTTAGTGAAGGCACACTTAATCAGCACAATGTTTTAAAGTGTACTAAAAAAATATTATTTATTATTCTTTGTTCCTTTCTATATTGTAACCAACAGTATGAAAGGTTTTAATGCTTTGACAAACATTTTTCAAGGTCATGGAACAATTGTAATTTCCACCATTGATTATTAAGATGGCTTTGTATAATTATTTTTATGGTCCTATGCTATCTTGCAAAGCATGGACTGCCTGTATTTCTCTTACGTTTATCAGTCATCCATCATCTGACCTTTAGTGGAAATTAAGAGTTAATGGACTTTGAGGAACCTGAAATGACAAACTATCTTTTGAATGAAATCAATATATAAATAAGTAAAACGTCCTTCTTTTTTTGAATATTGCATACTTTACTGTCTCTCTGACTTGTATGTTTTGAAATAAGATGGTCTGGTGCTTGCTATTGGATTTTTCCACATATGTTAGTGGTACTAACTATTGATGGGCATTGATGGGCATTTCTGATTTTTAATTGTATTGAAATTCTTTGAGATCTCCTGAGTCACATATGAAATTGCACTTTGGAATGTTTGTTATGGATTATGTCAGGATTTCTGTGGTCCAAATCCCTCATCAAGAATGAAAAAGCATGCTAACAGTATTAAGTCCCCTGAAGCATGCTACATTAGTTTCTGCCCTACAGGAAGTTCTCTAATATGAATGCTTGTGCTTGGCTTGACATGTGGTCTTTCCTTTAAATGCAGGCCCTGGGACTATTACATATGATATGAGAAAGGTTAGTAGAAAGATATGATCTGTTTGATCTGCTTTAGTTGATTCCAGTCCTTGGCAGCTGACACATCACTAAGTGTCCTAGATATAAACATCACTTTTGACTGTCTGTTAACTTTTATTCCGTGGGATAGTCTCTTTGCCCCACATATATTAAATTTTCTGTAGGTGTCATTTAGTCCTAGAAAATATAGCTTTCCTTCCTGTACTCAGAATGGGAAGTAAAACTGCAACTGGATTGCGGTGTATCTGATGGCTATTGGTTCATCTTTTTAAAATCTATTTCTGTATCTATTATCTATAGATAATCTGTTTGGAGAATCAAGTTATTATAGGGGTACTTGGGAGCTACATGAAAGGGAAGAAAAAGCATGAAAGGAAAACAAAGTAAATGAGCATTTTATATAAATTTGTAATGAATAGGGACTGCTTCTATACAAAAGGATTATACATACAACTAAACCTGCAGTAAAGATACTGCATCCTTTTTCATTGACAAAAAATATGAGGATTTCAGAATAAGATCTTGAAAGGACAGTTAATCAATTCTTTTATTTTCCCCCCTCACATTCATTTTCTAGTCCTTCATATTTGCAAAATACATATTTAAGCAGTCTCCAGGTTAGATGCCCAAAGTAATGCCTCCCCAATGTGCTTTGCATTCTTGCTTTGTATCAATCAGTACATATTTTGTGTGGATTCACTGTGGAATCAGCTTTAGATAGATGTGTTGAGAGTAGGAAATTCTGAATTATGTATTAAGTATTACCCATTTAGGAGCCTGAAGTCTAATTGGAGTAACAGAGTTTTCACAGGAAATAGTTGTGAATAAGGTACTCTCCTAGCCTCTGTGCTAGGGTTTTAGGTCAGTAGTTCCCCAGTGCCATTTTTTTTTTGATGAGCTGGCTGCAAAAGAATCACCTGGGGAACTTGTTAAGAATAAAAATTATTGGGCCAACCCTTACCTTTTCCCTGTAGATTAAAGGTGGGGCTCAGTAATGTGTTTTTCCTTTTCTTTTTCTTTCTTTCTTTTTTTTTTTTTTTTTAATAACAAATGCATAGTGCAGATTTCAAAAATAGAAAGCTATGTGGTGAAAATCCTCTCTTCAATTCTTCATCCATTCATCCTTCTTTCCCAGATGCAGCCCTCTTACCATTTTTTTTTTTTTTTTGCATCTATTTCAAGACATACACCTTGTATCTACAAATGTGTGTTTGTAGGGGGAATACTATAAAACTGTCCTGCACCTGGCATTTGTTGTTTTGTAATGTATTTTGTAGCTCTTCCCATAGCCCTTCTTATAGAGCTGCTTCATTCTTTTGAAAGGCTCTGGAAAAGCTCTGCAGGGGATTCTAATGCCAGGATTGGGAGCCACAGTTAGACCAAATTTATTAAAGGGTTCAGAAAAAGTGTTCTTGGAATGTTAATTCTTGAGTCTTGCATTTCATAAGGAGCTGGACTAGCAAATATTTCATGAACTTTTAGATTCAAACAAACTTTTGTATAAAAGTTTCTTCCTTGCAACAGTTATTAGGTAGAATTCATCAGTCAAAAATATATGAAGGCAGTAGCATGTATTGGTTTATTTCTTTGAGGAGATAACTTGTGTTGATGGAATCAGCTGGAAGCAAGAATTTTCCACCTTTGAGCTCTAGTTCTTTTGTTTTTCCTTGATGTTAAGGGAGGGAGGGTGGTGTGAACAGAGAAGGCAAAAGACATTTAGTACATTATACCAAAAATTTTGCTCTGTAAAGTGGTAATTTTGGGGACTGGAGGTGTAGCTTAGTAGCAGAGCACTTTATGCCTAGCATGTATGAGCTCCTGGATTCAATCCCCAGCACCACAGGAAAAAAAAATCATTATATTCTACATGTCTTTCACTCTAATATCTATGTGTAAGAGATATATTTACATCTGTTGTTAGACCCTTACATGCTGATACATTTTTGATAATGTACTTTTTAATTCCATCAATTTAAAAACACTGCCAAGCAAACCTTTACAAAACTGACACTGCTTATCCTTTAACATCATGGCAAGTTTTTTCTCCTCCAAGATGATTTATAAAATTCTAAATTATATTTTCACATAATATTCATTTTAGGAAGACTTTGTTGCTGTTTCTTTTATTATCCTTCTTTTGTATCACTAGTTATATATAAAAGTATAGTTTTTATTTCCACAGAATAACAGGCGCACTGGTCACTGTTTGCATTATAACTTCCCTTAGTCTCTGTGGACACACCTAATATGGAGCTGGAGAGATGTAAAGTTGACTGGTGAAGAAGAACTAGCAAGTGTTAGCTTGAGAGGTAGAAAGGCTAGTGGAATGACCACAAGTCATTTTTAGATGCTTCAGAAATGTTATACACCATTTCCTTCTTTGGAACATTCAATAGAAATTATTACTTTCATGAGAGAGTGGTTTATTTGTACTTATTCATAATTTGCATTGCCTACTCTGTGTTCAGTGTCAAGAGACAAGGACAAGTGGAAAAGCAAGTATGTCTTCTGCACTCAGAAAGCCAAAAGTTTAAGGTGCCAGCATAGAAATCATGTTTGACACATGTGTTTCATGTATTCATCATGAAATGATTTCATTAGAAGCTAGTTGACAGAATTTTTAGTTTGTTGTTGTTGTTCTTTTTAGTGATACATGGCAGTAGAATGTATTTTTGCGTCTTGTATATACATGGAGTATAACTGGGATCATGTACTTGGAACTGAGAGAGTCTTAGGGAGTTCAGTTCAGGAGGCAGGGTATACAAAATAGCCCAATGTTAGGCCAGAATGAGTGAAAATGTATATCAGTGAAATGTTGAAGGGCTTCCTGTGGGGTGCTCAAGAGTGGTTTCATCGAGGAAGAATTTGTGTGGGGCTTTGAAGATGAGGCAAGGTAAGATTGCTTGGTAAAGAATGGAGAGAGGGGGGGAAAAGAATGGAAAGAGCATTTAAGTAAGAGGAATATCTAATGAAGCCCACTGATACTAAGATCTTAAGAGAATTTGACCCCCCACTTTCCTGTACCAAGAGTCGGGAATATAAATGGGAGCATTATCCAAGAGAAAAGAGTGTTTGGCAGATCCTAGGGAATTCTGGTTTGCCATTAATTCAATTCTCTTCTCATCAAGTGTCCAAAAAAGCCAACTAAGCAACAATTTGAGAAGATTAAGACAATAGAATGTGCTAAAGTTGTCACTGCCCCACTCACCAAATGGCAGTGACTCTGTTCTGTAGATGGAAGCTATTCAGCAAAGGTCAGATTGTCAGCACACAGGAAAGTCCACCCCTACCCCCTGCACAGTGGTCTAATAAACATGGAATGTTTTGCTGTTAGGAAAAACCGTGAAGGCTTGTATCTGAAGGAAAATTCGATAAGGGAAATAAATGGAATGGAAGAGACCAAAGAAACTTTAGTGTCAGATTTGAAAGTGATTCTTACAAAACTTGCTTTCAAAGCTGTACATTTTGTGCATCCTACTGCAATTGCTCTTAACATGTCTGTTAAAGAAATAGTGATTCTAAAATTCTTTTAATGGGGGGTGAGCGGTAGAGTTAGTGGACTTAATGAAGAGTGGGGAGTTGTCTGTCCCTCACTCAGAGAGGAACTGAAGAATATCTTGTAATTCGTTTTAGTGCTCTTCAAAGATCTGAAATAATCTTGCTCTAGGAAAATTAAAATTTTATGTTAAATTTGATTTCTTAAAATTATGTTTTATATGATTAAGTGGACTTTTTTCAAGGCTTATTCATTTATCAAATTTAATGTTTTTACTGATTTACCAAATTTGCTTAAATATTTAGATTTAAAAGTAAATGTAGCTGTGTTTTGTGGGCTGATTGAGAATTGGCCGAAATCTGAAGATATCACTGACATTTTAGTAAAACAAATTAAGTGGTATGAGAATGGACCATTCTAGAAGAATCTAGAGAAAGCAACTCCTGGGTTTTTGAGGAAAAAATAGCTTAAGTTTTGCCTTAAGTGCCCTTGACTAATCGAAATTTCTGTTTCTTTCTTCTTCCCTAAGCTTTGTGGGAGTCACACTTACATAAGTATCTTTTTTTTTATTTTAATTTTTATTGTAAATAAATGGGATACGTCTTGTTTCTCTGTACACGAAGTAGAGGCATACTATTTGTGTAATCATACATTTACATAGGGTAATAGTTTTTGATTCATTGTTATTTTTTTCCTTCCCCCTACCCCTCCCACCCCTCTTTTCCCTCTATACAGTCCTTCCTCCATTCTTGCCCCTCTTCCACCCCCCATTATCAACGAGATCATTCATCCTTTGGTTTTTTGAGATTGGTTTATCTCACTTGCTATAGCATATTCTCCAGTTTTATCCATTTGCCTACAGATGCCATAATGTTATTATTATTTATGGCTGAGTAATAATATTCCATTGTGTGTGTGTGTGTGTGTGTGTATGTGTGTGTGTATATATATATATCACAGTTTCTTTACCCATTCATCAATTGAAGGGCATCTAGGTTGGTTCCACAATCTGGCTATTGTGAATTGAGCAGCTATGAACATTGTCGTGGCTGTATCTCTGTAGTATGCTGATTTTAAGTGTAGGCCAAAGAGTGGGATAGCTGGGTCAAATGGTGGTTCCATTCCAAGTTTTCTAAGGAATCTCCACACTGCTTTCCAGAGTGGCTGCACTAATTCACAACCCCACCAGCAATGTATAAGTGTACCTTTTCCTCCACATCCTCGCCAACACCTATTGTTGCTTGTATTCTTGATAATTGCCATTCTAATTGGGGTGAGATGGAATCTTAGGGTAGTTTTAATTTGCATTTCTCTTTTTACTAGAGATGTTGAACATTTTTTCATATGTTTGTTGATTGCTTGTAGATCTTCTGTGAAGTGTCTGTTCAGTTCCTTAGTCCATTTCTTGACTGGGTTATTTGTATTCTTTGTGTAGAGTTTTTTGAGTTCTTTATACATTCTGGAAATAAGGGCTCTATCTGAAGTATGAGTGGCAAAGATATTTTCCCACTCTGTAGGCTCTCTTTTCACATTGCTGATAGTTTCCTTTGCTGAGAGAAAGCTATTTAGTTTGAATCTATCCCAGTTATTGATTCTTGCTTTTATTTCTTGTGCTATGGGAGTCCTGTTAAGGAAGTCTGATCTTAAGCCGACATGTTGAAGATTTGGACCTACTTTTTCTTCTGTAAGATGCAGGGTCTCTGGTCTGATTCCAAGGTCCTTGATCCATTGTGAGTTGATTTTTGTGCAGGGTGAGAGATAGGGGTTTAATTTCATTCTGCTATGGATTTCCAGTTTTCCCAGCACCATTTGTTGAAGAGGCTATCTTTTCTCCGTTGCATATTTTTGGCACCTTTGTCTAGTATGAGAAAATTGTATTTATTTGGGTTTGTGTCCGTGTCCTCTATTCTGTGCCATTGATCTACCTGTCTATTTTGGTGCCAATACCATGCCATTTTTGTTACTATTGCTTTGTAGTATAGTTGAAGTTCTGGTATTGTGATACCCCCTGTTTCATTCTTCCTGCTAAGAATTGCTTTAGCTATTCTGGGTTTCTTATTCTTCCAGATGAATTTCATGATTGCTTGCTCTATTTCTGTAAGGTACATCATTGGGATTTTAATTGGGATTGCATTGAATCTGTATAGCACTTTTGGTAGTATGGCCATTTTGACAATATTAATTCTGCCTATTCAAGAACATGGGATCTTTCCATCTTCTAAGGTCTTCCTCAATTTCTTTCTTCAGTGTTTTGTAATTTTCATTGTAGAGATCTTTTACCTCTTTGGTTAGATTGATTCCCAAGTATTTTATTTTTTTTTTAAGGCTATTGCAAATGGAGTTGTTTTCCTCATTTCCCTTTCAGCTGATTTGTCGCTTGTATATAAGAATGCTTTAGATTTATGCCTAAATCTAAAGCATTTTATAGCCTGCTATTTTGCTGAATTCATTGATGAGGTCTAGAAGTTTTCTGGAGGAGGTTTTTGGATCCTTTAAATATAGAATCATGTCATCCGCAAATAGTAACAGCTTCAGTTCCTCTTTTCCTATTCGTATCCCTTTAATGTCTTTAGTCTGCCTAATTGTTCTGGCTAGAGTTTCAAGGACAGTGTTGAATAGAAGTGGTGAAAGAGGGCATCCCTGCCTTGTTCCAGTTTTTAGGGGGAATGCTTTCATTTTTTCACCATTTAGAATGATATTGGCCATGGGCTTAGCATAGATGGCTTTTACAATGTTAAGGAATGTTCCCACTATCCCTATTTTTTCTAGTGTTTTGAGCATGAAGGGATGCTGTATTTTATCAAATGCTTTTTCTGCATCTATCGAAATAATCATGTGATTCTTGACTTTAAGTCTGTTGATATGGTGAATTACATTTATTGATTTTCAGATGTTGAACCAACCTTGCATCCCTGGGATAAAACTCACTTGATGGTGGTGCACTATCTTTTTAATATAGGTTCAAATGCAATTTGCTAAAATTTTGTTGAGAATTTTTGTGTCAATGTTCATTAAGGATATTAGTCTGAAATTTTCTTTCCTCCATGTGTCTCTGTCTGGTTTAAGTATCAGGGTGATATTGGCTTCATAGAATGAGTTTGGGAGGGTTCCCTTTTCTTCTATTTCATGGAATACTTTGAGGAGTATTGGAATGAGCTCTTCTTTAAAGATTTTTTTTTTTTTTTGGGGTGCTGGGGATTAGAACCCAGAGCCTTGTGCATGCAAGGTAACCACTCTACCAACTGAGCCATCTCCCCAGCCCCTCTTTAAAGGTTTTATAGAACTCGGCTGAGAACCCATTTTTTCCTGGACTTTTCTTTGTTGGTAGGCTTTTGATGACTTCTTCTATATCATTACTTGCAATTCATCTGTTTAAATTGTATATGTCCTCCTGGTTCAGTATAGGTAATTCATATGTCTCTAGAAACTTGTTGATGTCTTCAAGATTTTCTATTTTGTTGGAGTACAGATTTTCAAAATAGCTTCTAATTACGTTTTGTATTTCACACGTTCTGTTGAGATATTTCCTTGTTCATTCCGAATTTGAGTTTTCTCTCTCTGTTTGTTAGTGTGGCTAAGGGTTTATCAATTTTGTTTATTTTTTCAAAGAACCAACTATTTATTTTGTCAATTTTTTCGATTGTTTCTTTTGTTTCAGTTTCATTGATTTCAACTCTGATTTGAACTATTTCCTGTCTTCTTCTACTTCTGGTGTTACTCTGTTCTTCTTTTTCTAGGGCTTTGAGCTATAGTGTTAGGTCGTTTGTTTGTTGATTTTTTTTCTTCTTTTATTGAATGCACTCCATGAAATAAATTTTCCTCTAAGTACTGCTTTCATAGTGTTCTAGAGATTTTGATATGATGTATCTTTGTTCTTGTTTATCTCTAAGAATTTTTTTATTTCCCTCCTGATGTCTTCTGTTATCCATTCATCATACAATAGCATATTATTTAATCTCCAGGTGTTGGAGTAGTTCCTGTTTTTTATTCTGTCATTTATTTCTAATTTCAATCCATTATGATCTGATAGAATACAAGGTAGTATCTCTATCTTCTTGTATTTGCTAACATTAGCTTTGTGGCATAGAATATGGTCTATTTTAGAGAAGGATCCATGTGCTGCTGAGAAGAAAGTGTATTCGCTCTTTGTTGGATGGTATATTCTATATATGTCTGTTAAGTCTAAATTATTGTGTTATTGAGATCAGTGGTTTCTTTGTTCAATTTTTGTTTGGAAGATCTGCCCAGTGGTGAGAGAGGTGTGTTAAAATCACCTAGTATTATTGTGTTGCGGTCTATTTGATTTCTGGAATTGAGAAGGATTTGACATACATGGATGAGCCACTGTTTGGGTTACATAAGTAACCCATAAGATGTTCATAGATGAGCTTATGATATGAGCCTGCTTTAGGTTTTTCAGGACACATAATTCTTAACAATGCTAGCTAGCAATGTTGTTACTGCCATTTTTGGTCATTCATTTTTCAGATCAACCATTTTATATTTTCTTTCCTCACTCCTGCTTCTTTCCACATTCAGCTGATTATTTCATACCAACTAAGCTGAGAAAACATAATTTTTCAGACTATAGTATGAAGTTCAATTTGTCTGTTTTTTTCTTTTGTCCCTTGTGCTTTTGATGTCTGGTGTAAGAAACCATATCCTGTTTCAAGGCCATGACAATTTGCTCCTGTATTTTTTTTGAGGAGTTGTATAGTTTTAGCATATGACCCATTTGAGCTAATTTTTTTTTTTTTTTTTTTTTTTTTAATATCTGATGTATGATAGAGTCCTAATGGATTCTTTTGCATGTGTGTTGTCTCAGTACCATTTGTTGAAAGGGCTAGTCTTTCCTTATGGAATCACCTTGGCACCCTTGTCGAAAATCCGTGTACCACAAGTGTAAGGATTTATATCTGCACTCTCAGTTCTAGCCTATTGATCTGTGTCTGTCTTTGTGCCAGTACTACATTGTCTTGATTACTCTAGCTTTGTTAAATAGGTTTTGAGATCAGGAAGTGTGAATCATCCATCTGATGTCTTAACCTTTTCTTCAGGTCACAGAACTCTTTTAATATAAGAAACTCTGGACCCAGGATATAGTACATAAATATATAATTTTTTAAAAAGTTTATTATACTGGACTGGAAGTTTGTAGTCACTCAGTTAAAAAAAATAACTTTAGGGCCGTCTTGGTGGCCCATGCCTACAGTCCCAGCAACTCATAATGCTGAGAATTCTAAGTTCAAAGTGAGGCCCTAAGCAACCTAGTGAGACCCTTTCTCAAAAATTTTAAAAATTTAAAAAGGGCTGATAATGTGACTCAGTGGCTAAGCTTCTCTCCCTTCAATCCCTGGTACAAAAACACAACAAAAACAAAAGCATTTTAGGGGTTGGAGTGTGTAGCTGGTCCTTGTAGAGCCTTGCTTAATGGCACGTGAGATCCTAGGTTCAGTCACCAGCGTCAAAAGAAAACAAAGTTACCCCCCCTTAAACAATTAGCATATTCTTTTTTTTTCCCCCTCTCTGTAAAGAAAAAATGAAATAAGTCCAAATTGGAAAAATGAAGTATCTTTATGCAAAGGTAATTGTCATTACCCGATTCATTTACATGCGTTCAGTGTCATATTGTTTCTTTTCTTTCCTATCCTTTCTTTCTTTTCTTTTCTTTTCTTTTTTTTTTTTTTTTTTTTTCAGTGTTAAGAATCATACCCAGAGCTTCATACATGCTGGGCCAGCCCTATGTCACTGAACTGCACCCCTGAGCCCTCATTTATTTATTTGATACCTAGTTGGTTTTGACTTTTTGGATTTGATTGCAGCATGTTATACTCAATATTCTCAAAGACCTCATGGTAGCAAATGTTCTGGATTTCTCAGATAAGAGTAGGCTTGTTTTGGGGTATCCATTGATTGCTTCAGTTCATTGGTTTTGATGTACTGTTGTAGTAACTGTATTAATACATTTCAAGATTTTTGTTTGCTTAATAGACTTTTATCCTTAAATATTTTGTTTATGAAATAACAAAGTATCTGTAACATATATATATATATATATATACATTTTAATGAATAATCTTTTATATTATAAAATATAAACATATAAAATAAGTCACCCAGGACCCCAAGACCTTCTCACCATTCTTTCCAGATCACAACTCTGTAGAGGAAACCACTGTCCTTATGTGATAATCTGTCTCTTCCTTGCTTCTCTGTGTAGTTTTATCATCCCTAAACATTTAGCATACTCCAGCTTTCCCTACTCTTGAACTTCATGTATAAAAATAATATATACTGTATGTATTCTTTTATATCTTTTTTAAACTGAGCATATTGTAGAAGTTATTCACTTACAGCATGGTGTTACAGTTCTTTCATTTTCATTGCTGTGTAGACTTCCATTATGAAAATATACTGTGAACTGATTTTATTATCGATAGACTATTGTAAACAAAAATTTTACAACTATTCCTGTATAGGTAGATATCCTGGTGCACATATGCATGAGTTTCTTTAAGATATATTTACCTAAAAGAAGAATTGCTTGGTTGTAGAGTACATGATTCTTCAGTTTTGATGCAGCCAGTTGTATGTTAAAGTAATTTATATTTCTTCTGGTTATTTTTGAGGTTGCACAGTTTTCATTTTGTATTAATCACATGGATTTCCTGTCATGATGTTCACCTATTCAGGTTGGATTTCCTGTTGGATGTGTACCTTTTCAAGTCTCCTCTGCTTTTCTCTTGGATGTTTTCCCCCACCTTCTTATTAATTTGTAGGAGTTTAAAAATAAGTCTTGATACCTAGTAGAGGTTTTTTCCCCCCTAAGACTGCCTGGCATATTCTGGCCCTTTACATTTCTATGTTAATTTTAGAATTGACTTGACAGGTTCCACAGATTTTGATTGGGATTAAGTTGAATCTATAAATCACTTTGAGAAAAATTAATATCTTTACCTTATTGAACTTTAAGTCTGTGATCATGATGTATATCTCTCCTTATTTAAGGTCTTTGAAGTCTCTCAATAATGTTTTATAATTTTTCTTTAAAAGTTTTGCAAAGTTTTTGTTAAATTTATTTCAGCATATCTTGACTTTTTTTTTTTTTTGTGGTTGTACATGGAGTTTTGTTTTGTTTATTGGTATTGGGGATTGAATTGAGGGGCAGTTAAACCAAACTTGACATCCTTCTGCCTTAGTTTCCCAAGTAACAGGTGTTACTGGTGTATGCCACCATGCCTGACTGCATATTTCATTTTATTTCATTTTTTATCTTTCAATTGTTGATATATGGAGATATGATTACTTTTTATATACTAATATTGTATCTAGTAATATTAATGGATTCTTATAATTTATGGATTATTTCATGTTCTCTGCCTGTGTTACCATTGTATTTGCAAACTACAGCTTTTAATTTTCCAATCCCTTTACCCTTTCATTCTTTATCTTATTTTACTGTACCATCTCTCTTCTCTAGCACAGTGCTTAGCAGAAGTGGTATCATCAGGTGTTTCTGTTGTGTTCTTAGTCTGAAAATGACTGCTTTCATGTTTGAATAGAATTTTTTCAAGAGGTACCTTTTATTGGAAGATAAAGTATCCTCTACTTTTAGTTTGCTGAGAGGTTTTGTTTATTTTCTTTTTAATCACAAGTTAATATTAAACTTTATCAAATATTTGCCCTGCATGTTTTAAAAGGGTAATTTGCTTTTTTTCTTTTAATATGTTAATGTGGTTAATTTCACTGGTTAACTTTTTAACCAGTTAACTGGTGCCTTTTTAAATCTCATATCATAACATTGTTCATAATACCATCTTTTATATTTAATGTCTATGTAATCAGTAGTTTTGTTTTTCATTCCTGATATCAGTTGTCTTCTTTTATCTTGATCTTGTTAAGATTTGCCAATTTTGTTAGTCTTTTCAAGAAATCCATTTTTTATTTAGATGCTCTATTACATGTTTTTTTTGTCATCAATTTCTACTCTTTATTCTTTTATTTAAGATTTATTTTGTTACTCTTTTTTAAAATTTCTTGAGCAAATGCTTAGCTCAGTAGTTTCAGCCTCTCTTTTTCCTCTTTTTAAGCATGATCTTGCTATGTTGCTCAGGCTGGCCTTAAAATTTGTATTCCCCTACCTCAGCTTTCTGAGTAGCTGGGATTACCAGTGCATACCACCATGCCCAGATCAGCCTTTTTCTAACATACATTTAGGGATATACATTTCTGTTCGTAAGTTCTGCTTCCAGCAAATTTTCTTATATGTTATTTTCATTGTGTTCTCAATTTTTTCAGATTTTCATTATGGCTTCTCTTTTTTAAAAATATTTTTTAGTTGTAGATGGACATAGTATCTTCATTCATTCATTTTTATGTGGTGCTGAGGATTGAACCCAGTGTCCTGCAGGTGCAAGGCAAGTGCTCCACCATTGAGCCCATGACTTCTCTTTTGAGTCATACTTTATTGACACTAATTCCAGAATAGATGGCATTCACATAATGGTTTAGGATTTCATAGCTTATAATTATATTATTTTTGATGTTTACACTGCTGCTGAGAATGAAACCCTTCACATATTTGGTTGTATTCTCCCCCACAATATTTATATAGAGAAGCAAATAAAATTTGTCCTTGCATATGTTTCTGTGCTTTACAAAATTTTCTGGTTACTGTAGTACATTTCTCAGCTCAATTTCCAAACATTGTATTATAATTAAGTAAAGAGTTTCAATTTATTTACATATTGGCTTTATTTATTTTTTATTATATTAGCTGTGTTGGAGTAGAAGAACATCATGCTGTTGACATTGACCTGTATCACTGTCCCAATTGTGCAGTTCTACATGGTTCCTCCTTGAGTAAGTACTGGATGCTTGAAAAATTGATATTTTGAACTTAACATGTATATAATAATGTTATAATGATATTCTGATTAATTACATTATACTCATCAAGAATTATAGGGAAGGTTTCACTGAAGATATTTAGAATGTAGTTTTTATCTTAATTTTTAAATAACTTACTAAGTCAGTCAAAAGAATAAGGGAAAAACACTAATATTTTAAATTGCTGGTGCAGAGCCCTCAAATTTAAGTATATATTGTATTGTATTTCAGTTTGGGAATCATGGTAAAGTAAATTTTTTTTTGATTCTGGAACTTATTTTAACTGTTTCTCTTCATTATGGAAACTTATTTCGACTGTTTTTCTCTCAGATAAAAGATTTTTAGTAATATTTTTGGTTAACGTATAGAATAAGACTTTAATGCACACGTATGTATATTTTTAGGAAAAAATTAGAATGTTGATAAACTAAAATACTACTCATCTTTTCTGAATTTGGTTGTTATATTGAGCATGACCTGGAATCTTGCAGAGCCCTCCTCCTCTCTGCTTGAAACTCCTCTTGTGAGGACCCTAGGAGGATAGAGACAGAGGTTTGACTGGCCAGCTCAGGTCTCTGACCACACTCTTCTTTGGAAGAGGGCAGTACAAAGGTAGGCAAGCCTCCTGTATCCTCTGGAGTATGCCAGAATCACAAATACTGTTTTTAGCTTTTTATAAATGCTCCAGAGACTACTTTTTCACATGCTTCTGAAGAACAAGTTGTAATATTAATTGTCACTGTACATGTATGAAAGAAAATATTTAAAAGGCTTTGGACTGTAACCATTCCTTTAAAATTTTGACCTGCAAACTAGTGTTTCTGTGTTCACAAACTTTAAGGGGAAACTGTAGTCTTTGTCATTTAAAACTAGAAGTCACCTTTGCCTGAAAATATCTTGTTATAGAAGTGGGTGGGATGTAGGTAATGTACAGTCTTTTTACTTTATCCTAGTACTTTAAAAAAAAAAACATAGAAATGTTGCTCTGAAGTTATGGAAGTAATCATTGTAAAGAGATTTACTAGCAACCGACTGCTCATCTCTTTTGTTAGAAATAGTAGTAGTTTCTCTAACAGTTTCTTTGTAAGAGACAGATATTTAGGCTCTATGAGTACATTGAAGTATTTTTTTAAGAAACACAGGTTAATTTTTTAGTTAACACAGTATAAACCTTAAAATTAACAAACTGGTAGAATTGTTACATGTCTAATTGGCTATAGTCAAAGATGTTTTTAAAGGATTTCACTCTGTAGTGCTGAAGTATATGGTGTATAACTTGAAATAATTGTTGACCAAGAATAATTCTTGGAGGAAGTAAATAATACAATATTTTTGTCTCAGGACAAACAGAAGTAACTTTTATAACAGTTTTAGTTTAGAATTCAAGTATATAATCTTAAAATGAAATAATTTGAATTTAATTTGTATGAAATATTGAGTTACTGAGAGACCAAAAAATGTACTATACATGTGATGCACTCTATTTTCTATTTTCCCTGTGTGATTTCATCTTTTTAAAAACTTGTCAAACTCACTAAATTGATTACATAGTCTATAATGGATTACGCTCTGCACTTTGAATAATGATGCTTCAGAGAGTAGCTTGCTTATTATGTGGCCCTTGGGGTGCTTCTCATCCTGGAAGGAGCATAAGATTAGACATTGGCTATCTTCTGGGCAGAGGTCCAACGCTGAATACTCAGAGGGAAAATGCCCAAGATTCAATAATCTATTTTGCCTTGATTTAAAGCTCACCTTCCCCACCCCTCACCATCAACCCCAACTTGGGCAATCACTTTTGATTTCTTTTCCTCTGCTATTAAACCTCTTTTGCTTGCTACCCAGGGTTTCCTGTTCTTTTCAGAGTTCCCCAGGAATCTTTATAATAGATACCATTTAGATAACATAATACTCATTTAATATGATGAATTTAGACTTTACTCTCTGGGAATTAAGGATATTACTTGAAGGTAGGTCTCGGAAAACAGCTTGACACCTAAACATATTCTTTGTATTCCTCACCATGGGTAATCCACACATAAAAAAGTTTTTCATCTTTCTCTGTGACCACTACTAAAATATTCCTTCATTGTCCTCTTTCCCCTAAAGCATTCAGTCAGCCATTATAGTGGCAGGTTTTACATTTAAGTATGTCCTATTGGTCCAATAGGACAATTGTATCCTTCTGTTAAATCTCCTACAAGACAGCACATTTAAAGAAATGAGAGTAACTGCTTGTTATATGCCAGGGTATGATAGTGGGTAAGTACTTTATCTGTATTCTCCTTTGATATTTATAACAATTTGATAAGAGATACAGGAAAAATGAGTAACTAGCTATCTTATATACCTATTTGGTAGAACTGGAATTTGAACCCTTAACTGTCAAATACCAAAGCCAGTGTACTTCATTGATTACTTTGCAAAAATGAATTTAAAACAATGTAGTATCATTGTTTCCTTACTAAATGGACAGCTTTTTTTTTTTACATTCTTTTTTTTTTTTTTTTTTTTTTTTTTTTTTTTGGGTGCTGGGGATCGAACCCAGGGCCTTGTGCTTGCAAGGCAAGCACTCTAGCAACTAAGCTATCTCCCCAGCCCCAGCTTTTTTTTTTTAATGGTGGTGCTCATTGTCAATGTGAATGTTTGAAATAGACTAACTATATACTTTACTAGCAGAATGCAAGTTACTAACACTTTCGTGGAGGCAGTTTTGCAGTATGTAGCAAGCATCTCAAAATCTGTGATCTTCCTTCTAGCATTTCTAGAAATTTATCCTAAGAAATTAATCAGGGAAACAGAGTAATATATCTGAATACTAACCATAATTTTGTTTGAAGAAGGATTCAGGATGAACTAAGTGCTTAAGAATAACAAATAATTATAACTGATACATCCACATCTTAAAATTCTCGACTGCCTTTAGATTGCTTTTGAATATTTAATAAGGAAAAAATGCTCATGACTTAAGAAAGGTAAGCAGGATAAACATTGGCATCCCTCTTGAAAATAAACGGAGCTACCTATCTGTATTTATTAGTAGGGGAAAAAAAAAAACCCTGGAGGAGCTAGAGTTTTAGCTCAGTGGTAGAGTGCTTGCCTAGCACGCGTGAGGCACTGGGTTCAATCCTCAGCATCACATATAAATAAATAAATAAAGGCATTGTGTTCATCTACAACTAGAAGTGTTAAAAAAACAAACAAACAAACAAACCCAGGAATGAAATGAAATGCCTTTGAATTTTAGGAGTAGGTTTTAAATGAGGAAAAAATAACATACAAATGATCCCTCCATGGAAATTTCTAGGAAGATTCCTCTGTGATTCTAAATATTTTTGTGAGATTTTTTTTTTTCCCACTTTTTTTTTTTTTTTTTTTATTGTGAACAAATGGGATACATGTTCTTTCTCTGTTTGTACATAGAGTAAAGGCATACCATTTGTGTAATCATACGTTTACATAGGGTGATTTACTCTCCCATATTGGAGATCTGGTTGCAATAAGTTATTTGGGAATCTTGTTTTAGACTCTGTTTCCACTCCTATTATTTGATGTGACCCTCCTTATCCATATGACAATCCAGTATTATTGTCTTAAGATCTTGGTAAGGTGAAAGTTTAAACTACCTTGGAATCATAGAGTTGTTTTTTCCCTTACATTTTGTTATGAAAATGTTCAAACATACAAAAAAAGCCAAAGTAATTTTATAACATCTCCCTGTAAGCCTTCACCACCTAGGTTCTACTGTTAACATTTACATCACTTGCTCTTCCACTTATCTCTCCATGCAACTGTTCTACTTTCTATTCATCTTTTTCTTTTTGATGAATTTCTGAATAAGTTGCAGTCGTCAGTACATTTGCCAGAATCATGGGGGTTTTATGCATAAGTGATTTTCAAGCTTAAAAAAAAAAAGATTTAAAACTGAAATTTTATATTGATGCCACACTAGAGAGTTGTAGGTGGCACCACGGTGGTGGAAAAGGAGAATGAGGTCCAAAGCTTCTCCCTTGGCTTTCTTCTACTTCCCCTCTGTTTTGAAAATCAGCATTCTAACCTATCCCCTTCACTCCTATCTCGTGAAATCTGGATCCATAGATATTAAGTAACTTGCCCAGGGTTGCACGGGGAAGTTAAAAGATAAAAGATTCAAATCTTAGTCTCCTGATTTTATTGTTATGACTACTCAAGATTGAGCCAGAACAGTAAATCATAGGATCTTACCATTGGAACTAACCATAAAGTTGTTTATTTTGTATCCCAACCATCTTGCTTTAATTACAACTTTGTGAACTGTTTTTAATGTCAGGGTAAATGTGCTTATTTTGGGAGTAAATCTTAAAAGAGAAAGAAATCATACTGTTAAAAGATATTTCCATTGTGGGATAAAAGACTCTATCCTGAGAAGATAATTTGGATGATCTGGATAATTTTGTTATTCCAGTGAAAATCATAATTTAAAATTATTTGGAAATATTCTGGTATGGGTAAAATGTCAATATTGTAAAAGGCTTCATCTGCTGATTTGAATTCTTTGATTTGATTTTTAAATTATTCCAAAATAAAAAGAATAAGTTTTAAAATCCACACTTAATTGTCTATAATTACAACATTAGATTAAGTAAAATTTACTTCTGTGTCCTGGAAATACATTAAAAAATTGAGTGTTAATCAAAATGCAGTCTGCAAAAATAAAAACAAATAAAATAAAAACATGGAGTATTTTTATAGTACTTACAGTTATTATTTCTGATAAATGTAGACTATAATAACAAGAAAGTATATAGTATCTCCAGTTACCCAAAAGTATGTTCTTTTTTTAACTTTCTAAAAATTTAGTGAAAAAGAGGAGGAACTGGCACAGGCATGACTACACAGAAGTTGATGATGGTTCCAAACCAGTGCAAGCTGGAACTAGGACTTTTGTTAAGGAATTACGATCTCGAGTCTTCCCAAGGTATGGAAAACTTGCTCTGATTAAATAAAATTTAAGAAAGTTGACTGATAAGGTGATAGTATGTAAAGTAGTGCTTTCAAACTTCAGACTACTGTATATTATTGTTCCCAACTGACCTTTCATTTTATTTCTTAATGAAATAGGATAGAAAGTATTTGTACATTGAATGTAATGGGAGTAAGTAAGCATAGTTGCATGGAACTTTTGTAATATGTATCTACATAGTGCACCACCATGTAAAAATATAGTTCTTATTTATGGGTCACAGTTCGAAAACTGAAATACAGTGATATGAAGCACATGTTCCCAGTATGTGGTTCCACCAGATATCTAGCTGCTGTTTCTCTTTTTCTTTCACTTAATCTTCCCCACTTTCCAACTCTTTTTTTTTTAAATTCCTCATCTTGTTTTCAATATCTGTGTATGTCCTAGGATCACCAAAAGCATACACAATTATTGCTTAGCTTCTAATGGCAGGAACACTGAGCTTTTTTGATTTTTAAAAATAATGGAAAGTATTTGAGTTGTCTGTGACTGAAAGAGAGTCAAAAGCATTATAAAGCATTTAATCATGCTAATTTAGATCATTTCCTTCTCACTGCCTGACATCTAGTTAAAGTGATAATGCTTAATGGGCTTTTATACAAGATCATATCCAGGCTTGTTAAAGAGGGGAAGCACAATTTAAATTTAAATCACAGTATCACATGCAGCCTATAGTGGAATTGTTTCAGATTATGAGATTAAAAAAAAAGCCTCTGCTATTTTTCCTCAGTCTTTAGGATTCCTAACTATCACTCTGCCTCGTAATCCTTAAACAGAAACTCTAGTAAGCATTCATGTTGACTTAGTCAGATCTGTTGAAAGAAACGAACTAAAGAAAACCATATGAAACATAATGTTTCCATGTGATTTTTGTTGTATATACAAAGTTTAGTGCCAGTGTGTGAGTGTGCATTTTTCAAGCAAAGGAGCCATGCCTTTACTTTTTTCAGATAGGTTTGTGACCCTCTAAAAAGCAGTATTCAAAACATAGACCTAATAATTCATGTGGCTTTTCTGCAAAAAATGAACACAAATTAGAACAGGTTAGAGATGACTCAAATGGCTAAATTGTAATACCAATAATTAAAGGTCTTGGTTTTATTTTGTTTAACTCCATGAGATTTTGCATCATTTAAAACCATGTTAGAGTAACAGTAATTACTAAATCAACCATATATGATATAATTTTACAGAACTGTGTAGAATTAAGTGAACAAGCTTTCTATCCTCTTCCCTATTTTACTACTTAGTGTCTTTTAGACATTTTTCTATATAAAGAATAACATTTAAAGATGTACTAATGCATATATTTTTTTTTAAATGGGATTTAGTTATGCATAGTATTGTGCAACTTGCCTTTTTTACTCTATTTTATAGATATTCTTCCATATGAATACATAGATTTATTTCACTCTTTAACTGCAATAGTGTATATATACCATAATTTGTTTAACATCCCCATGTGATATACATTTAAATTTATCTCCAATTGTTTTCCTCTCGCAAATAATGTATCTGTATTTTAGTACTGGTATCTATATATTTTATGATCAATAGGGAAAGTAAAGCACTAAATATTTGAGATGAAGGAACATAAATGATTTTAAAATTCTCTCTTAGATTGGCATTTAAGGACTTATTTCATCATCAGAGGGTGGGGGAAGGAGGGATAATTGTAGCTGCTTATTGTGGAAACTAAAAGATATGACAGAACTAAAGATTAGTAGGTCGAGTCAGATGAACAAGACCTAAATTCCTTAATATGAGACTGTCTAGGAAAAGGCTGTCTTGATTTCTTAGGTCTTGAACTGTTCTTTCCTTATTAAGAGGGTAGGGAGATCAGAGCCCAGTAATTCAGAGAACCAGTGTTTCCTTTTTCTATTTTCTCCTTGCCACCTAGGTTAAAAATGACATTAAATACTTAAGCTCTGATTGGATAAATGGAAATTGTTGTGTTTTAACCTTTAAGGCAAGTTTTACAATAATTTTTGTATAGCAGCTGCATACTAGATTTCTTTGGAATTATGATTGGGTAGATCATCAGAGAAGGCAGCCTGAATTCAATAATTGTTAGTGGATTAAGTGACTATCTAGTATTAAAATTTGTTTAATACTGGTTGTAATAGATCATTTAAATTGGTAGTTCTTAATGGGGGCATTTGGGACATGTGTTTCAATGTGCAGGGACCAGGTGATAGTCATCCTTCAATATACCATAAAAGTAATTCATTGTTCTATGTTCCTTTGAAGTGTCTGACAAATATTTGTGTAGATAAAAATCTAATCTGTTTTTAGCTAACACTAATTTTTTATTATAAATTATACCTTACCTTCTTGCTCTTTTGATTTCCTACACAGCTTGTATTATGTGACTTTTGATCTTTAATTTCTCCTACTTTAATCCTTCATTATCCTAATTTTAAACATCCTATTATTTTATTATGTGTTCTAATATAATTTACCTGAACATTCACATATTGAAATACATATTTTACTATAAATTAGTTTTTTTCTTTTTATAGTCTCCTATATATTTTTCTAATTATTTTGTATTGAATTAAATAGATTATATTATCTATGAATTTTCCTTTAGGCTAGCAAAAGGGGTTTTACAAAATATTTGTTATTAAGAGAATTAGACATGATAGGTTGAGAACCACTGATGTAGATAATTATACAGTATATGAAATAACAGTATCATTTTAAAACTGAACTTAATAAAAATGACATTTTATTCTTATGTTTTTCTTAGTGCCGATGAAATCATTGTAAAGATGCATGGCAACCAGCTGACACAAAGATACCTGGAAAAACATGGATTTGATGTCCCTATTATGGTCCCTAAATTAGATGATCTAGGACTCAGGCTCCCTCCACCTGCTTTTTCTGTGATGGATGTGGAACGTTATGTAGGTACGAACTTGGTTCCTTTAAGTACTTGGCAAAGCATGGTAAAAGTAAAAATGGAAGTGTCTTAACAGTATTAAAATTGAATGAAGGAATGTCAATTTAGTTCACTCTCCTGGGTCAGGAAAAGTAAAACTAAGTATTACCTTTGTTGAAAACTGCTTTTCTCAGCTGATCTAAAACAATGGTCAGAAAAAGAGGGAAAGATTTTATCTATTCTTATTTACTCACCTTCATCCTGCTGTTATGTGATACTTGCTTAGGGAAAACCATGACTGAGGGGCTTCTGAAGATGCCAAGAATACATGGAGAAACTGGATTGGTACTAGGCATCTGTAGAATGCAGGTGTAGAGTTCCCAGAGCCCACTGTGCCAGCGAGTCCTTTGGAACTTGCTTAGTGACTTGTTGCCTGGAGGAATGGCAGTAAAAATAGGAGATTATATTCAAACCTGTTTGTATATTAGTGACTTGGTGAATATTTTCATTTAATGACATCTGGACTTAATTTGTGATTTTTGAGACTCAGAAAGTAAAAAGAAACAAGGGCCAAAGCCCTTTACCGATTGCCATATTGTTGACACTTTCAGTCATTTCATTTATTCTCATCATGTTATCTATAGATAAGGCTGACTATATGTAGGTGCCATTCCTTGTTAGCAGTAGAAAGATATTATTTGAAGATTAGATCTCAAATCTACCTTGACTTAGAATGGTATGTTCACTAGAATACATTTATCTCTTCAGCATGGAATGAGGAAGAACTTGTCCCTTTATTGAGCTATTGGTTAACAATTCTGATTGATAATTATTTTACTGAGGAAATCCATTTAATATCATGACTTCACATTCAGCTAAATTTGAATGTGATCAATTAGGGGATGAGGCTGACATTTAACCTAAACCTATTTGCATAGATAGCACAGTGATATAAATGGCTATTATAATGTAAGTATAGAAAAAAATGTTCTAACTGCTTGCATATTGCTAACTTTTCAGTACTGCAAAGCACCTTAGTTTAAATACTAGTAATGTAACTTTGTTACATCCTGAGGACTAATCTCTGAGGCAATATTACTAAACTGTGTGAAATTACATTAAGAAAATGGCATTTAATAGTTTTCCGTTCAGCTTGGTTAAGTATTGCCATATTTTGAATTCTGCCTTATCCATTAGTTCATTGTATAACTGATAATGCTTGCTAGGGTGATAATGCAAGCTCTCATATCATGGTTTTATAGGAAAATTTAACTCAGAACTTGGGCATTCAGACAGGCACTGTATGAACTGATTTCTGCTTCCTAACCACTGATGGTTTTCTTGAGATTTTTTTCTTAAGAGAATACACTTGAGTATGGTGGTGCACACCTGTAGTAATCCCAGTGACTTGGGAGGCTGAGGAAGGAGGATCACGAGTTCAAAGCCAGCATCAGCAAAAGTGAGTTGCTAAGCAACTCAGTGAGACCCTGTCTCTAAATAAAATACAAAAGTAGGGCTGGGGATGTGGCTCAGTGGTTAAGCGCCCTTGGGTTCAGTCTCTGGTGCCAAAGAGTAAACAAACAAACAAAAAACAGAAATTGTCCTGGTCAACATGCTCACTAATTCCCCAATGACTGACTGAGTTTTCAAAATGATAGAATTTTAGGTGTTACAGAAGTTAAAACTAAAAGCCAGTTCTCTCATTTTATGCATGAGAAAATTGAAACTCAGAAAGTATTGGACAATTTTCACATCCCAGTGCAATGTATTTTTTGTCATTATGAGCTTTCCACAAGAAATCATTGATGCATAGAAAGTTTTGTAAGCCCTGTAAGATTTTACACCCAGTATTAATTATGCAGCTCTTCATTATTGCTTTATTCTTTCCCTCAAAAACTGTCCCTTGGTGCTGGGGTTGTGACTCTGTGGTAGAGTGCTTGCCTAGCATGTGTGAGGCACTGAGTTCAATTCTCAGCACTGCATATAAATAAATAAATAAAAATAAAGGTCTATGAACAACTAGAAATTATTAAAAACAAACAAAAAACCCTTCCCTTCTTTTTAAAAGGTCCATTTGGACTAATAAGTAAGAATATAAGAAATATCTTTGCCTAGGTTATGTAGTTTTATGGTTGGCTTAGTTATCATAACAATCAAATATAGCCTGTAAAATATTTTTGTTTAGGGCATCCATTAATGTAACTCTTAAGCCCAACAATAAGACTCTTAATTTTTCTCTGCAGGTGGTGACAAAGTAATAGATGTCATTGATGTGGCAAGGCAGGCAGACAGCAAAATGACACTTCACAATTATGTTAAATACTTCATGAATCCTAACAGACCAAAAGTGTTAAATGTGATCAGCCTTGAATTTTCAGATACAAAGTGAGTAATTCTGGACATTTTGATGTAGCATTCTGAGTGTTAGCTAAATACAGTTTAATGATGTATTTATTTTAGTAAGAAACATGATTGTGACTTCTAAATTTATCCACTGGTAGTAATGTTGCATATTTTTGCTTTAGCATCCTCAGAGAATAATTGGACATGATGTATTTTAAACTTTAAGTGTTTTTAACCTTGTATTCCAGTTAATTACTTGGTTTCGGTTACATGGGAGAAATGATTTTAAGTTTTGTTTTGTGTGGGGGTGTGTGTATGTACTTCTGTTAATTATTATTTTTAAAGGATGTCTGAATTGGTGGAGGTCCCTGATATAGCCAGAAAACTGTCCTGGGTGGAAAATTATTGGCCAGATGATTCAGTCTTTCCCAAGCCATTTGTTCAGAAATACTGTTTAATGGGAGTTCAAGACAGCTATACAGATTTCCACATTGACTTCGGTGGAACTTCAGTCTGGTACCATGTCCTCTGGGTAAGACTAGGGTTTTTTTGTTTTGTTTTGTTTTTGTTTTTTGGTCCTTTTATTGACAAAAACATTTAGTAATATTTTTCTGGTGGCACATTGACTTACTATAAGTAACATTTGTACAGGGGAATATTTTTCTACTTTTAAAGTGGAATCTATCACTTTGTTGTTAAAAGTTGTGATTTTTTTTTTTTTCAATCCCAAGTAGTCAAGTTTTATGTATATATTTAGATTCCTTTTTTACCTTCACTTTTAAGTTGGTTTCTGTTAGCCTTCTCCCCACTTTTCCTTTCATCAGTTATTCATTAATTCCTGAACAGATGCCTAAGAAGGAGCAAAATTATAGTAATAATGGAATCCGACTTTAAGGTGGGGGTAGGACAACTAGTTGGATAAGTCACAAGTGCCCATAAAAATGCTAATTCTACATAATTTGTATTTACTTTGCTCTATCTGGAGCTACACTGCTTAATATAGTATCTACTATACACATGTGACTAAATTTAAGTAGTTAAATTTAGTTAAATAATTAATTAAATTAGTTAAATTTAGTTAAATAGTTAAAAATTCAGTTCCTTTTTGTACTAGCTGCATTTCAAGTGCTCTGTAACCACATGTGGCTAGTGGCTACTGTAGTGGATGGCATAGATATAAAAATTTTCCATCAGCTCAGGAAGGCCTATTGGAGAGCACTAATATAGAACCAGATTCTTCATGCCCATCAAATACCTCTGTGTTGGCAATGATTTGGTCTGTATTTTGTGCTCAGTTCTTGAGCTCCTATTCCTTTGCTCTTCGAGGACACAGAGTTCATTAAGGGAAGTTTATTTCCAGATCTTTGAGAATATGCATTATGTTCTAGATCTTAGGAGAAAGGACAGAATTTGAAAGGTGACTGTGCTGTGACCTGGACCCTAGTAACATTTTTTCTCTTTACAAATTAAAAATGGGAGGTCCTGGGGTAATGATGTTGCTCAGTGGTTAGAGTACTTGCCTAGCACACATGAGGCTCTGAGTTTGATCCCCAGCACCACAAAAGGGGTGGGGATCATCAGTGGGTATGGAGAGCAGATGAGCTCCCCAGTCATCAGCTGATCCTGCAGTGTTGGCAGAACCAAGCTTGGGAAACATTCTTTGCCAAAGGTGAGCATGTTATCAGTCTTGACTCTGGGGGCTCTGATGCTAATAGTTATCAGACATCCCAGGACAATGGGTGTCCTGGGACAAGAGGATAATGACAGAATGTTCTTAGCACTGTAACAGTAGTATAGTTGCTGCAAAATGTTTCTAGCTCTGTAAATTTGTAATGCACAAAGAAGCCTCTGATAGCTTACAAGCCTTGAACAGTTTACAATACCCCTATAGTTTAACTTCCTGATTATGAGACCCTATGTAATAAACTTGCACAGCTAGTTCTGGGTCACTGCTACTCCATCAGAATGCAGTTTTCCCACTTGCTCCCAGCTTTTAGTGAAATTATCTCTATGTCTTCTTTGTCTCCATGATTTTTCTTCATCTCCTGTTGTCTCTACTCGAGAATCCTTTGTTGATGCTGCGCAGGTCACAGCAAGTGGGATGTTTTTTGGTTTGTTACCTTCTTTTTCTCCAATTCAGTTATTAACTCCCGATTGGTTTAGGGGTAGGGGGAGCTTTAACTCCAGTGAAAATGTTTATTGAGGGAATTAGCTATTGATCAGGTATGTGACATAGATTTTTTTTTTTTTTTTTTTTTTTTTTTTTTTTTGCGGTACTGGGGATTGAACCCAGGGCCTTGTGCTTACAAGGCAAGCACTCTACCAACTGAGCCATATCCCCAGCCCAACATAGATCTTTTTGAGCCTAAAAAAAATCTGATAATTATCTAATTTAACTCAGATCATTGTATTGGGAAATTGTATCAGTGTAGGCCATCCTAAAATGATTTGTTTTTTTCAAAAACAATTGTGTGGTTATTTCGTTTTAGGGTGAGAAGATTTTTTATTTGATAAAACCAACAAATGAAAATTTGGCACTCTATGAATCTTGGAGTTCGTCTGTGACCCAGAGTGAAGTGTTCTTTGGAGATAAAGTGGATAAATGCTATAAATGTGTGGTAAAGCAGGGGCATACCTTATTTGTTCCTACAGGTAAGGTTTTAATCCCACCTCCCACTATTCATAGTTGATACTCAGCACATGGCGTCATCTTGTAATTAGGCCCTTTGACTTTTCCATATTTGCCTAAGAAATAATTCTGATCTTGGGCTTTTTACTTCTTTGTATCTTTTAGAGGGCTTGTCTTATAGTTTAGGATTTCTTTTGGTATTGTTTCATTTGCTTTCACTTTTATTTTTATTGAAATAAAATTCACATGCTATGTCACTTTCATCCTTTTAAAGTGTATAATTCAGTGGATTTTAGTAGACTAATAAGGTTGCATAACTATCACCACTAATTCTAGGACATTTTCATCTTCTCAGAAGGAAACCACATACCCTTTAGTAGTCTTCCCCATTTCCCCCTTCCCTGAGGGGATGGACTACTACTAATAAGCTTTGTCTCTCTTGATTTGCTATTCTGGACACTTCATGAATGTGGCATTTTGTGTCCATCTTCTTTGATTTACCATAATATTCTCTAGACTTATCCATGCTGTAGCACATATAAGTACTTCATCTTTATTTTTCCCCTTCATGTCTCCCCATTTCACAACACAACCAGACACAGGTCCTGGGCTGAGTTGTACGTGGGGTAGGCTTACTCTGCCTCCTCTTTCTATGCAGTCAGTATAAGAACACAGCCTGTGGTAAGCATCAGGAGGCCATAAGTACTTGATCTTTTTGTGGCCCAACAATATTGCATTATAAGGTATACCATATTTTATTTACCCATTCATCAGTTGATGGACATTGGAGTTGCTTCCACTTTTGGCTATTCTGAATAGTGTTACTTTAAACATTTGTGTGCAAGTTTTTATGTGGCAGTATGTTCATTTCTTTCAGATATATAACTAGTATTGGAATTGCTGCACTGCATGGTTTGCCTATATTTAACTTTTTGAGGAACAGCCAAGCTGTCCTCCAAATAACTGTGCTTTATATCTCAAGTATAGGTATCAGTGTGTCCATTTGAGATGTGAATGAATGCAGTGTATAAACTCACCAGACCAGTGGTTTTAAGGACAGTGTTCTTCTGGTTTGGGTGACCTCAATGGCTATAAAGTTCACAGGGCTCTGTTACCACAGGCCCTGCTTTTTACCTTATCTCTGGTATATATAATCATAAATGTTGCTTAAATGAATGAATGAATTAATGACCAAAAATGCCAAGTTTTGCCTAGTTTTGTATCATTATCTCCATTATGAATGACTAAACTCTTTCCTTGTTTCTTTTTATAATAAATGTTTTGTTGTACCCTCTTCAAAATCTTAAATCAAAATTCATAGATAATATAACCTACATGAATAACTTTTTAAAAAGTTGACTTAATAACCTAACTAGAATATAAGGAGGATATGGAAAGGTAATTTATAATGAAATGCTATATGTGTCTGTATGCACCACAGCATTAGTGGACAGAATGAATTGGTTAACTGCATAAGCCAGCAAACCAATACAGATGAGTGCTAGTGGCAACTCAAAAATTCTTTCAGTGGCATGGGTGGAAGTTAGTGATTTTCATACTTCATGGAGTATCAGAATTAACCAGATTGCTGGGCCTCCTCCCCCAAGATTCTGATTTCGTTGATTTGGGACGGGCCTGAGAATTTGTATTTTTAACAAGTTCTCAGCTGATGCTGGTTCCTGGTCTGGGGATCACACTTGGAGAACTGTTGTAGGCAATGCGATATTTCTTTTCAGAGTAGTTGGCAACTGAGACACTTCCATGCAATCTAAACTATTATTTCCTTCAATTTACAGGATAATTGTATTCCTGGAAATTGTGCCAAAACCATGCAGAAATACATTGTTAAGATGTATAATGGAGTTCTATTTTCTAGGGTCGGTTTGTTAATGAACAGGCTTTTATATCTATATGAAGGCCCAGTGGAGTTTATATTTCTTTTTTTATTCCCCTGTTTTTTATTGGTGCATTATAATTATGCATAATGGTGGGATTTGTTGTTACATTTTATGCTAAAATTTATATTTCTATACTGAAGGACTGTTAAGTCTTTCAACATTTCTTTCAAAAGGTAGGCATCATCTCTTGAAATGATTCTCACTTTGAAAACATTTTGATTGCCAACATTTATATTTATAGGACCATGACCTGCCATAATTAAATGTGGGTGGGGTGGCAGGGCAGGGGTTGTAGCTCACTGGCAGAGTACTTGTCTAGAATGTGTGAGGCACAGGGTTCTATCCTCAGCACCACATAAAAATAAATAAATAAACTAAAGATATTGTGTCCATCTGCAACTAAAAAAAATTATAAAACAATAATTAAATGTGGGTGATCTGCCTTTTCCATCTTACAGAGTCTAGTCGTATTGGGTTTTCCAATCCTCCTCTGCTTGTTCCTTCAGGGCACTCAGTTCAGTGTGACCCCAAAGAAGCAGAGTGCTCAGCCAGCCCCCATGTTTTTAAATGGGAAATGTGCTTTTCTAATTTTAAAGCACATTTGACTTGTCTCAGAGTAACATCTTTTAAGTTGTATTATGTTTTTAAACTAAAAGAATGACTACCACCAAAACCCTTCACTTTATTCCTCAAACTCAGCATAGAGCCCGGCATATTATAGGTATTTAATATTTAATTGAATGCCTCAATCAATTGTAATAGACATTAATTTCTTTAGCACTGGAGAATGAAACAAACAGATGTTAATAGTTGATTTAATTATTTCACAGGTAGATATCTGTTTTGTTTTTTGCTTGTTTTGAAGTAATTGGGATTAAACCCAGAGCCTCACATATGCTAGGCAAGCACTTACCACTGAGATACATCCAGGACCCTTTTGAAATTTTGAGACTGTGTCTTGCTAAGTTGCCTAGACTGGACTCAAACTTGTGATCCTCTTGCTTCCTCATTAGCTGGAGTTACAAGTGTGTGCCATGGCACCCAGCTTAACTTGTTTGACTTAAAATGTTGAAAACACTAATTTTTACATTCGTAACCATTTCAGGGTGGATTCATGCTGTGCTCACTTCTCAGGACTGTATGGCTTTTGGGGGAAACTTTCTGCACAACCTTAACATTGGCATGCAGCTCAGGTTTGTGTCATTAATTTTGAAAGAATCTTTCATCCTTCCTTTAATAGGATGTTTTTGATTATTTGCTTGTTTAAGAAAAAATTTGACATATTTTATTTGAGAGTCCATGGAGATAGGTCTTGAGAATGATTAGGAATAGAAATTTTTTTTTTTTTATTGTAAACAAATGGGATACATGTTGTTTCTCTGTTTGTACATGGAGTCAAGGCATACCATTTGTGTAATCATAAATTTACATAGGGTAATGTTGTTTGATTCATTCTGTTATTTTTTTCCCTTCCCCCTCACCTCTCCCACCCCTCTTTTCCCTCTATACAGTCCTTGCTTCCTCCATTCTTGCCCCCATCCCTAACCCTAACTCTAACCCTAACACTAACCCCTCCCATCCCCCGTTATGTGTCGTCATCCACTTATTAGCAATATCATTCGTCCTTTGGTTTTTCGAGATTGGCTTATCTCACTTAGCATGATATTCTCCAGTTTCATCCATTTACCTGCAAATGCCATAATTTTATCATTCTTTATGGCTGAGTAATATTCCATTGTATATATATACCACATTTTCTTTATCCATTCATCAATTGAAGGACATCTAGGTTGGTTCCACAATCTGGCTATTGTGAACTGAGCAGCTATGAACATTGATGTGGCTGTATCTCTGTAATATGCTGATTTTAAGTCCTTTGGGTATAGGCCAAGGAGTGGGATACCTGGGTCAAATGGTGGTTCCATTCCAAGTTTTCTAAGGAGTCTCCACACTGCTTTCCAGAGTGGCTGCACTAATTTGCAGCCCCACCAGCAATATATGAGTGTACCTTTCTCCCCACATCCTCGCCAACACCTGTTGTTGCTTGTATTCTTGATAATCGCCAGGAATAGAAATTTTTAACAAAACTTATTTTAAAATGTCGTCAGAAGGATTCCTTGATACATTTCAAATCTAAAACAAAAATAATAACTTAATATCCCTCCAAATTTAAAAAAATGTACAAATATTTGTATATTCTCCTTGGCTGTTTTTGCCCTAAGGGAAATGATTTAAGTTAGCCAGACTTATATGTAACCATTGATGCTGGAACAAACCAATTCTTAAGTTGATATTGCTGTCAGACATATGCTTTAGTTTTGCTTCAGGTAAAGGATTAACAGCTATTACCCTTCCGCATGAATATTTGACCTTTGTAATGCTATTTCCCAGATAGTCTAATGAGGGTAGAATGTTACGGAGCAATGTTGCTTATGGTACAAATAATTCATGATTGATAAAATGCATAAGGACTGGGAGAACTAGAAATTCTTGGTGTGAGGTTGTATCTTTGGGCTTCCCAGAATGTGTGGGACTTGTAACTTTGCACGCGCACAGGGAACCCTGAATACTCTATATCTGTGGGGTTACAGAAGATAGTAGCTCTTAGAGGGCATGAGGCTTTAACTGAGGGTATGTCCCACACCTATCAAATGTGGATTTGTTCTTTGTACCTGAGCTGTCCTTGGAGGAAAGATGGCTTATACAGGGATAGCTGCATGGACTCCTGCAGAAGAGTCATAGTTATCAGGCAAACTGTGGTTCCTGTCTTCATACTTTAACCTAGTACCAAATGTGGTTCTGATCTTAAATGCTTACTTAGGTGGCTGTTGCAGTGTTGTCCAACACAAGAAGGCGATTTTTAAACGCGTTGTTTGATTCATAATAGTGGAACCCTCATAAAGTACCTTTTGTTAAAACTAGGATACAAATCTCAGCATGTGACCTTTCATGAAAACCCAATATAATTCTTTAATACACTGTCAAATTTATGAAGGTCAGAACCTGGATAAGATCACAATTCTGTGTTGTCCAAATGTGACATTAAGTAATATACTATGCTTGATCAGTCTTTCTTATGTATCATGCCCTGCTTATTTTATCTTTAATTGGCTATCTTTAATTAGCTATTTTGAAATGCTAATATTAATACTAAGTATTTCTTTAAATCTTATTCATTTAGGTGTTATGAGATGGAGAAAAGGCTAAAAACACCAGATCTTTTCAAATTCCCTTTCTTTGAAGCCATATGTTGGTTTGTAGCCAAAAATTTGCTGGAAACCCTGAAAGGTAATTAATGATTTGTACAATTTGTTGTATAATATGATGCATAATGTTTGTAAATACCCTCAAAGTTTCTAGGGTCTGGATGTCACACCTGTTTGTTTGTTAATATGTGATTTCCCCCCTGCCAGGAAGTTTTATAGCAATTAGTTTCCAGTCCATAGCCTACTAACCCATGTTCTTAGAAATCAGTATGTGAAAACCTGTATCAGAGCCACATGGGTAATACCGGAAAACATTCATTTCATCTGGTGCTTTAGAGGCCTACACACATTCTCAAGCATATTTAAGTGCCTTACTCTAAAAATTTAGTTATGTCAAACGATGGTTACCTAATATGCATTCCCAGACATTTGCTTTAAAAAAACCAAGTGGAACTTTCATGTTCTGAGGAAATCAGGGAATCCCTGTGACGTCACCATCATGACCATAATGCTGGCTAGTATAATTCACCTGTTTGTATGCAAACCAGCTGAATGTTAAGTTGCAGTCTGTAGTTGAAGAAAAATATTGTTTTGAAATCCCCTTTTGTAGCTTTGAAGTTGTTTTTTAAAAGATAGAATTTCAGATTTTCCTGCTTTTATATTTTAACTTAATCTTTGGGCAGTTAAGTTGAAAATTGAATATCACTTCTTCTGTCCATTTTTTACTTTTCATGTACTTGTGCCAGTGAGAATACAGTTTGTAAGGTTTTGAGTTGCCTAACTTTTCTAATGAGTCTGCAAATGGTGAAAATATTATAATTAACTCTCAGGAGACTAGATATGGATTAAACAGTAAGATTTATCCAGAAATTTGTTTCTTCTCTATTTAGAAGATATATAAGAAGAAAAGATAAAATGAAATAACCCAGGAAAGCATGTACAGAAAGTAAAATGAGGGCTAGGGCTGGGTAGTTCAGTGATAGAGTGCTTGCCTTGCACGTGTGAGGCACTGGGTTCGATCCTCAGCACCACATAAAAATGAATAAATAAAGATATTGCGTCTATCTACAACTAAAAAGTATTAAAAAATAAAGTAAAATGATAAAACTCACGTATTTTTTTTTTTTTTTCTCCTCAAAATAAGCTCCTTCCCTTTGAATGAAAGGAAAAAATATCATCACCATGCAATACAGTGTTGAGGGAGATGTGACAGTGCTGTGGGTGTGTGTGATGGAGGTGGGGTCACCTGAATGAGGAGGACCAGGTCCTTCTTCACAAATCTAGTCCCTCCTTCAGAAATGAACCTTATCCTAAATCCCGGGCCCAGTATTGTTTTTAGATATCGTTCTTGGCTGCAGGAATGTCTCATGGACCATAGAGTTGTCATCTCCAGAATGTTCGGTTTCCAGTAAAAAAAACTGGATGGTGAATTTCAGTCTTTTATCCAGGTACATGCCTAGAAAAGCAGAAGCATGCTTATAAAAACATTTATAATGTCCTTATTTTCTAAAATAAAACTCAACTACTGAACTCTCCACTTAAGAGATTTATAGTTCACTTTGTCCAGAGTACTTTCTCCCATCTTTTCTCTTATTCTGACCCAGGACCCCAAGTTCCTGTCTTACGGTTACCTACGAGAAACCACACACACACATACACACACACACATATTCTCTCTCTCTCTTTCTCTCTCCCCCTCCCTCCCCCTTCCCCCCCCCCCTCTCTCCCTTCCTCTCCCCCCTTGCCTCCCCCACCCCCATCCCTTGCTGGGGTCTTCTTCTCCCCCCCCCCATGTCTAGAGAGGCTCATCAGTTTACCTTTTAGAACCAATTAAAAGAGTTGTTTTGAGAGACAAAAGCTTGCTATTACTCTTGAAGCTGCAAAAGTAATATGCTCAGTCTTAGAAATAACTATTTAGTATTGTTTTAGCCCATCAAAAATCCAGAAATGAGGTGCAATCAGCAGGATGGTCCTATATATTAAGGACTTTAAAAAGGATTCTATAAGAGTATTCGTAGGTTACTTTAAAAATTTTTATCAGCCAAATCAGTAAACCAGGATACTTAGTGATACAATTGTTTTAATCCAGTCCCCCCTAAGGCTAGAGCCAAATGACCAATCTATTGGTTGCCATTATCCTAGGCATTCTTCCTGGAAACAAACAGAAATGGGATTATTTTTACCCCACATTATGTTCTCACTAACTTTTTTGCTTTTCCATTGTGACCTGTTTGCTAATTATCAGACTGTTATAAAGCTTCTGCAGTGTGATGGATTGTCTGAAACTCACACATTGTGAGGTTCCATGTTAATGATAATAAAAGAATGAACAGCCGGGTGCAGTGGCACATGCTTATAAATCCCAGGAGCTTGGGAGGCTGAGGCAGGAGGATCTCGAGTTCAAAGCCAACCTCATCAATGGCAGGGTGCTAAGCAGCTCAGTGAGACCATGTCTCTAAATAAATACAAAATAGGGCTGGGAATGTGGCTTAATGGTTGAGGGCCCCTGAGTTTTAATCCCTGATACTGATACCCCCGTTTACCGGTGATGAGTCCTGCTTCCTCAGGTGTTGAAGTATAACGCCAGAGAAGCAAACCGAGGTAAGCATAAGAGTAGAAAGTAAGCTTTAAAGAAAAGTAAAAGCAGACTCCTCCCGGATGGAAGAAAGGGACCCAAAGGCGGAATCCCTCGGAGCAAATCTTGTCCTTTTTATAGGTTTTATTCTCATGTTCTTTCCCCCTTATCTCTTTCCTTCCCGCCTATGTGATTAGGCCCGGTTTTGCATAAAGTGAGAAGCTTTGGGCCAAGGTGATTCAGGCAGGTAAGGGCCCAGGGGGCATTTTTAGCATCTCCTTGCCTGTAGTCCCTGACAAGGGCAGATAAATTTGGTAATCAATGGGCTCTGCAATCCTTGACATTCCATTCTCCCAGGGCGGTCCCCAACTTCCAGAGGCAGATGGCTTTCATGGCCTCCATTTCTTCGATCTGACCCGATCCCCTATTTCTACACTAACTGCCTGTCCCCAATTCTGGCTTTAATACCAATTTAAAAAAAAGAATGAATCAGTTTGGGTTTGTGTGAGTTAGCCAGTGGGCAGAAGTGAAACATTTTGCATTTATTTTTAATATATTTTTAGTTGTAGATGGAACACAAAATTTAATCAATTTATTTATTTATTTATTTATTTTTATGTGGTACTTAGTATTGAACCCAGTGCTTCACACATGCTAGGCAAGTGCTCTATCACTGAGCTATATCCCAAGCCCCAATATTTTGCTTTTGATTCAACACACCTGATTTTGGGGCACATCTGAAATATTTTGCATGAGTTTTAGATAATTGCACTCTGGTTTAAAATCCCCCAAAAGATAAAAGATTCAGCTTATATTTTTAATTTTGACAAATAGTAAAATAGACCATATACAGCTTACTGTATGTAGATCACACACACACTGTATATTCCCATCCAGTTTAAAGAAGGCTGTTATTCAGGTAACTTCTACCCAAGTGAAGCAAAAGCAGCAATACCTTAAAAATGCCCCATAACCTCCCCATTACGTTGTCTTTCACTTTCTGAAGATAAACACTGTCTCAACTTTTATGATGATCCTTTTCTTCAGTTTTATCACCTGTGTTGTAAATGAAAATAGTTTGATTTTTATCTATTTGTAAACTCCATATGATAGGTTAAAACTTTTTCTTTTATATATAACCTGTCTTTCACTAAGCTTTATTTGTGAGATTCATTCATGTTATTGTGTGTAGCTGTAGTCCTTTCTTTTTCATTACTGTAATATCACGTTGTGTGAATATATCTTAATTTGTATACTTCTACTACAGTTGTTGGACATTTGGAGATTGTTTTCAGTTTTTGGTATTTATGGAAGATGATTCTTAGAAGTTCTTGTCATTGTCCAACTGAGTGCAAGAGTTATTCCAGAGAATAGCCCCAGTTGCTGAGTCATAGACAGAATTCAGTAGTTCCCAATTCCCATTTCTGTGGCAACACTTGGTATCATTAGGTTCTAATTTTCACAAACCCATCAGATGTGAAATAGTATTCCTTGTGTTTTTAATGTACGTAGTCCTGATTATTAATATAATTGAGTACTTTTCATATATGTAATGGTCTTTTGGATTTCCTCTTCAGTGAAGTAGCTGTTTAGGTCTTTCAGCAATATTTTAATGTAGTTTTTTTTTTTAATACTAATTTATGGAGTTATCTGTCCTGGTTCCTAGTCCTTTCAGGAATATATGTTACAAATAACCTGCAACTCTGACTTACCTTTTTATTCTCTTTGGTGTCTGTCGAAGGACAGACTTTATTAATTTTAAAATAGTATTTTTTTCTAGCTTTTATGGTTAGTGCTATTGTGCCTTGTTTAAGAAGTTCTTTCTTATTCTAGGGTTTTGCAAATATTCTTTGCCTACTAAAAACTTAAGTAGTTTAACTCACTTGTAATTGATTTTCCTGCAGATGATGACAGTTATTTCCTTACAAATACCCATTTGTTCCAGGGTCGTATTTTGAACATTCCATTTTTTTTTTCCCTATTCTTGTCCTATGTGTTGATATGTGTGTGGATCCTGTGATACTCACTCATTACTCATTATCTTAGTCTTCTTTTCTTTGCTGTAACCAAAATACCCAACAAGACAACTTAGAGGAGGAAGAGTTTATTCTGGCTCATGGTTTCAGAGGTTTAGTACATGTTCAGCCGACTCCATTGCTTTGGGCCCAAGATGATACAGAACATCGAGGAAGGGCTTGGTAGAGGGAAATTGCTGTGTTCTTGGCAGCCAGGAAACTGGGTTGGGTGGCGGTAGGGGAGTTGTAAAGAAGAGAGGGAGGGGGAAAGGGACCTCAGGAGAAGATAACCCCTAATGACCCACCTCCTCTGGCCATGACCCACCTGCCTGTAGTTATCATCCAGTCTGTCCATTCAAACTAGGATGAACTGATTAGGTTGCAGCTCTCATAATCCAATCATTTCACCTCTCAATGTTTCTGCACTAACACAGGAGCTTTTGTGATATCTGATATCCAAACCATAATACTCACTTACCTTTCTATCCTGTGAGGCTAGTAATCTGTCTCTTCACCAAGCACACTATCATATTAGCACTATATTAAGAATTGATATATATAGTAGGTCCTCATACTTTGTTCTTCAAGTCTGCCTTGGCTTCTGTTTTTCTTTTCCACATGAATTTTTGAGTTAGTTTTTTTACACATTGACACTGGTCTCCCTCATCCCAAAATCAATCAGGCAAATAAAAATCTTAATTCGAGTGTATTGAATATAGAGATCAATTTTGGTAAAATTCTATGTTGTTAAGTAATTGAGTTTTCTCAAAAAATTGTCATGGAATATTTATTTAGCACTTTTTTGATCTCTTGTAGAGTATGTGTGTGTGTGTGTGTGTGTGTGTGTGTGTGTATATGTATATATATAGATATGTAAACTCTTGCACATATATCCCTTAAATTTATTTCTAGGTTCATTGTATTTTTGGTGCCATTATATATTGTTACTTAAATAACATGTAATTATAATAGTATAATTAATAACATATTAATGATATAATTATACTATATGATATAATTATATCATGATATAATTGTAATTATATTGATATATGTCATTATACATATGGTTGCATTTATGAAGGTGCTATTTTTGTATTTCAAAAATGGTCAAACATTGGCAATTTCATGTAGTTAAACCTATTAACTATGTGATGTTAGAATATAGAAAAAAATTTTCATTTGCATCTAGCAATCTTATTAAAACCGTAACTTCATCATTTATCCGAGGTTATTGTGGGTTCTCTAATATATAATCACATATATCCTCTGTGAATAATGAGAATTCCTTCTTTTCTTTTTTATTCCTCTATGAATAATGAGTATTCCTTCTTTTCTTTTCTTTTTTTTTTTTTTTTTTTTGGGGGGTGCTGGGAATCGAACCCAGGGCCTTGTGCTTACAAGGCAAGCACTCTACCGACTGAGCTATCTCCCAGCCCTGTATTCCTTCTTTTCTATTATTTATATCGTTAACTTATTTTTTGCTTTACTGGGTCTGCTAGGATCCCCAGGGCAGTAGTAACTAGAAGTAGGGAAGATGGGAGCCTTTATCTTATTCCCAGTCTCAAAAGGAGCTTTTAGCCTTTCATCACTGAATCTTGGGTTTGCTGTAGGCTTTTCGTTGGTAACCTTTATCAGGTTGAGGAAGTCCTTATCTACTCCAAGTCAGCTAAAAGACTAGTTCTTAAATAATCAGTGGTAGTTGAATTTTATCAAAAGCTTTTCCTGCATGTCTTATGATTTTTCTTTTTTAATTTTTTTTAATTTAGTGGTTACATTTATTGACTTTCTAATATTACTCCCACCTCAGTCTTGATAATTTATAATTTCCGTGTAGTAACTTAGAATATTGTTTATGTTATAGTCTGTTTTTATATTTGATATCTCTAAAATAGTAAAATATATTCTCTAAATATATAGAAAATATACATTTACATATTTGCATATAAATGTGTGTATGTGTGTATTTTTTTTCTTTTGGCACATGAGTGAAACTGGCTTGTATTTTATTTTCTCATTTAGTAAACAACAGAATAACTACTAAAACCAAAAATCTGTAGATTTTATGTGAATAATGTAAAATGAGATTTACTGGCCATAAATAGCACATTATGTGAAATTTATAATTTTGGTATGAAAGTTACGTTAGGCTCAGGAAAAAAGTTGAAATTGTTCCTCCTTTTTTTGATTTCTGGAAGAGTTTGTATATGATTGGAAAGACTCTTGAATGATTGGTAGACCTCACTGATGAAAAAAATCTGATTTATACTTAATCTTTGTGGGAAGATTTTTGACTGCTATTAAATATCATTTTAAAATATAGGACTATTAAGTTTTTCTAGTTTTCTAGTTTCATTGAGTCCATTTTGATAAGTTAATTTTTAGAAGTGTGTTCATTTCTAAGTTTTTACATTTGTTGGCATGAAGTTGTTCATGTTATTCTCTTAACTATTTTATGCCTATAACATTTATGTTGATGTCTCTCTTTTGATACTTGGTATTTGTAACTATTTCTCTTTTTATGAATTTTATTGTCTTTTTAAATAACCAATTTTAGAATTAATAATCTGTTTTCTGTTTAATTTTTCCTTATCATTTTTTATTTTTTAACATTTTAGTGTGTTCTCAACTCATTAATTTTCAGCATTTTTTCTAATACATACATTTAAATGTATGATATAATGTGTTTATTACTTAACCAATGTTTTCTGATTTTCAATACTATTAAATGCTGTTTAGCAGTTTATTTCTTAATTATCTGAGTTTCTTAGTTTCAAAATATGTGGGCTTTATCTTTTTGTGACTAATGTCTGTATTACTGATTTCAGACTTAATTGTCTGTGAACAGATAGGTGATTTAGGTCTTTGGATATTTGATGGGACTTATTTCTGACCCTGGCAGATGGATAATTTTTGTAAATGTTCTGTGTATGATTGAAAACAATGTTCTATCCTACAGTTGCTGAATCACGTTTTATGTTATTCAAATAAAATCTACAAATTTTCCTTTTTAGTACTGTTATTCTGTTGTTTACTACATGTGTTAAAATCTTCCACTATGATTGTAGAAGTTGCTTATTCTTTTTGTAATTCTGTTTAGTTATTGCTTTTTATGTTTTCAGACCATGTTATTGAGTACAAGTTTTAAATAGTTGTCCTTCTAATGAATTGAATTTTTTGCCATTTTAAAATGACCCTTTATTAATGAAAATAAATTCATAGTTATTCCAGCTTTTATTTGAAAGCTTGGGGGTTTGTTTGTTTGTTTGTTTGTTTCTTTTTTATCTTAAACCTTTTTGTATTTTTAAAAATATGTTTAGCTGGAACATTTAATACCATTAGATTTAATATAGTTCAGTTTTTTTTCTTTTGAATTGATTGTTTTGTTTTCTACTGTTTTTGTTGTTAATGTACAATTTGACATTTGCTGGTTATTCAGAATCTAAAGTTAATCTCTTTGTCTTAGAACACTTTAACTCCTTTCCCCACCAATTTCCTTCCTACAGAACTGAGAGAAGATGGCTTCCAGCCTCAGACTTACCTAGTACAGGGAGTTAAAGCTCTGCATACTGCTTTAAAATTATGGATGAAAAAAGATGTAAGTCATTACAGTTGTTTTTATGTGGCAAGGTCAAGAAAACAAGACTACTTTTGCTGTTTTTGCAGCATTTGCAATTGCCAGTGGTAGAGGGAATGGAAATCATGTTTTAAACACAGCCTGCATTTTATTATACAATATATATAGATATACTTATTTCTGGTTACATTTATGATAAGAAAGTACTTAGGTATTTCTTTAGTCTTTATTCTGGAAATTAAAATATTTCAAGTACATTTAATATTTTGACTAAGAAATGAACTTGTAACTATAAAATAAAATAACATTGAGCTCTTATAGTGTGCTAAGCATTGTGCTTTGTCTTTATGTGCATGATCTCATTTAATCCACAGAGCACCTGTATGAGGTCTGTTGTTCTTGGTACCCTATTGTATAACCAACCCAAGAGAACTGGTGGAGCTAGGGGGACATAAAGTTAGTCTCTGGGATTGTAAGCCTCTGCTCTTTGCCACTCTGCTAAACTTATGTAAAAATGAAGGAAAGGAAGTGGTAATGTTCAAGCATGAGCTCTTCATTTTCACTAAATTGTGACCCAGTTATTGTATTTGAAACTCTACCTTTGAGAGGTCATCCCACATCTCTGTTTAGAATTGGTGTTTCCTTCCCTTTTGCCTCTAAAGCATATATTTTGTGTGCCAGTGGACTTAAAACCATTATAGAGTAAAAACTTAAAACTCATCTGTAGAGAGTAATGTATCCATTTCTCCTTTCACTAGGTTTATGAACTCTTGAAGAATAGTCTCCATCTTTCTCATTTTTATTTCAACCCCATGGAAGTTTATACATTATGCTTTAATAAGTGATAAATAATGTGAGCTAATGAAAATACATTTCCATATTAATTTCTTTAATATCTGCTTAAAATTCTGCTCTTAAGAGATATTGAGAGACAATAGGTTATGATAGTCCCAATGTTTTGACACTTCCTTTCACTCTATTATCATTGTTATATATCCACAGAGAAAGGCACTGTGGAAACATTCAGAAAATAAAAATCATGTCTTCCACCATCAAAAAGACTTCATCATCTATATAATAAGGAAAAACATAAGCAAATTAACAAACACCTAACATAAAAACAAAATCAGACATATATTTAGAAAACTGTGTAATGTTTCCTGCTAGAGGCTTTAGATGAGTGGTTCTCCAATGTGTGTATTTGTGAGCATTGCCTGTAGAGCTTTTTAAAAGCAAACCTTGAACCCTTCTCTTGAGATTCTGGTTTAGTAGATCTGGGGTGGGTCTGAACCCAAAAATCTTATAGGTGATTTCAGTGCATAGTAAAATTTGTTACCACGAGTAATGTTTAATTTGCTCTAAGATGAGAGGCAGCTTGGCTTAATGGTTAAGAACTTAGATTCTAGAGTCAGATATTTGTATTCAAATCTCAGCTTTGCTGCTAATAAACAGTGTAACTCAGGACACATTATCTAACCTCTGTGCCTTAGTTCCCTTGGTTGCAAAATGGGAATAATTTATAAGTTCAACATCCCTAATCTGAAAATCTGAAATCTAAAGTGCTTCAAAATCCAAAACACTTTTGATACTAAGCATTTCAGATAAGGAATACTCAACCAGTAGTATCTGTGTTATTGAAGGGATTAAATGAGTTAATATATAATTACTTAACAGTATAAAAGCAGTGTTAGCACTGTGTTAATATTACCATTATTATCAATTTGTTTCAATAAATAAACCCAAGTAGAGGGTATAAAACAAAAGTAGAAATTCTTGTATGTTAAGTGTGTCTAAAAATCAGAATGTTCTTAGATATAGAGATTAATATATGGAAATAGGATAAAATTAATAACATTAGTGACTCACCAATTGATTTCTTTTTCCTATTGATGGGATCTTTCCCCCATTTTGCTTTTGACTATTAAAAGGAAGAAACCTTATCAAAATTTATTCAAATTAGATTTCTGTTAGAAACTGAAAATTATTTAACTGCTTGTGTTCCCCTTAAAAATCCTTATGTATTGTCAAGTAAGTGTTAGGCTTAATTATTGTTTTATTAATCAGTATCTATAATAGTAACTGTATTTAGAATTACAGCAGGATTTGAGGTGTAGAATACAATGTTACTACTCAATATAAAGCAAAATCCACTGAAACAAGTCCATTTTTAATTCATTTTGAAGATTTTATATGATGATGAGGATCTCCTTAGAAGGTATTATACCAACTACATGATCTTTGAGACTGAACTTGTTACCGACTATTCTGTAAAGTCTACAGAACCCCAAAATTGTGTCAGTAAGTTAGTTTTTAATTAATAAAGTATAAATAACTTTGGTTTTGTTATCTTTGTTAATCCAATTACAGCTTGTATCTGAACATGCCTTTGAAATTCCAGACAATGTTAGACCTGGACATCTCATTAAGGAACTTTCTAAAGTAATTCGAGCAATAGAGGTAAGGATAGAAACTGTCATCTAAATGCTTCGTTACTCTGTTTTGAGGAGCAAATGGATCTACCACCATGATGCAAACATTTGAAAATCCTTACACAGAGACTGGAGTGTAGCTCAGTGGTAGAGTACTTACTTGCCTGCCTCATGTGAGGCCCTGGGTTCCATCCCTCATATAGGGGGAAAAAAAAGAAAGGAAGGAAGGAAAAGAAAGCCAAAAGCTTTTACACACTTAGAAGAAATCAGATGAGCTGAGTCTTGAACACGGTCTCAAGTTTTCTAAAGTCCTAGAGAGAAATTTGGAATATTGTATTGCAATGAAGTAATGAAATAATGAGGAAGCAGTTACCAGGTTACTCCAAAATTTTTTTAAAATGCATAGTGATCAGTACAACTTTCAGATCCAATTAATTTCAGCCACCCAGAAATGAATGCATGTTAAGTAATTAGAGCAAAAGAAAAAACTAAGATGAGTGAGTAAACTAAGTGAAACTGGGTTGGAAAGAGAGATAATTGGTATTAATGGTTTGGGCAAGGCAATCCACTTGACAGAAAATATGAGAGCAGCTGGTGAGGTAAATGCCTTTGATAAAAACCCATAAATCTGTGATTAGGTATTTTATTAATTAAGAGATATTCTAAGTATTTAAGAAAGGGGGTTTTAATTAAAACAATTCTTCAGGAAAGTGATTGTGCTACTGTATAGCTTGAATTAAGAGGAAATTAAGGGCTGGGGAGATAGCTCAGTCGGTAGAGTGCTTGCCTTGCAAGCACAAGGCCCTGGGTTCGATCCCCAGCACCGCAAAAAAAAAAGAAAAGAAAAAAAGAGGAAATTAAGTGGAGGCTTGAGGTCAACTGGTAATTTTAATATCTTACATTAGGGCTGTTTTTAAGAAATGAAAAGAAGTATACATCTAAGAAATATTAAAATGTTAGGTTTTGGGTAGAATAAGAATAGTTCATGTATTTCTCAGTATGTTTATAATAGTAGAAAAATATCTTAAAGAGTGATAGTGATTGCATATAAATGGATTTAGCATCAAAAAACATATTTCTGTTCTTATATAAATGTGTATGTATCATACACAATACCAAAACTAAGAACTCAAGAATAAAGGTGTGAATCTACATGAAGACAAACAGTAAACAACCCTGTAAACCTTTACTAAGGGAAATAAAATAATAGTTGAATAAATGTTAATGTCATTTCCAAAACTTTTTCAATTCCAAATTGATATTAGAAATTTAAGTGGTAAGATAGACCTGAAAGAATAATTGGACTGTTCTAGAGAACAGCCAGTTTAGGATAGCACAAGAGAATGAAACTCTTTGTTTGTTTATCTGAAATTCAAGTTTAACTGGATGTCTTAGTACTTTATTTGGCAATTCTATTTAGGAGGGATGCTTTCAAAGAAAAATATAAAATTGATTACCTAATGTGTTTTAATGTTTGCACTCTTCTGATGAGAATTTGGGCATCAGTTAGTGCTACATACACAGAAAACAAAACAGAAGGAAAGTGAGGCAGTTATAACTCAAGGGAAAAATCAAAGGAAGTAAAAAAGAGAAAATGTGATAGTATGTTGCATGGCACTGGTTTATCAGTTTTTACTGAGTCCTATTTAAATTCCAAATGTTGAAGAAAAGGGAAGTATGTATAGGTTTAGGAAGTGGTATATGAGGATTAAAACTTTATCTTGCATAGTAGGAATTCAGTAATACCTAAAGCTGAAATTGGTATAAACATGTTATTTAGGAAGTTGGAGGCATTGAATAACTTGGGGGGAAATATAGTTTTAAGAATTGCAAGCTTTAGCTATGTACTTAAAAGAATTGAAAGCAGGGACTTGAACAGATATATTTGTACCATATTCATAGCAGCAGCATTCACAATAGCCAAAAGGAAGGAGCAACCTAAGAGTCTATCAGTGGATGAATGGATAAACATCTAGTACATGGAGTATATTAAACAGAATATTCTGACACATGCTACAACATAGATGAACTTTGAAGGTATTTTGCTACATGAAATAAACCAGTCACAAAAGGACAAGTATGATCCCATTTATATGAGATTCCTAGAATTGTCAAATTCAAAGAGACAGAATGCAGAATGATGGCTGTCAGGAGCTAGGATAAAGGAAGAATGAGAAATTATTGTTTATTGGGGGCAGATGAAAAAGTTCTGGAGATGGATGGTGATGCTGGTTGTGTTGCTATACTAAATGCCACTGAGTTGTACACTTAAAAGTGATTTAGATTGCAAATTTTATGTTATGTAAGTGTTTCTACAGTATAAGTGGTTGCCTTTGAAAAATGGGTATCAGGGATGGGAAAAAGTAGAATGCTGCTTTTCATGATATTCTTATTTAATTTTTAAAACTGCATAGATATGTGGTCCATAAGAGATTACCAGGAGGAAAAAGTACCAAACTCAAGAATCACTGCATAGATAATCCTCAGAGAAGATAGTTTCAGCTTAGGGTAGAGCCGAGGTTCCCATGTGGCAGTTGAAGTCAAGGAAAAAGAAAAGAAAGGGCAGAAGAGTTAATATAGTTAGATAGGAAGAAAATTTCTCCTCTGTTTTCACATTATCAGGGTGGGTTTTGAATCATTCAGAATCCTTTTTTTATGCCTTTATTTTATTTATTTTTATGTGGTACTGAGAATTGAACCCCAGTGCCTCATATGTGCTAGGTGAGCACTGTACCACTAAGACACAATCCCAGCCCCATTCAAAATCTCTTTTTTGGTGGGGAGGTAGTACCAGGGATTGAACTCAGGGGCACTCAACCACTGAGCCACATCCCCAGCCCTGTTTTGAATTTTATTTAGAGACAAGGTCTCATTGAGTTGCTTTGCACCTCACTGTTGCTGAGGCTGACTTTGAACTTGCAATCCTCCTGCCTTAGCCTCCTGAGCTACTGGGATTACAGGCTTGCGCCAAAATGCCCATTTAAAATCTTTAAATAAAATGTTTAAAATATTAACTAAATTCTGTCAACTCATTATTTCTAGAAGACTATAACAATTCATTATTGTACCTGGATCTTTGGTCCTTTTGCTGTAATATACTTTAATATATTTTATAAGAAAAAAGGAAAAAAATGCAAAGATGTATGACTTTGGTTTAAAAAGTAAATATTGATTTACACAAATATATATGTGAAAAGAATTTTCATCATAGGAAAGAACTGGAAGCCACCTAAATAGCTACCAACCAATAAGTATTAGTTCAGTAAATCATGTTATACCCTCACAGTGAAGTACTACATAGCTTTTAGTGTAATACTGAAAATGTATCAACAGTATATTGTATGGGGAAGAGATGGGAAACTAAGGCTTTGATTTGGTCTTTTTCTTTTCTATGATTAAATGGAATAATTATTGAAGACAATGTTGCTCCTTCTTTTCAGCTTATTTTTATGACTGAGTAGTTGGGTCTATACACAATAGCCTTTGTCTTAAAACACACTCTGAATTTAATTCTTAAAGGAAGAAAATGGCAAACCAGTTAAATCTCAGGGAATTCCTACTGTGTGTCCAGTTTCACGATCCTCAAATGAAGCAACCTCCCCATACCATTCCCGGCGAAAGATGAGGAAACTTCGAGATCATAATAATATTCGAACTCCTTCTAACTTAGACATCTTAGAGCTCCACACAAGGGAAGTTCTTAAAAGATTAGAGATGTGTCCATGGGAAGAGGTAAGTATTACACTTCATGATGAGAAAAAAGAAACTCAGTTGTTCCTTAAAGTTCTTTATAGTAATAAAACTTTTGACATTATGACCATTCTTATTTTTCTTTGCTATAGAATTGTAGGAGTCAATCAATACTTTTGTCTGGGGCAGTGTGGGGTGCCTAATCTTTCTAGGCATTAGTGTCATATTAGGATGAGGAGACCATCTTTCATTTGCTGACATGTTTATTGAGTGTTTACCAAGTACTCTGTGCTCTCTTAGATTCTAGAGAAGTCACCAGAGTGGGCAAAAATCAAGTTTCTGTCCTTATGAAACTTTTATCAGAGTTCAAGTATGAAAATTGGGAGACAGAAACATACTAAAATAATATAATTGCAGATGCTAAGTGTTTTGAAGGAACCCAGAACAGAGCAATAGCATAAGTAGGCATGGTGACTAGCTGCTTTAGCTGGTGTGGTCAGAGAGCCTCTCAGGTGTAGATATTTGAACTGACACCTGATTGACAGGAAGATGTCATGTGGATACACATATTTGAGAAATAGTATTGCAGGTAGAGGAAGAGCAAATGCAGAAATCCTGTCCTTGAGCCAGCTGCCCCAGCCTGACAGACAGTCAGACAGGAAGACTGTTAGAATAAACTCACTAAAGTCAGAAATGCTGGCCTACTGGACAGGAGAGAGTGAGAGGCAGTAATGAGATCAATGTAGCACCATTGTAAAATATGTAATGAGTTTGTGATGCAGTCTGTGCCGTCCATAATTTTATGTCTTAAATATAGAAAAGTCAGTAATCCACAATTAATAAAGTAAAGAAATCACTAGATTAAAACATTAGAAGTTATATGCAAATTATAACCTTCTTAAATATTTTAAATTGGACATAATTACATTGTTTTAAGATCATGCAGTTCTAAGCCAGGCATGGTGGTGCACATCTGTAAGTCCAGGGACTCTGGAGGCTCAGGCTTAGTGGTTAAGTGCCCCTGGGTTCAATCCCCAGTACCAAAAAAAAAGTATATTGTTCTAAGCCTACTTAACCCATAGCCATCTGGGGAAGTTTTAGCTTATTTCTAAAGGTTCTACTTGTTTTTAAGGAAAAATATCTCAAAAAGGAAATAATTTTTATACATTAAAAAATGAGCTACCATTGTGTCTTTGTTCACTTCATGGCCTCTGTGCCTGGTGATAATGGTGGGGCTACTGACAGGTCCCGATGGGAAGACAGGTATGAGGTTAAGGTCAGGGTGAGTGGGAAAGCCCAGCAGCTGCACTTCAACAGGAAGTAGCAGAAGAGAATAAAAATATTGAAGACAGTGTTGCTCCTCCTTTTCAGCTTCTGCAAGAGGGAACTTTCTTTGGATTTGCTTTATGTGTGTTTTACGTTCTGCTTTACAGAATGTATTTTATTGTTAATGACTGTCCCAAAAGATGAGCCATCCTCGTGCTTTGACTTGAGGAACTCTGGAGCATGGGGTTTCTGAATGTTCCCAAGCCCAGGCAGCTGCCTGTCACTCTATACAGCAGGGCCTTGGGGAAAGAGCAGTCTACCGGTCTTCCTTCAGTGGAGTAGTTGTGCCTGAGGTTAAGTCAGTTGTTTTTATACTTTAAGGACATCTTGAGCTCTAAACTGAATGGAAAATTCAACAAACATCTCCAACCATCTTCCACGGTACCTGAATGGAGAGCAAAAGATAATGATCTACGATTGCTGCTGACAAATGGAAGAATAATTAAGTATGTAAAATATATCAGATATCAAATAGATAATTTTCATTGGATTCCCTTTGTCCTTGCACTGCCTCGTCCATACTGTTGCTATTGACTGTAGTATGGGAAAAGTGTCTCACTCAGTTCTCTACTCTGTAAATGAAGTGGGAGGGAATACATGGTCTTGCACTATTTCTCATTTGTTTTTCCCCAATGATGCAGAGATGAAAGACAGACCTTCGCAGATCAGAGTATTTACACAGCAGATAGTGAAAATGAAGAGGATAAGAGAAGGACAAAAAAGATCATTATGAAGACAGAAGAGAGTTCAGGAACAAACAGGACAGAAAGTGAAGAATCTCGAAAACCACTTAACAGTATGTTTGCTGTAATAGTCATTTTAATGTCTTTACTGTTGTGACAATAGATAAAGAAACTTACTAATGTTAGAACTTTTAAGTTTCTAATAGGATTGAAACTGTGCTCCTTATGCTATTCTGAAAAATCAGAAGTATGTCTGAGTAGGGAAGTGCTGAATATGAATGCCAGTGAGGTATAGTGGCCAGGGATGTATCAATGAAGGGGTGCATGTGGGTAAGTGAGACCCATGTCTAGTCAGTTTTTAAAGTCACATAAAAGCTCATGTGTTTTATGAGCTTTACATATATGATTTTCTGAATTAGGTGACATATATGATTGGCTGATCTGAAGTTATTTGGAATTCTTGTACTGTGGTTTTATTTTATTGCCTGTTGTCAAGAAGTCCTCTACTGGATTGTTAATTGATTATCATCAAATAAAATAATATTATCAGATGCCAAAGTAACAACTCCTTCTCCTTCAGATCTTTTTTCCTTGAATAAATTCAATTTCTCAACTTTTGTCAAGACTTCCATATGCCCTTCTATTTAAAAAGTATTTTTTAAAAAAGTAGCAGTATTTTAGTACTTGATAAGTAAATGTTCCAGATAATGAGTATTATTTAATGCATGTTGAATACCTCAGATCCTGCTAATTTTGCATAAATTTGGTTTAGATACAGTGTTGACTTTACCTTTGTTCACATGCCTGTGAAAAGGCAGCTGATCAACAGGAATCAAAGAAACAATGCTATGTGCCTTATGAAAAGGAAAGGCAGTGGGAAAGCCCAGTGTATAAGCTGCTAAATTCAGTTTATTTGAAAGCATTTTAAGGTTAGGAGAGTTATCTTTTTGGTTTCTGTTGAGAGAACTAATGCAAAAGGAGAAGTAAAGGTTTCTTACAGTTTATTTTAATTTTGAAGGTTGTTTTCTAGAAAGAAATACAGTCAGCTCACTCAAGTAAAGAATATATAATCATGTTCAATAAATACCAAACATTTTAAGAAAACGCCTCAGTCTTTATCTTGATCTGTTATGGAGAAATGGGAGAGATGTGTGAAGAAATGGAAAAAATGAAAGTAGAGAAAAAGTAGGCTAGAGCAGGAAAGACCAAGAGAGGTTTTGTGAAGACAGTTAGACTTTGGAAGCCACCTGCCACTTTGTTCATAAAGTTCTAATGTCTTTTTTCTTTTTCTTCCATCCTTTGCCTTCTTCATCAGGGTTTTTCACAAGTGTGAAATCAGAACTCAGGAATAGATCATCAGAATATTCTGATATTTCTGATTCAGAAGACTCTGGAGCTGATTGCACTGCACTGGTATGCTCGAAACCATGTGACTCATGTCCTTTGATGAGAGATAAGCATCCATGGATCTTCATCTAGGAGGAAGTCAGATGACAGCTCTTCCCAAAGCTTGTCTGTCTGACCTGTGCAGTACAGGGTCTTCCTATAGTGCTTACTTTATACGCACATTATTCTGTGACTGTCTAGCTTTTGTCCAGTTTTGGAAAGGGTAGAAGACTCCACTGCCTATGCTATTCTTAGGTTGTTTGTATTTCTCACAAATATATTTTATATTTTATTATACCTTAAAGAAAATCTGTACAGTGTGTTTTTAAATTTAGGTTGTATGTTACCATAGTTACTAGAGATTTTCACTTTTTCATATGAAACATGGAAGTAATTCTATGGTGATTAAGATTCTACCTTTCTCTAGATGGATGAAGTCTTTTTTGACTAGTTTGTACAACCCTCATCAATTTCTTACATAGCTTTGTTTCCATTTAATTATTTATGTCTCAGAAAATTAATTTTACCACTGAAGAGTCCGAAAGTTCTGGCGATGAAAAGAAACAAGAAATAACATCAAATTTTAAGGAGGAATCTAGTGTGATGAGGAACTTACTACAAAAGAGTCAGAAGCCATCTAAAAGTGAAATTCCAATTAAAAGGTAGGCTTGCTAATGGTAGTATTTGTTTTACATTGTGATATAAATGCAATGAAAACTTTAAGTTTTTTTTTAAACTAAAATGTTTCTTCAGAAAACATATTCTTTTCTCTTGGGATGACCTTCTCCTTAGGGAATGTCCTACCTCGACAAGCACAGAGGAAGAAGCTATTCAGGGCATGCTGTCTATGGCAGGGTTGCGCTATTCCACGTGTTTACAAAGGCAGATACAAAGCACAGACTGCAGTGGTGAGAAGAACTCTCTCCAGGATCCTAACAGCTGCCACAGCAGTAACCATGAGGTTAGGCAGTTGTATCGATATGATAAACCAGTGGAATATGGTAAGAAACATAAATTATTAAATCTTTGAAAACTTGACCCCCATCTTAATAGCTCCATAATCCTAGTTTCGGTTAGAGATTATATGAATAAAGACTGTTTATTACACATCTTTATTTGGAAATGGTGTTAAGAAAATTCACCAAAAAAATATACAGCACTTACAAGTCATGTAATATGTGAGCATAAGAACACAAAATGTGAATGACCCAAGACTGAGAATTGTGTTCACTGGCACAACTCTGCCGTTGCTCTTTTTACCATCATTAGGTTGGCCAGGTGGCAGGAATGTTTTGGTCTCTTAAATGGTCTGCTTAACTAAAACAGTCAACCTTTTTTCCTTTTATGAGAGGGAAAACAAGTTTTGAACTGTTTATAATCGAGGATATTCTTTTTCCTTCTCAAAAAGGAAGAATTAGAAAGAGTAGATTCAATGGCATGTCAGTGATGCCACCTAGTGTTTTCTTCTCTGTGCCTCCAGAGAAAAATTTTGTTTGCCAAAAAGTCTGAGAAGTTTTGGGGAGAAGACAGTACTGCATTAAGATTGAATGCCTATATAACAGTTGTGTTCAATTCTAAATAATTAAGGGTCAGCCACAGACCAGGAACTTGTTATTCATTTCGCTTATGGGGTAGGTATAGTGTGAAGTTACTTTTTGTGTGTGGTACTGGGAATTGAACTCAGGGACGCTCTACCACTGGGCTACATCCTCAGCCCATTTTATTTTTAAGACAGGATCTCACCAAGTTGCCCAGGCTGGCCTGGAACTATTGCCTCATCCTCCCAAGTAGCTGGAATTGAACTGGGGATGTAGTTCAGTGTTAAAGCACTTGTCTAACATGCATGAGGCCCTATGTTTGATCCCCAATACTGACAAAGTAAATCAGACCAAATGTGGGATTACAGGCATGCACCACTGTACCTGCCTAAGTGAAGTTATTTTAACTTGCCCACACTTTACATAGATAGCTATTATTCAGAGCTATTATAATTTGAACCTAGTACTATCTGTTCCCAAAGTCCTTGCTTATTGTATAAAAGGAAACTGAAATTTATAAAGGTTAAATAACTTTCCAAAAGTTGACTTGGTAATGGAAAAACTCAAATTTAAATCTAGGTTTGTCTGTCTTTACTCCCATCTTTGTCTTCCTGTAATCTCTTTGGGCCTTTGAAAATAAAACTTTTTATGGGAATAACTAGAAAATTCAGGCAAACATGTGCCTTTAATTCTGTATGGGAAAACATGCCATTTTTAGAGAGTACATTGCATTTGGTTTTACATCAATAATATGTGACCATAGGTGTTGCAGCATCTGACATGAAACCTGTCATGTGAACAGTCTCTGAGAGAATTGAAAAAAGTAGCAAGTTCAGTTGTAAGCTGGTAACTTTTGTTTTTGTTTTGAGAGGGAAAGAAGTGTAGTGAAAGTGAAGGTATATGATAAGTATCCAAAGAGTTAACAAAATGTCAACATAAATTTGCTTTTAATTTTAAATACTAAGCTAATTTTATTCTTTAAGATCAATTTTGTGCAAAGATAATTCAGTTAAAACTTTTCCCTAGGATACCGTGTCAAGACTGAAGATCAAGACTTGAGAACTTCTTCCTGGGTTAAACAATTTGATAAAACTTCCAGATTTAATCCTCAGGTATATTCCAATGTTGAAACATTAAAACGAGATTTAAAATTATCATTAATTTGTTTTCTTTTCTAAAACTGTAACTGGTTATTAACTACTAGTTCTAGGAAGTCAAAGAAATGACAATTAAATGCACATTTGAACAACTATCCATGTTTAGTGATTCTGATGTGATGACTGGTGCAAGGCTTAATGACAGAATGTGATCTGGAAAAGAGTAACTTTTTCAAGAAAGAGTTGAAACCTTCAGCAGCAAACACCTGTAAGGTTTTATCTGGTTAGAGTGAAAAATGAGGAAAAGAGCATCTCTTTTTTATCTCTGATGTTGTCTCTTGAACATTTTAGATAACCAAATTTCTTTCAGGATTTGAGAAAAGTTAGATTCTCTTTCCCAAAAAAATATTCATCATAAATCCTAGTTGACTTTTGCTTACATTAGCTAATTGTTTTGTGCTGCCATCACCAGATCTCCATTGACTGCAAATTAAGAACCTCTGCTCTAAGAGAAGAAACTAGATATTTTAGGAGCCCAGCATATTTGTGCTCACATCACATAGAATGAACCCAAAACAGCATTTAAAAAAAAAACTAAACCTACAGCAGCACCAAACAAGGAAACTGATAAGACCTTTTGCTGCACGTCTTAGAAAATGGCAGCCAGTTAAAGAATCCGCGTTCTCATGCGGCAGAGTGAGGCCCCTAAAACTCCCAACCCCAAGCATACTTAAGAAGGAAAGTAAATCAAGCAAATGTAGAAATACTGTCACTTCTCTCTTGTCTAATTAACACTTTGAGGGAGAATGGTGAGAGGAGGGAATGTGAGTAGGCAGTTTAAGAAAAAGTGAAGGGAGACTCTCAGGAATCAAAACTTTAATGTTGTATTGAAAGACCTCAGCAGAACTGGAAGGGGCCTCTAGGGCATATATCTTCCAGACCCTTGGGTCGAGTTGGAGATTTGAACTTAAACTCTCAGAGGAAGAGATGTATGTACATGCACAGAAAAGGCAGTAAGACTCTGCTTCCACGTATTAAATATTGTTGATCTCTGAGTAGTGAAAGTATGGATGGTTTTTCTTTTCTTGGTTTGGCTTATCTGGTTTTCTAAATTTTAGCACTTTTGCAATAAGAAAAAGTTAGGTTTTTTTGTGGTGCTGGGTCTTGCACATGCTAGGTAACTGCTGTACCCCCAGTTTTTTTGTTGTTGTTGTCGTTTTTAAACAAGTTCTTTGACCAGGAGGATATGCTCCACAGTCAAAGCTCAAGTAAGAAATTTCTTACTGGTTATAATTTACTTAAAAAAAAAAAAAAAAAAAAAAAATATATATATATATATATATATATTTGTCAGTGGATCTTTTATTTTATTTATTTATATGTGGTGCTGAGTATCGAACCCAGGACCTCACACATGCCAGGCAAGCACTCTACCACAACTCCAGGCCCTATTTCACTTTTTCAGTGTATCATTTTGTAATGCCTCACTCACTGGTTATACAGTTTGTCACTTACTAACATCAGAGGAATTCAGTCTTAAAAGTAATCTGTTAAAAAAAAAATAAAATTGGGGCTGGGGTTGTGGCTTAGTGGTAGAGTGCTTACCTAGCATGCCTGAGGCCCTGGGTTTGATCCTTAGCACCACATAAAAAAATAAAATAAAGGTATTGTGTCCACCTACAACTAAAATATATATGTTAAAAATCGTAAGCTATTATTTAAATCTGACTTTTGTGTTTTGTAATTGTCTTTGAAAATAAATGAAGAAGCAGAGGGCAGATGATTAGCAAGATCACAGCAGAGCAAATCAGATTTCTTTTGTCTTAATCTGGAGAGATATTATACTGGCATGTCAAGTTATAGCTCGTTTCTTTATGCTCCAGAATATTTGTTAGACTAATTTATAGCAATTCTGCATTTAATACCACTTTTGAAACTTACTTGATCATGACAGAGTCAGATGTATTTCACATCTCTCTCATACACATTCATGCATAATTAAAGCTAGTTTCTGAAACATCACACTGCAGGGTACTGGTTTCATGGCCCGTCTATTCCTTTCTCCAACTGGTCATGACCTTCTTGGTTAATTTCAAGTCTCATCAGTTAGTAGTGTGTGCCTCCTTGAAAGTTAACTCAATAATTTTGAAAGACTGAAAGAAGAGTTGTAGTCAAATAAGAAACAGGCTTTGGAGTTTGGATCTAGGGATTTTTCTAGCAAATAAATACAGGATAGATGAACCTTACAGAAGTTAAGTTCCAAAAAGATAGCACATTGTATCATGAGAGTTCTTTGGAAGCTGTGATGTGGTAAGGAAATGATTGTGTGGGTCCGTGTGTCCCATCTTGTGTTCCCCCATGGCTCATGGAATGGCAGGTAGAACACCTCTGCTTTCCCCCTCTCTCACTCTTGTCGACTTAAGTTATGATTCAACTTCAAGACCTGGATTCTTCTGAACTATTAGGTTTATTATGGATGAGAAGACCATCATGAAGGGTGGTCATCTGTAGCTAATACGTTAAGAAAACCTAAATTCAGTAGTTTGTTTCTTCTGTCTGTCAGCTTTGCTAATGCATAGAGTTTGAATACCTCACTTACCATAAACCCTAAAAATTCAGCTTTGTTTCTTTCTTTTCAGGACCTGAGCAGAAGCCAGAAATGCATCAAAAAGGAAGGTTCATCAGAAATCAGTCAGAAGGTACAAAGTAGGAATTATATGGATAACAGTGGCTCAAGTCTTCAGAATGGAAAGTACATGCAGAATTCCAGCTTGCTTTCAGGGGCATGCCAGATGAGTAATGGCAGCCTAAGTCCAGAAAGGCCAGTTGGTGAAACTTCCTTTTCAGTGCCCCTACACCCTACCAAGAGACCTGCATCAAATCCACCGCCTATCAGCAACCAGGCAACAAAAGGTAAATTTTAAACATTTGCAGATTAAGTATATTTATGACTGTGGCAGTAGTGGCAGTACTATAATCTCTTCATTCAAGCTGCTCACCATCTCATGAATTATGACAACTCTGTAATAGTATGGTCAAGCTACTGTGGGAACAAAGAAGGAAATTACCCAGTCAACCCTGAGGATCAGGAATGACTTTCTGACAAACAGGAGAAGGCAGATCCTAAAGGTAGATGATAAGGAGTTAACCAAGCTGAACTGGGGAGTAGGCAGAATAGACAGAAAGGAAGGCAGAGAGCATGACCTAAGGTACATAGGGAAGAAAAGTTTGATGAAATTGCAGTACATCTGGTTGCTGAAAAGCTTATTTAATGTGGAAAGAAGTTAGCCTTTACCCCTAGCGTGATGCGGGGGAGGAGTTTTAAACACAGTTTAAACACAGTTTAAAACTTCCAGTTTTGGAAGCCACAAGTGTAGCTTGTTGTGGTCAAAATACCTAATGGGCTTACTTACTATAAAACTCTCTTAAGTCTTTCTGTCCTGTCTGGTGAGTATGCTCTTCACTGTTGTTGGTGTTTATAGGTAAACGTCCTAAAAAAGGAATGGCAACAGCCAAACAACGTCTTGGAAAGATCCTTAAGTTGAACAGAAATGGCCATGCACGTTTCTTCGTGTGACAGAGCCACTGTTGCAGCCACTCTTCACTTTGGAGACCAGTCTTGGGGTGCAGGAGCCTGGAGCTTCCACCATCCCTTGCCTGGAACATTTGTGTGTACAGTAAGAACACTGCCCGAGGAACAGAATGAACCTGATGCTGCATTTTCACTGTGCCACACCCACTCAGCAATAACCCTTTGGACCTGGTGGGGGAGAGGAAGAAGGAGGGTAGAACCTTAAAAAGAGACCTTGAACTGGAAAGGGTCTCTTGTCAGGGCTTGAATTTCATTTTGTTGTTGGTAGTGTCTTGATTTATTTTCTGTAATAGGGTAAAGAATTATCGATAATTTATTTAACAGATTTTTTTAAAGTTAACAGCTTTTAAATTCTTTCTTTTTTAAAGCTATTTATTTGGAAGATTTCTGGAGAAATATCTCACTAATTTAGATTTAAGAATGTGAAGGTTTTTAAATTATTTTTGATAGTGTGTGTGTTACATGTGGGGAAGAGCCACGGTAACAGTAACTAGTCTGGACTCTTAAATTTGATATTCAGGTTAAAGTCTTAAACAGGGATTTGATGCATTAATTATTTTAAATTAAGATGTATATGAAAATCATTTTATTTTATATATTTCATGTGTTTTTTATAAGCTATTAGCTTCGCTTTTGCTAACATTCAAGGTGCATACTGTTATCCAGGTTGATTCCCTTACACCCCACCTTCCCTCTTCCCCGCAACCCCCGTCATTTTGTGATGACTCTTCGAGACTCTTTGCAGGGAAATACTTCCATAGCCAATGTGTAAGAACTTCATAAATGATCCTTCATTTCTCATTTCCTTTGACATTGTGGTTTTCTTCTAAATATAAAGAAATAGGCTTCTTGCATTTTCATTTCTGCTGATGATATCTGGGTCCCAAAGAGAACAGCTTTAATATCTTTTTCCTACTTGTGAGGAAAGTATTATAAGTTTGGTTAAATTGTCATGTTTGTATTTTTTCCAAATACATTTGTAACTACAGAGGGCCTTCTTCCTACTGCTGGTGTTGGAGGACAGGGCCAACGCCTGCTGCAAGGTTATATCTCATGATGCTTTTATTCTCTACACCTAATTTGTTGAAAAGTATAAATTGATGTAGGATACTCAAATCTGCATAATAAGCCGTAATATAATAGGATTATACTATATTAAGTTGTATAGATGCAAGCATGTTGGAGTAGATCATATATGTGCGTGTGTGTTTACTTTTTCTTAACCTTCTGCAAAATTATTTCATATATAGATTTGGAGTAAAATGGGTGCTTCTTTTTGCAGTTTCTTCCATCTGTCTTAAATTGACCAGTGCATACTTAGGTCAAGTATCTGTTTGAACTTTAAGGTAATCATTTGTCTACTTTATGTACAATTTTTACTAAATATTAGTTTTCATTTGCTTATCAGTTTCTGGGTCCCCCCACCCCCATGGTATAAAAATAAATGATTGCTGGGGGTGAAGTGGAACTATTCCCAAGTCTGACAATATAGCATTTTATAAATTCCTACAAAGGCAATATAGGCAAATAGACTGAAATTTATTTTTATGGAGAAGAAATATGGCCACAGTATGGATTTGTCTTTTTTTTAATAAGCAAGATAGCAGGACTTTTTCCTTCTGTATTAAATATCACTTAAGTCACTAAGAAAAAGAAATCTATACCATTATCTTTTATGGTTGCATTCAAATATGTATTTCCAAAGAGAAACATTTCTTACTTTGTATTCATTCCAGTATTTCATGGGATAACTGTGAAATAGCTTCTTAGTTGGCCTTTTTGGTCCAGAGTATCTGGACCAGAGTCTGAATCTTATCTGGATGTCCGGGAGAAGAATTTTTAGAAATTCTTAAAATCTGTAAACCACCTACTTAAAACCCTGTTTGTACTATGCCTAACTAGTGGAGAGATGGCTGTAGTCAACCATTGACTGGTCATCACATCTCAAGATGCAAAAACCTGGCCTCACCTTTCTGCACAGTATATCTCTACATACTTGTGTGTCTTGGTTTTCTGTAGACACTGTTTTGGTGTTACGGTATACATGTTTTTATTCTGGTTTAAGAAATAAGGACTATAATTTTTTTTTCCAGTTACCTCATGATCTGGAGGTTTTTTTCTTTGTATTTTTCCCAATTTATTTTTAATTATATTTTTCTTTAGCCATAAAAATTGAGATAAAATGTCATTTATTTTTAATGAACAAAAATCATGGCCACTATCCACCCTATGTCCTGAGGTCAGTAAACACTAATTCTGAATAGCAAATATGTAAAATTTTTAAGTGAAATTACTGTGGATTCTTTTTTTTTGGGAGCAGTTTTAGCCCACTAACTGGCTAAGTTAACAAAACTTTTCAGCAAGGTCATATAACCACTATAAGAGGATACATGTTTTTTTTTTTTTTTTTTTTTTTTTTTTGGTAAAAATTCAGCTACCCATATAGTGACTTTTCTGATCAAACCTTTTATAAAGTTACTGGCTGTGAAGTGTCTCTTTATCTCATGGAACTGACTGAACTTTGAAGTCATGACTGCCAGTTTCTGGGCTCAACAGTAATGAAATAACCTTTAGTCTTTCCCTTAGTTTTGTTTATGAATAGTACACCACAGTTTAGACAGGAAGACAGCATTTAGCTAGTTATAAGCAAATACAAATATGTAAAATCAAGAATTAAATGGTTTAATGTATGCAACTTAATAGTAGTAGTAATTTTCCCATATTGATAGTAATTTTCCTATATTGATTCTTAACCTGGGATCCACTGTACTGTAATTCACAACATCACATATTATGCTCCCCAGTACTGATGAGTGATGTGAACAATACAAGTGGCAGTTTATAGTAGTTCAGTATCCTAGGAATACATTGAACTTCATAAGTATCAGTTAACATTTGAAGCATACAAAATTGAACATTCTGACTGAAATCATAAACTCAGAGGAAACAAGCCCATCTTTATCACTAGTTAAATACTTAGCTTGAATGTTCTATTTTTAATAACCTAATTATTGCCTTTTTATTGTACTCAGTTCATATGGGATCAGCAGGTATTTATCAAACATCTGTTGTGCCTCACACTATTTAGTATGGTAGGGGAACATCAGGTTGCAGTTGTAGTCTTTGCCCCCAAAATTGTCTCCTCCAGGAACTTAGCAGTACTATTTTCACTTTTGGGTAAACTTCAGCAAAAGAGGGCTCATTCATAAAAAGCAGCTTTACTTCTATTAGTTTCAACTGAGATATCCTACTATAGAAGTAAAAACAACCAGAGTTCTTTAAAAATTTAAGAAACATTTCAAAAGTTATTTAATAATGTTGGTAACATAAAGATATGAAGTAGCATGGAAGAAAGCAAAAGTCCTGAGTTTTGGTCTAAGTTCTGCCTTTTGTGTGTCAGCTCTTAACCTTAAGTAAATCACTTACTCTTTCTAGTCTTAGTTGTCTTATTTGTAAATTTGGATAAAAATGCTTATTTTGATAATTAGTGAAGAAAAACATTCCATAATGTATTGATACTTCATATTTACAGAGAATTGATCATTATTTAAGTTATAACTGGTAATGACTGCACCTTTATATACATTTTAAAATGAAAAGTATTATTCGTTTCTTATCAAATATATGCTGAGGGCATGCTATATAAAAAAATCTGAAGACTCTCTGACAAGGTGCTGAATTAAAGTTAGATTCTGTGCTTGAAGTGAAAGAAAAAATGGTGAGCTAGTTTATGGAGAGGAAAGTGAGAGAAGGTGATATAAAATGATTGAAAGATTACCTTTAGATTTTAGTACTGCTCCCCAGATTTGGCATACTTTTGAGGTACTAGAGAAAAGTGAAATAAGTCATGGAATTAAAATGATTTAGCAACTACCCTTGGGACTGGTAGAAAGATACAAAGGTGGTTAGAAAGATGGAGCTCCACAGACAGCTGCAGGTTGGGTGACAGTTGCCTGGGTAAACAAAGAAATCTCTGGAGTAGTGCAGAAAAGGAGACTGACTATGTCTCCAACTGAAAAATGATCTGCTTGTTTCAAAAGACGCTCTCTATAGTGCTAAGGCTACTTTGAGAGTTGATGGGAATAGTTGCATGGCCCATTGTGCTACTGCTAGAAGTTACTATTATAGCAAATAAGCATTTTTAGTTTTCACATGGGAGAGACAAGGACTTTCATAATATAAATCTAAACATCTTTCAAAAATTCATCTTTCTCATAAATATTGACCTAATTTCTCCTGATATACAGAAAAGCTCTTGCCTGGTACATGCAAGGCCCTTGGTTAGATCCTCTGCACTGCAAAAGAGAGAGAAATGAAGGCTCCCTAGTCCTTTCCTGAGTCCTTCACCTTCATCCAAAGTAGTCTTGAGAATGAGCATCATATATCTCACATATCGTATATCAGTTAGCTAGGGAAGCCAGTGAATAAAGGAGACTGGTGTATACCTGATAGGGCAGTGATTTGCCTGGGAACACAGGATGGATCTACTTGGGACCTATAGAATAAACCTTGCTTTCTAAAACAGCTCCTATTCTGTAACATTGCAGCCTCTGCTTGTCTTGTGGTAGATGATGTCCATATGCTTGAGGTCAGATGGAAAGGAAAGGGAGAAATTACCATAGTTACTAAATTGCTGTTGAGCATAATGTATAGCCTTACTAAAAACCCTTCCCTTATTTTAACTCATTTCTCAATGAACATGCCATAAATCAAAGAAATATTTGATATCCTTTACATAAAGTTTTTAAAACTTAAGATCATCAAGAACAAATGCCTATTTCCAAAACAGTTAGCTTATTTTGATGGACTGGTTTTATTCTTCTGTAGAAATTTTTCCTTCTTTAGTTGGGAGGAGAAAATAACAATGAGAGACCCTTAGATTCTCCCTCTTGCCTTTGGTGCCCCTTCTTGTGTCTTAAGACTTTGTCTTAACAATTGCAATGTTACATTTTGTTAAATGCTTTTTGAAACTGTATTCAATGATTCTTCCAACAAGTTTATCTGCTCTGCACTATTTCACTAATAAACCCTGGCTACCACGTAGCCCTTGACCTCCAAGTAGTTTACCTATGCAAAACCCATGACCTTCTGAATTCACTTTTCTTTATTTCAGAAAGCAGTCATAAACGGAAGTTCCTTATTAAAAAAAAAAAAAAAAACTTATTTTCAAGCAATTTTATTTTGACCATTTCTTTTCCAAAATATAAGCTATTTCCCTCTAAGGTTTTTCACCAAAACAATGGTCATGAAGTGCTAGAATATATAATATTTTGCGGTAATAAAATAACCCAGACATACTCTTATATTTCTTTGGTGGATTTTGGTTGGTAAAACTTACCAGCATTAAATGTAATATATAATAAGGAATTGATTCCTTGCCTAGAATCATTTCTTCCCTCTAAGATTCAAAAGTAACCTTTTATTTTTTACAAAGCATACATATAACTTCCACATTATAGTCAGGGACCTGAGGTGTAACTTGCTAAGTGAACCCCAAGGTTATTTTATCTTGTAAAAGAAACCTAAACCAAACTAAGGGCCTTACAGTTTATGGTTAGACTGAATCAAAAGCTACAGCCTCAGTTTTTCCACAAACAGCTTCTGGCTGCAAAGCAGGTCGTGCAGTTGTTAGGCATGGAGTAGCACCGATCAGGAAACGCACGAGCATCTTTGCAGACTGTATTTCCTTCGGAAAAGACTTTTTTACTTTTAATATAAATTAAGCCATAACAGTTTCATGCTGTGGAAAGAGGGTGAAAAGGTTCATTTTAAGAGATTATATAGTATGAATTTTCACATTTACTGTGAAATGTCTAACTTTGCCAGTGCTTCAGCAAGTTTTCTTTTGGGGGGACGGTGGAGGGTGGTGATGGGGGGGTAGTACTGGTTTTGGGGGTTTTAACTCTGTGAAATTTGAAAAGGGGACAGTTGTTGGCTATGGTACTTACTAGTTTTGTAGTAATGTTTTGCTAGCCTGACTGACTTTCCTTACTGGTTTTTATGCCCACGGTCCCAGGTGACTGTTACCCTTCTTGTTTTGGGTGTCTGCGGAGTAGTGTCTTGTCTGTGTGTGTAGGCAGCCAGTGTGTGTGCACATGTGTGTCCTTGGAATACAGAAGCACACTGTGTGACAGTGGAATGGGGTGTGGCTGGGGAGTGGGATGCAGAAGCTTTAAGAGCATTTTTTTTCGATTCATAACAGTATTTCCCATCTTTTGCCTGCAGGCAGGGAAAGTGTACAGTATTTATTTTGTTTCTGTTTTACTCTGAATTTGTAAGTCTTTAAGTAGCTTACATTGATTATTATAGGGGAAACAAGTGACTTGTTTAAAGTTGTATTTGGTATTCTTACTTTCCAATTTCTGTATTTTAAAATATTAAAATTAAAATTGTATTACTTCTGTTTTGATTTTCTAGCACTCGGTGTATTTTTTGCTCCTTTTGTTTGAAAGTATAAATTTCAAAAGTTGTATAAAATGTGTCTCTAAACGAAAAAAATCCAAATTCTATATCCAATTCTGACTTTCTGTTACCTTTTTCTAATTGAAATCTCAGGACATTATTCAAGAATATGAAAAACTGTTCCTTACTTTCTCTGAAAATTTCAATGTGAAAAGTAATTGAATGCTATTATTTTATTAGATGTTTTTCTGGGGAAGCAGGATGACTGAAAGAGAAGGAAGAATATAAAAGGGTGATCGGAGAGATGAGGCCAAGATGCGGGGATGAATGTGGGTGTGTGTGGACAAACACTTAGGAGCACTCAGTGTCCCCCACCTGGGCACCTGCAGTGTACCAGGCACTGCCCTAGCACTTGTGCTACGGGAATGAGCATCACAAGCCCAGGTCTCATGTGAAATGGCAAAAGACACCAGGAGCCATGGGGGCCTGGGTGCCTAGTGAAGGGGAGAGTGTAAGTGCAGACTCAAGGAGGAGGATGAGTTTGGGACCCAGGGTCTGAGAGAGGTCAGGAATGGTGTGAGTGAGGATAAGCTCTTACCTTGAGGGAGTGGGGGAGCCAGGGGGAAGGAATACTGGGGCAGCACTTCATGGGCATCAAGGAAGCTTTGGATGAAGACAGGAAGTGGGTAGCAGAAGCACCAGAGGCTATGGCTGTCCTCCCTACTACCAAAAGATAGGGATGCCAGAGCCCTGCAGCTGCTGTCCCTGTTGTCACACCAAAAGCAGTTCGCGCCTCCTCTTTCTTGACTGACCTGCTTTTATACAACCAGAGGGAGCCTAACCTGAGCACATCTGCTCTTTTGAGAAACTGCGTGTACTGTTTTAGTTCTGGATGTTCACCTTTTCCAAGCTTGCCTCTTTAAGTCAATAGCCCCCGCTCTCCTTACACTCTTAGCCTGGTTTTGTGTTTCCACCAGTGGGGCTAAGAAATACCTTATTGTGGACTGTCCCCATGTTGTTTTAGAGTAGGAAGAATCACGTGCTTTGCTTCAGGCAGGGCTTAGACTAGAAGCCCTCATTATCTTATTCCACTGGAGTACTTACGATGTGCAAAGAATATTTGTGTTCTTTCTTAGTATCCCAGTGAAGTAGGCACTACTGCTAAGGAGCAGAGAGGGTAAATAACAGGTCCAGGTTCATCTACTAAGTAAAACAGATTTTAATCGGAAGTCTGTCCAAATCTAATGGCCTTACTCTTTTATCTGAATTGTTTTTCTCTAATTATTTTTAGTTATATACTTTTAAGCATTAAGGAGGAATAGTTGGTTCTTGATTTAGGAATAGTTTGTATCCTAAACATTTCTCTGCAGACGCCACCCATTTTGGATTAAAATATTTTTCTTATGGAAGTTTTTTGTCAGTTGACACAACAGAGTCTGTGCTTCCCCAGGAGCTGGCCATGCTGAGAGAACGCCAGTTCTTTTCTAGAACTGAACTGGCTCACTTGCTGATGGAGAGCGTGGGCTGTAAGTGTGTGACGGATGAGCCCCACTGTCACAGTACATGAACCAAATGTGAATTTCTGAAGTTCAGAACTAGAGGATGAGCAGAGGCCATGCCCAGTGCCCCCTGCACACCTGACCCTGGCCTCGAGGACCAGCACAGCCGCCCTCCTCCCCTGCCTTCCCACAGGTACTGCGTGTTCCTGCCACCGTTTTCCCCTGAGCTCTTTAGCTGGTGAGCCCACGTAGGGGAGAAGGAAAACCTGCAGCTCGTCATGCATCATCCACACCAACTTCAGGCACTTCTGGGCTCCCACTGTCCCCTCCCTTCCTTGTCCAGACTTGTCCCAATATCTGTACCCAGAATACTTTCACACTTTTTAAAGTGCTGAGTCTGAAAATTTGTAAAATCATGTTCCTTCTGTGCCAGAGTTTGAAAAAGGAAAAAAAAAAGTCTAAATAGTAATATGTGTAAATTCCAAATTTATTTTTTTAAGGACAATTTTACCAGGGACAGAAGATTCACAGTAACAATAAGAAACCCTACTTGACCTTCTCCAGTGCTCTTATTCTAGAAGCTGCCCTAGTGCTATTTCTGCACACTTTGTATCACCCCATCGTCCTTTCACCTGTCACGTAGGACCTGCTGCTGGACCCCACTGACCCAGACACTTGGCAGGAGCTCCAGCAATGTCAGTGTTCTTGCCCAACTGCTAATCTTGGCGGATTTAGCTCTCACCTCTTCTCTGCACTCTTCCACATCCCCCTGGGCACCAAGGACAGCTTCTGTCAGGGGAGAAAGGGAGCCTCTGTCTGGCCAAGTTCCTGCATATCCCGGTGGCATCCGGCACTGAACCATGCTCTTGCAGTGTACTTTGGGTTACCCCAGACTGCCCAGGTCTTGAATGCAAGCCACTGCATACAATTCCCACTCCACACTCTCCCCCACGGGCGGCAGGTGGGGGCAAGCAGGGCTGGTGTGTGTGGCTAGCCCTTGGTTCTCATGGCACTCCTCATTCTAACCCGTTAGGCCCCACAGCATACCAGGGATAAGAGCACAGACCGAAAGCCAGTTAAATCCTGGCTCTGCCACTTACTAACTGGTCTTGAGGCACTTGCTATGCCTCATTTTACTTGTAACATACTTCTCTACCTCACTAAGTCGTGGAGGGGATTAAACAAATGAACAAGCTGAGCACTCAGGAGAGTGCCTGGCACAAGCTGACACTGACTGTTAGCCGTCAGAACAGTCTCCTTGGCCTCTGAGTTAGTGGTGCTGTTATACAGCGCCCCCCGTGGAGTTGGCCCAGGTGCCGCCTGCTCTCCTTACCAGAGTTACTGCCATGAGTGAATGAGGTCAGACTGCAAGCAGGGCACACACAGAAGTGGGGAGGGGCCAACTGCTGGAGGAAGGGGTCCTACTGGAGTGGGAAACCTGAGCCCAAACACAAGCCATGGTATGTGCCAAAATTTCAGGACACAGGCTAGGGAGCTGAAGTATGTTTCAGTTTCTAGAATAATGCACCTGGGTCGTTAACAGTGACTGGTTGCCCCTGGCAGGGAAGGCAGTAGGAGACAGGAGATCATTAAGGATGTAGACTTTCACACTTGAGTTGCTTGGGGCTTTTTGTTGTGGTTGTTTTTATCAAATAATATGGCAGTTTTGTAATTTGAAAAGCAAGTGTGCTCTATGGGTTATAGGTCAACACTCCAAGACACACTGGTTATATACCATGATACCTGTGCACGTGCAGTCCTTGAGAAATCCAGCTCTCCTGCCCCTCTAGAGTAGCCTGGCGGGATGGGACCACTCAGGCTGACTGTGGGACACAGGCAATCACAAGAGCCTTGCTGAGCACTCCCGCCCACTCCTGCAGCCCTGTGTTCTTCCACTGCTGCACTCGTCACTGTTGTCACTTTCCCACGTTTCAGCGGTCTTTCCTACCAGCCTGAGTTTAGGGTCAGGACTTGTGGATCCATCACTAGTACCTCTTATAGATTTGGTACAAATCTTACTAAAAATATCAAACACATGAACAAACAGTCTTGTACCTCATGATCCTGACTTCCCCCACCCCACAAAATGGCTTCTGTTGATGGCCACCACCAACCACAGCCTCACTAAAGCTGTCATTGAAACTCTTAGGACCAATACCAAACTTCTTAATGTGGTACATCAATCAGAGAGGGATTCAGCTGCCAGGGATAGAGAACCCAAAGCACAAATGCCTTAAAGATAGAAGGCTGGAGATAGGCCCTCGAGGACAGAAAGACTTCACAAAGTTGCCAAGGACCCAGATCCATTCATTTTGCTGGCCTGCTACCTTCAACACGCAGCTTCCACCTCATGACCCAAGATGGCTGCTTGAATCTCCAGCCAGCAGGAGGAGGGTGAACCATAATCACTTCATGATTTTTTTTCTTGGTACTGAAGATTGAACCCACAGCTGCTGAACATGTGCTGCACCATACTCCTAGCCCCAAGTTATTTATTTGGGGGGAGTTACTGGGGATTAAACCCAGGAGTGCTTTACCACGAGCTACATTCACAGCCTATTTAATTTTATTTTATTTATACCAGGGATTTAACCCAGGATGCTTAACCACTGGGCCACTTCCCTGCCCTTTTATTTTGAGACAGGATCTCACTAAGTTGCTGAGGCTGGCTTTGAACTTGTGCTCCTCCTGCCTCAGCCTCCTGAGTTGCTGTGCTCACAGGGGTGTGCCACCATGCACAACCTTGTTATTCTTTTTCTGAGATTCTATCTAATCTTTTCCTAATTACATCAAAATAACTTTGAGGGTAGGGACCAAAAGCACCTTACTCTTAATATTTGTCACTACAGTATCAGCTTCCTTTCCCTGAAGCTTCACTGGGCTGTGGTTTATCTGGCTAAAGATGTCTTATTTCACATCCATGACTGAGTCACCCTTTGGCAGGTGCTTCCTGTTGCTTCTCTAGGTCACCACACTTTCACATCAGATCTCTGTAGTTTTCCATGACACCACTATGCTCTGGAGATGGTTCTGGTACCCCCACGCTGACCTCAGCAGACTGGTGAGTGGGAAAGGCTGTGGGGCCCTTGGTGCTCATCATTTAGCTTCCTGTGTGCCACCTATCCAGAGCTAGGCTCACAATGGGCAAACCAAAGGTTTGACCATTGAAGGGATTTATGAAAAAAATGTTGAATTTGTCCATTCAATATTATTAGGTTAGCGCTAGGAACACAGAGCAGGATGGAGAGGGGAAAGTAGACCTGTAGGGGCAGATGGAGACTACCCAGCACAAATTCTTTTCAAAATCTCCACCCCATCTTAAGAAAATCAGCTCTTTTTATAGAGAAGAACCAATGGCACCCTGAGGTACAGCCTTCAATAGGAGGCAGTAACCACCAGCAGCAATTCTAGAGAGAGTCCAAGCTAGTCAGTTAAGAATAACAGTTTTTGTGTGCATGCCTGTTATCTCAGTGACTCAGGAGGCTGAGGCAGGAGGATTTCAAGTTAGAGGCCAGCCTCAGCAACTTAGCAAGGCTCTGTCTCAAAATAAAAAAATAAAAAAGGACTGGGGATACAGCTCAGTGGTAAAGTAACCCTGGGTTAAATCCCCAGTATAAAAAAGAATATCAATTTTGGGGGGAGGGCACAAAGGTGGACTTTGTCCAGTCTGTGGGGGAGAAGAGGGACTTTTATGCTCCAGAGTCTTGTTTCTTCTCAGTTCTTCTTAACAATGTGAGGCCAAGATGTAGCTATTCTCTTCTTTGGTTTGGAGGGTAACTACTTGTACAGGTTTGCTCAGGCTGCTATAATAGTGTTGTGGAGGCTTTAACAAAAGAAATTTATTCGGGAGACCAAAAGTCTGAAATCAAGTTCTCAGAAGGGTTGGTTCCTTCCACATGGCCCTAAGAGAAAGACCTGTTCTAGGCCTTTCTCCTTGGCTGGTGGGGAGGCTGTCTTCTACCTGTGTTACTTCACATCATCTTTTCCTCTGTACATGTCTGTGACCCAATGTCCTCTTCTTTTTTAAAAAATTACTTTGATAATATTTATTTTAAAATATGAAAGAAAAAGCAAATCCCCTAAAATTTGTTTTGAAACTTCTGTAATAGTTAACCTACATAAATCCTTCAATTCATTTAGAATATAAATCTATGTTACTGTCTATAAAATGATTAGTGAATGAAGGCTCAATGCCAAATTTCTTCTTCAGGCCCTCTCTGATTACCTCATTTTATTACCTATTTAAAGACTGTCTCCAAATACAGTTACATTTTGAGACACCAGGGGTGAGGATTTTCTTACTACCACATTACCAGCATACACTCCTTGACCACAGTAGGGTGACTAGGGCATGAAGGAAGCCATCAGCCTGCCCAGCACCCTTACAAAGATCACCTTCCTTTAGGCCAACGTGGAATTTGGGGGCAGGGTTTCTTGCTCACTCCTGTCCAGAGCAAATCCCCAGGGATTAAGATGAGTTCAACCTGGGCGGTGAGATTTTGGATGACACTTTTTTCTTTGGTTCTTCCTCAGATATTTAGTAAGTACCAGGTAATGAACTAGATGGTCCCTGGGGAGGTCAGTGGGAACAAGGCGGGTCTCTTCTGTAAGACTGAAGGAAATAAGAAATATGCCAGAGGCATTGCAGCTGCACCTTTTACCCTTCTGTGTGCCCATCTGTGAACCTCGCTTCGAAACCGTCATCACAGACCTGTCCTAGCCTCGGCACTCACTTTGCCCAGATGCAGATGCCGAGAGCCAGAAGGGCTGGGATTTTATTCCTGCTCCTCTGCCCACTTACCTGCAGGTCTTAGCCAATGCTAGATGTAGACTGGGACAGGGCCTGCTGGTAAAATGTTGCGTCACATTCAAAATCAAAAGTGACTCGGCCATTTGTTCACAAGAAAAATAAATTTAAAAAGAGAAGAAAAAAAAAGTGACTCGGGATGTAGTTCAGTAGTATGCAGGGCATGAGTGAGACCATGGTTCAATCCCAGCAACCCCTCTGACACACACAAAGGTCAAGAATGCACCTACCAGACCTTTATGGTTGAATTAGAAGAATCTTAAGGGTATTTTCCACAGCATGCTGACACACAGGCCAAAGTAGAGAAGGACCTGTCTCAAAGAACTTTGTGGATGTGGCTTTTGCATAATGGCGTGGATAATAAATTTGATACCTAGAATTCTAAAAAACTGCACCAGCTTGTGCAGAAAGAAAGGATAGAGACAGTTCCAGTATAAAAAGTCTTATTGGGCCTTAATCTTCTGTGGACAGGAAGCAGGCTGAGAAAATTACTCAATGGCCAATATGAGCCATTTCTTATAGGAAAGGATGACTCCAGGGCAGAACCAAGAGCTGCAGTGAAAAATGGAAAACCTTGATGTTTTAGTCAGGTTTTTTGCCACTGTGACCAAAAGACCCCACAAGAACAATTTCAGAGGAGTTTATTTGGGGGCTCATGGTTTAGAGGTGTCAGTCTATAGAAGGCTGGTTCTATTCCTAGGGGCTCAAGGTGAGACAGAACATCATGGTGGAAGGGTGTGGCAGACGAAAGAGACACAGGACATCACGTCAGGGAACAGAGCAATCTCTGCTCTTCAAGGACAAAATATATATACCCCAAGGCACGCCCCCAAAACCAACCTCGTCCAGCCACACCCTACCCACCTTCAGTTCCCACTCAGTTAATCCCATCAGGGAACTAATTCACTAATTGGGTTAAGACTCATAACCCAATCATTTCACCTCTAAACTTTCTTGCATTATACTGCACATGAGCTTTGGGGGGACATTACATATCTGAACCACGACACCTTGATAAATGCTTGACATTGGGATTGGTCTCTTGAAAGTCACCAGGACACTCTCAATAAGCCCAGGCTACACTACCAAATAATGAGAGCCACATAGAGCATACTCTGAAGGAGGAGGGTCATTGGTGGATATTCTGACCCAGCTCAGTTCCCTGCTGAAGGCAGCCACAGGGGTGACTTATGCTGCATGTACCACACGGAGCAGGAGAACTACCCAGCTGAGCCCCATCAAGTCACAGAATGATGAAACACAAGTCATTGTTATTTTTAGCTACTAAGTTTCCAGGTGGTTGTGCAGCAATGGACAAAAACATTTTTGTATCCTCTTTTACTCAGTCTTTAATAGTACTCAATGTAGTTGACCATCCCTTTTTAATTTAGATATTTGGCTAGGTGAAGTGTTACACACTTGTAATCCCAGCTACTTGAGAGGCTGAGACAGGAGGGTGGCAAGTTCTAGGCCAGCCTGGGTGATTTAGTGACACCCTGTCTCAAAACAGAAAAGGCTGGGGTGTCGCTCAGTGGTAGAGCATGCCAGGAGCGTTTAACCCACAGAGTCACAAAAAATAATAATTTTAAAAAGATACTTGACTTTTCCCAGGACCAGAGGGATTCTCAGCTGAGTTCTACCACACCTTTAAAGAAGAACTAATACCAATCCTCCTCAAATTATTCCATGAAATAAAATAGGAAGGAACACTGCCAAGCTCATTCTACGAAGCCAGTTATCATCCTGATATCAAAAAAACAGATAAACATCAAGGAAAGAAAACTTCGGACCAAATCCCTGATGAACATGGATGCAAAAAAATCTTAATAAAATATTGGCAAACCACATACAAAAACACATTAAAAAGGTAGTGCACCATGATCAAGTGGGTTTCATCCTAGGGATGCAAGGTTGGTTCAACATATGGAAATCAATAAATGTAATTCACCACATAAATGGACTTAAGGACAAGAAGCACATGATTATCTCAATAGATGCAGTAAAAGCATTTGACAAAGTACAGCATACATTCATGTTTAAAACCCTAGAAAAACTTGGGATAGAAGGATGATAACTGGCTTTGTAGAATGAGCTTGGCAGTTTTATACAATAAAGCCAAGGCCAACATTATTCTGAATGGAGAAAAACTGAAAGCATTTCCTCTAAAAACAGGAACAAGACAGGGATGCCCACTTTCACCACTCCTACTCAACATAGTCCTTGAAACTCTGATCAGAACCATTATGTAAGAGAAGGAAATTAAAGGAATATAAATATAAAAAGAAGAGCTCAAATTATCTGTTTGCTAATGACATAATCCTATATTTAAGAGACCCAAAAAACTCCACCAGAAAATTTCTAGAGTTCATAAATGAATTCAGCTAAGTAGCAGGGCACAAGATCAACACCCATAAGTCAATTGCATTTCAATTCAAAGTGGATCAAAGATTTAGGCACTAGAACAGAGACCCTGCACATAATGGAAGAAAAAGTAGGCCCAATCTCCACCATGTCAGCTTAGGAACTGACTTCCTTAACAAGACTCCTAAAGGGCAAGAAGTAAAATCGAGAATCAATAAATGGGATGGAATCAAATGAAAAAGCTTCTTTGCAGCAAAGAAAACAATAATGTGGAGAGCCTATAGAATGGGAAAAAATATTTACCACATGCACTTCAGATACAGTATTAATCTCCAGGATATATAAAGAACACAAAAACCTTAACACCAAACAAAACAAAACAAAACAAAACAAACAAAAAAACCCCCCAAATAACCCAATAAATAAGTGGGCAAAGGAACTGAACAGACACTTCACAGAAGAAGAAATATAATTGATCAACAAATATATGAAAAATTGTTTAACATCTCTAGAAATTAGAGAAATGCAAATCAAAACTACACTGAGATTAAATCTCACTCCAGTCAGAATGGCAATTATCAAGAATACAAGCAGCAATAATGTTGGTGAGGATGTGGAGAAAAAAGTTACACTCATGCATTGCTGGTGGGACTGCAAATTGGTGCAATCACTATGGAAAGCAGTATGGACATTTCTAAAAAAACTTGGACTGGAACCACCATTTGATCCAGTCATTGGTATATACCACTCCTTGGTACATAATCAACAGACCTAAAATCAGCATAGTACAGTAACACAGCCACATCAATGTTTATAGCAGCTCAATTCACAATAGCTAGACTGTGGAACCAACCTAGGTGCCCTTAGACAGATTAATGGATAAAGAAACTGTGGTACATATGGAATATTACTCAGCCTTAAAGAAAAATGAAATTATGACATTTGCTGGTAAATGGATGGAACTGGAGGCTACCATGCTAAGTGAAATAAGCCAATCCCAAAGAACCATAGGTGGAGCTTTTTCCTCTGATTTATGGATGCTAATTCACAATAAGTGGGAGAATGGAGGTAATTTGGACTAGGCAGAGGGGCATGAAGGGAGAGGAGTAGGCATGGGGGTAGGAATGATAGTAGAAATTATTACCCTATATGCATATATGATTATATGACCTCTGTAACTGTACATCATGTACAACCAGACAAATGAGAAGTTATACTACATTTACGTATGATGTGTCAAAATGCATTTTACTGTCATGTGTAACTAATTAGAACAAATACAAAATATAAAAAAATCAATTGCATTCCTATATTCCAATCTGCTGAAAAAGAAATTAGGAAAAATAACCCATTTACCTCAAAATAGCCTCAAAAACAGACAAACAAAACCTTGGAAATCAATCTAAAAAAACAGGTGAAGAACCTCTACAATAAAAACTATAGAACTATAAGAAATTGAAGAAGACCATAGAAGATGGAAAGACCTCCCATGTTCTTAAATAGTCAGAATTAATATTGTCAAAATGGCCATATTACCAAAAACACTATACAGATTCAGTGCGATTCCCATTAAAATTCCAATGATATTCTTCATAGAGAGAGTGGCTATGAAATTCATTTGGAAAAATAAGAGACCGAGAATAGCCAAAGTAATACTTAGTGAGAAAAGTGAAGCAGGAGGCCTCACAATACCAGATCTCAAATTATACTACAGAACTAAAGTAACAAAGACAGCATGGTACTGGCACCAAAACAGACATGAAGATCAATGGAATAGGATATAAGACCAGAGACAAACCTACATAAATAAAGTTATCTGATACTAGACAAAGGTGCCAAAAACGTATGTTGGAGAAAAGATAGCCTTTTAAACAAATGGTGCTGGGAAAACAGGAAATCCATATGTAAAAGAATGAAGTATGACCCCTATCTCTCACCCTGCATAGAAGTCAACTCAAAGGGGAATCAAAGACCTGGGAATTAGACCAGAAACCCTGCAATGTAGAAAGAAAATGTAGGCCCAACTCTCCAACATGTCATCACAAGAACCAACTTCCTTGACAAGAAATAAAGATAAATGGGATGTCATCAAGTTAAAAAGCTTCCTCACAGCAAAGGAAACAATTAAGAGCATGAAGAGAGCCTACAGACTAGGAGAAAATCTTTTACCACCTGCTCCTCAGATAGGGCATTAATATCCAGGGTAAACAAAGAACTCAAAAAACTTAACACTAAAAAAACCAAGAGCCCAATCAATAAATGGGTCAAGGAACTAAACGGTCACTTCTCAAAACAAGAAATACAGTCAACAAATATATGAAAAAATATTCGACATGTCTAGCAATTAGAGAAATGCAAATTAAAACTACATTGAGAATTCATCTTACTCTAGTCCAAATGGCAATTATCAACAATACAAATAACAATAAAACTTGGTAAGGATATGGAGGAAAAGGTACACTCAAGCATTGTTGGTGGGACTGCAAATTAGTGCAGCCACTCTGGAAAGCAGTACGGGGATTCCTCAAAAAGGTAAGATTGGAACCACCATATGATCCAGCTATCCTACTCCTCAGTATATACCCAAAGGACTTAAAATCACCATAGTACAGTGACGCAACCACATATCAATGTTTACAGCAGCTGAATTCACAATAGCCAAGCAATGGAGTCAACCTAGGTACTCTTCAACAGATGAATGGATAAAGAAAATGTGGTACATATACACAACCGAGTAATACTCAACCATAAAGAAAAATGGCATTTGCTGGTAAATGGATGGAACTGGAGACTATCGTGCTAAGTGAAATAAGCCAATCCCAAAAAACCAGAGATTGAATGTTTTCTCTGATATGCAGAAGGTAATCCAAAATAAGGGGGAGGAGAAAAAAATAGAAGAAAGATCAATAGAGTAGAAAGGAATGGGGTGAGAGAGGAGTGGAGGAAAGGACATGTATTGGGGACTAAATTAGGATTAATTATATTTCATGCTTTTATAATTACGTCAAAATGAATCTTAATGTTATATAGAACTAAAAAGAACCAACAGAAAAAGGTATTTGGCTTCTGTGACCCCATATTCTTCTGGCTTCCCTCTTACCCTACTGGCTTCTCATCCTTCTTATCTCTATTAGGGAGATAGGTCCTTGGATAGGGCATCCTTCCCTTCTAGAGTTATGCGTTTTTTAGGGTGATCTCATCCAGCCCTGTGGGTTCAAATACTTTTGAGTATTCATAATCCTAGTATTGACTCTTCTTTAAATGCCAGATTCAGATCCAAGCATCTGCTAGGCATTTCCACTTGGACATTTTATAGCCCTTCTCTATTCTGTCTTAAAACCCTTCATAATCTGTCTTAGATGGTACCCAGGATTCATTTTAAGCAATATGCCAAGACTCACAGGCAGATGACCTGTCATGAAGGCAGATTTTGTACTCACAGATCTCTAGAAACAGGAGAGATAGCAAGCTACTCAGGGCCACACAGGGAAGCAGACGGAGGGGGAAATGTGGGCAAGAGTCTTTATAGTGGCTTCTCTAGTAAGGAAGGGTAAGCAAGCTTAGGGTAGGCTACCCTGAATAATTTCAGCAGCCTCTGAGGCATATAGAGACTGTTCTCAGTATCCTGAGACCCATGACCTCTAGTAAATAGGAAAGGGGAACAAGGGCCTCAAAGTATGGGGGCTCCAGGAAGGAGCTGGTTGCACACATGGACTCTGGCTCAGCTGGTTTGCACTGAAAGGCAGTTCCCATGTGAGTTGTTTGCAAGCCTTAGAAATTAGCCAGCCCTGGGAAGAGCAGTCCTTCCAATGTCAGTAAGGACCAAGACGTCAAACACCAAATACAGAAACTAGAAAATGTGATTATTACTTCTTATATTCCTTTTTTGTTTCTGTAAGTTCAGTAGCAATGACCCCTCTTTTATACATTTTTAAAATTAATCTATTTTTTTGTGGGATTGAACCCAAAGGTGCTTTACCACTGAGCTACAACCCCATCCCTTTTTATTTTTTATTTTGAGACAGAGTCTCGCTAAGTTGCCCAAGCTGACCTTGGAATTTGTGATCCTCCTGCCTCAGCCTCCAGAGCCGCTGGGGTTATGTGCATATGATACTGATCCAGGCTATGACCCTTCTTTTATGCCTGCTATTAGTAATTTTAGTCTTCTATTTTCTCTTGGTCAGTCTAGGTAAAGATTTGCCCTCCCCTCCCCATTTTTTTTTTTTTAAATCTGTCCAAGAACAAGCTTTTGGTTTTACTGATTCTTTGTATTCTTTTGTATTCTCTATTGTGTTTACTACTACTTTAATCTTTTTACTTCCTTCTTTTGGGACTTAGCTTGCTCTTTTTTCCACCCTAGTTTCTAAGGTAGAATGTTATGTTATTGATATGAGACCTTCTTTTTTATTGTAAGGTATTGACAGTTACAAATTACCCTCTAAACATTACTTTCACTACATCTTATAAGTTTGTTTTCATTTATCTCAAAATATTTTCTAATTTCCTTTGTAATTTCTCCTTGGACTTATTATTTAGAAGCATGTTATTCCACATACTTATGAATTTCCTTTTGTTCATTTTTAATTTTATTCCACTATGGTCAGAGAACATAGTCACATGATTTATAATTATTGCATTATGCAGTTGTCTTTTAAATCAGATATGGGCAAAGGGTTGCAAATGAAAAATACATTAATACTATATTTTCATTTATTTATATAGTTATCTTTCCTGGTGCTTTTAGTTCTTCATGAGTATTTGAATTATTGTTTAGTGTCCTTTACTTTCAACCCAAAAAACTCTTTAGTATTTCTTTTAGTGCTAGCAACTAACCCTTTCAGCTTTTGTTTATCTGGGAATGTCTTAATTTATACTTCACTTTCAAAAGACAATTATGCTGGATGTTGAAATCTTGGTTGTTGATTTTTTTTTTTTTTTTTTTTTTTTTTTTTGCGGTACTGGGGATCGAACTTAGGGCCTTGTGCTGAGCTATCTCCCCAGCCCGATTTTTGTTCATTTTGCACTTTGAATGTGTCATTCCACTTCTTTCTAGTACTAAGGTTGCTAACAAAAAACCAGTTGTTAATTTTATGGACGATTCCTTGAGCATGATAAGTTGCTTCTCTTTTACTTTGATATTTTCTTCATCTTTCAGTAGTTTAATTGTAATGTATTTAGGTGTGGATCTTCTTGAGTTTATCTTACTGGGAGTTCATTGAGTTACTTGGATATACGGATTAGTGTTTTTCATAAAATTTGTTGGCATTTTGGCTACAATTTCTTCAAACATTCTTTCTTTCCCCTTTCTCTTTCTTCTCTTAGTACCTCCATGATGTATATGTTGGTACAATTCATGGTATCCAGAACTGGTTTGAGAATCTGTTCATTTGCTTCTTTTTTTTTGCTTATTTGTTCTGCTTCATAGACCAGATAATCTCAATTGACCAATCTTCAACTTTGCTTTTTTTAAAATATATTTTTTAGTTGTAGGCTGATATAATACCTTTATTTTTTATGTAGTGCTGAGGATCGAGCATTATGACCTCTTGCATGCTAAGCAAGCGTGCTACAACTGAGCCACAACTCCAGTCCAAGTTTGCTGACTCATTTGCCTGCTCAAATCTGTTGTTGAATCTTAGTGAATTTTTTATTTCATTTATTGTTCTTTTGGGTTCCAGAATTTCTTTTTTTTTTTTTTTTTTTTAAATATTTTTTAGGTTGTCAATGAACATTTATTATTTATTTATATGTGGTGCTAGAATTGAATCCAGTGCCTCACACATGCTAGGCAAGTGCTCTACCACTGAGTTACAACCCCAGTCCCTGGCTCCAGAATTTCTACTTAGTTCCTTTTTATAATTTTGTGTTGATAGTCTCTGATGAGACATCATCCTCACAATTTTTGTTAATTTTAAGAGATAGTGTTCTTTAGCTCTTTTGACATATCTGAAAAAGCTGACTTAAAGTCTTTTGTCTACAAAGTCCAATATCTGGGCTTCCTTTGGGACCTTTTCTATTTATTACTCTTTCTTTGTATGGGTCATAATTTCTTATTTCTTTTCATGTCTTATAATTTTTGGCTAAAAATTGAACATTTCAAATAATGTGGTTACTCCCAAAGTCAGATTGTCCCTTCATCAGGGTTCGTTGTTGCTGCTCATTGTAATAGTTGCTGCTTCTTTGTTTAGTGACTGTTCCAAACTACATTTGTAAAGTGTGTATCTGCATTGTATGTGACTGTTGAGCTCTAGTTGGTTAGCTTACTGAATGGAATTTTCCCTAAATACTTGGAAATAGTCTCCTAGTCTTTGCCAAGGGGCTCTGTGTGCATTTTGTGCAGAGAACTTCAGCATCAGGTAGTTGTGAAATGTTAAGGTCTTTTGGAGTGTTTCTGAGCACGTGTATAGTCCTATGCATGCTCGTGACTTTCTGGTTTCCTAGAAATATGCTGGAGCTTTTCAAATCCCCTATGGATATCTCATTCTTCAGCTTTTGGGTTAGTTTATTGTTTTCCCCAACTGTTATCCATTACCTTAGCCAGTCAAGATATTAAAGCATTTGACAACCCCTAGGCTAGTTCCAGTGAGACCAGATAAATACAAACCTTTTCAGGGGGTCTTCCAGGGAACCACTAAATAGTTCAAATAATGACTCTTCCTTGGGAATGAGACTTTGAAAGAGACCAGTACTGTGTACTCCCTCTGGTACAGGGTACTGGGAATGTGGGCTTTTAAGTTTTCAAGGTTGCCATGGTACTGGAGGTGGGAGAGGACTAGGGTAAGTTAAAATGCTACAAAGATTACTGTTCCTAGTGAGAGTCAGCTGTTTTTTCTTGAGTAAATGCTAGATGAGTTGCTGCAAGCCTTTGGTTAATTTCCAGAGCTCTGAAAAAGTTGACAATTTTTGTCAGTTTTTTTTTTCTCATTGCTTTAATGGAAGGTTTTTTTTCATTGCTTTTTGAGATCTTAATCCGCCAGTTTCACTCATATCACCTTTCCTTTCCTTTTTAAAAATATTATTTTATTGCAAAATAACATCAAAACCACAACTAAAACTAAAAATTAAATGTTTAAATAAAAATATTTATACAATTAAAAATTAAAATCACAAAATCCAATAGAATTGCCCCTCATCCCATTCCCTAATTAAGTCAATTCATATTCATTTGTCCATGTTACTATCTAGTTTTCCTTACACTTAATAGTAGTTATACTTTTTTTGTGGGGTGGTGCTGGGAATTCAACTTAGGGCCTCTGCTTCTCTACCACTGAGCTACATCCCTAGCCCCATTTATTTTTTTTACACTTTGGTGGTAATTTTACAATTCATGTAACAATGGTTCACACCCAACCTTTCTGTCCCTGTCTTCCCTTTTCCACTTTCCTAGTACCTATTATGGTCTACATCCTACAACCACAGCTTCCTCCATGCTGGAGAATATCCTGCTGCATACACACACAAATAGGGTCTCTTTTTGTTTCTTAGACATTTCTATATAGTGATTTTTTTCTCACTTAACACGGATATCCTAGGTCAACAGACTTGATGTATGCTTGATAAAGCTGTTAACCGCGTGCACTAGAGTCTGCCATATGATTCTCGGTGCCATCAAAATGCTCGAGGACGTGACTACCGTTCCTTTTACTTCTGGAAGATTCCCGGAAGGAAGACTGGGGTCAAGAATCACGCTCATTTTAAATTTCAACAACTACCCCCGCCCCACTACCCGGAGGACTTTTAACAACTCACACAGCAACACATGGGAGTCCTTTGCTCTGAAGGGCCTTGCAACTTTTTTCAGGCTTTATTTAGAAGGGGTGGGGAGAAACGGACTTGTTTTTTAAAGACCATAACCTTTTTTGTTTGAAATGTGGAATCCACTGCATGGATTCCAAGGGCTAAAGAAAAGGGGGCCCTTTGTAATTGGGAGCGATTGTTTCCACTTGTTCCGGGGGGTAGGACCCACATCCGCTGTCCTGTTGCTTTTCTGTGTGGCACTAGGGATTGAGCCCAGGGCCACACGCGCTGGGGAAGCGCTCCACCACGGCCACGTCCTGGCCCAGGCTGGCCTCGAACTTGAGATTCTCCTGCCTCAGCCTCCCGAGAGGCTGGGGTTACAGGCGTGCGCCACCGCGCCGCCCGTCGTCCCTGCTTCTGTTGGGCCGTCCAGGAAGCCGGGCCGTGGCCTGCGCGACGCCTGAACTCCTTTAACGAGCCGACAGGCCGACAGTCGTCCCCAGCGGCGCCGCCAACGCCAACGGGTCGCCGCGGGGCAGGATGGCGGAGGAGTGAGCCCGCCGCCAGGGTGAAGGCGTGAGGCTCGCAAGTGCGGCCCCGGCGGAAGGCGCTGCTACTCCCCGACGCCCCGGGACGCCCCCTGAGGGCCCTGGTTTTGAGCCCCCGAGGCTGCAGAAGGCGGGTCAGCGCCGAGCCGTCGCGGGCCCGCGGCGCCCAGCTGGGAGCGCTGAGGCGAGGCTGCCGGCCCAGCTGCGGCCCGGGGGCGTGGCGAGGCCGCACAGGTTCTGTTTTCCGCCGCCCGGCCCGCTTTCAGTTTCGCTTCCCGCCAGCCTCTCCACCCCGCGGGAGCAGCCGGGTCGGCCCATGTCGGTCGCCGCCGGCGTCGCGCCAGCCCGCGGTCCGACGGCCATGGCCCAGGCCGCCGCCGTCGTGGTGGGCGAAGTGACCCAGGTGCTGTGCGCGGCCGGGGGCGCCTTGGAGCTGCTGGAGCTGCGGCGCCGCTTGCGGACCAGCGTGGGCGCCGACGCGCTGGAGCGGCTGCTGCGGGAGCGCGGGCGCTTCGTGGTGGCGGCGCGGGCCGGCGCGGGCGGCGCGGTGGCGGCGGCCCCCGAGCGCGTGGTGCTGGCCGCCTCGCCGCTGCGCCTGTGCCGCGCGCACCACGGCCCCAAGCCCGGCTGCGCAGGGCTCTGCGCGCAGCTGCACCTCTGCAAGTTCATGGTCTGCGGCGCCTGCAAGTTCCCGAAGGCCGGGTAAGGCGCCGCGCGGGGCGGGCGGGAGCGGGCCGCGGGCGCCCGCTCACCCCCAGCGGGCCTGGGTTCGGGTGGGCGTCCCGTGGCCTCGCTGTCTTTGTTCACCACGGCGGGCCTCTGTTGAGCGCTGGGAGAGGGCCTCGGGGTCTGGTGGCGTCCTCCTCTCCCCACACGCACAAAACCCAGTGGCGTCCATGGAGCGCGGGGTCAGGAGGGACACCCTGGGTGCGGGGTGTGGGGTTGGGGAGAGAGGGTGTCCGCGCCAGTCTTCAGAGCTGCCTTGGAGGGCCAGGCAGTGGGAACCAGCCGTTGGAAACCACGCAACTCGCTACCCGCTTAGCCGCCCATGTCCCTCTCATTGTCCTCTTGATCCTTAGGGAACTGGTTCCTGGCCACCCTTCAGGAGTCCTTGTTACGGGGAACACCCCTCCCAGCCGAGGCTCATCTGGTTGCCGCCTTCTGCCTTGAAGGCCCTTCCTGCTCTGTCCTGTTAATGCCTCGGACCTCAACTCAAAGATCACTTCCTTTGGAGCTCTTTCCCCTTGTTTATCACATCTTAATGCCCAGTCTCTTCACCCCGGAGAATATAAATGCTGTAAGGACAAAGACCCTAGCCGTCTTGTCCTGGCTGGCTGTCTGCTCAGCACCTAGCACCCACCCGTGCTCTGCCCATGGCAGGTGGTCGGTGAGTTGTGTGGAATGGAGGTTTATGCAAAAAGAATTGGGACCTCACCCCATCAAGAGGCAGGAGAGAGCAGGCACGGAGTTTGCATTTTAGAAGAGGTCTTAGGTGATGGTGAGAATGTTGATTTACAGGAAGACATCAGGAGGACCTGCTTGGAAGCTAGCCCAGTTATCTAGAATTATTTCCTCCCTTCTTTTGTCCTTCCTTACTCTCACTCTTTTGTCTTCACAGCAGTAGACGTATTTCTTACTCATGTCAGGTCTAATAGTCTGGGGCAGGGACCTTGATCCATGCTGTCATTCAGGGACCCAGGCTGACAGACCTAGACTCTGCCCTCCTCAGTACTTGGCACTTGGGGCCATTCTAGGTATCAAGTTGAAAAGGTAGATGGAAAAGATGAACATGGGACACTTTCATGGACCAGGTCTAGAAGTTGTAGACTCCCACAGACTAGAAGCTGTCTCAGGACCCTACCTAGATACAAGAGTGCTAGGGAATGTCTCCAACTACCCAGAAGTATCCAGATTAGAGTACTTCTGGGGTATTCTAATATTCCAAGGGATACATATGTGAGAAATTTGGGGAAGTTTAGGAGTTGGTGAGTGTGGAGAGAGGCTATGGAGAACTGACCACTCTTGGGTTTCTGTTCCTACTGTGAACTGAGAGAGCAGAGGAGGGCTTTAGTTCTATGTGAAACTTGGGAAGAAGGCTGGGCTGCCCATGATGCTGATATGGAAGATTTTGGGTGATGAGTGATATGGCTTCAGTCCCAGGAGTGGATCAGATTTGGGGAGGAGCCTGAAAGAGCCTGAAGCATGTAAAGAGGCAGAGGGTGGAACCCTGGGAAATCTGCCCTGCAGGGATGAGGCACCTCAGGAGAACCTAGAGCGGTAGCCCAGATGAAGACCCACAATGAGTCGTGTCTGGAAGGGGCCAGTGATGGGGATCACTGACCAATCTTTAATTGTGTAATTGGTAGAATAAAGATGACTTTTCCATTATGCTAGTTCCTAAAATTTAGAGTCATATTTTCCTTGTCTTGGAAATCTGGACATCTGATGTTTATTGGCCTGAACGACTTGAGTCTTTTCTTCATTCTTCACCTTTCTCATTTCCCTCATTGACATAAGGAAGTTTCTTGAACCATCCTTCTCTGACTCATTCAAGGAAGAGTGGTGTGGTTGGCTACACTTTGTTTTCCCTGTGATTTGTCTTCCTGGTCACAAGATCAGGTCGGTGGGAAACGGACCATCAGTCCTGCTGCAGAGTTGAGGAGTTCTGGTCCCTCATTCCCAATCCTGTACTCAGGAGGTGGGGGTCAAGAGCACAGTCACAAGAAGTAGTTCACCTTGACTCAACATAGCTCTGCTCCTTGCCTGGTGACCTTGGGCAAGTGGCTTTACAACTGAGCCTCAGTTCTCTCGTCTGTGAAATGGGGATGATAATATTACTCATCTCACAGGCATGTTGAGAACTGAGTTAACTCATGAAACATTTAGGCAGTCCCTGGTATATGGTAGATACTCAGTAAGTTTTAGTTGTTGTCATTGTCATCATTAATCATCATCATTAACAATCATCAGGCTCTGGCAGCACCAACTATTTGTCTCTCTACCTGTGATGTTCTGCCTTTCTCTCCTTGCCTGGTTCTTCCTTGCCCTTCCCATGTTTATCTGAAGGCTTTATACCTTTCAGCACCCTCTTGTGATTCTTCCCCAATCCTCTTCCCTTCTTAGACTGGGATGCTTCTTCCCTCTGTGCTGCTGTGTTCTCACTGCATCTGACCTTGCACTTTCCACTCTGTATTGACGTCATCTGTTTCTGTTGCCTTCACTGAAAAGGAGAAGAAAGGAGTCAAGAATGACCTCAAGATTTTGGTGCATGTGGTTGGAAGAGGGTCGTTGCCTTTGACTGAGATGGAGGAGACAGTGGGAGGTACAGGTTCTGGGGGAGATCAGGGGATTGGTGTTCTTTTGAGGTGCTTATTATAAGCACAGCCTATGAGGAATGGCAGTGTCTGGATTGAACAAACGCTATCTGCCTGACTCTTCCTGGTCCTGGTGACCCAGGCCATCATTTGAAGGTTTATCTTTGGATCCTCGAGATGGGGTACCTTTGGATCCTCACCCAGTTCATGCTCATCGGATGTGTGAGGATTGAAAGTATGGAGGAGGAGAGGTGAAAAAAGGGCTGGGCTCAGGTAGTGTGTGTGTGTGTGTGTGTATGTGTGTGTGTATGTGTGTATGCACACGTTGCCTTAAGGCACCCTGACCATTTATTCAACACGTGTTTAAAAGTGCTTAATGATAGCCAGTGTGCTGTGAGGCCTCTTTGGATGTTGAGCCCGTCATTCATCATTCATATTGAATGTCCTTGGGAGTTGTCCTGGGCCTCAGACATTGCTTAATCTTTTTCTTGGTAAATAAACATTGTTTTTATTACATAGACATGCTGGTTTTCCTTTGGTGCTTGTAAAGCACTGTCTGGAAGTGTTCCTGAAAAATGGCCACGAAGACTGATTTCACCGGTTGTGTTAAGTGTGCCAGGCTGCTGTAACAAAATGCCATATACTGGGTGGCTTAACCAATTGAAATTTATTTTCTCACAATTCTGCAATAAGATGTTGCAGGATTGGTTTCTTCAGAGGCTGCTTTCCTTGGCTACCTTCTCACCATGTCTTCACATGGTCTTTTCTCTATGTATGTCTGTGTCCTATCTTTTCTAAAGACATCAGTTATACTGGATTAGGGTCCACTCTAATGACCTCATTTTAATTTAATTACTTCTTTTAAGACCCTGTCTCTGAATGCAGTCACATTCTGAGGTTCTAGGAGTTAGGACTCCAACGTAAGAATTTGGGTTGGAGGTGGAGACAAAGTAGCTTGTAACACCATCTCTGCTTCCTTTGCAGGAAGAACTGTAGAAATGGTCACAGCTTGACAACCGATCACAACCTGAGCGTGCTGAGATCTCATGGCGTCGACCACCTCACCTATAGTGAGCTGTGCCAACTCTTGTTTCAGAATGACCCCTGGCTTTTGCCTGAAGTGAGTGCCAGTTGGGGAAGAGGTCCCTGAGTGGAATATGGAAAAGACTAGATGACTGGAAAATAAGGAAATATAATGGTTGAAGAGAGGCCAACTGCATCATGAAGACCTGGATTTAATTTCCACTTCTGCTGATTTCTAGACCTGTGACCTTGGGCCAGTCTCTACCTCTTGAAACCTTTTATTCTTTATCATTTGGGCTATTGCGTCACTTGCAGGGCTTCATGAGGTTGGGGAGGTCTGTTTGGCCAGTACCTCCAGTAAGTGTTACTTACGTAGAGCTGAGAGGAATGAGAGGTACCAGCAGCTCATTCCTGTGTAGCAGGAGTTGGGACCTGCTGCTGGGTATCGCTGGACCCAGTTGGTCTGTGGAGAAGCCTTCCATAGCTGCTGACAGCCAAGGATGCTCTCTGTACTCACTGCACCCAGTAAATTTAAAAAATAAGCTGATGTGAATTCTCAGATTGAGTAAAGCTCCCTGCACTGGTTCTGTAACAGTTGGTGGGTGGGGATTAGAAGTATGAGAAATTAATTGGGGTAGGGAGCAAGAGAGGGTGGGGAAGAACTTTCGGACAGCGGTGAGGCAGGTCTAACATTCATGGCAGGAGACGGGAAAAGGGGTTGGGTAGGAAGACTGACTGCAGCGGGGTTCCAGGAAAGGATCCACCAGGCCCTCAGGCAGCACTGGAGCTATGGTGGCTGTAAGAGCTGTCCTGTGATTCACTGGATGGGTTCTGCTTTAGGATTAGTGTGTGCCATCGTAGGCTGGGCAAGGCCCCTGGCATGAACAAGGCAGTGGCTCTAGAGTAGAGCTGGGCGTTGAGTTTTGTGTATGCTGCAGGAGATCTGAGTGCTACCCACTCCTATGGCCAACACAGGTTACATGGGATGCTTTGGTGCTATTCCTGATTTGATGGAACAAAGATTGGCATATTTTAATGAAAATGCTTCCATATTCAATAAGAGTTACCCATCTGAAAAGGTGCTATCATAGCATTGTGACTAGCACATAATAGATGTTAACTTTTTTCTTTTGTGTTTTGAAAATTAATGTTGATTACATTCAGCTAACCTTTCTGAATATCCTCTGTGGGTTAGGCATGGAGATCAGGAGATAAAAGGTTCTGCCCTGCCCTTCCAGGAGATACCTTGAATGGTGAGACAGGTGGGGTGCACAAGGCTTTGTTTGAGATACTCTCAAAGAGCCTGTGTACTGGAGTCTGGGCACTGGGAAAGGCATCCTGAAACAGAAGATACCTACTGATTGCTGAAGGATGAGTGAGGGGAAGGGAGGGACTGGGAGGCAGGTTTGGGGAGAGGAGCTATGTTCTCTGAGACTGTTGTCTGTGCCCTAGAGGGGAGGGAGCCGGCACAGTCAGGGGCATGTGGCTCAGTGTGACCAGAATGTGGGGCAGAGGAGGGGGAAGAAGGAGAAATGGGTGGACAGAGGCTCCTTGATGCAGGCATTTTGTAGGCTGGGAAGGAGTGTGTGGCATTGTGGTTGGAGAGTGGACATTAACATTTGGGAGACGTCATCTTGTCTGTAGTGTGAACAGTGAATCAGAAGAAGGCAGGCAGATGGTGACCAGTGAATGACAAGTTATGTAGCCCTTGTCTGCCTGGGTGGCAGGTTGCCTGAGAACACCCTGCCAGCAATGGGAGCTGAGACCTGAACCCAGATGTAATGTGGCTGTCCTGCCAGGACTTCTGCTGTTGATCTAGTCCCTTACCAGATGACCAGCTGGGGGTGCCCACCCATGAATCAGCCACCTACCACGTGTAGGCATCATATTGGCCCTTCCGTGTTTCCTATTTAGTCCTCACAACAACCCTGTGATGTAGGTGGCACTCTTGCTGTCTTAGGGATCACAAAATGAAATTCCAGAGCTGATGAGTGGCTGGCCCAAAGTCAGCAGCTTGTAAGTGGCAGAATGGTTCTTAGAACCCAGCCGTCTGGCCTTTTCCCTCGGGGCTTTCATCCTCAGAGTGAGGGACCTTGCTGATGGTAGCTTGGGTTCCATAGTCCTCTGGGGTATTCCAACAGCTTGTGAAATGTAATGCTTGTGAATTGAGTCGGGGGGGTCCTTGGTGGTCTCTGGCCTGGTTCCCATTCTCAGGAATTTGGAATGTGGAGAGGGAGAAGTTGATTGAAGTTCAAGTAGCAGGTTTGCCAACAACCCAGTTCAACAAAGGTGCTGTGGATAGCTGTGTGATCGGGGCCAGCTGTTGAACTCCTGGGAGTCTGTCAGCGCTCTTGAGAAGTGGAGGAGTGGTATTTGACCTTCTCTAAGATGTTTCAACCCTCAGAGCCTCTCTTACCCTGAAGTGTAGAAAGGAGAGTTGGCAGAGACTGGGGCCTGGGAGGGGAAAGTTGGCGAAGCTCTGTGTTGAGTGTAGGTGGGCTGGTAGTCATTGGAAGGCTGCCACTGGTCCCACATAAAATGCTGCCCCCGTGAAGGGAGCACTTCTGCTAGAAGGTTTTGGATCCTCCCAGTGGAGGAGCTGTTTCCAGGCAATCTGCTTTCTGCCTGGTTCCTGTTTTAGCTGAGGGCATGTACTGGCAGCCATCAACTTGAATGAGGGATGGTTTCCTATTTGTGGACTCTCACCTTGGCTCCAAGGTCCCTTATCACGCTACCTGGTGGGTGGGGAGGTGTGTGGTTGGAGGCCTTCTTGGACTCATGTCTTTTTCTCTCTCTGTCAACAGATCTGCCTACATTACAACAAAGGAGATGGACCCTTTGGCTCTTGTTCCTTTCAGAAGCAATGTGTCAAACTCCATATCTGCCAGTACTTTTTACAGGGGGAGTGCAAGTTTGGTGACAGCTGTAAGAGGTCCCATGATTTCTCTCATTCTGAGAATCTGGAGAAATTGGAGAAATTGGGCATGAGCTCCGACCTGGTGAACAGGCTGCCTTCCATTTACAGAAATGCATATGATATCAAGAACAGGAGCTCTGCCCCCAACAAAGGGCACCCTCCTCCTGCAGGCCCTCAGGGGACTTCTGGTAAGGCTGGTGGCAAGTGCTACAGGCCCTTGGATGGGGGTCCTGGATTCCATTTAGCCAGTAAATAGAATGTGTGGCTGGACTGAATCTGGCCTTCTTTGGGGAAAATGGAGTTGCTGATACTTTCCTAGGGGTGGTTGTGAGGACAAGTTGAAATCATAGACATGGTCAAACAAAGTGTTCTAGGCAATGTAAGTTAACATCAGTGGGACTGAATTCTAGAAGGGGCTGTTTTGCATTGAAGTGGGAGCCTCAGCTCTTCCCTCTATGTAGTCTTCTGTGTCCTGCGTCCTGGAGAGCTGGCCTTTCAGAGAGGGACCCCAGAGTAAGAATGCCATGCTCACAGCTTTAGGGACATCCTTTGCATTGTATTCTGTTTTGATCTTACAAAATGAGTGAAAGAAGCACATTTTAACTTTGGCCTTGGCACCTAGACAGTGCCCAACCCACAGTGATTATTCAATAAATGTATGTGCAAGTATACTTATTTTTTTAAAGGAATGTCAGATGTAGTGACAGGTAAATAGGGAAATTTTGAAAAGTTTTTTTTTTTTTTTTAATTTTGAGATGGATTCTTTTTATGCTGAGATTTGAGGCCGGCCTATACAGAGATGATCAAAATGTAAGTGAAAAAAATTTAAAGAACATGCTGCCCAGGCTGACCTTGAATTTCTGGGATCAAGTGATCCTTCTGCCTCAGTCATTCTAGTAACTGGGACTATAGGTCTATGCCTCCATTTTGTATTTAGTAAGTATATTTTGAGTACCTGTTATGTGACAGATGAATAATGAGTCCCTCAGGGAGCTTAGGATACATTGGTGTCCTTTAGGTTTTGCTATAGAGACTGTCGACTGGCTATGCTTTGTTCTCCATTCTTTCACTTAGCAACTTAGAGTCTTTGAGGGCTTACCATGTGCTGGACTCTGTCCTGGGCTCTGCTTATATCTTAGTGCATATGAGACATGCCTCCCCTCAGAGCACATAATCAGACCCATTGATTGAGCTATAAAGTAATTATGCTTTTAATAGGTCACTTCCTAAAATACCAAGTGAGCGCTTGGACTACCAGCGAACACTCACCACTCTAATCTGATTTTTCTCTTTAAACAATTGTTTTTGCTGTATCTGTTTTTCCTTTACATTTTCTTTTATGTTTTGTTAAGCTCGTACAACTTTAGGAAGCCCAGAAATAGTCAGGTTTTGCTTTAAATGAATGTTTAAGAGTGTCCATTGGATTATGACTTTGCTAGAAAGGGAGGGGAGGATACATAACTGGTCCCAAGAGCAGTCACCACCCTGGGGAAGAGAAGGAGGTGGCCTTCTGGGCCTAGATTTTGAGGCCCAGCCTGTGGAATATCTCGGGGTCTTACAACGAGAAAAGGGAATATGAATAACAAAGTGACAAGTGATACCAAACAGGGAGAGGTCACAAATGAATTTTGTATGCTTATTTAGGGGTAAGTGGGTAGTGGTAAATGTAATAGATAAAGACTCACTGGAGTGGTACTAGGAAAGGTAAACTCTGAAAACACTTGCTTACCCTTTTTATATTAAGAACCTTTTAATTAACAAAATTAATTTAAGAGGTTTCATTTGTAGGTGTAAACTTTCCATATATTTTCATATTCTTGGTTATTAATACCCAATTCTAAGAGTTCATTAGTAAGTATTTGTTATATAAAATCAAACCTTGTTTTTAGAAAGTAGTCCTCCATTTGTTCTCTCCTTGTGACTTGGGCAGATAGTTAGAGTTGAGAAAAGAGCCCTCTGGGGTGTCCTTGGTTTGGTAAGCAGCAATGTGGCCTTGGCTCCTGGCTTCTCCCTGAAAAGCAGAGTTCCTACCTGTGAGTCTGGTGTGCTTTCATCCCTAACAGGATAGGTTCTGTCAACTTGCCTGGTCTGTTTCGGTTTTGTGCTGAGAAATGAATGAGTTCTCTTTTTTCCCCTTTGTACCTTAACTACTGTAACTCTACATCTCTGGAAAGTGACACATCTTTGTGGTGTTTCTTTGTAGAAAGAAGAGACAGTTCAGGTTCTGTGTCCCCGAACACTCCTACACAGGAGGAGAGTGATCAGATCTGCTTGTACCATATTCGGAAAAGTTGTAGCTTTCAAGGTAAGCTGGAGGAGGGCCTTTCCTCCCTCTCTTGGGAGGGGTGACTGCTTCTTTGTTCCTCGAGAGAGGAGGGGGGCCTGGCACTTTGGCCAAACCAATTCTAAAGCTGTTTTGTTGGGGTGTTGAGGATGGCAGGAATTCTTGGAATTCCTAAAAATGAGACTGTAGATGAGTTTTAGAAACATAACAGTTTGGATCTCTAAGCAAATAAATGCCTAATGTTGACCCTTGATCAACTTGGCACAGGGCCATAGACCTGCTTGAGACAGAAATGCTTAGTTCTTTGTGAACTCCAAGGTAAGTGTCACTTCTAAAGAATAACAATAGGTCTACGGGAGCATTAGAAACTGGAAGAGAACTCTCTGGAAGAGAAGAGACACATTAATTCTTGGATTACATAAGTTAGCTGTGTCCTCTGTATTGATCCAGTGAACCCCTTAGTCCCTCTTTTATCAGAAGTAGCACTGTGTGTGTGTGTGTGTGTGTGTGTGTGTGTATGTGTATATGTGTGTATTTTCACTAAACTTTTGTTTTCTTTATAACTGCTAACCTGGCCTTCGACTGAAGCAAACTTTCTTCTCAAGTTCAGTGATTCCCCTTTAAAAGCAACCACCAAAACTTCTTGTTTCATTTTCAGTCTTTAAAAGTAACCCAAGCGATTTCACTTTGTGAAAGAGTCAGATAATACAGAGTAAAGCAGGAAGTTCTTCTTCATCCCTCCCCAAAGGTAAACACTTACTGTGTGGTCGTGATATTTGTTTTACATATTTTTAAACAGATGGGAGCTTGTGAAAACATGCTATTCAATCTGCATCTTTATGTAATGGTGTGTTTGGAGATTTTTTTTTTTTTCCATGTTAGCATGTGTAAGTCCACCTCATTTTTAAAGCAGCTGTCTAGTATTCAATTGGTGATGTTCCATTAAGCTTGCAAGTATACATGTGTCTTTTCATAGATTGATTCTTAACACTCGGTCAAAGAGTGCTATATATATGTATATATTTATATTTTAAAATCAAATTTGTTAAGATATAATTTACACATAAAATGCATGAACTTAAAATATATAGTTCTGAGTTTTAATAAATGTATATGATACCATCAATATAATTAGCATATGGAATAGTTCCTTCACTCCAAAATGCCCCTTTATATTTAATCCTTACCCTACAATTTACCAACTCTACAAATTCTTGATCTAATGTTTAACACTGTAGGTTAGATTTGCCTTTTCTAGAATTTCATGTGAATGAAATCATTTAGTATGTATTCTCTATATTTTCTTGTGCCTGGCTTCTCTCCCTCTCATCATGTTTTTGGGAATTAGCATGCTGTCTTATTTAGTAGTTTATTCCTTTTTACTGCTGAGTAGTAGTCCATTACATGGATTGACTGCAGTTTGCTTATCCATTCATATGTTGGTGAACATTTGGGTTGTTTCCAGTTTTTGACTTTTATAAATAAAACTATAAGTATTCATGTGTAATTTATCATATAAATTATTGTCATTTCTCTTGGGTAAAGACCTAGAAGTGGAAATTACTGGGTTATGATGCATGCTTAACCTTAAAAGAAACTGACAAATTGGCTTCCAAAATGGATATAGTATTTTACATTCCCAACAGCAATGTATAAAAGTTCTAGTTGCTCTACCTCTTTGCCAATACTTGGTATTAATAGTGTTAAATTTCAGCCTAGAAGTGAATAGTGGGTCTCATTGTGGTTTTAATTTGCATCTCTCTGGTGATTAATGGTGGTTAACATTTATTTTCATATGCTGGTTGGACAGTTTTGTATTTTCTATGAAATACCTGTCAAATCTTCTGTATTTTTTGTGTTTTATGAAAATAGTGAGCTGCTGGGGTCGTGGCTCAGTGGTAGAGCGCTTGCCTAGCATGTGTGAAGCACTGGGTTCGAGTCTCAGCACCGCATATAAATAAACGAATAAAATAAAGGTCTGTCAACAACCAAAAAAAAAAAAGAAAATAGCGAATATGTCACAAACCACACAATTCACCCATTTAGTAGTTTTTAGTTTAGTAACAGAATTGTGCAACCATTATCAGTCAGTATCAGGACATTTTCATTACCTCTAAAAATCCATACCATTTAGTATTCCTTCCCCCAGCTCCTGGCAACTACAGATTTATGTCTGTCTCTATGTATTTGCCTGGATATTTCATATACATGGAATCATACAATATTGATCTTTTGTGACTATTTTGCCTTTTTTATTGAGTCATTTAATCTCTCATTATTGAGTTGGAAGAGTTTTTTATATTATGTATGTTGAAAATCCATTCTCTCAGTCTCTTTCATGTTCATTTTCTTTGTCTTTTCAAGAATCGGTATTTTGACACTAATGTTCATTTAATATAATGTCCATTTTAATGCCTTTTTTGTTTTTTTTTGTAATCTTAAATATTTGTGTAAGACAAATATTCTCCTGTGTTTTATTTTTTCCTAGAAATCGTAAAGGTATAAGCTTTATGTTTATGTGTGACTGTTAATGCCTGTCTGTTTGATAGTTATTTCCCTGGGTATTACTTCTCCTGGGTGGGCTTGCTGCCCCTTGCCACTATTTTCCCTTATGTGTTTGGTCATTCTTGCCTGGCTGTCTTATTGTACTTGACAAATCCATTTGTGTGTCTTTCTGGTTGATTCCAGGGAACTGATTGTGATTCCATCACAGAGGCTTTGTCTCAGTAATGTGTGTGTGTCCTGCTGTGGGGTGGGCTGCTGGCACGTAGCCAGGGACTTGAGGAGACTCGGTGGCCATCTCAGGTGCTTTTCTCTCTCTGCAGCCTGATGTCCACACTTGCACGTTCACCTAGGAATCAGACTGCATGTTTGGGCAGTCCAAGCAAGTTGAATGGGGGAGTCCCACTCCAGCGGCTCCCCTCATTTGCATTGTGATGGGTCTAAGAGTTTCATCTGATCCTAAGTCTATGAAGTCTCTGAATCGTCTGTGTAGTTTGCTGAGTTTTTCTCTTTTTATATTAGTTTGGTTCTGTCTGCTGCATAGTTTAGGAATTCTTTAAAAAAAAAATTTTTTTTTTGTAGTTGTAGATGGGCAGTATGCCTTTTATTTTATTTTATTTTTTGTGTGGTGCTAAGGATTGAACCCAGTACCTCACACATGCTAGGCAAGTGCTTTGCCACTGACCTACAGCCCCAGCCCTAGTTCAGGGATTCTTAAACAAGTGTGGTCTTTTGATGGTACTTTTTTTTGTTTTCCTGGGCTTTTGGGTTGGTTCTTCTATCTGGCCTGTCATTTTAAGGGATGTAGGGAGGTAAATGTGAATGCTTTGCCTGCCCAATTGATTTGATTTCTGAGACTCACCTTCTAGAAAGCCTAGACTCTGGAATGCTCCAGTGAGGTGGGGGATATTAGAAGGAGGGAAAGAAAGCAGAGAAAGGGGACAGAGGATCAGGGAAGATGAGAACAAGGGAAAGGGACCTGTACCTTTTACCTCTGTGCCAGAACTCTCACCAGCCATTTGGTTGCAGTGACAATTCCCGGGTACCTTCCAGCTATGAGCAGTGTGGCCTTCATGCTTGCTTCTGAGTCTGCTGTTTGACCACAGTGCTTTCCCCAGGTCCCTGGGTCCTTCTGGAGGAAATGTCCGTCTGCTGGGTCATGGCAGGGTGCACCTTCCTGAGGGGGTGCTTTCTCATGGGGAGCTTTGCTTCAGGCTGCTCAGGATTCACCTATGCCTAGAATTTGTAGATGCAGCTTCTCAATATTGGGGTGTAGGGCTGGGGGTATGGCTCAGTTGGTAGAGTGCTTGCCTTGCATGCACAAGGCCCTGGGTTCAATCCCCAGCACCACTAAAAAAAAAAAAAAAAAAAAATATATATATATATATATATATATATATATATATATATATATATATATAGGTGTTCTGGGGAGGCCTCTCTGTTCTCGTCCCTGATCGTTTCCCTTTGTCCCCTTCAGGGAGGGAACAGGAACTCTTCCTTGATCATGACCTCTGCACCATAGCCTGGCCTTATCACTCCTGACTCAGCCCTTTATTACCCATCGTGTGTGCTCCTTGTCAAGAGTCTAAGAGGTCACTTGGCCTGGTGTGACCTATCCATGCTCAAACTCTGGATGAGTTAGGGGATCTAAAGTGCCTGAAGTCATGTGTCCCTCTTTGTTGAGCTCAGAGGTGTCCTCATGTGGGCACCAGCAGCTTGTCCCTTGAGCCCTCTGTTTAGTGTTATTTTTTGCCCTGTCTGTCTAGCCCAGGCCTGGTCTTTGATAAGCCCTCATAACATCCCCGTGCTCCTCCGTGGTCCCCGCCCCAGCCTCCGCCTCTGTAGTGCCTTTCTGTAGCAGACTCTGGGAAGGAACTGGCATTGAGTGTGCCTGAAGGAATGCATATGAATTTAGAAAATGCTGATTTTTTTCAAGTGTCAAATCAGCCAAACTTCATTAGTATTATTTTGAAATATGAATAAAAAATGTACAAAGGACAGTACAAACTCTTCTTCACACCTGTTTTCCTTTGCTCCCAGGCCTTTCCCAAGAAACAACAATAATAACTCAGTCTTTAAATATCCATTCACATGTGTACAAGTGTATGTCTATTCAGTTTTGTTCTTACACAGGTACACTAGCCGACTTTTGCCTTTTTTCCTTAACTGGATATTTAACTTTTTGGAATATATTCTCCTGGTTCAAAATTTGAAATATACAAATATGACAAATCTTTCCTTATAACTTTTTCTGTGGTCACCCAGTTCTCCTCTGCAAGAAATAACGTCTACATAAGTGTATTTAGTCAAGAGTATCTCTGATCTTTCCCATTTTCTACCTGGATGCGTTCTGCACGGCGTTGTCTCTTTCTACCTATAGCATATATCTTGGCGGTAGCTCCGTGTCAGAGTGCAGCAGCCTCCTGTTCTTTCCTATTCTCCTTCCACGTTCTCTCCAGTGACCTTCTGTAGCTGTCACAGAATCTCTCAGAGGCTGTTAAAAGGCAGAGAGAAGGTGGAGGCTATGTTCCAGTGGCAGGGCTGGTTAGAGCAAAGGTTAGGCAGCATGTCCTCAGAGTGACAAGGCAGAGATGTGGCTGCCTAGGAGCCCAGGGATGGTGGAGGGGAGGAACATGAATATTGGTAGGGCAGAGCAGTGAGTAGGAAGACCTGTGGTGTATGGAGGTGGGGTTGAGGGAGGGGGAAGTCTGCTGGCAGCCAGAAGTTAACTGAGCAGCTGGAACTGCACTGCTTGGCTACCACCTGTTGAACCTGTTGCGGTTAGAGTGGGTTTATGGTAGAGGTGAATCTGACTTTGTCTCTGACCTCTGCCCATCCACATGCCACGTGTATGGAGATATTGAACAGTCAGTCCCCTTCAAGGACCCTATTTTTGGAGACAGGGTCTCATTGCATTTTCCAGGCTATCCTCAAAATTGCACCCCACTCCTCTGAGTTCCCCGAGTAGCTGAATTTCTGGTAAGTACCACTGTGCCCAGCCTGTGATCAGCTTCTTTGTAATCATGAAATGAAATTCATAGATGATGCAACCCACCAATGTACATATGTTTAAAAATCATTGTAAGGTACTGTTAAAATATACAAAGTATTTCAGTATCTAAATGCTCAGGTATGACTGCACTTCCACAACTTGGCAGAATATTCTCAGGTCAGCAGGCAGCACTATGCCCATTGACAGCCACAGGGTGTGGCCAAGCCATGTATTTCAGGGCTGTCTAACCACTTTATGTTTCTATTTTAGATAAGTGCCATAGAGTTCATTTCCATTTGCCATATCGATGGCAGTTCTTGGATGGAGGCAAATGGAAGGATTTGGACAAAATGGAGCTTATTGAAGAGGCATATAGCAATCCCAGGAAAGACAGGTAGGAAGCATGTCCCTTGTCTCTGCTTTGTGCCTGAATTTCTGTGTGTAGTTTTGGAAGTTTGGTTTAATCAGCAGTGTTTTGTTTTGATGGTCTTCACACACACACACACACACACACACACACACACACACAGACTCCTCACACACTCTAAGCAGCCTTGTCCGGAGGTATAAACTGGGCTGGAAATTGGAAGTTCATATTCATACTGGCAATTTGGTGGCTCTGTTCTCCCGTCTTTCAGGGAGGAGTTAGGGGGAAAGAAGAAGATGGTACCATGATCAAGTGAGTTCTCAATTATTTGCTTCTATAATTGATCACATATATTAATTCATTGTTATTGCAGAAAAGTGAGAGGTAATTATTTGTGAAGTTTTAGCCTTTTCTGTGAAGTTATATAACTGAACTACTGTTTATTGTTTAGCATTTAACTTTTTTTATTTTTCTAAGCTTGTCCCAGTAGTTTTATTTGGTTAATTTATTATAAATGGGAAAGTATCAGGTAGCTTTATTTTCAAATACTTAAAATTGTTTGTGTTAAACTTTCTAGAATATGGTGCCAAGAAGAAAATCTTAACCTGCTATTTGAGTAATTTGCAAATTGCTATTGGTTAAGTATGTGAAACAAATTACTCTCCTTAGGAGGATTAAATGGTTCACATATCGACCATAGTCTTTCTTTTTGAGGCAAAATTTACACACAATGATGTACACAGATATTAAGCATATACTTCAGTGAGTTTTGATGAATACATACACTCATGTAGCAAAACTGATTGAGACAGGGTATTTCATTACCCCAGAGCGCTCTCATGTCATTCCCAGCCAGCCTCACCCCACTAGGCCTCTACTGTTCTGACTTCTTGTATCATAGATTAGTCTTGTTATTTCTTGAACCTCTTAAAAATGGAGCCATACCATATGCACTGGTGTGTTTGGCATCTTTCTCTGAGTGCTTTGAGACTTATCCCTGTTGTACTAGTCTCCCGTACACATGTGAGTTTCTGTGGGGTGGATGTCCAGGAGGGGCACTGCTAGGAGGTGGGCTGCATACACGCTCAGCTCTTCAGGTGATTCCAGATGACGATACACTTTCCAGCCCTGTTAGCAGTGTCTAATGACTCATCCCCCTGACATTGGTGTTGTCTGACATCTGCACTTTCCTGGTCTGGGTGTAAATATGATCTCAGTTGGAAAATCCCTGATCCCTAGTGAGGAAAAACTCATCTCCACATGTCTTTTGACCATTTTTGCTTCTTCTGCTGTGAAATGTCTATTCTGTTTGGCCAGTTTTGGGGGACTGGGGACAATTTTTTAAAAAATTCCATTTTTTCATTTTGGGGAATTCACTGCATATCTAGACACTAAATATGATTTAAATAAATTCTTATGATCAATTTATTGTAGTTTAAAAATTTTTTAAATTCTTTTTTTTAGATATACATGACAGTAGAGTATACTTTGACATATTATACATACATGGAGTATAACTTCCCATTCTTGTGGTTGTACATGTGGAGTTACACTGGTCGAGTGTTCATTCTACTCTCTTTCGTATGCCCATCCCTCCTTCCTTCCCTTCATTCCCCTTTGTCTAATCCAATGAATTTATATTATTCTATCCCTCCCTCATTGTGAGTTAGATTCTGCATATCAGAGACAATATTTAGCCTTTGGTTTTTTGGGATTGGCTTATTTCACTTAGCATGATAGTCTCCAGTTCCATCCATTTACTGGCATACACCATAATTTCATTCTTCTTTGTGACTGAGTAATATTCCATTGTGTATATATACCAAATTTTCTTTATAATTTATGGTATCTTTTAATGCAAAGAAGTATATATCCATATTTTACTTCATGGCTTTCTTTTTGGTATCTTAAGAAATCTTCATTAAACCCGAGATCATAAAGAAATTCTCCTGAGTTTTCTTGTCAAAGTCCTACTCTTTTCAGTATAGTACTATATTTAATCTCTCCCTTCATGTGGTAAAGGTTGAGCCCAGTTTCATTCTTATGCAGATGAATTACTAGTTTTGCCAAAGACTACTTTAAAAAATGCATCTAATCTTTTTGGTGTGATAAAACACACATAACATTTTAAATGTTTAGCTCAGTGGTATTAAGTGCATTCACATTGTTGTGACCATCACCATTGTCCATTTCCAGAAGTTAGTTTATTTTTAAACCCATCAAAAGAGTGCCAGATTTGGTAAAATGTTAACAGATCTCAGCTCATTTTTAGATCAGGTGTCGAATGTCACTTTTTGAAAGAGAGTATCCTTTCTTTTACCTGTCTTCAGTGACATCTGTGTTGGCACTGCATTCACACATATACACTCATCAGCATCCGACCTGGTCACTCTGTTCATCTCTATCAACGCCGTGCTGTCTTACTTGTTAGAGCGCTCTCTATGGTACGTCCAAGCATCTGATTAAACACAAGCCCCCACCTCCTTCAGATTATCTTGGTCCTTGGCATTTTGCTCCTTCAGAAATTTAAAAATCTCATCAGCTTTAACAGAAAACTCCATTGTGTTTTTAAATTGAAATTGCACTGACTCCTGTCAGTTTCAAGAGAATTGACAGCTTTGTGTCTTTGATACTTTCTATTTATGTACATGATAGCTTTCTGAGCTCTCAACCTTCATCTTTTCAAGTGTTGCTTCTCTGGATTTCTTATTAGACATGTTGAGATTTCCTCACTTTATCTTTTATGTCGCCTAACTTCTCTTTCATTCTTTTTCTTTCACTAGTGAATTTCCCAGTTCAGTAGTACAGCCTCATTTGAAATGCAGTGTGCCCCATCTAATTGTGATTCTAAAGGGTATACTATTATTTACTTCTAAACAGTCTGGTTTTTCCCCCTTCAAATTTACCTGGTCATATTTTTCCAGTGTCTTAATCCTTACTGAAACTTTCAATATGCAGTTCCTTTTTCAAAACACTTTATACATATTTGCACCTGAAAAGGCTAGTTTGTAGCCCTTGGTGGTCTGATTGTTTTTGTCAACTAAATTTTCTCATGCTGACTTGTTTCCACATGTGTCTTGTTATTTGCTTTTAAGCTTATGTTTGATGAAGCTTTATTCATGGAAATTCTTTGGAGACCTGGATTGAAGGTGAATTCCTTCAGAGAGGGTTTGTGTTGGCTTCTCTGGGAACCGTGACCTTTAAAGCTCACTCTTGCACAGCAGTGTGAACCAGTCTAAAGTCCCTGTGAGGCTTGGGTGGCTCAAGAGTTCATGGGGAGTTTTTTCCTCTTGATCCAGATCCAGCATGAATGCAGACAAATTTTCTTGCTAACTGCCTTGCCAAGGCAGGTCCCCTCCCCAGGCCCCATTACTAAGGATGCATAGTCTTTCAGGGCCCTGGCTTTATGCAGAAGTGTCTTTCTTGAAATTGAATCTCCTACCTTCCTCAGACCCTGCATTTATTTCCTCTTTTTCCGCTTGACTGCTCAAACCAAGGCTCTTGGTCATTACTCACTGAAACAGCCTGTGGACAGCTGCTGGCCTCAACCCTCACTTACCCCTCTGGTTTTGGGCCTCCCTTCAGTCTATGGTAATGAGAAGGGAAACCTGTTCTGGTGGCTGAGCAGTCTCCCCTTAACCTGGCCTACCAGCTCTTTGCCTTGGGACATACTTAGCCTTCCCAAGCTGATAGGGTTATGAAAACTTAATCTCCTAATATATATAAAGTTCTTAATACAGGGCTGGCTCACATAGTAATCACTCAGTATATATTAACTCTTGTTGCCTTCTAAGAATGTCCCTTCCTTAGTTTGCAAATAATGCATTTTATGTTTTATCGACTCCAGACAGGTCCTCCTGCATGAGGCATGTGCTCTGCCACTGTATTATATCACCAGTCCCAGTGCATTTTGAAAAAAAAATTTTTTTAATAGGAATTGAACCCAGGGTACTTTACCACTGAGCTACACCCCCACACCTTTTTATTTTTTAATTTTGAGACAGGGTCTCCCTGAGTCACTGAGTTGAGGCTGTCCTTGACTTGTGATCCTCTTACTGGGATTACAGGCATGCACCATCACTCCTGGTATTGAAAAAGAGTATCTTAACCAGAGTTTTCCATTTTGTAGTGAGAGGAATTTTCATAACTAGTCTTCTGAATTGCCCTGATTTTATTATTATTATTTTTGCACAGCAGAATTGAACTTAAAAAGCAGTTTCCCTATCTTTGGAAACATATTTTAAAAATGTGCAGGAAACATTTAATATTTGCATCTGCCAGCTGTATATTCCCCTGGCAGGAAGCTTAGGGACCTGTGTTTGTTTGGCTGGTGCAGTGTTCATTCTGCCTCTTGTTTGCTTTCGCAGGATCCTGTGTGCTGAATCGGCCAGTAGCTTTCACTTTGATACTCTGAACTTTGACTCCATGAGGTTCGGCACTGCCCAGGCTCGTCGCCTCTCTACAGCCTCCTCAGTCACCAAGCCCCCACACTTTATCCTCACCACTGAATGGGTTTGGTACTGGATCGATGAGTTTGGTTCTTGGCAGGAATATGGAAGACAAGTAAGTATGATGGAAGGAGGATGAGTATTTTTCCAGGGTGGAGGAGCCCTTGAAAACATGAGCACAAAGATCATTAGGAAGCAGTCTTGATAGAGTCAAGGATCCTCAGATCCCTGAATGATTCACTGGCACCGGGGGCATGAACTAGATAATGGCAGGACAAGATAATTTGGAGTATGTCTGTACAGGTTTTGCATCTTTGGACAATTAGCTCATGAGAACTGAATGACAAAAAAAAAAAAAACAAAAAAAAAAAAAAACACTGTAGTGAGATCAACTTTCTTTCTTGTTTTTTTTAAGCAAAAGGAAAAAGAAGGTTTAAATTGCTTTGCTGAGATCAGCTTTCTTGATTGGTTTTGTTAAATAGGGTAGACAAATGCTTCTCTTACTTATTAACAGAAAGCTCCAGAGCTAGTTCCTGGGCTTGTAGGTGTGTTTGTATCGCTGCAGCATAAAGTTTAAGGCTTTTCAAACTGCTTTTCTTGTCTGTTTCTGCGACTTTTCAGAAGATGGCCATGTATAAGAAAATTGATTCATATCAGAAATTGATGTGGGGTCTAGATCAAATCACTGTCACTGTCAGTTATTTGAAGGTGTTTATGAATGAATGATACTGAAGGGAGTCCCTGGTCACTTGGAGAAGTGCAAGAATAGGGAGAAATCATTTATATAGCGACCCCCTCTCCTCAATGAAAAGTGAGCTGTGGGACCTGATAGATATTTGTACTCTGGGTTGTAGGAGGTTATATTGAAGTTTTGGTTTCTTTTTTTTTTTTATTTAAAACATTTTTTTTAAAAATTGTTTTTGTTACTAGGGATTGAACCCAGAGGTGCTTTACCAGTGAACTATACCCCAGCCCTTTTAAATTTTTTTATTTTGAGAGAGTCTTACTGAGTTGCTTATTAGGACCTTGCTAAATTCCTGAGGCTGGCCTCAATCTTGTGAGGCCTCTTGCCTCAGCCTCCTGAATCGCTGGGATTATAGGTGTGCACCACCATGCCTGACTGGTTTCTTGTTTTTAACCTCACTCAGAATATTATTTTCTCTAGCCACACTTGGATGTAGCTGCATGAGGGCAAGGAGTTTTTTCTTTTGCCACTGATATATTCCCTATGCTTGGAATGATGATGAGCAGGTCCGCTGGAAACAGACATTGGCCAGCTAAAGGAGAATATGTGCTGCCCCTGATCAATTGGAGCTGGTCACTAATCAGTACCCCGCTTCATTTTCTCTTTGGTACCAGCCTCCCCTTTCCTGCTGATCTGCCTGCCTCTCTTTCCCCCCTGGCTCCCTCTCCTCTCCAGTCTTCTGAGACTCTTATTACCTGTGTGGGAGCTTTGTTCAGACAGGTTCTCCAGAGTTGGCCAAGAGCATGCGGGCAATAGGCTGGGCTGACGTGGAGGAGGGGGACAGGATGCTCTGCTCATCCTGCTCCATGAATCCCACTTGCCTGCTGACGAGTAGGTTCCCTAGGTTACTTGTCAAACCGAGTTGTCACAACTCTTATTCTCCCAGACAGCCTGCCAACTCTGGGGGTCAGAGACCTTTATTCTCCCAAACAACCTGCATTTGGTTTTTCCTTTCCTATGTTCTTGTTCCTTTACTGCACTGCATAGACTTGTTGAGGAGAGTTTGGGAGTCCCTGGGGATGCACTGCACGTGGATGTTGTTGGTATACCCATGTGTTAGTGGAGCATGGAACACGGGTGTGGACTTGGTGGGTTTCAGCTGCATGGTCTTCTTTTGTACCATTAGCTGGACAGGATCATCTGTCCGTTTTTTCCCCATGTGTTTCTAGGGTAACTCCATATTGGGTTTCTTCTTTAGTTTTCTGGTAATTGCCAGTTCAAGATAATTTTCCTCTTGAATCTTAGAAAAGCTAGGTTATTTTTTGTCTGAGCTCAGAATTCATCTCAAAATTTCATGTCAGAATCAGATACTTTTTGGTATGGGAACCTGTTTTTTCTATATCTCACTAGTGCCCCCAGGTCCTAACTTGGGCCTCCTCAGCTTAAAGTTCTCCTTCCAGATCCTTAAACTTAGGCCCCCCTATAAGAACATAAAGTAGGAAGTTCAAAACCAGCCTCAGTATTTTAGTGAGTCCCTAAGCAACTTAGTGAGACCCTGAATCAAAATAAAAAGGGCTGGGGATGTGGTTCAGTGGTTAAGTGCCTCTGGGTTCAGTTCCTGGTTCCAAAAATGATGATGATAGGTAACATTTATTGAGCACTTTTTCCAGGCACTCTGCAGGCTTTATTTTAATTATTTTTCAACCCTGTGAGGGTAGTATAGTCCTGTCATTTGATGGGATGAGTATGAATAAGTATAATTATTCTTGTATCCACTTAAGATAATGGAGATTCAGGGTTTAAACTAATGGCAAGATATGGAATCTTCAAGTTTGGGAGTAAATTAGTTCATTTTCTTTTGCTGTAACAAAATACCTGAGGTTGAGTACTTTATAAACAAAAGAGGTTTGATTAGCTCACCGGAGGCTAAAAGGTGATGATTAGCTCCATCTGTTCAGCTTCTAGTGAGGGCTCTCTTGACTGGGTCACAACATGGTAGAGAAGCAGAAAAGGAACTATGTGCAGAAAGGACCAAGTGTGTGGTGTGGCCTCATTTTATAACAACCACTCTTAGGAGAACTCATTCTTTAAGACCAACATCAGTCCCTTCTGAGGGCAGTGCCCCCAATGATCTAAGCATCTCCTCCTAAGTCCCACCTCTTGACGTTTCCACCCCTGTTAACATCACCACACTGGGGACCAACCCTCCAGAGCATGAACCCTTGGGGAACAAACCACATCAATCCATAGCAGGGAGCCAGAATTCAAAGTTAGTGCAACCCCAAACATTAGCTGTCCTGCAGGTGGTTTTAGATGGGATGAGGGTTTGAAATGGATAGCTTGAAAAATAGAAGAGCTTTCCAAGGGAAAACAAAGATACACAGAGGAGAACTGAAGTGGGATTAACTGCATGGGAGTGGGAATAGTCAAGCAGCATTGGAGAATTTGCCATTGGTGTTTCCCTGTCATTTGAATGGCTGCGTCATCCTTTCTGAGGTACTCTAACACTCTTCTGTTGCTCCCCCTCCTCTCACCCTGCACTGCAGGACCTGTACTTATTGTCTTCCATTTACCAGGGCAACTTTCAGGAGAGTTGTGTTGCTTACTTTCTATGCCTCCCTCCCCTGCCACACTCTGCTCCTTGGTGCCTTCCTCCTTCCTCCTGACAGGACTGTCCTTATGGGTATGTCTGGAAAGTATTATGGATACCACCAGCATCTTTTCTCATCCTAGGTTCTTGCTTTCATGAAGTCTTTTGCTTTCTTCTCATAGGGCACAGTGCACCCTGTGACCACCATCAGTAGCAGCGACGTGGAGAAGGCCTACCTGTCATTCTGCACCCCAGGGACTAATGCCCAGGCATCTACCCTGAAGTTCCAGGCTGGAAAACACAACTACGAGTTAGACTTCAAAGGTAACCCGTCCCCCAGCAGAGCCTGGCTTGTGTGGGTGCAGCTTTTCCACATTAACCTAGGACCTAGGCTGGTGCAGGAAAGAGAAGGAGATGTGTTCATCCAGAAGTGGAGGCAGATCCAGCAGTGGATGGTGCCAACACCAGGGGTTGAGATGTGTGTGGTGGGAGGAGAAAGGACCTGAGGAGGGGCAGGAGCCAAAGTGCGGAGGTGTAGGCAAGTCGGAGTGCAGCCAAGCTGTCCTGAGGGCTGTGGGCGAGTCCCTGACGAGGTCCAAGTGGCTCTGTTGTGCATTGCTGCTGTCCTGCTTTCCCTCGGCCTAGGTGGCATGCCAGCCAGGTTAAACTTGTGGTAGAACGTGCTTTAGTTATCAGTTCTGTTCTTGTGGTATCCTGAAACAGGGACCCGAGTGATTTGTCCCTGTGACTTTACTCGACAGAAGCAGGTTGAACACTCTGACCAGTTCTTCAGTGACCAGTTGTGAGATTTCTTTTTGAGTTTTGCTGTATCTTCTGTTGGGCCATTTCCACATGAGTGTAGCAGTCCAGCTGCTTAGTTCAGTGTTGCCATGTTTCACATGGTAGATTTGGAGTCTTGAGTGTCCGGCGGTGATGAGGGGAGAGCAGGGCCTTGCTCTCCACACAGGGTACTGCTGCTTTTGCTATTTTCAAGAATCTTGTACTGTATGGAGGGCAGCAGAATGTGCTCGGTGAACTGTCTTAAAACTGCTTTCCTGCTTGCTTTTGGCCATTAGGTTTTGTGGCACTTCTGGTTTTGCTTAAGGCAGAGCCTGTGATGCTCAGAATAACCCTTCAGAAAAGCCTCTTCTGCTCTTCAGTGGATCAGCTCTGGTGGAGGATGCTGGCATAGGTGATGTGGTTTGCATTCCATGGCTGAGAGACACAGTGTGTGGAAGGCTTCAGTGGGGCTTCAGGACCGCCCTGAAGACCAGGCTGTGCAGCTCACTCTTTTGCCTGCTGATAATACTTTGAGTTTTTTTTTTTTTTAAGTTCCTGGAAAATATCAAAACAGATTCAACAAAAATGTCAGGTGCAAACTTCATTCTCCTCAATCTAGACCTCCCTGCCAGGGACATAACAGACTCTGAGGACGAGTGTGGGGATGAGTGCATGCAGGCAGTTAGAAAGAGCACCAGTGCACCCAGGTGTGAGCTCGGTGGGTGGGTGTGGTTTTCTTTATTTTTGAGGTGGTTGGCCTTGCCCTCATAATCTTAATACTATGTGCAATGAAAACAAGTCTCAGACCACCTCTTAACACACACATTTTTTAACTGTTTATTAGGAAGCAAGTATATACACTCAACAGCCCTAATGACTTGTTCTGTAGGTTTAGGAAGACTCAGTCCTTTTAGGGATCCTTGTCATAAGACATTCACTCAAGACAAAAGCTAAGATTCCAGAGGCAGAATTCTGACATCCTGGTAGCTTAGTTGGCTTCAAACAGACAGGATCCCCCAAATCAGGGCTCATTTAGGGACACAGTCTAGTGTATCTTTTGCAAAGGCAAATTAGGGAAAAGGCCTCACTTTGTTCATGGAAGAATAGAGAAGGTGTCTAATACATATTTAGCCAGTCCACATTTCTTGAATAAGTTTTTTAATCTCATTAGTGAAAACTCATTTAAAATTTATCACAAATGGTTAACAGGTCAATAAAAAACCCATTTAAGTATATCAGTGAGCAAAGCATTAATGGAAGGCTGAGTTGGAGGTATCAGAAGGGATCCCGGAAGCAACACACAAGTGTGTACTCCAGATGAGAATGTGGGTGGCTGCACTGTGGAGGACATCCCTCGGGTTATCTATCCAGTATGTGCTCAAGCTCAGTAAGGTGGATTCTAGGCATCTGTGATTTTTAATATCAGGATGTTCTTAAAATGGAAATAAACTTGTTTTGGTACTGTAAATGTGGAAAATAGGACTTGACAGGGTTTTCCTGCTGGGGGTGGATATATGCTCTAATTTCTAGGTATTCATCATTTTTCAAATTAAGCACTTATTGGTGTTGTAACTAAAGGCAACAGGTGTTTCCCCTACCCCCATCCTCAGAATGAGTAGGAGATTCTTGAAGTGAGGCAGCAAAAATTGTGTTTATTAAAGATGATACACATATAAAAGGTTGAGAAATACTGTTATAGAGTTAGCTTAATCAAACTAAAAAAAGTTGTAAAATTATTGTATTAATTCTAAATCCTACTAACTCAAGACATGGTAATTTGGTCTCAGGCTGGGATGAAGCTATTTTATATTCAAGCTGGGAAAAATTGCTAAGCAAAATAATAGTTTAAACAAGATCGGACAGATCAATTTAAAAGCACTCATGTATAATTGATATGTCAATTACTAATCATTTCTCTATTCATTAAACCCAGCCTCCCAAGGATACCTGTTTTCTTTATAAATATTTGAAATGTATGAAACTATCTTATTTTTAAGCCTGGTTCTTGGCTGTACACATTTGGATTAGCTTTCATCCCATTTAATTTATGTTTATAAAATATTGCTGTCCTCTCATTGGCTATGTTTATTTTCAGCCTTTGTTCAGAAAAACCTGGTCTATGGCACCATCAGAAAGGTTTGCCGCAGACCCAAATATGTGTCTCCCCAGGATGTGAAGACGAAGCAAACCTGGTAGGTTGCACATGGGGCCCTGCTTGGTATGTGCTATCAGTTGGGGTGCACTTTCCTGTGAGTAACAGAAAGCATGTGAGCACTTACTGGTGGGGTGCCTCTTGCTCTAGCACTCAGCCCCAGCATTCAAACCTGCTAGCTGGGGAAGCCTTTGAGCCAGGGTGAGAATTATCTTGTGGGTAGAATCTTCGTCACATGTAATGCCAAGGATGCCTGTTGGGATGTGCAAGCCAAGCTGAACTTGAAGCCAGCTCATCAATTTATCTTTTCAGTGTAACAATGGAGTTATAGACCTAAATTTTTTTAAAATGTTGACATAATGAAATAATGATGGAATTACACTAATAAAAACCCATGTGTTTTAGTATTGACTATCAAGGAATACCAAATTACCAAAAACTGGCATTACAGTCACTAATGGGCCAGTTTCATCTTTAGGGTTTCTTTATGTCACAGGATGACTACCAGGAACCCCTAAGTGATCCCCTCTTCTTGTGAGCACATTGGTGGAGGAGAAAGGCTACAGCTGATGGTAGTGATTGACACAGAGTAGATCCCCTTTGAAGCAAGATTTCAGACTGGTGCAGGTTGATGAGATTGGAGTCAGATGGGGAGGGGCCATTCCTCTCCAAACCACAGGCCACATGTTGGGGGCAGGTGGCCTAGATGGTGCTACCACAGTGCCTCTTACAGTTTGGGGTTGCCCCAGCCCATCTTGGGTCTTTGGCTGTTACACTGCTGTCAGCCAAGTACAGCTTCCTTTATTCAGGCTCATTTGTGTTTCCTGGGAGGCAGTATCTCTCTTGGTTCTTTTAAGACTTCAGAGGTAGATTTCAGTGGTTGTGTTTGTGATACACAGAAAAGTCATTTAAAACAGAATTTGTGGGACTGGGGGTGTGGCTTAGTGGCAGAGTGCTTGCATAGCATGAGTTGTCAAACTCTTGGATTTTTGTCATTCTCACAGGTACAGAAGGGTGTGTATCTGTACTTTGGTTTGCTTTCTCTTACCAGTGAGGTAGTGAGGTTGAAATTTTTGTCCTAAGGTGTAAATGCTGTTCCTTCCCTTCCCCGCTTATAGATTGTTTGTCTTTCTGTCCATTTTTTTGTCAGCTTGTTGGTATTTTTCTTAAATATTGAGAACTTTTATCTGTTAGGGAGATTAGCCCTAGTTACATAAATTGCAAGTATTTTCTCTTGACTTTTATTTGCCTTTTAACTTTGCTTATGAAGGATTTTACCATGCAGAGATACTTATTTCTTATTTTACTTTTTGTTAAATGTATCAGTCTCTTTTATTGCTTCTGGATTTAAAATTTTGGTTGATTATTACCTTCCTCCAGCTAGAAGTCATTTTTTCTTCTTTTTCTATCCAGACCTTGCCTTAGGCAGTTTGGAAAAGCCTGTCTCCTTCCTGAGGCTGGATATCTTGTGTCATCATTGTAATTTAGTTTTCAGGAGGACCACAAGCAGATACCAAGTGTTAGAAATAAAAATGATGATTTTGGTCAAACACAGACTCAGATGCGAGTGATTCAGCATCTCTCACTCCACAGGTTGAGTGCAGCCTCAGTGACTGCTCATGCAGGTGAAGTGCCTGGTTCTTCTCAACCTGTGTAATGGTAGCTGGTGGCTACTGACTAGCAGGAAAGGCTGCTGGGGCCTCTGGGGCCCACTGGGACTCTTGGGTAGATCACATTCAGAAACACTTCTGTATTTACAGTGAATGGAGGCACACAATGTGATCTCCATATTCAGAAGTTATAATGAGGAGCATCATTTGATGTAAATTTTTTTTTTTTTTTTTTTTTTTTTTTTTGCGGTGCTGGGGATTGAACCCAGGGCCTTGTGCTTGCGAGGCAGGCACTCTACCAACTGAGCTATCTCCCCAGCCCATTAATGTAAAATTTGAAACAGCATTTATACATATCAAGTATCTGCTTTAGTTCTTTATTTCCCATCTTCCATAAAAATATTTTATTCATGTGATTTGTCTTAATTTTTTCATTTCTAACCTTCTGTTGGATATTTTTTTATCATTTCACTTTTCCCCTTCTACTAGTTTGGAAGTTGTATGCTTATAACTTCTTTAAAAAAAGACTGTTGTAGAAACTACATCACTCACATTTTTACCATTTCTTTGTCCTCTCATGTTTCCTTAGAAGGTTTGTCGAAAAACACTTTTGTTTTGGGTTTGTCCGAATGTTTTTGTCCTTAATCTTGAAAGACATTTTCACTGAGTAGAGAATTTTAGGTTGTAGTTTTTTTCCCTTGGAACATTGGAGCTGTCATTTCACTCTCTTCTAGTTTCCATTGTTGCTTTTGAGAAATGGCTCTTGGTCCAACTGGTACTTCTTTGACAGTAGTCATTCCTTTTTCCTCTGGCTGATTTTAAGGCTTGTCTGTCTGGGCGTTCTGCACCCTCACTGTGCTGTGTCTGGCATTTATCTGTATTTATTCTGCCTGAGACTCTGGGCTTCTCGGTTGGTGTGTCTAGTTGGTTCTGCTCTATCCTCCCTGTCTGGAGCTTCCTTCAGGTTCTGGCCAGACTCTGGCAAGGCCTTCTGTTCTCTAGGAAGGTTATTTGTGGGAGTTCTTTGAGGCTTAGAACGAAGGGACATGTATCATGCCAGCAGAAACAGAAGGTAGATTTGCTGTGGGAAGCACAGTGCATTCTGAAACTTAAGGGGAATGATTTGGAATCATAGTTTCACAGGTCTGTTCCTAATCCCTTTGGGCCATATGGCTTTTAGAACTGCTTTTATTTATCTATTTTTATTTTTAGAAAGGTAATGTGGTGCCTGTATTATGTGACACCCTATAATTTAGCACATTGATTATTTTTGCAGTAAAGAATATGTATTGTCACTTTAAGAAGGATAAATACAGACCACAAGTAGTCTCTTATCAGTTCAGTTAAATTTCTACTGCCAAATGGGTTTTGGTGTCAATTTTAAGTTTTTTAAAAAATGTTTTGATGTCAACTATACCTCATTGAGGCTTTCTGAAGAAAAAAGTCTTTGGAGCTCTTTAAATTTCAAGACTGGATAAAGGCTGTGGCCTATGTATACTATTTTACTCATACGCTCTGTCCCTTTTGTGTGGTTATCAGGACACAGGTGGGAAGTATATCTCTCAGGCCTGATTGTTTTAGGTTTGGCCACATAGGCAGAGATAAAAGTGCTCTCACAGTGTGAATACTGTGTTATGTGCTTCCTTGTGTTGGGCTGGTTTTTAAAATAGGCTGAGACTCAAAACTGGTGATGTCCATAGTGGAGACCACCTATGATAGATTTGGTTATGGCGAAGGATAAAATATCTAAGTGGCTTTGTTTACGTGTTGTAGCAGTGTGAAGTTTAAAGGCCCAAAGAGCATCCCGGACTACTGGGACCCCTCCGCTCTGCCGGACCCAGGCTTTAAGGTAGGGAACTCACCTGGGGCTGGAGAAGGAGGGGTTCTATAGAGAGGGCGGTGTGGCCAGATTGCACTGCAAGGCTGTGACTCCAGAGGGTGGAGGGCAGAGTTGCAAGTAGGGTGTTTGTTTTTGTAGGCCTTGGGGATTTTAAGGCCATTGACTGCCTAGAGATGGCGTGGCTCTGAGGGAGCAGCTGTAGAGGGAGGGAGGGGAGTGAGCTGGGTGGTTTGCTAGAAAGGGCAGAAGTAAGGAATTGGCCTTGGCCAATATAAATCAGTTTTACTAAGGAAGAAAAGGAAAGTGAGGGGAACATTTGAGTAGGATGACGGACATTTATTTATTTATCTATTTTTGGTGTGGGGGGTTGAACCCAGGGTACTTAACCACTAAGCCACATCCCCAGCCCTTTTTTATATTTTATTTTGAGACAGGATCTCACTAAGTTGCTTAGGGCCTCACTAAGTTGCTGAGTCTGGCTGTGAACTTGGGATCCTCCCAAGTGGCTGGGATTACAGGTGTATGCCACCATGCCTGGCTGATGAGGGTACATTTAAAGGGGAAAGTACTAGATGCTAGAAAATGGGAGAATGGACAGTTCACTAGCTCAGTGCAGGCCTGCTCTCTGATGGAAGCAGTGTTGAACACAGTGGAGGACTCAGACTAAGGTCCTACACTTCCCCATCTATGTGGGACACACACTACATCTATGTGGTGACCGCTGACAGCTGACCCCCTGCTGAGCAAACAGGCTTTTCCAATATGATGAACTCTGTCCTGGGAGTACTTCTTTCTTGGAGCTCACACAGAGTTCAGGCAAACACCAGCAAGTGTAGGCAGCATGTGGAAGGGCTGGAGGAGTTCAGACACCTTCATTGTCAGCTCTTGTAGGCCGTGTAGTCCATCCTTTGTCTCTGGCCTGCATGAGATATGGAAGGACGTCCTGGGTATACCCAGAGTGGCTGGTTAGGTATCATGTGCCTGTCCTTCAGGCTGGTCTCACAGTGAACAAGAGGGAAATGACTCTAATTTGCAACGATCTCAGGCCTGGAGAGACCCCTCCCAAGGGAAGGGAGTGTGGTTGCCACTATCCAGTTAACTTACATCCCAGCAGCCTTGGGAGGGGATTCATCTGTATTTTGCACATATTAAAAGTATCATCCCCTTGCAGAGGATCATCCTGAGTTCTTCCTCAGAAGAGTATCAAAAGGTCTGGAACCTCTTCAACCGCACACTACCTTTCTACTTTGTTCAGAAGATCGAACGAGTCCAGAACCTGGCCCTGTGGGAAGTCTACCAGTGGTGTGTTGGGTTTACTGTTGGTGGGCTTGTGGCTCTGTCCCCTCATCTTGCTAGCTTCTTAGCAACAGGATTTTCCTGGGTCTCCAATAGTGCTAGGTATCTTGTCTCCTTATCCTCAGGACTTTGTGGTGACATGGCCCACTATGGAACTGAGGAAATGGAGGCTTCCCAGGCTTAGGTTTTGTTCCTGTCATAACTAGTAGCAAAGACTGCTCTCACCCTTGTCCATTCTGCCACCCTGAAGATTGGTGGGATGGGACAGGAGAGCCCACCCCTACTCTCAGCCCCAGAAACTTAAAGCTATGGCCACATAGCATAGTGGGTCATGGTAGAAGGGAGAAGTTTGGACCCCAACTGATGAACCGCCTCCCAGCTTTCCTGCACTTCCCAGCTTCCTCAGCTCAGTTCTGCTCAGGAGCAGGGTGGCTGTGCTTTCCTGGTGGTCTGCTTCTGGAACCTGGAACTAGAGGGAGGGAAAGTTTTCCTTCTGCTCCTTGCCAGGGCCTGTTCCACCTTCTTTCCTATTCCCTGGCCCACAGCAGGAGCCTCCCAGGCCTAGCCAGGGAAACCCACAACTAATTTGGTCGCATGATGCTTCTATTATCTAGACAAAATTCATTTCCATGGGTTTAATAGACTGTGTTTGGTGACTAGGACCCTATTCTCCAAATGCATCCTTCTGCAATTTTAGGCAAAAAGGGCAGATGCAGAAGCGAAATGAGGGGAAGGAGGTGGACGAGCGGCAGCTGTTCCATGGTACCAGCACCAACTTCGTGGACGCCATCTGCCAGCAGAACTTTGACTGGCGGGTCTGTGGTCTTCACGGCACCTCTTATGGCAAGGGTAAGGCGAGGGCAGCCTCCACAGCAGCGTGACTCGCCTTGCCTCAGGGCTGCCCGCTGGAGGGCATGAGGGGAGCCAACCTAGGTCCATGAGCCAGTCTAACCAGCAGTGGCCACCTGCCGGCTGAGGTAGTGCCCTGCCCTCTGTGAGGATGCTCTCTCTTGCTCTGCAGTATCCTGGCTGTCACTCCTCTGTGTATCACTCAGAGCTCAACCTAAGATGCGGCAGGGCAGCCCTTCCTAACTGGGATGTTACTTCCTGTGGAGTGGAGGCCCTGGGAGGTAGTGACAGAATAAGAGGAGGAGAGGGCACCTTTCTACCCTGATGAGGACACTGGACTGCACCTTTGTAATGTCATAGAAACCTGAAAACCTTAGATGCACTCACGTAAATGTCATTCTGGCTACTGCATGAGTTCTGCTTTCCTGTCTCTTAGTTATTTTTAAACTTTATTTGGAAATAATTTCATATTCAGGAAAGTTACAAGGAAAAAATATATGCAGGAATATATATATATATATATATATATATATATATATATATATATATACACATATATATAATCTCCTGCATACATTTTACCTTTTTTTTTTTTTACCTACATTCATCAGTTTTAACATATTACCATGTTGGTTTTATTATCGCCTACTCTTTTTTTGAACTGTTTGTAAGTGGGTGGCATATATCATATTCCTTCACCCTTTAACACTTCCTAAGAACAAGAAGGCTTGTCTTCTAGAACCACAGCATGGTTACCAAATTTAGAAATATAATAACCTGCAGTTCATATTTTATTCCCATCGATTATCCCTCAGGAAGCTTCAGTGTGATGTGGTGACTATTGCGGGGCCAAGATGGACAAGAGCCAGGGGTAGGTTTGTGAATTCCAAAATAGAAGTGGCAGCTTCCAGCCCAGGTTCCCATTTGACAAGGTTCATAGTTGGGCTGCTGGGGCCACAGAATGGTTCATAAATTGGATCTCATTCACTTTCCACACCAACCTTGTGAGGTTGGGTTGGGCAACCCTATTTTACAGCTGAGGAAACCGAGGTTCAGGAGTTACGTAGAGTGATGTGCGTAGAGACCTTTAGATTTTTGATGATTTCAGAACTGAAAGGAGTTTTCTTCGAGTTCGGTGAGCCCTCTGATGCCTTGCCACATGGAGGGATGTTGACATGCTGATACATGTCCCTTCATGAGGGGAAAGGTGAAAAGCTGGAGGGAGTGGGGAGAGAGATAGGGTGTCAAGAGAGCAGAGGCTGCTGGCGTCGCCCATTCCCACGATGACATCTACCAACAGGTTTCTACCTCCCCCCTTCTTGATTGTGGGCCTGTGCTCCCAGCGCCCAGCAGGGCCTGTGTGTGTCATTTCAGGGAGCTACTTTGCTCGCGATGCTGCGTATTCCCACCACTACAGCAAATCTGCCACGCAGACCCATACGATGTTCCTGGCCCGGGTGCTGGTGGGAGACTTCGTCAGGGGTAATGCCTCCTTCGTTCGTCCCCCTGCCAAGGAAGGCCAGAGCAGTGCTTTCTATGATAGCTGCGTGAACAGCATGTCTGACCCAACCATCTTCGTGGTCTTCGAGAAGCACCAGGTCTACCCTGAGTACCTCATCCAGTACTCCAGCTCCTCCAAGCCCCCTGCCACTGGCTCCTTCCTCGTTGCCCTGGGCTCCCTGTTTGGCAGCCGGCAGTGAGGGCGGCTGGGATGCTCCAGGCCTTTGCAGCTCATCTACCTTGGAAGAGCTGTTCAGGATGTTTTTCTTTTTAAACAAAACTTTTAATGAACTGTTGTTTAATGTTGACTTCTCAATGAAGTTAGAGTCTTAATCCCTTTCTGGTAACAGTTTTCCCTTTTAGGTCACTTTTGGGCTTGTTTGTGAACTTGCCAGAAGTGACTATAGGTGAGCACAAGTTTTGCTTTTTAATAATGTGGTAATATTGTATTTGTTACTCTTTGCTGACTGCTGCTTATTGGCATCAGGCACAGAGTTTATAGATACTATTTTATGGATTTGTTTTAACTGTTAAGAGTTTCTGTCTCTATAAGGATTCCATTTCTCAGGGTCTCGTGACCTCTGTTTTGCCTTGTGTCAGAGGCACTGTAGCTGTGTGGGGACGAATGGAGTGTGCGTGGGGGACCCAGGATAGGCCTAGTGCAGCTCTGTCAACTTCTGCCTTCAATCTGGCACCAACTCAGGCAGCTCTATGGCTGCTGCTCCTGGGTTCTGTTGTTGGTCGAGCTATGTCATGTTGTCAGAGCAAATGGCTCCTATGTGGTGTCATTGAGTCCCTGCTGGTTTTCCTTTGTCTTGACGGGATCAACAGCTGTCCAGAGGAAACATAGCCACCCTGGCAGGAGATGTAGATGAGTACCCCTGACCCTGGACCCGGCCTGTGAGTGCCCATACCTGTATCCCTTAAGCACATTGGACACCTCCAAGTGTGGGTTTTATGTCCCTATGACGTTGAATACCTGTGCTGCAAATGTCACGAAAGAGTATGGAAATAAAAGACTATTTATCTGAAATGGATGAAGACTGGAACTTATTCTTCAGTGTCTATTTATTGAACATCTGTTGGGTACCAGGTACTTTTCTGAGTTTTGGGGGATTGTTTTAGTTCTTTGGACTGCTATAATAAATTTCCATGGACTTTGAGTTTGTAAACAACAGACATTTATTGTTCACAACTCTGAAGTCTGCTAGTCTAAGGTCATGGTGCCTGCAGATTTGGTGTCTGGTGAGGACTCATTTCTCATAGGTGGCCCCTTCTCACTGTAACCTGGGGGGTAGGAGGGTCTCTCAGGCCTTTTATTTTAAAGGGCACTGATTCCATTCATGAGCACTCCACCTTCAGGACCTAATCACCTCATAAAACCCCACTGCCCAATACTGTCACCTTAGGGGTGAGGGATTAATGTATGGATTTTGGGAGAGAAACAAAATTCAGTCCCCAACTGGCCTACAGCAGAACTGTCAGTGACCTCAGGAGGGCTGTATACGGACTTAATCACAAAGCTGAAGGTTTGTGCTTCTTACCTGCTCGAACCCTTCCAAGACCTTAGGGGGGCCCTAGCAATATAGAGTCACATGATTGTGTGTTTTGGTAAAGTTTGTAAAATTACATATCTGTATTCCTTTATTTCCCCCACTCATAGAAATCTCAGCCCCACAAAACCTGGGTTCACTATTGATCCTGTGCATCATGGACACAGCGTGCTGTGGTTTTTGGGCATTGGCTGGTTCTGGCCCAGTTGGCAGAGGGGCTGGCAGCCTCCTAAGATAAGAGTACATTCCTGGCTTGGTGCTTCTGCTTAGTTGGTTTGTCCTGTGGTGTTCAGATCCAGGGCTAACTAGTTTCCCCATCTTTGCATTGTTGCAGTGATCTGAATAGGTAAGCCAAAGAGGAGCTGAGTTCAATGAGCAGAAAAACAAGCAGCAACTCAGCCTTGCTCACCAGCAGGGCCAGCCCCATGGCTACCTGTGGCATGATTCAGAGTCCCCAATATCCTTCCCTCACAACCTGACGAATCCTGAAGTTTCCTTCATTGCTTTTTGACTGAGTCATTGGTTACTGAGTCATCGGTTGCTGAGTCATCGTTTCAGTAGTAGGGGAGGGGCCCTGGAGAAACACCAGATGAGGTGCTTGCCCTAACATAAAGGCCTGACTGTAAAGGACTGCTCCTAGCTCCTTAACCATCTGGCTGTTCACAATGGGCGGTGGGGGTGGGGGTGAGGGGCGGGGAGTGGCCAGAGGAACAAGGTGGGAGGTGGTCATGTGCTCCAGAAAAGCTAAGTAAGCTGTGAAGGACAGAGGCCACTGGATTTGGTGACCTTTGAGAAAGCAAGTTAGAAAGAGTAACTGCTTGGACAAGGTCCACGGAGACAAGCTGGTGGGGCAGGGAAGCTGTTTCTGTGGGTGCTCCAAGGGGTGGCATTGTGATGGAAAGGAGCCAGAATGCCTGCAGCTCTTAGATGTCTGGTACCAAGGCGCAGGGGGATCCAGGCAGAGTCGTGTGGTGGGAGTTGGTCCTGGTGTTCATGAGGACGAGGTTGGGATGCAGTGAAGTCTGAAGGAGTACCCGACCGGCGTGGTGCTGCTGTTCCCTGCCCCACGATAGATGGTGGGCTTGAACTGAGGGCTTTGAGCAGGGTTAGGGATGATGGGGTTTAAACAGTGGAAGGACTGGGAGTTCAAGGGTTCTGGCATACTGAGGGAGTGTGCAGATGGTGACCACCTAGACACGGAAGGTGAGGGAGGCCAGATGGAGCGGACGGGCTGGGGGCGCAGGGCCGGAGCTGCAGGTGGTAGGGACTGTGCTCCCAGGAGGAAGCTGGGTGCTCAGTCGGCTGACCTGCAGGTGGGTTCTGTGGTGGCAGGGTGCTAGGGGGTAGGGGGCCAGGCTGGACAGTAAGAGAGCCAGGTGGGTCCTTGGGAGTATGTGATTTTCTTCAGTGAGTCTGAGTCCCAGGACCAGGCACTGTAGAGTCTGGGTGACCCAGAAAAGATAGTAACAGCAAGGGTGTAGAGGGGGTCATGTGGTCAGTCTGGCCTGGACCTCCAGAACTGGGGCAGTGCAGCAGTGTGGCTTAAGAGGACTGGGGCAGCACAGGGAGCCAGGCTGCCTTCTTTGTTTTTGTACTGGGAATCAAACCCAGGGGCTCTTCACTGAGCCATGTCCCCAGCCCTTTTTGCATTTTGTTTTGAGACAGTGTCTTGCCAAGTTGCTTAGGGTCTTGCTAAGTTGCTGAACCTGGCTTTGAACTGGTGAATCTCCTGCCTCAGCCTCCTGAGCCACTGGGGTTACAGGCGTGTGCCACGGTGCCCTGACTTAGGGGCTGCCTTCCTTTCTTTATGGAAGCCAGAGAGAAGGGGGCCTCTGAGGAAGCTTGCAGGGGCACATGAGGGACTCTCGGGCTCCTGCCAAGGCTGTTCACTGTTTCAGTTCAGTCCCTTCAGGCTGCTCAGATATCAAATAGAGGAGCTCTCCTGTTTCACACGCGAGAAGACCGAGGCACAGGACCACGCACCTCTGGGGGCAGAACTGGCATTCAGTTGGCTAGTGCTTTGCTGAATGTGACCTCGCTAACACAATCATTATTTTTACTAAAATTCACCTCTATATTTTAATGTCTTGATTAAAATTAAAAGATTGGATGCCTTTAAGGACATTTCAGCCCACATTGTTTTTTTGCCTGTAGAAACTTATTATAGAGTTGGTATGACCCTACCCAGGGTCAAAGCATAATAGAGCTTTGGTGTGGTTTTGAATTTGAGCATATGTGAACATGATTCATTCTCTAAAACCGCGCAATACATGAGACACTGGAAAAGCCCTGTGCTAGTGCCATCAGGCCAGGCTCACCTGAGGGTCAGTGCATATGCTGCACTGTAGAACCTTCCAGGCCGAGGTCAGGACTTCCTTAAAACACCACGTTCTCAGTTACTTTGCCAAAAGTATGTTTCCACTTACTTATCCACAATCTTCTCTTAGATCAGTGGTTTAAACCCCGTCTGGCAGCATCAAAACCAAGTGCAACAAATGTTTATTAAGCACGTAGGAAATACCTCATGAATAATCTCCTTTAATTTGTGTACCAGGCACCCTCTCAGTCATGCCAGATGTGTTTTAAAACATTGGCACTTCCATGGAGGATTTTTGTAAACTCAGGGGTGCCCTTATAACACCAGTTTGCAGATACTGTAGCCATGAGGTGCTCCTTCCTCTCCCAGTAACCCAGTGTCAGCGGGATACAATCTTGATGTAGACACCATTTTTTGGGCCCAAGGCAGATTTGGATTCTAGCTGCAGTGGAACCTAAAATAGAGGAAATTAAGATATTTGTCAGAGTTAGCTATCAGTGGGAAGAGTTCCTCGGAACTGGGCCGGAAGCAGGACCTGTGAGAGTTCCTTGAGATTAACAAACCTGCCTCTCGTGGCCTGGCATGGGGCCCAGCAGCACACCACTAATAACATTTTAAAAACGTCTCCTTTTCCTAGCGTACCAAGTGCCACAGATGACGAGCATATCAGGCCCTTCACTTACCCACCCAAGAAATCTAGGTAAGGTGCAGTAGCCTCCCACTTTTCAAATGACAAAATGGAATTTCAGGGACGTCCAAGGTCACATGACTAGAAAATAGAGAGCTAAGTCTTCCACTACTCTTGCTATCTCTGCTGTTCCCTCACATCTCACTGCCCTCTTTGAGGATGGTGGCTTCAGGTTGTTCTCTGTTCACCCATGCTGTGGCCTGGCCTCCTCATGTTCGTGAAACTTTGCTGTCTAACCTTTCAAAAGCAGAGGCCATGATGGATTGGAGCTTCGAAACCCAAAGAACTACTGAAGAAGCTAGTTTTCCCCAGAGTGTGTGTAAAGTGGTGGTTCAGTGGCCGATGTGAACCTCAGAGCAAAGAAGGATCCCCTGGGTTTCAGTGCTGGGACCCCAGCTCGGCCTGTTCAGATGCCTTTGAGGACTGTGTCAGACTGGAGAAAGGGCGTGCCAGGAGGGAAGATGGTCTGCACCTGGGCAGTGAGCACACAAATACGGTCATGCAAGAGACTGAGGTTTTGATTTGATCTGAATACTGAGATCATAAGTAGCCATACGTGGCTGGAGGCACAGCACTGGTCTAGGCAAACTTGAAACAGGAGTTCGGAAAATGGAGAGGTGGTTGGGGCAGGCAGAATCAGAGAGGGCTTCCTGGAAGAACTCCCCTGGGTGGGACTTTTTAGAGGAGGTAGGAGGGATGGTGTTCAAGGTGGGGGCAGCAGTAGGAGTAGGTAAGGCAGCGGGCGAAACGCTCTTGCAGTGGGAAGTTGGGGTGGGGACTACGAGGTGGGCGGTGGGCTCAGGCTCACCTTTAGTTCAGGTTGAGTTAGAATGGATTCCAAATGGATCCAGCAGGCCCTGGGGTCTTCCTGGCTCGTTCTTTTTCTTTATTGTACTCAAAAAATATATATGTGTGTATGTATATATATTAGTTGTTGGTGGACTTTTTATTCATTCATTTATGGTGCTGAGAATCGAACCCAGTACCTCACACATGCTAGGCAAGCACTCTACCACTGAGCCTCAGCACCAGTCCTCTTGGCTGGTTTCGAGCTGAGGGGTGCAAGGTGTGAGTAGTATTTTTGGACATTAGTCTGGACATTTGAGTCTGAAAAGCCCCCAAAAGGAAGTAATTGACCCTGGACAGCTGAGGCCGTCAGAGGCCCCGTTCCTCTGCCCTTCCTCTGTTTGACCCCTTGCTTGTTCCAGCCTTACTGTCAGCCCTCTGGATATTCCCATTGCAGTGCCTCAGTCTTTGTGTACCTCAGGACCTTCCCAGCCCCTTTGTCACAGGCACTGCCAGTCTCTGAATCTAGAACTGTCATCCTCTGTTCCAGTGTCCTTATCGGTCCCCTCACACCTCCTGTTCAGGTCTGCAGCCATGCCGAAGGGTTCTTGGTGGCAGGAGCACGTGTGCTGAGAGTGACAGTCGGTTGTGCAGGGAGGCAGCTGGAAGCCATGCTGGAGGACTTGGGAGTGAGAAGGATCTGGGTTTGAACCCACCTTCTTTTTGGCCAGTCACACATTCGTTACTGACATTTGTTGAATGAATGAGAAAGCACCTGCCATGCCTGTCATTTAGCTGGACACTGGCAGACCCAACAATGAGCACAGTAGGGTTGTTCCCTGCCCTTACTGAGTGTGTAGTCCAGTTATGTGACCTCAGGAAAGTTACTTAACCTCTCTGAACTTGGTTCCTCTTTTAAAGAATGGGAATAATAAAACCTACCATGAAAGGTGATGACTTAGAGTCCCTGGCCACCTCTGGGCCTAGGGTGTGTGGTGTGAGGGAGGCAGGGATGGGAGGTCCCAGATGAGTGAGGGCAATGTCTGTGAGCCTCGCTGGGACTTCAGGAGTGAAGGTATATGTTGTTGGGGAATGTGTGTCCCCACATGTGACCAGGACTGAACTGAGGCAGTAGGGGACAGGAGAGCGATCATCTGTACAATGGGGAGGGGAGCATCCTCCAAGGAACTGAAACCCTCTGCTTCCCATCCATGCAGAGAGGACTGGGAGGGGTCCAGGGAACCAGAGGGGAGGTCCCCTGCCTCTGCAGGACAAGCCACGCACCGCGAACCCTTCAAGGCGGCACGTTTCCCAGCCACGCACACCGTCTCTGGCTTCTCTGCTGGAGAGGGAAGAGCTGCAGGGACATGAGGCCCGGCCCTGGTGACAGAGCAGTGGTCACACTGGTGCGAGCTTCATGGGGCCACTGGACAGGGCTCTGGTCCAGGCACAAGTGTTAATTCACAGACCTTCACTTGGAAAGGTGGAGGGTATTTTTCTCATCATCCCCTTTTACAGCTCAAGAAACTGAGGCCCAGGGAGGTTAAGGAGCCAGTCCCAGCCCTCACACAGCCCGAGGCCACTGACTCGCCGTGGTGCGGAGAACTGGGGTGACCCTCTCCCCAGAGCGAAGGCCCTCACCTGAGTCTCGCTGCAGGCTTCGAAGCGGAACTCGCTCAGCACGCGGAGCAGTGTCAGCTTGACCTCCAGCAGCCCCAGCCGCACCCCGAGGCAGCTCCGGGGACCGGCCCCGAAGGGCAGGTATGTGAAGGGCTGCCGCTGCTGCTGGGCCTCTGCTGTGAACCTGAAGGTCAGTGTGAAGGTCAGTGATGGCCTGAATCCTGCTCCCTTCTGCCTGCAGCCCCTCCTTCTCCTGAGCAACCCTTAATCTTAGCCTCCATTCCCCCAGGTAGGCATTTCCCCCTCAGGGTTTCTGTAGAACTGTCCCTAAGGCTCTGGGAACTACATGAATGCCAGGTGCTAATGCCCAACCTGGGGCTCGGTGATCACAGCCCTGCCTGAGCCAGAGGATGACGAGGCATCAGCATTTCCTTCCTCATAAGTCCCTGGAGGCCACAGCCACCCTGCTCTGTACAGCCCTCCCAGGGTCTGGGTCCTGCTGTCCCAACTGCCTCCCCCACCCACACCGTTGGCCTGAGCACCCGAAACTTGAATCACTGGGAGTTACGATATTTGAACACCAGAGGTCCTTCCTTGGAGTTTCCGAATCTGCTACCAAATTGCTGCATTTGCCAGGCGTGCTGTGCCAGTGGAGTCAGGGGACCATCACCATTTCGTAATAGCCAGCTTACTTCTTGCTACCTCTGGACTTGGGGCGCTATGAACCCTGCAGGTGCTCTTGGTATTTCTTGGTCTTTAACTGAATTTCTAGGACCTGCTAAGCTATGGGACATAATTTCTCTAGATCCCACTGCCCAGGGTTTCCCAGGGGCCCTGTTGTACAGTTGGGCTGGGTTCAGCTGGAACCATTAGAGGTGAAGACACAATGGCTGCCTGGCCAGCCCTGCCCTGGCAGGTCACAAAGGAAGGGCTAGTGATTGATCCTGATGCGGGGCAGGGTGTGGAAGCCTGCTTGGGCATTTTAAATCACAGAGCCTGGAAATGAAATTAGATAATGGACCAAATCTATGTCAGCGAAGGGAGGAGGATCCAGGTCTCATGAATTTAGATGGCAGGGAAGTTTAGCCGACACTATGGACTTGTATTGAAATGGCTCTGTTGTCTTCCAGCGCACACTCAAAATACAACGCTGCATCCCGTGTCCTGCTTGAACAAATAGAAAATATCGTTGTTTACATGCATTGCTGCTGAATGCTAAATCTTTGGATTCCACTTGGGATGTGTTAAGATGATATAAGTGAAATCTGAATTGTCATGACCTTTGACTCTTTGGGGAACAACTGCCTGTACCTCTGTCATCTCCACTGAGGAATCTCAGTCCCGACACTCACATCCCTCAGGGCCCATTTAACAGGCAGCACTCACCTCTCCGGGTCGAAGGTCTCAGGGTGTGGCCAGTACTCGGGGTCGTGGTGCAGGGCACCCACCGCTGTCTCCAGCACCGCGCCCGCGGGGATGCGCTGCCCCAGCACCTTGCAGTCCTGCGCTGCCTCCCGCGTGAACCTGCAGAGACGGGCAAGAGAGTTCGCAGGTGGGTGGGCTGCAGCAGATGGCGGGCCCAGTGTGGGGTGGAACAAGGCAGGGGAACCAGGCCCAGCACCCTTTGCAGGGTGTCCAGATGGTGACCAAACCCCCACCCCTGAGCCCGCTACTGCCCAGGAGCCAGTCTGCAGGCCCCTTAGATGTACCTGGCCTTTGCTGAAAACACCCACAGCCGCCCCTTTATCCATCCGTCCAGGAAGCAGTGGAGCACCCTCTGTGCGCCTGGTATTGGGGGTGCAGAGTGCCTCCCGAGGCCTTGTTCCCGGCAGAGGCCTGGAGGGTAGTTCCCGGTTCCTTCCTTTCTTGTCTTCCCTCTCAGCTTCTTCCGACTGCCCTCTCTCACCCTCTTGCTTCCTCTCCTCCCATTTCACTGCCTGGCCCTGCCGTCCAGCTTCTGTCCCTCCCTCCCACAGACTGTCCTCATGCAGAGATCTCCAAAGACCATCTGATGGACACTCTTCCGGCTTCCTCTTCCTTGGCCTCCTTGCACCTTCCTTTGCCTTGATTTTTGTTTGCTATGATTTAGATGTGCTGTCCCCGGAAAGCTCACGTGTGAGACAATGCAAGAAAGTTTAGAGGAGAAATGATTGGGTTATAGTCAGGAATTAATCCCTGCTGGGATGAACTGAACTGGTAGGTGTGGCTGGAGGAGGTGGGAATTGGAGCGGGGCTATGGGTATATATTTTGTATCTGGAGAGTGGAGTCTCTCTGCTTTCCAATCATCATGTGAGCTGCTTCCTCCACCACAATCTTGCGCCATGATGTTCAACCTCACCTTGAACCCTGAGAAATGGAACCAGCCTTCTATGGACTAAGACCTTTGAAATGGTGAGCCCTCAAATAAATTTTTCCTCCTCTAAAATTGTTCTGGTCAGATCTTTTAGTCACAGCAGTGAAAAAGCTGACTAAAACATTGTTTTTCTTTGGAAATAATTTTGACGTTGCAGAAAAACTGAAGAATAGGTGGCACACACCTGTAATTCCAGTGGCTCAGGAGGCTAAGGCAGGAGGATCACCAGTTCGAAACCAGTCTCAGCAAAAGCGAGGTGCTAAGCAACTCAGTGAGACCCTGTCTCTAAATAAAATACAAAATAGGACTGGGGATGTGGCTCAGTGGTCGAGTGCCCCTGAGTTCAATCCCCAATACAAAACAAAACAAAACAAAATAAAAAAACAAAGAATACTAGATAGGATTACCTATATATCCTTTGCCCAGATTTATCTACTGTTTAATGCTACTGGTAATATTTTGTTCCATTTGCTTACCTCTTCCTCTTCCTCCTCCTCCTCCTTCCTTTCCATTTCCTCCTTTTTCTCCTCCTCCTTCCTCCTTCCTCCTCCTCCTTCCTTTCCATCTCCTCCTACTTCTCCTTCCTCCTCTTTCTCCTCCTCCTCCTTCCTTTCCATCTCCTCCTCCTCTGTCTTTCATACTCAAGACCCTCTGCTCGTGCCCCTTGACTTTTGGTGGCATTACTTGCTTTGGTTTTCCTCCTGCATGGCTGGAGTCCCTCCCCTCACTCTCATTGGCAAGTTCCTCTGCATCCTTCAACCTCATGTCTGATGTTTCCCGGGATGTCACCCACACTCAGGGCTTCTGCTATATCCTGAGGCACCCCCAGCCCCAAACCAAACCTCAGGCTCTTATTTCCAACCGCAGATTAGACCTCTCCCCTGGGCTGTTGCGCAGGCTTCTCCAGGTGGAGGTGAGCAGAGCAGTTACAACAGCCGCCTGTCTCTCACACAACGCTTCTGGACTCTTCCCTTCCGGCACCTTTACCACTAGGCTTGCTCAGTGGACTGTGTCCTCCTTGACGGAGAGCCTGGTCTTTTCTCTACCAGTCCAGTCAACAAGAGTGGTCTCTGTGGCCTGCCAGTCTTGTTGGGAAAGGGCAGGGGAGAGGGAGCTGGGCAGGGGTCCCAGTGTCTGAGGCTGTGTGGCCCCAGAGTGGAGACAAGTCAAAGTTAGTGGCTAGTGAAGCTTATAGCTGAATGTCAAATTCAGTGGGTGTGATGGAGCCATGAATAGAAGAAAGCAGGAGACCAGAACCCGGGAAGACTGGGAGCGGTTGGGGATGCAGTGAGAGCTGGTTTGGGACGAGCAGTTGGGGTTAAGGCCTGAAGCAGGTTGGGGTATTGGGGCCACTTCGGCTATGTTGAGGGCTGAGCCGAGGGTCTGTGTACATAGCTCCCAGGGCTGGTGAGACTGTGCCCCAGTGTGACTGCTGAAGCCAGTGTGGCTTCTGAGTTTCCTGAGTTTGGATCCAGTGCCTAAGTTTGGGCCTCCTCCATGAGCCTGCCTGCGAGGGCCCTTTTTGGCTCCTGGAGGGTTCTGTTGTCCTTGTTTCACCTCCGCTTCTTACGACAAGCACCCATTACCCAAGATCACTGGAGCATGTCTGTTCCTGGCATCTCGGAAACCTAACCCAGCTCTCAAGGATGCTTTGGCTTGCTGGACACGGACCAGAGATGCACATGAGAATTGGGCCTGTGATTCTGGAGTAGCATAACTTCACTCTTGGGGCTGAGCATTGCTACCACCTGGGTCCAAGTGGCTTTCTGACTCTCCCAGAAAATTCTTGCACAGGAAGATAAGACACTAAACCAAGAAATAACTCTGTTGTTTGCTTTAGAAAGTAAAGCAAACTCATTTATCTGGGCAAACAGTTTTCCTATCAAAACGATAGATTGCTCACTTGAGATAAAACAGAAGAGTGTCAACTATCAAGCCTCCCTTCAAGATCCTCAGCTACCTAGAGCCACCAGCTCCTAAACTGGGGTGTCCTAGACTCAGCCCCATTTCAATCATTTCCACCTTAAGCCTCTGGAGTCCTGACTCCAAACCCTGTAAATACCCCTGTTCTGAGGTCCTATTAAATGAATAAGCTGTTACACTTTAAATCTAGGAGCAATCTTCTAGAAACAAAAGTAAAGATGGAAAGCTGAAGAACCTCCCATTTCCTCAGATCGGGTTACAAAATGGAGAATTCCGGATTGTCGGTGTTTAGCACAAGCTTCCAAGAGTTCTAGCCATAGTTTGAATTTTAAAGGATGGGACGAAGACTTTAGGACAAGGGCAGAGTCACAGCCACAAGCTGCTTCTTATCACACTCCCCCTTCCCACCTGCCCACCCTCTTCCCAGCCACTTATGGGACTATGTTGTTAGAAGTTTCTTTCTGACTTCAACACCAGCCCCCTTACCGGGCCTGGACCACAGTAAGGAGACAAAGCCTACCTCCTCAGCTTGGGTCTCTTATAGGAGGGCTGATGGTGGTGCCAGTCACAGCCCATGTCAAGGCTTGTTACGACTCCAAGACACCTGCCTTTGTAGAAAAGGCCTGTTTCCCCAACCTGACTGGAATCCCAGGGTGCGCATGCCCCCACCAGAGCTTACCCCTGTTCATTTCTGTGCCATCCCAACCCCCATGTACCTGGAATCAATGGAAAATACTCTGCATATTAATCCCTAAACAGGGCTTGAGGGTGTCTTGACTATAACAACCTCAAAGCACTTGTTGGCTACTATGATAATTCTGGAATGTTCTAATGCCAGAACTGATCCTGGTGAGGTTTTATTTACTCATTTATTTATTTACTTATTATTTTATTGGGGTAAGATACACATAACATAAAACCTGTCATTTGAACCTCATTTTTGGTACTGGGGATTGAACCCTGGGACACTTAACCGCGGTGCCACATCCCCAACCCTTTTAATACTTTATTTAGAGACAGGGTCTTGCTGAGTTGCTAAGTGCCTTGCTAATCTGCTGAGGCTGGCTTTGAATTTGCAGTCCTCCTGCCTCAGCCTCCCAAACCGCTGGGATTACGGGTGTGCTCCACCGTGCCTGGCTCATTTGAACCATTTTAACTTTAATGTCACAATTCTGTGACATTAAGTACATGCATATTGGGCCACCATTACTGCCAGATGTTTTTCATCTTCCTGAGGGGGACTGTCCCCATTAGCCACTGACCTCCTCCCCGGCCCCCAGCTCCTGGCCTCCACCATCCTGCTTCCTGTCTCTGTGAATGGATAGCTCTGGATAAGTCCTGGTGAGGTTTTACCTAAAGGAAATTTGGGTTCCCCATCATCTGCCTTTCTGGGGATAACTGCTTTTGCTGGAGAAGAAAAGGTCTGTTCCAGTTGTTTGCCATGCCTGAGGGCATAATGCCATTTGTTTTATTTTTAGAGTAGACTATGTGAGTTTGCGTAGGAGCCTAACATTTTTGGAAGAATGCTTTGATTTGTACCATTGTCTTCTCAAGGGACTTGGACCCAGGCAAAAGGCTGCCAGTGGCGGGGGTGGCTTTCCTTTGAATCCTTCTTTATTTTAATTTTTTAAAAGTATAAGCATGTTATTTTGGTAATATAATTACTTCAAAAATTAAAAAAATAATTCTATGCTGGCTTTTACTTCAAGTTCCCCTACCCCCAGCCCTTTTTATTTTTTATTTTGAGACAGGGTCTTTAAGTTACTGAGACTGGCCTTGAACTTGGAATCCTCCTGCCTCAGCCTCCTGAGTAGCTGGGATTATAGGTGTCCCCAGCTTCCATAAATACCTTAGACAAAATGTTCTTATTACACTAGTTCTGATGATACCCTGCGCCTGCTCACGAAAGAAACTTAAGAGGCACCGTGAGGCTCCCCTCTCTGTTCACCTCTGCTTTAAGTTCCGAGGCCAGGCCGTGGACCCCATTCAGATCCTGGGGTACTCATGCATGAGCATGTGCCTGGGCTGGTAGCAAGCACCCCCACTAAGACCTGGGCAGGGTCTGGTGAGGTTGTAGGTGTCCCGAAGTGGGCAAAACAGGCCATACCCTGGCAGCTGTGCTTTCTCATCTTTACCAGAATCAGCTTCGATCCCTGGAGGCTGGCAAGTAGGCTCCACCTTTCCTGGGTGGCTGGGTCTCCTGCCTGGCTAGGTAGGCCTTACAAGAGGCCAGCAAAGTTGGCTGAGCTGTACTTCACAGAAGCCCAGATTCATTCATAACACAACCAGGAATGGTCACGTTTTCCACAGGGTCCTCCTGAGTTTCCTCTCTGGGTAAGTGAAGCTGGCAGAGCTCGTGAGAAGTCACCATGCTTTTCTGGGAGGGAGTAAAATAAAACAAAATGCTCACTGTCCCCATATCCCCCTAAATCCTTAGCTTGGGCTGATGCTGGGGTCACACTGCCTCGCCTCGCGTCTGCTGCTGGGTGAGCGAGCGCCCGCCCTCAGAGCTGCCTGAAAGCTGGCCTGGAGCCAGGTCCAGCACCTCCCTCCCCCTCCACAGCCCTCATGCGGTAGCGGCCTGGAGGTGCTGCGCTTCCATGTCTGTTTTTCTGGAGCTTCCCCGCACTCCAATGGGGCCAGCAGAGCCGGTGTCATGGGGGAGAGAAGCCCAGAGCTGGTGTGGGGCTTTCCCAAGTTCACACAGCGGACCAGCGCAGCTCCAGGGCTACCTTGGCGCTCCCTTTATGCCAGTATTAGGCTGTTCCAGACTCCAGGCACATTTATGGGGCAACTTTAGCCAATCCACTCAGATTCTGTAGTTCCTGTCCTGTCCTCAACTGAGATCACGGGCAACCTGGTCCCCAGAGCAATGACTGTACGGAGTGACTCTTTATTAAGGGGTCACCAGGAGAACTGACCGCAGCGTTTGAGTGTCACTGTGCCTGTCCAGGTTGGTTTCTATTTTGGAGGCTGTTCACTTTGTTCTTTAACATGCCACTTGGAAGAGGTCTCATGGGGTGATTCTTGATTGAGTTTAGATCCAGGAAATAGTGTGTCTTTTGATCAGTTTGTAACTTTCCTCCCACCAGGGAGCATAGCTCAGCTGGTTCCCCTCTCTGCCAGGAACTTCAGCCACCACGCAGAGGTCTGACCCCAGTTATCCGCCAGCTCTGAGCCCGTAAGGGCCTTTGAAGCAGACTTGTTCAGCTTTATCACTTTGTCTTTTGTTTTGAACTTCATTTTAATGTGCATACCACTACCACAGTCCCCTTGAAAGCAAGCTGGGTATAAGTCATGAAGAAGGAGACAGATAGGGAGGAGGAGGAGGAGGAGAGATTGCACAGTAGTTTGCTTGAGGGTCCCAAGGAAGTCAATAAAGGGTCACAGAATCAGGTCTTAATGCTGGTGTCAGGAGAGCCCCTGAGTTGCTGGCCTCCATACTGAGAGCCCTGCCTTGCTTCTGTGAGACTCTGTGTTTGCTTCTGGACTTGAACATCTTGTATGATATCTGCAGTCACACTCTTTGTAATGTTTTTGGTTTGAAACATCATTTTGAGATACCCTCAAATCTTCCACATTTCCTTTTTTAAAATGGCAAAAGGTATCTCCATATGGTCTCTGTGGTATACTAATTCATAGAAGTGCTGGCTGGAATTTATGAGATACCATTAAATGCTCTGTGCTGCTTCTGTTTCTAGAACCCTGGCCATAGTTTCTCAGCTTTTGAAGGCTTGGGACTCAGGTTAAGATGTCCTTCTCCTAGGGGAGCCCCATGTGGGGAAATTTGAAACAGATTGGATTCCTATTCTCAGGGCACTTGCAGGTTGGCGTGACTGTACATTAGTGACATGTGGAGTGGTAAAAATACGTCCAAGAATATAATATGAAGGACCCTTACTGCTAAAAGTGCAGGGAGGAGAGGCGGGGCACCAGGTGGGGGCTGCAGTCAGATGTTGTTGGCTGGGCAGTCTTGTGTAGGAGCTCCAAGGATGGAATTGGCAGGATCCGTTGGACACCTGGGGAGGAGCATCCCCCGCCATGGATGGTCCCCTACTAAATGTTGTCCCCAAGGACAGGGACTTGGATCTGCTTTGTACACAGGCTGATTTCCCAGTGCTTGGCAAAGTAGATACTCAGGAACGCTTGTTGAATGAATAACTGATTAGACAGGGGCAATGGCAGACTCCACCAAAGGCAGGCCTCCAAAGAGACTGGCTGGAGTTGGGGAAGGCCACGTGAAGGAAAGACTGGTGATGCTTCAAGGAGGTGAACCCAGCAGAATGGGCCAGAAACCCGGGCCATTGTGCCTGGTGTCACAGGATACAAAGGCACCCAGGACTCAGACTCTGTCACCCAGGAGCACATGTGATAGCACAGGAGGACCAGTGAGGGCTCCAAACAGCAGTGCCGAAGGGGCCCAGAGGTGCGGGGCAGGGTGGGGGTGGTGTGCCTACCTGAACGCCGGCGGGTACATCCTCAGGGTCTCTGCGATCACCATGTCCAGATAGGGCAGGCCTTCCTGGAGGCTGCGGTACCCAGGGGCCCTCTGATGCAGGGTGGGGACAAAGGAAGAAGTTTCTGTTACCGGGCGCCTCCAGCACTCGTCTCTTCCCTGGTCGTCAGAGTTCTCTCCAACCTTAGCAAACACTTGAGTGAAAAACCCACGAGAGGAGAAGTAGGTGCACCCAGCTGGCAGCAGACCAGAGCTAGACATTAAAGATGAGCAGGTGCAGCCTTGGACTGGGGGTCTCTAAGCGTAACAGAGGAATTTTGTTCTAAAACTACAGCAGCAGTCGCATTTATTAAGATCTGCTGATGTGGCTGAGTTCAGCACATCCACTACCCCCTTAATCCTCGCAGCCAGCCGGGAGGAGGCTGTTTTCCCAGTTCTTTTCATAAGAAAACCAAGGCTCAGAGAAGCTGTCCCATGAATAGAAAGTAGTGCATCGCAAAGTTAGAAGCCAAATAATGAAATAGAATAGTAAGATGCAACATCGATAAAGGAGTAATTGTAACAAAACCCCAGAGAGCTATTATGAATCTGTAAGAAAAGAACTCGCTAGAAAAGTCATTGAAAGGATGAGCATAGGCAAGTGCAAGGAATACCAGTGGTCATGGTGAGAAACCGGAACACTGAGATCCAGATTTTCACACAGCAGATTAGGGCAAGTAGGGAAGTACTGATGGGGTTCGGGGGCTCCGGTGTTGGGGGATCCTAGCATCCCTCCCGGTTCTCACCCACAGTCAAAGAGGAGGGAGGGAGGGTGGTGAGCAGGATGTGGGCATGCCCCGGGCTGGGCGGGTCAGGGTGGAGGCCCAGGAAGTTCATCCACTGCTCTAAGAAAGGATTTCCCGACTCTCCCAGCCTCTCGCCACACTCCCCCAGGGGCGAAGTGAGGTGTCTGGTTGGTGGGTCAGTTAACAACACTAATCCAGGAAGAATCCCCACTGTGGGGAAGGCTTTCTTCTGTCCCCTCCCCTCCCCGGACATCAGGAGATAGTCCTCCTGGACAAGTCTATTCTGTTGCCACCACTTCCAGGGATGGGTGGATGGGCTCCGGTGGCCTCAGTTCGCCTGCAGGCGGAGCCACGCACAACCGGGGAGCCACCAAGTGGCTTGATCTCCCAGTGACTTCACTGGGGCAGTAGCAGCACTGTTGCCTGGGAAACCGTTAGAAATGCAGAGAAGGTAGAAGGGAGAGTGGTGGCAGATGGGGCAGGGCCAGGACTCGTGGAGTCTTGAAGTCCCTGGTAAATATTTTAGCCAATCTATCATGGTGTACACCATGATAGATTGGCTAAAATATACCTATATACCTATATATCATGGCGTATACTGTTCAATATCATGCCGCCAATCATGATGCCCCCTGGGTCAAGTTCCAGAATACATGTAGTTTAATCCCAGGTCTGTATGTTCGTGGGTTTGGAAGTTAAGTGAGATATTTGCAGTTTGTGATAAAAAATAACAATGTTGGGTTTGCCCCGTCCTCTCTCATCTCATCTCTGGGTATTCTTCCTTCCTTAGGGTCACACACCTTCATACCTCACCTCCCATTTCCATTGCAAGCCATCAGCGCTGCCACCTGAGTGCTGAGCAGTGGGAAGGGCCCTGTGCTTGGGGTCTAATGCCCTGTGGGGTGCTGCCTTATTAACTAATAACTGCCTAATTACTTGATTTTTTTTTTTTTTTGCTACCAGGGATTGAACCCAGGGGTGCTTAACCATTGAACCACATCCCCAGCCCTTTTTTTATATTTTATTTAGGGACAGGGTCTCACTAAGTTGCTTAGGGCCTGGCTAGGTTGCTGAGGCTGGTTTTGAACTTGCCATCCTCCAGCCTCAGCCTCCTGAGCCGCTGGGATGATAGGCGTGCGCCACCTCACCTGGCATAACTTTATATTTGAGTAAGGAGAGCGGGAGGGGACACCAGAATATGTGCTGGGGTTGGCTGGTCCCACCTCTCGCTGCCTTCCTTGGTGAGTTCCCAGCTGCCTTCTGTCTCCTAAACCCTGGACTCCTCAGCCCAACCTCTGCTCCCTGCCCTGCCCTGTGGCTGCTGTTGACTCTGCCCCCAGCAGGGGCCTGGGCACAGGCACAGGGAGAGTTGGGATGGGGATCACGAACCTCAATGTCTTGAATTGGCATAGTGGTGGTTGTCCCTGCCCCAGGCTGGCAGAGCATTGTGTAAGTGGCAGGACTGACCAGAGACTACATCTCAAGGAAGCAAGACCTGCCCAACCCTAGTCTGGGAACCAATTATGTCCCAGCACATAGATTTAAGTACCCTTGGAGGTTGCAGTCTGCTGTGGCTGGAGAGCACTGTGGGAAGGGGATACATCTGGATTGACTTTCCTAGACTGTCCCCAGCTGGGCCTTGGTGCATGGGTGTAGTGGCTGGCAGGACCCTCCAATCCCTGTGAAGGTCTGGACTCTACCAGCACAGCCAGTATGCCCAGGCCTGAAGGAGCACCCCTTGGTGGTGTGGGGGCCACCCTCTCTTCCTTTCTCCATCACCATGAGTTTGGTTGGTGTTTGTGTCTTTGAGCCAGTAAGTTCACGAAATACAGATTGTGTGATTTCAGCGATTCTGCATGTGACTTACATCCTCTGATTTTACATTGAAAACTGGCTTTGCATGATATAAAGATGAATGGCAAAATGCATGCATATAATTTAAAATTTAGATTTTCCTTTACCTAGAATGACATTAAATAGAAAATAAAAACCACTGTTTAACAAGTGGAGAAAGAGACCACAGAAGCAAGGGAGAAGGTTTGCACGTACCATTAGTGGCACTTCCTCCTGCTTTCTGAATAAAGGGCCTCATGTTTTCACTTTGCTTAGGAAGCTATTAGTCAGCCTTGCTGTCTGCGATTGACCAACGAGAAAAGAAAAAAGGAGCTTTTCTGTAGCGGAAGCTGAACATGGATTGGACATGAGCTGCTGGTGGCCACCTTCTGCCTTGTGGGTTAATGAACAGAAAAAACAGTCAGCCTGAGAGAGAAGACACAAATTAGACAAGCGGAGAGAAGCAGAGGCGAAGGACAGAGACTATTTCCTGGTGTCTTGAGCTCTGGTTCTCCTTGGCCATCTGCTTTTGGCAAGTAGCCTGGGGGTAGCATCTCAGCACTCTTCCAGCAAATTCTCACTTGTGGTGAAAGTTAGCATCTGAATTCTATTATCTGCAACCAGAGGAGTCTTAACAAATGCAAGAATGTGGAAGAGAGAAGAAAAGGAAGGAAGGAAGGAAGGAAGAAAAGAATAACAAAAAGAGAAAAGAAAAGAAATGAAATGAAGCACTACTGGATCTGGGAGCCATGTTCCTACCAGGTAAATATGTAGTTTCCCCAATGAAATATGTAAGCTGACAGGTTTTGTCAAAGAAAATTGTTAAGATAGGCTAAGAGAATCTGCATAATGAAATCAAAGTCTTCCTCCATTCTTCCTCTGGATTGGCTTTTTTACTGTTTCTAGGCTTTTGACTCAAGGTCACATGCAATCATCATCTTGGCCCAGAGGTTCTGGATGTGGCTCCACATCAGAACCAGCTGGACAGCTTGGAATCCACTTGGGCACTTGGGCCCACTCCTCAGGAATTAGATGCTTGGCCCGGGTGGGGATGGGTCACCAGTTCTTCATTGCCAAACAAGGCAACGAAGTTCACGTCCTATCCCAGGTGCAGGTCATCCACCCATCCCTATTTGCTTTGCCTCTGGTTCTTACTTGAACCTCAGGGATGCAGGGTGCTGAGCTAGTCCTGCCAGCAGAGGGCAGCAAGCGTATGGTAAATGAGGGTTCCCCATTCCCAGAAAGGACCTTAGAAGTCACTGCGTACAAATTCTTCATGATAGAGATGAGAGAAAGAGGAGACCTGAGAGGAAAGCCTGGGAGCCCAAAATCTCACGGAGAGAAAAGCGCTCCTTCCATTTAGCACTCCCTCAGCGAACACCTGTGCCTGTCAGGGCTGGGGTCCGAGCCAGGGACCCAGAAATGATGAGGCCTCTGCCCGCTGGAGAGACACACTGCCAAGCGAATCATGATACTGGATGTGTGAGGTTTTCTAGAACGGGCTTTGCAGGAGTGGAAGGCTAGTTCTGGGAAACCATTCATTTACCCATTCAGGAATTTGTATGGAGCAGGCGCATACTGCCGAGCAGGCCCTGTGCTAGGCCCAGGAGGCGTGACTAACAACACTGGCTCTTCCACCCCCATGGGACTCTCTCACTCTCTCAAGGTGCAAACCAGTGGATGAGGAGAAGGGAGAACAGATGAAGAGCGGGCACCCCAGACATTTGGGACTGAGGCGGCGGGGGTTGGGAAGCAAGGTCTACACTGAGACCTTTCTCATAAAAAGTGGGTAGGCTTGTTTGGACGCTTGTTCAAACAAACTGATGTAAAACAAATACCATAGATCAATCAGGGGACTTTGAGTCCAGCTGGATATTTGATCCTTTAAAAAAATTATGGCCGGTCCTGTTTTTAGTGTAATGAAGGCACTGTGGTCATGTTTTAGAAAAGAGTTCTAATTTTAAAGACATATATGATGAACTATTTACAGATGACATGATAGGATGTGTGGAATATTTTTAAAAGCTGCAAGTGGAGGAAGAGTGTGGAGGTCAATGAAGCTGGGGCGGCTCTAAGTGGATACCTATTGAGGAGAATGACAAATAATGTGTATCTGTTAACCCTCTCCATAATAAAAAGGCAAAAAAAAATTAATAAAAATTTAAGTTACAAAGTGAGTGGAACACCTGTGCAGAAAACCTGTAAAGAATGAAGAAGGTTCTGTCAGGCTGGCCATGTGGGACAGATGCCATTGTGAGCTGACACCTGGACAGTGGTAGTTTGCTCGGCAGAGGGGCAGAAAGGTATCCCATGAGGGCAACCGCTTGGGCCAGTCCTGAAGATGCTGGAGAACAGAGGTGTGGCCCTGGCTGGGAAGCCATGGCACATGGTGGGCGGTGGCTGCCAAGACAGGAAGCCGGGAAGGTAGCTGGTGTGGATGCTGCATATTTTTTTTTGGCATCTAGGAACACTGTAACAAAAAACTTGGGGTGGACTATAACTTATTTGAGTGAAGAAGGGAGAGAAAGGAAGTAGCTTTCCTTGGAAGAAAAGCCTGTTGAAAATGGAAGCAGCTTCGTGCAGCCAGGCAGACGGGAGATGGGAGCTCCAGGCTGAGCCCTGGGGCTCCACGTGCCAGGTCCTCTGCCAGCAGAACCCAGCAGAGGCTCACTAACCGCCACTCAGCGCTGAGGTAGTTCCGCCAGGCTGGGAGGGCCAGGAAAACCTGGGGGACTGAGCAGAATATTCTCTTATCCCAAGCCAGGCAGCGTGCTAAACTTCACTGCTTCCAAGAGGTGATGTTTAAAGTCATCTCCAGGGATCTCCCGGACTCCTGCCGCAAAGGCCAAATTACTCAGAATTTGAGTTGGGAAGAATCTGCAGCCTCTCTCCCTGACTATGCCTGGGGAAGTCACCTGATCTGGCCAGGGCAGGCAGGGTTCAGGTCTGGGTGGATCACCTATCAGCTGTGGCCTTGGGCCAGTCACCAGGGCAACATGGACAGGTCACCATGGCCACCAGTTGGGATCATGACGTCCCTCCCATCTTGCAGGGTAGGGCAAGTGAGATGACAGAGGCCACTGGACAGTGTAATGGACCCGACCAGCAGGGGATACTTCTCTTGGACACATTCAGTGGCAGGAGCTCATTTCCTCTCGAGGCCTTCCGTCTTTCGTATTGAATCACTATAAAGATGTGTTAGGAAGAAAGCAATTTAAAGTCCTATTGAATTCATTTCAACTGGGACTTATTTTATAAAATAAATAACTGTGCCCTTAGAAGGTTGAAAATTAAATATTGGGAAAAACAAAATAAAAAAGTAAGTGGCATCTTTGCCTCATGGTTTACATTCTCAAACCAGAGTTTCTTAATTTTCAGGGACATTGATTTATATTTAATCTTTAGTAGGCAGTAACTTCTAGTTTTATATCTAAGGTTCTTGGTTTCTTTGACTTGCTATTATGTAGTGTAAGATCTCTAAACCAATATTGAAATGCAGTAGCTAGACCAACTAGTTAGGGAACTTTGTGGAAAATCTATTGATAAATCCTTTTAAGCAGGAAATAACACCATCCTTTCCTATTAATCTTGCTTTTCTACACTTTGGGTTTTTAGTACCGGAGATTAAACCCAGAGTTGCTCTACCACTAAACTACATCCTTGGCCCTTTTTATTTTTTATTTTGAAATAGGGACTCAATAAGTTACCCAGGTTAGCCTTGAACTTGTGATATTTCTGCTTTGGCTTCACAAGTGACTGGGATTACAGGCGTGCACCATGCTACATTTAGATTTCTGTGTATTATTTTCTCTGAAAGCAAGACACACACACAGTCCATGTACCTACACATATACCACACACTGGATGTGATCTGGAATATAAATGAGAAAAAGAAAAGAAAAATGTCCATAAAGATTTTTTCTGGACCTAACAGAAAAATTCTTTCTTATTTTGCCAAAGGAATCAGAAGCAGAGGTGGCTCCAGTGATGTTCTTGCAGAGCAGTAGCCACAGCAGCATCGAGTGCATGTATGAGGGCCCTCCATACCTCACTGGCCTGGGAACCTTCCAGAGGGGCCATGCCAGGCCAGCCCTTGCTCGCTAGAAGCAGGAAAACCCTTAAGCATGGGGACAGCTGGGGGCAACACAGCTATATGAAGAAGAAAGATTTCCACGCGCTCTGATTCTCCAGGGAACATAAGACTCTCATATGAAACCCATCCGGGTAAAATGTGGTGACCTCAGCTTTGCCCTTTGACCACAAACTGAGAAGCAAAGCCCCTCCCTTGCAACCTGAGTTTTCCTGGCTGACTGAGGGAGGGCTGGTGGCCTCCTGGCTGATCCCCTACTCGGGAGACCGAGATCCTTGCGGCTCTGACGGTTTGTCTTTGATTCCATGCATCTGTCACTGCAGGTCAGCGGGTCCAGTGAGCTGCTTCAGGCTGGGAGTGGGAGGACACTGAAGGTTTGGTTTTGGCGGGGAGGGGACGAAGAGTCTTCTGTCAACATTGCTGGCAGTGCCCAGAAAGGCCTATGGGCTAATAAAGAATTTGGCAGATTTAGGTGTAAAAATGTGCCTGACCCTTAGACAAGCAACTGCGATAGTGACAGGAGCCTCTGTTTATATCCCTTTAGAAGAAAAGAGACAGACCCCATCTCACACAAACGCAGGGACATTAAGGGATTAGGGTGGAGATGTTAAAAATGGCCGAGGCCAACCCGCACAGCGGCACACACCCCGCAGGGTGTCAGTTCTCTGCTCAGGGCGCTGGGGCGAGCATCGTCCATCCTGCTGCCCTGCTTCAGGATTCCTGTCTTCAGAGGGCTATGACAATAAGACCCTGGCCTTTCGGCGCAGTACCGTGTCGCTCACTGAACGATTCCTACATCTGCTCCATTTGGTCCTCACAACCGCACTGTGAGGTAGGTAGGGCTACTTTTGTTGTTTATTTTATAAGTGAAAACAGCCAGAGGTTCCGAGAGGTTAAGTGGCTTACCCAAGGTCACACAGCTATTTGAAGTCGGAGCTGAAACTGAATCTAGGTCTTCAAATTCCAAGCCTTTCACACCATGCCTGGCTCCCTAGGCCTACCTTCCTTCCCTCCTCCTGCTCTATCTTCTTTCCTTTCCTTCTGTACATTTTGTGGAAGAATAACATACATGTAGAAAAATATTGCACAAACACAGAAATGTAGAGTTTGAGGAGTTTTCACCTGTGTAACCAGGGTCCAGACCAAGACACAGAACATTCCAGAACATCGAAGCACCCCCAGGATTCCTTCATGAGTAACACAACTTCTCACATGCCACAGACTTTTGCGTTTTCCCCTTGAGCTTTCCATCAGTGGAATACCCAGCAGGCAGGCGTCCCACACCTGCCCTCTTCTGCTTGGCGAGTCTTCCCTGTGGACGTAGCTGGAGTTGTGTGCAGCTGGAGTTGTTGTGTGCTCATTCCTGTTGGGTGGTGCTCTGCTCTGTGCTGCCACCACAGAACCGTGTGTCCAGATTTCAACTGTCAGTGGACATTTGAGATGCTCCCAGTGTAGGGACATTCTTGCATGTGGTTTCTGGTGAACGTACCCACACGTTTCTTTTAGGTATATACCCAGGAGTGGAATGCCTGGGTCCCAGGAGACATGTGTGTCCCGTTTTAGTGGATATTTCGAACAGTTTTACACACTGGTGGTTCATGCTAAGTTTTAAAGATGAATCAATTCTAAAGCAGCTTGTTGACATCTAGTTCCCTCTGTTTACTCTGTGGGTTCCCCTCCTTTCCTCTCCCAGCCCCTCTCCAGTGTTCTGAAGTCACCATTATCTCTATTCCAGGAAGAAAGAAATAGGGCGCTATTTTGGGAGCGGAGTTATTTATTCCTGTAACGTCTGTGTGTGTGGAGGGGTAGGAACAAATAAGATACATCTAATTACCTAATTTGAAAGAATTGTCCCAATTATCAGATGCAAGCACTCATAAGCAAAAATGCATTCCAACACCGAGTAGATTCGAGTCTTTGGAATATCTGTTGTTTTGTGATATTTAGGATTCTGTTCTCCCCATTAGCCTGGATCATTCACAGTTGATTGTATTTGATGCTTAGAGAAATAAGTCCCTAAGTAAATGACAATTAAATCACCCAGGCTGCTTTTTCTGCTTTCAGGGGTAAGAGTGGACTGTACTTAATTTGAAGAGAAAATGTGTGTATTCACTCACTCCTCGGAGCAGCCTGGCGTCCCTGCCTGTGTGGGGGCGGGGAAGTGTTGATAAGCTGTGATCCCAGAGCTCGCAGAACTCGCCGTGTGTTTGGGAGACCACTTAATTGTTCATTCAATGATATGTTATTATGGGGGAGCCACTGAGCGCTTCGATGAGTAGAGGTGACATCTGAAAATGCCACTTTGTGCTCTGACAAGGACACATTGGAATGGTTAGAGGAGAGAGTAGGGAAACGGGTCAGTCAGACGCAGGCCATTGCGATAGTCCAGGCTCCAGTTACCTGCTAGCAACATGTCACAGCTGTCCCGGTTGTTGCTGGGGCCCCACCCCCCCAAACATTCTGATTTAATTGGTCAGGATGGGACTCAGGACGTGACATCCTTGTCAAGCTCCCGGGGGACGACCACGTGTGGCCTGGACACCATGATCCTTGCTGCACAGGAAGGCTCTGCAGAGAGAGGAGCCTTGGTGTGCAGGGGTCAAGGAATGAGGGGGACGAGAGCGACTTCCAGGCTGCACTCCTGGGGGCCCAAAGAAAGATGGAAAGGGGGCAATGTAGGTAGAGGAGGAGTTTGTGGTGGCAGGATCATGCTGGAGGCCCTGGGGGAGACGGCGGCTCGTGTCTGAAGTGGGAAAATGACTGTCCAGCTCAGCTGCAGAGGTGACGAGTCCTTGGGGGTGGGACTGAGAAAGAAAAGCACAGAACTGAGCCTTCAGGGCGACCAGGCCGCTGGAAAGTAAGGGATCCTGGACAACGACTCAGACCATCTCCTGGGTGGGACCAGGGGATTTGGGACTAGGTCAGTGTGTTGTCCACTGGGGGAGGGGTGAGACCAGAGTGGGTACCAGTGGGGTCAAGGGATGAGCAGGCAGAGGGGATGGAGCACCAGGGAGCGAGGTGGCAGTGACGGGCCACTCTGCTAGGCGCCCTGAAAGGACGAGGGAGACGAGCACATCCTCCAGCGCCCGTGGGGCAGCATGTGACAGGGAAGTCTGTGTGGCTCCCGGTGGTTGCTGAGAGTGGAACCAGGCCGATGGTGCAAGGCCCAGAGAAAGACCGTGAGGACTCAGGCAAGGATTTTAAGTGACTACCACTTAGCACGAAAGAGGTGAGGCTCTGCTTACTGGGGATTCTCGAAACCAGTGACAGAGCACCTAAAAAGGTCACTGAAGGATCTCACGAGGCCCCTCATCGATAGGCACTTGACATGGGTGACCCCATGGTGCCTTCTATTTCTGGCTTGTTCTGAAACGTCCCGGTCAGACCTCGTCCACCCGGGGACAGCCTTGTGACTTTAGCAGAGCCTGACCACTCTGCCAGGCCAAATAAAGGTCATGGGAAGGCAGAGAGTGGTCAAGTAGCTCTATCTACCCCCACCCACTCGGCATGTCCATCCCTCCTGCCTGCGTGAATCTCGTTGATAATTCAGCCTAAGGGTCACAGTGCCGGCCACTCACTGTTTGGGGAAACGGTAAACAAAGATAAGAGTGTTAAGCACTGGAATTTATTTTTTATCCACTTGGCCTAAAAGCAACCACGTGTTAAATTTAGAAAGCTGGTTCCAGACCCCTCCTGCTTCCTGCCTCCTCTTCAGCACCCATGCTCAGAGCGTGCTCTCCGCTGACCGTGGAATATGAAATGTGTTTGCAAAGCCCAGGAGCTTTTCGCGGCTGCCTGCCTGATGTTTATAAAAATGTATCATCGGAGGGCCTGGGAGACAGGGGCCATTTCCTCTGGTCCCGGCTGCGCTCACCATTCCAGTGGCAGCCAGTGCCGCCCAAATATTTACCCAACCATCCTCCCAGGCAGGGCCCCAGACTCTCAAGTCTCACGCTGTCATTAGGTGGGACGAGCCCCAAAGGGAGTAGCAGCCATTCCAGGAAACCTGGGTTTGTTGACAAGGTCTCCCTCACACCCAGAATCTACCACTGAACGGCTCTTTTTTCCTACATGTGGGTTAAATCCCTTTACAATCAACTCAAAGAACCTGGAGAATCTCTTCATTGACCTGGAATTCTGTTGTTTTGAATATGCTTTGAAATAGATGAGCCATTGTCTGGGCTCAGAATTTTCTGGTTTGAAAGAGATCTCCACTGCGATACAATTTACTGTAGCAGGATTTTTTTCCAGTTCATCTTCAATTCCCTGTTGCCTGCTCAGTCCATTTTTACAGATCATAAGGATATAAGTGGGGAAAGCTAAGCCCAAGCTGAAAAGAAAACAAAAACTAAAAACTCTCCTTTGCCCAAGAGTGATGGCCAGAAGCCTAAATGGCGTCTGGTACCAGATTTTAATGATGGCAGGGAGTGAGGTGCGTTTGTGTGGCCAGCTGAAGGGAAAAGAGTTGAACCCGTGCTCCTGGCCTGCACTGGTTATCAGTCATGAGACAGGAAAAAGAAAAGAGCAGAGGAGGCTTTGACCTTATGGGAGTTCAACACTACCATTGTAGGCGAGGAATCGCAGCCCAGAGGGGTGAAGTGATTTGCCCAAGCTGCACAGCAACTAAGGACCAGAGGCAGCAGCAGACCACAGGACTCTCAATCCTGGTCTGGTGCTGTGCTTCTGCCACATTACACTAGAGACAGCGGATGGAACCACAAGAAGCAGGGTTTAAAAAAAAAAAAACACAAACCCAGGATACTATAGCAGATGGCGTATTCAATGTTTCATGTCTAAGAAATTACCAAGCATGCTTTCCTGGGTCACTGTGTGAAATCCCAAGGAAGATGAAGGACTCGTGGGAGGAGTGGGGTCCATTCCAGACCAAGGCAGCAGGAGGTGAACTTGGGTGGTGTGATTCTGCATTTCTTAATTCTCTGTTCACGTGGTACCTCAGTGGTCTAGCCCAGGGACTTTGCATACAATTGGGTAGTTTGGGCTTGCCCAGTAAGATACAGGATGACCAGTTAAATCTGAATTTTAGATACCTTATGCAAAGGAATGAGTACTCGCCTCCCTTCTCCCCCATAGTTCTATGCTGAAGCACTCACATGCTGTGATGGTCTTAGGAGGGGAGGCTTTGGGAGGAGATTAGGGTTGGGTGAGATGTGGGGGTGAAGCTTTCAGGATGAGGCGAATGCCCTTGTAAAACCAGGAAGAGACACGAGCTTGCCCTCTGTTTTTCTCTCTGCCTTTCTGTCTCTGTCTCTCTCTTCTCTGGGCAGGCGCTGAAGAAAGGCCAGTAAGCACACAGACAGCAGTGGCCATTCGCAAGCCAGGAAGTAAGCCCTTACCAGGAACTGAATCTGCCAACGCCTTGACCTTGCACTTCCAGAACTGAATATCCAGAAGTAAATATTTGTTGTTTGGAATACCAGTCAGTGGTTGCTTTGTGATAGCAGCCCCAGCTAAGACAAACTAGAAATAGTTTTTTCCTATAAGTATGTCCCAAATATTGCACTGAACATATTTGTGCTACAAAAATATCATTCATTTTTTATCTGAAATCCAAATTTAACTGGATGTCTGTCAGTCTTTTTTTGGTGGGGGGGTACCAGGAATTGAACTCAGGGGCACTGGACCACTGAGCCACATCCTCAGCCCTATTTTGTAGTTTATTTAGAGACAGGGTCTCACTGAGCTGCTTAGCACCTCACTGTTGCTGAGGCTGGCTTTGAACTGGAGATCCACCTGCCTCAGCCTCCTGAGTTGCTGGCATTATAGGCGTGCGCCACCACGCCCAGCTGGACGTCCTTTATTCTAGTTTACTCAGTCTGGCAACTCTAGGTGGTGATACTGCTCATGCTGTGTTGAAAGAGATGTGGTTGGACCAGCGCTCCCAGCGGCACGTGACTGGGAGACCATTCAGAGAGCGAGAGCACAGTGGCAGATTGCGGAGCTTGGTGGGTTCAGCCCTCCTGTGCTCTGGATCTGGAAGCACAGCCCTGAGAAGCGAAGTGACTTGCCCTCACGTTTGCTCACACAGAAACTCTCACTTGTTTCTTTTTTAGAAAATAAATCCAGTAAATCAACTAAGCTTTAATGTACACCCAACCCTAGTTAAGGATAAGTTTTTAGGGTAAAAAAAAAAAAAAAGTCTAAGGAGTCACTCGTTTTTCTCTTTTATACGGAACTCCTGGAGGTTTGAATTTCATGCTTTTGAACTTCAGACTTGTAAACTGAAGAGCAGAGGTGTGTGGTCTGACAGGTCCAGCTGGAAGCCAGGGGCCAGTGACTAAGCCTCGCCAAGCTGGCTCATCTGTAAAGTGGGGAGAAGTCACACTTGAAGGGGCAGAGTGAGGACTCCCTGTTGGGGGTTTTATTAAGAGGCACTGTGTGTGACTCTTCCTCTTTGGGACACATAATCAAATTCGTTTCGGAAAGGGCTGTTTCTGACCCTGGGAGCCCATGAAGCAGATGTTGTCCAAGCACCGGCAGGAGACATCCGTGCCAGAGAGCTGAGCACCCACTTCAGGGTGACTGCCTAGAGGGAAGTGCCTCAAGAAGGCCCCTGTCCTGTTGGAGGAAGGCGAGAGGTACTCTTGGATACATCCTGCAGGATGTGGCCGGGCTACCACTGAGCCGGCCAGAAGCAGGCCCAACCCCATGCCGTTTCCTGCACCCAGATGGGGTGGCCAGGGAGGGCTGGCTGGCAACCCCCTGTGTCACCCAGCGCACCACCTGTTAGTGGGCACCTGCTGGCAGGCCTGAGCCTGTTCCTGCAGGTGAGGAAGCAGGTTCCTGCAGCTCTGGCCTACCTGGGCCTTGGCTGTGGCCTACAGGGCTCCTTCAGGAAGGAGGTGCTGCAGGGGGACCTTCCTGGGGCCAGACTGCACTGGCAGCGAGGAGAGAAGACCACGGTACTGGGCTTCTCACTGTGTCCTCATTTCAGCATTCTTGTAACTTGGTGTCAACTTTGTGCCCTCAAGGGTGAGGTGCCCCCTTGAACTCATCCCATGAGAGGAGCCGACAGCAGGCCATGGCCAGCAAGTGCCTCTGATTGCCATGCCCAGTAAGGGCTGGGTGCCCCAGCCTGCTCGCTCTTCCTAATCCCAGTTTCTGAGGACACCTGTGGTGGCCTCCTTACCCTCTGTGGCTCTGTGCGAACCTCTGGGTCTGTGCAGGGCTAATGACTCCCCAGCCCAGGGGCTGTGCTGAGCCATCTAGGGTCTTCTCGTGTTGTACGGGAGGAAATGGTGGCTCAGAGCTGAGGTGGCAATGGGAGGGCCGAGGACCGGGGCTGAACCCAGGCCTATCCCAGGCCTCCTCGTGCCTTTCCTGGTAATCGCTGCCCACCTCTTCCACCTGACACCTTTTTCTGCAGTTGGTGGCTTTCAGTGAAAGGGACTTCTTGTCCAGAGTGACCTTCAGGCTCTTTCCTACTCACTTTCTCTATCCTCCTCGCTTTTCCACTCTCTAGCGCGTGCCCTTTCTCGTTCCTTTCTTGTTCCCTTTCTCTTCCTCTCATTTTCTCTCTTAGCCTGCAGGGAGATACCCTGTTTGCTTAGTAAACTCCCTTACGTGATTTCCCGTGTCCGGCGTGGTTTCCGTGGGATCCCTTACATTGGTGCCGTGACTCAGATGGGATCTTCCACTGTCTCTTAAGCTAGTGGAACCCCATCTGAGCCCCAGTGCCCCCCGGATACAGCCCCACCTTCCATTCTGCCCAGACGCTCTGCTCTGCATTCATCAGCGGACTTCAAATTGAGGCACCCATCCCCAGATGCCTTTACAACCTGCTCTTCCCCAACTGGACTTCTACCTTGGACCCTTCAATTGACCCGATTTCTAAAAGGGAACTCCAAACTGCTTGCCCCACGCTGCCCCCTTCCAGCTCGAAGAAGCCAGAGCGATCATCGACCCCCTTTCCCAACAGCAAAGGAGTTCCTAAAATTAGAGGGGTGAATGAAGCCAGAATTGGGGACAGGCAGTTAGTGTAGAGATGGGGGATCAGTCAAATCGAGGAAATGAAGTCCATGAAAACCATCTGCCTCTGGAAGTCTGCAAGTTGAAGACTGCCCCTGGGAGAATGGACTTTTTACATCTCACCTGCAAAACCAGACCCAGTCACTTAAGCAGGAAGGAGAGAGAAGGCTTCAGAAAGAACTGGAGAGCAAAAGATTCCCTTATAAAAACAGAAACGGGGGAATGTAATGTACAAAGCTGCTCCCCTGACCTTTCCGGTGCAGCCATTTTCCCCGCCTCCCAACCACTTGTCAATCTGCACATCCTAGCTAGCTATTGGTTCATCAGTCAGCTTGCAAGTGTCCTTCTCCGATATTGGTCCCCTGTTAGCCCGGCGGAATTCAATTACTTTACTGTAGCTACCCCGCCATCTTTTCTCATCTTTCTCTCTTTCCTACTCACTTTCTCTATCCTCCTCGCTTTCACACTTTCTTGCGCACGCCCTTTCTCGTTCCCTTTCTTTTCCTCTCATTTTCTCTCTTACCCTAAAGGGAGACACTCTGTTTGCCTAATAAACTCCCTTATGTGAAAAAAAAAAGAGTGCCCTTCAGGGCTGGGGATGTAGCTCAGTTGGTAGAGTGCTTGCCTCATAAGCACAAGGTCCTGGGTTCAATCCCCAGTACTGACCAAAAAAAAAAAAAAAAGAATGGCCTTTACAGTGGGAAAACTAAGTGAAGACAGGCCCCAGAGAAGTGGCTGTGGCAAGCTCCCCACAATGATGAGGGTTATGGTTTAGATATTAGGTGTTCCCAAAAGCTCCTCTATGAGATAGTGCAAGAAGGTTCCCAGGAGAAATGATGGGGTTACGAGAGCCTCGACCCATCAGTGAGTTAATCCCCTGATGGGATTAACTGGGTGGTAACTGAAGGCAGGTGGGTGTGGCTGCAGGAGGTGGGAACTGGGGGCTGCCTTTGGGGTATATATTTGTATCTGGTGAGTGGAGTCTCTCTGCTTTCTGATCATCAATGTGAGCTGCTTCCGCCACGATGATCAGCCTCACCTGGAGCCCCAAGGAATGTAGCCAGTTGTCTGTGGATTGAGACCTCTGAAACTGTGAGCCCCCAAATAAGCTTTTCCTCCTCCACAATTGTGCTGGTTGAGTCTTTTAGTCACAGGAGTGAAAAAGCTGACTAAAACAGTGGGCCTCCCTCTCCTCAGAGCTGAGGGCAAGTGGGTGAGTCAGAATGAGGCTCTTGGGGAGGAAAGGGTTTTTAAAGATTAAATTTAGGGGTGGAAGGGGACTTGGTAAATTACAGACAGCACATGCCTCAGAGCCTTGAGAGCTGGTTTCTTTCCACAGACCTGGAGTTTGCATGATGGCTCGGTCGCAATGCTGAGGTCCCCCTATGGCCTGTTGGTGGCAGGTTCAGTTGTGGGTTAGGGGGAACTGCCCCTCAAGAGGGGCCCAGCAGATCCTCCCCCTCATATCAGCTTACCAGGGCAGGCGTGGAGGACATGGTGGCGGAGATGCAGGCTGCTCCGTGCATCCCTGTCCTTCCCATGTGTGCCCTGACATCACCCCTGCAGGTGTGGGAGAGGGCTCTCAGGGCCTCAGCGAGGATCCCCTGAAAGTGAGAGCCACACCCTATTTCCCATGGCGTGGAGTCTTCCTCTTTCTGTGCCTAGGCCAGGCGCTGAGTGACCCCGCCAAAGCCCTCCCCATCTGCCAGGTGCTGGCCTGCCCATCTCAGGGCTCCCCGCCAGGAAATGGCCACGGCAGGCGCCTGTCCAGTGGACAGGACCGCTCGGCTCTCCAGGGCTTCAGCCCTGTCCCAGCTCTGGGCTCTACTTTAGTTCTGGTTTTCTTTTCTTTGCCGTTGGGCTGTTCTTCTGGGACAACACCCAAGACAGCGAGCCTTCACTCCCCCCAGGAAGGATTCTGTTTAGTTCCTGTGTCTTTATGCCTTTTATTTTATTTATTGATCGGTTTCTCTGAGAAACCAAAGCTGTTTTTCCTCATAAGAATTTTATCGTCCTACAAGGATCCCCTCCCTCGACGTTGATTAACGGCCTCTGCCAAAGCCCTGACGCTTGTTCTACTGGGGCGTGTCGCCTGGTGCCTGCCAGGTACCTGGTAGCGTTCTAGGGACTGGAGGGGAGGTGAAGGGCAAGGCAGGGCCCCTGGGAGGGAGGAGCCCAGGGGACATCCTGCTGGGTGGAGCAAGTGTGGGCACTGTGGCAACATGAAGGCCATCGTGGGGGCACCGCTGGGACCAGGACCAGCCCAGGGTGGGGACCAGAGGGAATCAGAAGGACTTCCCAGAGATGAGGCTGATGCTGAAGCAATTTTCAAAAAGCTTTTGTGTTCTTTCACACAGCAACGATGAAAGCACTTAAACAAGGTTTTGGAACAACATTGAAACGCGCTCCATGGTTGCTGCACCGTTCGTTGCCACTTCGCTGGAGTGCCCACTCTGTGGTTTCTGCCTCGCTCCAGCCGTGTCCCAGCCGGAGCCTGTGGCAGCGGTTCCTCCTAGTGATGGCGATTTGCTTTGGCCGCGGATCTAAGAAATCCTGTTTCTTTGGTCCTGGGGTCTGCATCCTGCCTCACCCCACAGTGCTGGGGCTTCTCAAAGGGACTTAGCCTGGAAGTGGGGAGATTGGGGTCCCTTCAGGTGTCAGAGGTGGTGGCCACCCCAGGGAGGCCTGGGGGGACCGGGGGAACTGGATTGGAGGGATTGTTGCAGGGTCATAATCCCCACGCGCCAGGAGCAGAGGTCAAGTCCACAGTTGCAGACCCTGGAGTCCAGGAGGGGTGGTGATTAGGGAAGGGAGGGAGCACACGGAGGCGGGTGTGTGCACAGGTGCAGAGAAGCCGCCAGAGCAGCCCTGATGGAGTGGGCATGGCTGAGCCGGCCCTGCAGGGTCCAGGACGAGGGTCCCAAGGGTCGGAACTACAGTAAGGGGATGACCTCCCTGTGGGCATAAGAAGACTGGGCTCCCTGGAAGACACCAAGGTGACGTGCCACCAGATAGGAAGTGGGTTCAGGAGGTTGGCCACTCTATGGCCAAGTGAAAATGTCCACCCTTGAGGCATCCATCTCCACCAGGAGACTCGGCCGCTGGACAGACCCACGTGCAAGTGCATAAGGAAGAGTGTTGTGCTGGTACAAGCACACTCCTGTGCCCCTGGCCGCGCCCTGGCTGCCAGCTGGGCTGTTCTGGCAGATCTCTCAGGATCTCCCCTCAGAGCCAGCTGGCTCTGCGGCAGCCAGATGTGGGTGTGAGGTGGGGCCAGAGAGAAGCCTAGCCTGGGGGAGGGGCAGGAGTGGCACCAAGCATGGTGAGCCACCAGGCTCGGCCCTGCTGACCACGTCCTGCGGGGCAGGCACAGGCGGGTTTGACCAGTGTCTTTTCAGCGAGGTTTATTTTACGGATGAGAAAACTGAGGCTTAGAGGCAAGTTCATGTGTCTGGTGGGTAGGCGGGAGAGGGCGGAGTCTGGCTCAGAGGGCTCAGGTTGTGGAGTGAATAAAAAGTGGAGTCTGCTGATTCCAGAACCTGTGATGGTGACAAGAAAGAGGCACAGGAAGGAGCAGGATCCTCCCTGGCTGGCAGAACCGCAGGCTGTGCTCGGCACTCTGACTTGTGTGAGCACAGCCTGCAGGAGGCTGAGGGAACTATCTAGGCGTACGAAACGGGTCCTGATGGGACCAGAGCATTTCCTGGGGTGACTAGGAGAAGGTGGGACTGTGAGCCAGGGCAGGGGAGGGGTGCTGTGGGGCCCCTGCTCAGCCCGTCCAGGAGGGGTCCCCCTCTGCACCTGGCAGAGAGTATGTCACTGGCTGCTCTGGCCTGTGAGGGCTAGTCTCATCCCAAGTGGGCACAGGGCACGGACAGGAAGTCACTCGGGAATTCTGCAGCCCTTGCTCATGGTGTGGCTATCTATGAAGAATTTCAACCTTTTCGTCTTCCTTGGCCGTGGCCTTCAGCTCTCTGGGCACCTGTGGAGCTCACTGGCACTGGGCCCACACAAATGCTGACTACCCTCCTTACTGCAGCCTAGTTTGGGAGTGGAGGCTCCCCCGTCCAATCTTCTTACCCCTTTCTCTGACCCCAGCTGGCACTGTCTTCTCAGATGAAGAACAGTAGCCCAGAGACCCCTGGGTCCAACAGGGTCACTCTTGAGGACCCGGAAAGTTGACTGAAGATAGTGGGGCACACAGATATCTTCATCCTGCTAAAAGCAGGGCCCGAGGAAATGGGCCTAAAGGAGAGCAGGAGCGGGACACCAGTGTCCTCTAAGGGTTCCTTCACCCTGGAACGTGCTGTCTCCTTCCTTGAGATCCCTGAGTGCTCTCTTGCTGACTTGGCTTTGGTGGTCTCCCTGCCTGGGCAAACCCACCTCTCTCCATGGCCAACCAGATGGACAGGATGTTTGTGTAGGCACTCTTGGCTCTCATGTTGTGCCACACATGCCCTTGACCAAGGACATCCTGCTCCTGCCACACGGAATGCCAGTTAATTTTCGTCCACTGAACCTTATTCCCTCTGGCCTGGCCCTCAGGTCCATGCGCTGGGGTCTGGAGTTCACGGCAGGTGTGTGGTAGCACCAGGGCCAAAGGCCTTGTGAATCATAACCAAGGAGGCACCACACACGTCCTACAAGCCAGCGCGGCCCAGGCTGAGGGTCCAAAGAAGCTTTGTAGGGTCCAGGCAGCTGAGGCAAGCGGAGGGGACTGCTCTGCGGTCTGGAAAGGTTGGAAGGAGGAGGAGAGGAGCGGCACTAAGGAGCAGTCCCGGCAGTCGGGATGTAGAAACAAGGAGCCTGGGGCTGGGCAAAGAGCCAAGGGTGCCGATTCAGATGGCGATGCCAACTCCAGGCCCGTGGAGCCGGGCGGGCACCGTGGCCTTGGGCGTTGAGGGGCGGGGCAGCCAGAGTGCGATGGGGAGGGGCCACCGTGCCTGGCTTTGACGTGGGGTGGAGGCGCGTGCTCGGCTGATGGCTGCTGTGGGGGAGGCTCAGGGTGACCTGGGCTTCCCTTGTTTTCAAGAAAAGCTAGAATCTAGAGTTTTGTAGAATTCTCCTGCTTTATATATTTGGGCAATTAATTTCAACTTTAAAAAGCAAATCAAAATTTCTGTGACTGTGCTCAGCTTGTGGGCTGCCTCTTTCTGACCCTGTCCCCTGGCATGCTGCTGAAACAGGACCCTGTGGGTCCGATAGCCCCCTGTATGATTATTTTGACATCTGCCACTTTGGCCCCACCCATAGCATGCTGTAAATTTTTTTTTTCTCAATTAGTTAAGAAAAGAGAATCCTTTCCCAAGAGAGTATGCTAACGGCAGGCAGGGTTGGATTTCTAGTTTGGGAGTTGAATTTTGTAAAACAGGAACCCATCTAAAGGAAAACACCATTCCTTCATGGCGATATCACTCCCCTCTAGGGTCTGGGATGTACCTGTGACCCCCAAAGTCTCCCAGGGCAAAATAAGGGTGACCCAGTCAACCTCCTCTGATCTTCAGGACCCCCAGATCACTTAGCATCTCAATGTATCTTTTTTTTTTTTAAATAAATTAAAACTAGGGCAGGGATCCTACAGATTGAAGGCAAAAACGTCTGGAACTAATTTCAGAAAGCTCTTAACATCCCGGGGAATTACTTTTCTTTCTGCTGAGTAGTCTTAGTGGAAGAAATCTGTCGTAACCAAACATGTGTTTTCTAATGAGGTGACTATTTTAGGTTTTATGGCCAACGAAGCCAGGAACTCGAGGTGAGGCTGGACATATACTTCATTCCTGGGCATTCCTATCAGAATTAGGGGCAGGCAAGTTGAAAAGACTGAAATGCAGTCAAACCAAAACGCCAGGAGGCCTTGGGCCGAGGGCATGGGAACTCTCAGTTGGTCTCAGCTGGTAGGCGCTTGCTCAGCCTGGCCCGCCCTGGCCTCTCCTTCAGTGTGTGTGAATTTGAAATTCTGGCCTCCTAGAGAATAGAAATGAGTCTCCAGCTCTGGGTTGCCCAGCCCCTGAGCTCAGCAGGAGGAAAGAGCAGCTTCCTCTTGTGTGAGTTCCCAGTGATTCCCAACTTCGAATGGGCCTCTGGAGTCATCAGGGAGTTTGTGAATACCTGGATGCCAGGCCACCCTCCATACCACACAACACACTCTGCAAGGCATTAAGCTCCCACGGTGAGGCCAGAGAGCAGCCAAGGTTGAGAAGGGCCCACTAGAGACCCCGGCTGAGTGTTGGTCCACAGCTGCATCTTTAAGCTCCTAAGCCCGCAGCTTCTGTGTTTTACCAAGCCAAGCTCTTACTGAGCCAGGGAGTCCATCCAGGGCTGCTTCCTGCCTGCTCCTTCACACTCCCACCTCTGGAGCCAGCACTGCTCGGGAGTTAGAAGCACACTGCACTCAGATGGCCCACGTTTGTGTCATCGCTGACCAGTTGTGTGGCCTTAGCCAACCTGGACAGCTTCAGTTTCACACCCAGAAAAATAACAGTCCTGCTGCATAAAGTTGTGGCCAGTACCAAAGCATGGTTCTCTGACAGCACTCGGATCAATGCCTGCGCGGGAAATAACTCAATGGGAACTCACTACTTCTGCAATTAAAGACCTGCGTGGTTCCCCGTATCCATCCATGGGGTTCCTCCGCTCAGACCAGCCTGCCTGGATGGACCACTTCTCTGGTGGGTGTGATCACCTCTTTGATTTTATCTCTCTGAAGATGCTCACCAAATGCTCACAGTGTGTCTCACACCACACCTGGAGACTGGACCCTGTTGTGAGGATGTGCTGGGACCAGGCTCCTGGAAGGTGGCTCAACTGACACCTCAGGTCAGGATCTTAGTTGTCCAGCTCACAGTGGGAAGTGAGTGGATGATCATCCATAATGGTGGTCCACCCCGCAGCCCCAGGGCACCAAATACTGTACTGGGTACTGGGATGCTTGCAGGAGCATCCCTACAGGGGACTTTCCAATCAACGAATGTGAAGTCACAAGCACTAAGGATTTTGAAGAAAAGATATGGCGAGGGTAAAATGAGAATTTGTTCACCAAACCCCAGAATACTTGAAGGAGTTAATTTGGGGGGCCAAAGAAAGGGACATACCTTTTTAATCCAGGGTATTATAAATTTATCAGGCTGTGCAGGATCACAATAATTGAGATACATTTAGGTAAGTTCAGGGATGATAATTCTATAATGAGTTATTGATAGGGCCGCCCTGGTCTTTGCAAATGAACATCAGACGCCGTGCCAAGCCCCACCCCACACCGTCATCCCACAGGGATCTGCTGTTCTGGATATGGCACCCTCCTGAGGGGCATGGACGGTCAGCTAGTGGGAGACAGGGGCAGGTAGGAGATAGAAACCCTGCCATATGGAGACAAGTAGCAGACGCCAAAGGGTAGACTTCAACTTCTGAGAGGAGTCTGAAGCCACGGGGGTGCCACAGGGAAGTGGGCGAATGGAAGGGCCTTGGTCGACCAGCCGTGTGCAACGCAGGTTCCCCGAAGAGGCGCTGGCCCCTCATTTCCCGTGTGATGGGCTGGGCGAGCTCCAGCAGAGACCTGGGAAAGGACACTGGGCCGTGGTTGCTGGGATCCACTAATGAGCTCTGGAAACCTCTGGTTTCTCAGATCCTGGCCATTTGATCATTATTTTGTCAGCTTTCTGTGAAAACGGGTTGTGAAAAAAATGGGAGTTTGGCTGGAGGAGTAAGAGGGCTAGAAAAAGTTCTCGGGGAAAAGGAGGGCACAGCCTTGAGTGGCAGGAAAGGCACCCTGGTCACCAAGCATGTGGGACATGGAGGCCCTGGGGGGACAGAGGCTTGGGGGCCGGGCAAGTTATGGAGAGGTGTACAGTGGGAATGACAGGAGGTTCGGGAGATCTGACAAGAGCAGCAAAACAAGCTACGTGGTGCTGCTGCCTGCCAAACACCTCACATCTGTCGGCCCTGGTCATCAGCCCTGGACCCATGGGCTTTCAGCAGGCGGGGCCCTGAGGCTCAGCGAGGGTCTGTACTGCCAGGGGTCCCACCCAGCTTTCAGTAAGGGATTGGACCTTGGAGCCTGTGCTCTTAGCCATCCACTCACCTCACGCAGGGTGGCGAAGTAAAACTGGAGCCAGGGCCGTGGAACTCGGGACAAGCTGTGAGTGAATCCTGCTGTGAGCACACGGGCTGTTCCTGGCTTCTCTGTGCCCAGCCCCATGGGGTCTGCTGGCAGTGCATGCAGTAGCTGCTGGGCCAAGAGGCACCAAACCAAAGGGTCTCCCATGGGACTGACCAGGGAGCTAATACAAATATTGGAAGGAACCCTGGGTTTGGATTCTGCAAACCAAGATGACCCATGGGACAGTCACAGAAGGAGGAATGGACAAAGGTGCTCTCCAGACAAGGAATTTGGAATGAAGAGTGTGTGAGGTGGGTAACCCATAGAGAGAGCCCGAGGACGGTCACCAAGGTGGCACATTCTGGAGTTCTCTAAGTGGTTTGAAAGTCTAGACGTGAGAAAAATGCAACATACATGAATGTCTCCTGCTTTGCTGTCTTTTTTTTTTTTTCCCCCCCTTCCAGGGTGCTTGTTTACTGTCCCTTCAGCTTGGTGGCCTGAGTCCTGATGACAGAGCTTAAGTGTTGGAGCAAGAAGACTGGGATTCTGGATTTGCTGTGTGACCCAGAGAGAATCACTTAACTTTTCTGAGCTTCTGTTTAATTCAACTCTAAAAGGAAATGCCTTAATAGATACCCTGCCTACTTCATAGAGTAGGGAGGATAAATGGTAGCAAATAATAGTTATTATGTTTTTCTTATGTTACCCACTGGTGCTGATTCCAGGTAGAGCACATGGAAGTTTCACCGGCCAAGATCTCCTGAGCTTGGAAAGAGTGAGATAAGATTGTAGCAGTAAGATGCTAAAGATCAAAGGGTAAGAACCACATGACTGAGTTTACATGTTGCTCTAAGTCAGGTGGATGCCAAAAGCAACGGTGCAGTCGGTTGAGATCAGGAACGATATGAAGCTTGGAGATCTGAGAAGAAAACGAGGTGCTAAGAAAAGGGTACACTAGTCTTGAGATGGTGTGGAATAAGACGAAAGTGGACCCGGGCTGCATGTTACAACAGGAGAGGGGGTTCTAGAAAGGGTAGTGAAACCAAAAACACAGGCTCGGGAGTTGGGGGGCCTATGTTTTATTCTTCATTTGGCCAGAAGTGAGTAAAAAAGGACTTGGAAAGTCTCTTAACTGATCTGACACATTTCCTCCTTTGTAAAGTGGATTTAAAAAAAATTCTCATTCACTTTCTTGGAATTGTGATGCTCCAACCCAGGGTTTTTCAAAATGGGGGCTGTAGTCCTTTAGGAGGTCCACGAATCCAATTCAGAGGGTCAAGACGGGCAATAGAAAAGACGGGACAGAAGAGAAGCAGCCAGGGCCTGCACCCTTTCACAGAACCCTCGCTTCAGTTACACAGCTCTGCGGGTACCGGATTGCATGATTAGCTATATTTCTCATGATGGAATTGTCATCAGAAAAGTTTGAAAGACAAAGCTGTCATAAGCCCAGGGCTGCCAGGAAAGCCCAGGTGTGCCCCCTGCCTTAGTCTCCCCCTCTGCATCGGCACCTCTGCAATCTGATCCCCTTGACTCTGTGGGTGTCCCAGGAGATACAAGTCCCTGCACAACAGTCCCCAGACAGAAAAGTGTCAGGAACATTAAGTGTGGAGTCACTGGATCCATTAAACAGAAACGTAAGCCCTGTTAAATATGACTTTCGGATAGGCGATGACTAAATTTCTTTTAATATATCCCAAATATTGCATGAGATATACTAAAAAACTAGCCATTGTTTATACGAAATTCAAATTTAACCAGATGCCTATATTTTATCTGGCAACCCTAGGTAAGTAATAAACGGGGAATGGGAGGGAAAGTTTCAGAAGATTAAGACTTTTAAATGCCTCAAACTACAAAACTTTGTGTTTTAATATGTTCATAAATTAACAGCTGTATTGTATTATGCAAATTTATGTTAAGTTATTCACTCTCTGTCATCACGCTCCAATAAAAATTGTATATATGACATTTAGAAAAAAAACGACATCTTCTGATAAGAGTTTTGCTCGGCATTTCGGCAGCCGCTCATCACCTTTGGCTCCGTTCGAATGCTGCAGCCCTGGTCGCCCCGCGCCAGGCCCTGCGTGAGTGACTCACTGAATTACCTACGGTCTGTTTAAAATCCTCGAGAACAATCCCCGGGGGTGGCCAGTGATTGCCCTCCCTCCATTTTAATGCCTTTCAGGAGAAACGCAGCTTGGCGTGGAACAACAGCAGAGAGCAGCCCTGTCTTTCCTGGGAGATGGGCACCTCCTGCCAGGAAGCCCCGAACTGCGTGCAGGTAGGCATCGTGGACACGCAAGCGGGAAAATGAGTCCATGTTTAATCTCTGTGCCATCCTGTTTCTTGGGATCACACACACAGGGCAAAAAGCTCTCTCTGCTGTTTCCCTCTCAATGCACAGCGATGTCCACCAGTTGGCTCATTTAAAATTCAGAGCATTCATAAGCACGCGCCACCAGCCAGCCTTAGGAAGGTTTGCTTGATCTCACTGACGGCTGTCATCCTCCTGAAGCTTCCTGGTTCACACCCAGTATCTTTGTTCTAGCTTTTATATATTTTTAAAAAATTGAGTACCTTTTGTGGGAAGAAATGCCCACGTCTGTCCTAGAAGGGAGGGGTGAAAACTTGCTAAGGGCACATGATGGCCCCAAACTGGCAGGGAGCAGAGGCTTGAGAAAGACAGATGGCCTCGAGGAATCTTTGAAGAAAGCCAGGCCAGGCTTGGAAAACGGGCTGTGGGCAGACGCTCTGGAAGAAGGCAGGGGAGGCCTACACAGGTGTCAGGAAACTTCCGTGGAACAGGAAATAGAGCTGCTGAGGGAGCGGTCCCCCTGGGGCACTCAGGGGTCGCACTATGGGGCCCCTTACAAGTGCAGACCCACCCTGCTACCAAGGTGGATGGGCCAGGAAAGGGCACCACTGGCTTCACCCAGAGCCTTACTAGGAGGATGCTGGGTTCCTCGGATACACAGAAAATGAGCATGGGCCTGGGAGCCGGGAACCACAGCCACCCAGTGTGATACGGGCCTCTCCCAACATCCTTGGCCCCAGTTTCCTCTTCTACAGATGAAGGCATTCCATCACGTGACCTCTAAGTTTCTCTGAGTTCAACGTTCCATTATTCAACCAATATTGAGAACTGACTGGGTGTGTCTGGATGTGGGGACAAAGAGACCCTGCATTCCTGGTGTCTACAGTTGGGGTGTCAGGGGCCAGCAAGCAGAAGGGTCCTCCTGTCTGAGAAGAAGTAGAGAAGAGGGGGGCAGCAGGAGGAGGGCAAGGGGAAGGACGCCCTGGGGTAGGAAACTCCTTCTAAACTCTCTGAAATGACTGAGGAAGATACGTGCCGAGGAGGGAGGCTGCTGCTTCTAGGTCACTAGTTCTTCCAGTCACGGAGACACAGGCTGCTGCCCGGACGTGGACCACGGGGAGGTGCTGGTTTCTAGAAGTGTATTTTCAAGTGGACCCACGGACCACTGCCCACTTCAGCTAGTTCACATGCAAATGGATGAACTCAGAAGAAAATCTGCCCCTCATCTCCAAAGCCCTTGGCATTTGATATGGAGGAAAGATTTGGAGGCACAGGTGATGTTTTCATGCCTTCTGCAGTTACAGATCTTGACTTTGGAAAAGAAAGGTAAGGAAATGTAACAGGATACTGTTTAGATGCCAGCCATGGGAAGGATTTGTTTTGCTAAATTATAGCCTGTAACACCAGAAATCTCAGAGAGCCTGAGAAGAACACCCACAGACCTTATTAAGTGGACTTTAAGTAAATTTTGAGGGACAGGGAGAAAAATGCTACTAGATACAGTGATAAATGACAGGTTTGACATATGAATTATTCCTGAGGGAAGAAACTGTCTCACACTCCAGAGGCAGGAAGAATAGAGGAATTCCTGAAATAGTAGATTTTACATAGGAAAAAAAACAATGTTACCTAGAAGCAACCATAGAATTTTAAGGCACCCAAGGGCAGACAAGGAGAATGTAAATTGGTCAAATATTAAGTAAAAAGAAACAATGTACTTCTTGGCTTAGGGTTTTTTTCTTTTTCTTTTTTTGCTGTGTATTTTTATGTTTGATCTGTTTATTGGTTATTGAAGTAAGTTAATTTTTTATGGTAAAGATGGATGCACTTTGACTTCCTAGGATTTCTTAGTTGCCTAAAGCCAAAAATCCATGCACTATCCACTTTGGACAATCATTCACTTTCATAGAGCAGTCTACCACCGAGCTGGTGGTCATTCCCAAGATCTTGCACTAGTAGATCTGGATTCAGATTCATGCTTTGCCTCAAAGTTGGCCTAGTTACTCTCTGAGTCTCAATTTCATTTTAATCTGTAAAGTGGGGGAAAAAATAGAATTGGCTAGAACAGTCTGGCCCAGCTCCAAGCACAGAGCACGTGTTCATCATATGGTAATTCTTGCTATTGTCATCGTCACCACCACCATCAGGGTCTCACACTCTACCACTGAGATACGCTCCCAGCCCCCCATCATCATTATTATCAATATTATTTAATATTGAATACTTGATCCCAAAAGGTCACTCCTTGATAAAAACAGGTTGGAAACAAGGTATTTCCATACCAGGACTAGAGGACTACAGTTGGCTACGGGACACAGAGAGAACTGGAAAGATGGACAGTACCCCCGATATTGAGATTCCACAGTGAATGAAGTCCAGAAACAAAATCACCAAATGGTGCACACATTATGGTAGGTGCTTCTAGGAGATTTCAATTTATCCAGGATTCGTGGTTAGTGGGACCTAGTTCTTTAGAGTGAGGGCAGATTTATTTAACACATAAAAATGATTATGAATAATTATGGTGCCCCATAAATGTTTACTATTATGGGGGTGGCGATCACTGTCATTAGCATCTTTCAGGTCTACAAATCTCTAATTTGCAGCCAGACTAGGGAATACTCAAATGAGATTTTCAAAGAAAGGTGAAAGGAGGACAGAGAGAGAGAGAGAGAAATACTGCCCATCCCATCACCCCACAGCCAGAGACACCTCGTCTTAATTCTGAGTCAAGGTGTGGGCCTGTGGCAGGATGTCCTCGGGCTTCAGTGGCCTTGTTGGTAGGAAGGAGAAATCTCCCCTCACAGTCCTAGAGTTGGGCATGGGCCAGAGAACTTCCCAGGTGGGGTTGGTGAATCTATGAGATGCTTTCAAACAGGCTTATTGACTGCTGCCAGATAGCCATTTTGTGGGTCTTGCCAGGGATTTGGGCTCTTGGCTCTCTGGACAGGCTGGATGTGGCCACAGCACAAGCACAGAAAGCCCACTACTTCCCGATAACCCAAGGGGGACTTTTCTAAAAAGCAGCAGTTCCAGCTGAGCATTTATAAGCTCAGTCCTGTCGTTAGTAACGCAGGTCACTACTAAAGTTGGCATTGATTCCTCATGGCATGATGGCAATGGGTCTTCACCTGGGTTGTGCCCTAGAGTTCCCAGGGGCCTTTGAGAAGCCCAGGCCACAGCTCAGACCTACCTCCTCAGAAATCTCCAGGGGTAGAACCCAAGCATTGCTGTTTATTTATTTTATTTTATTTATTTATTTTTAGTTGTAGATGGACACAATTTCTTTATGTGGTCCTGAGGATCCAACCCAGTGCCTTGCACTTTTGAGCTACAGCCCAAGCCCTAAGCATCGCTATTTTTAAAGTTCTTAGGATGTATGTGGAAATACCTGGCTGCTCTTAGGCTTTGATTTGCTGGTGAGTCCTTGGCTCAGCTGGTGACACAACAGGAAGGTATAGAGAGGATCTGGAACTATCACAGCACCTCTACTTATGTGAAGTCACGACTGTGTCTAGGGACAGCCTGGGGTCTGCCCCATAACCCCGGGTCGAAGCTCCGTGCAAACCAGGCCTTGCTTGCTGTAGTAGGAGAATCAGGGGATGTAGCAAGGGTCAGAGGTCTTATTTCCTTCTGGGAGGAAAGATGGGGGGCACCTGCAGTCCCAAGATGCCAGGCTGGTCCTCCCCAGCCAGCCATGTCCAAGGACTCTGAGATAGATGAAAATGGCATTTGGTGGCAGGCAAGGGCAGGCTGGCTGGTGACAGCATCCTATAGACCCCAGGACCCCATGCCATTGCTCTGCAGAGGTAGCCCAGCAGTGGACAGAGGGAGGGTCTGGATGGCCAGGGGACTGTAAGACAGATGTCCCAGGTGCTTGTTGAATGTCCTTTAACAATGAACACAGTGAAAACCGACTACAAGGAAGTGCAGCTAGGGAAAAGGTCCACTGGGTAGAACCCATGGAGAAAGCCCAGGGTGGTCAGAGAACCTTCTACGAGGTCCAGCACGTAGAAACCAAGGAGAAAGCCCGGAGTGGTCAGAGGACCTTCTATGAGGACCAGCACATAGAAACCAAGGAGAAAGCCCAGAGTGGCCAGAGAACTTTCTACGAGGTCCAGCGGGTAGAACTCAAGGAGAAAGCCCAGGGTGGCCAGAGAACCTTCTACGAGGTCCAGCGGGTAGAATTCAAGGAGAAAGCCCAGGGTGGCCAGAGAACCTTCTACGAGGACCAGAGGAAGAACCCAAGGAGAAAGCCTGGGGTGGCCAGAGGACCTTCCACGACAAATGAGACCAGACCATTTATGAATGAAGTCTCCATTTCAAGAATGTCTTTACCCTGTGGACTAAGCAATCAGGGACCTGGAAGCTTCCAGGGGGAGAGCTCCACTCCTCCAGGGGAGAAGCTGCCTGTGTGCCATTCATTCTGCACCACGTGGAAGAATTCATAAGCTCAGAGGCTGGAGGGTGAAGATGCCGTGGAAGGAGGACAAGGCCGCGACAAAGCCCCGCCCTTCCAGAACCTATCCCTGGGGCAGGAACGAGGGGACAGGAGGAGACGGTCCTGGCAGGGCGACTGAGGAGGGGCGGCGGGCCCTGAGGTGGGCGGGCATGCAGTTGGCATCTCCCTGGTGCTGCAGGAGTGTGAGGGGAACACGCTTCCACGCTCCACGGGAAGCGGCCCTGACGCCCCGCTCAGAACCGAGGAGCCACTATTGCCAGCGGGTTGACGGGAGCGACTCAGAAGCCCGGAATCCCTGCACAGCAGGACGGTGATGAGAAGAATGCACTCAGTACTTACTGCGCTGGCGAGGTCTGTGCCAAGCCCAGCCTGGCGCCTTCCTGGTGCACCCTCATCTTCTCAAGTTATTTATCTTCCCTAGACCCCTGCCGCGGTGGCTCTTCACATCAACCTAGTTAGGCTACGGCATCCAGTTATTTAATCAAACATGAACCTCTGTGTCGCTGTGACGGCGTTCTGCCAATATAGTTACCATCTACATTCAGTTGATTTTAAGTAAAGGAGATTACCCTTGAGAATGTGGTGGGCCTCATCCAATCAGTTGAGGGCCTTAAGAGCGAAAGCTGAGGTTTCCAGCAGGAGGAGAAATTCTGTCTCAAGACTATCGCATCAACTCCTGCCTGAGTTTCCCAAGTGCCTCCTACCCCACAATCACATAAGCTGAATCCTCAGAAAAAACCTCTCTTTCTCCCCTCTTGGTTCTGTTCCCCTGCAGATCTCTTTTCCCAACAGTGAAGTGGGCTTGGTGATTGGAACTACTTCATAAAGAGCCTGCAAGGAGCAAGCCAAGTAAAGTTCTTGGCTCAGGGTCTGCCACAGAACCAGTCCATCAGCATCCTCGACAGCAGAGAGCTAGTCCAATCCCTTCCGCTTACCGATAAGGAAACTGAGGTGCAGAGAGGGGGTGATAGGCCCAAACCGGGGTGACGTAAGTCCTGTTCCAAACCCTGTATGCGTGTTAACTCACTTTATCTCGTCAACAACCTCTTGAGCTCCATTATGTTACTATCACCATTTCAAAGACAGGAGAACTAAGGAACAAAGAGATTATGTCAGTGACCCATGACGTACTACCCATGAGTGACAGCTTGGTGTCCGTGTGCTCTGTCGGTCAGGCCGTGGCCAGCTAGTGTCTCGGGGCTCCCTCCTGCTCAGGTGGCCTGCTCTGTGGTCAAGTTTAGGTTTGGAGGAGCGTGGTTGGGACCCCATCTCTCAGAACAAGCCCCTGCTCTGACACCAGCTGAGAGTCTCAGGCAGACACAGCACAGCCCCCATGGGGTGAGCACCTCCTTTAAGGAGCAGGATCCCAAATGCAGTGACTTAAGGCGGTGGGTGGGCAGGATCCCTAGCTCTCCCACGTTCATTAAAAGGGTTTCTATGTAAGGAACCTCCCCTCCCCATTTGTCAGCTACTTGAACTAATTATTCTTCAAGTTGAAGTTCTTGCCTAGAGCTAGGAGGTAAGGACTTTGTCCTCTTTCCTGTCCCAAATTGCTAATTACAATGTCTCAGAGAGGGGCCCATTGCAAAAAGAGTCCGGGTGGCTTTCCAGCCTTTCCAGCTGACAGCCGTGGGGGGGCTGTCCCTCTTCTCATCTTCATACCAAGGACTCCATTTGCAGGGTGTCTGTCGCATGCTCCCTACAGCTCTGCCCCCGTTTGGTCCCAGCAGGGGGAGGCCAGTGGAGTTTAATTACATTCTTCCTATAGGGAATGTTCAAGGAATGAGGCTTTGAAAAACAACTTGTGCTACCAAAAGGAAGGGAAAAAAATCAAATTAAGTGGGCAAGAAACAGGCATTGCCTCTTGTGTCCTAGGGACCCAATCTAAATATTTAAATTTTAAAGATGGATTTCTAAATGCTTAACTTCATAAACCTTAGGCATGGCAATTCATCCGGGAATCGAACCTCCCCTCTGATGTGGAATATTCCTCTGCCTGGACTTAGGAGTTGATATCTTCACACATTCCATATTCAGCTATAAAACTTCATCTTAAAAAAAGCCCAAACCACGGAACAAAACATAATTCTGCTCACAGTCCTGGGGCAAAATGGGCCTAGGGGAAGGTCTGGGCCTTAAGTGAGCGCTTCTTGGAAATGTCCCTAATCCTCTACTCAATTCCACACCTTCCCTCCTCAGCTCTGAGATGCCCAGTGGCTGGCATGAGGGTGCAGGAGCCCCGGCAGATGCTGGGGCTGACGGTCACTTGTAGCTGACTCGCCACACCATGGACCCCAAAGCGGGAAGAATGGAGGCCACAGGCAGGCATCAGTGGAGGCGGGGGTGGGAGGTAATGAGTTCTTTTTTCCCTGGAGCATTCAAGCACAGCTGTGTGATCTCTTAGATGCCTGTCCTGGGTGGGCAGCCACCCTAGGTGGTCCCTAAGTTCCCTGGGAGCTGAGGGCTCTGGTTCCTTTCTTGCCTTGACATGTGCTGGGTGTCAACACATGAGTCTGTGGGGTTCTGTCGGGCTGTGGGGACCACCCGGCATGGCCCCTTTTGCCGGCCTCTGTCTCCCTCAGCAGTGGCCTCCCTGACCTGGGTTAACTCCTTCCTCCCAGGGAGCAGGAACCCATATGTCTCACCCAGTGTGTCCTCTGCCTGTCCCCCTCCAAATCTGCACTCAGCCTCTAGTTAGAGAAGGGGGACCTGCATTCATCCATTCTTCTCACAAGCCTACTATGTGCCCGGCACTGTTCTGGGCACTGGGGTAGACAAGGAGCCCAGCAGGTGCAGCCAGAGTGACTCCCTGCTCCCAAAGACCCTCCGGTGGTGACATTTTCAGCCTAATGATGGTTGAGGGAGAAGGTTTGTGTCAAGACCAGGAGTCTAAATCTAAGCAGCAGTCTTTAAATTTGAAGTTCCTGCTTTCTATGTAAAGTGACTTTGGTCAACAGTGTACAGGGAAGTCAAAACCAAAAGAGTGTGTGTTCAAAAGCTAATTGTTGGAAATAAAACCCATTCTTTTGATGGACTACGAGCCCATAGTGTGCTCAGTAGTTAAACAAATGAGCCATTCTGTCACCAATTAACTCAAGGCCAAGTGGACCCACAGTGCTGAGCCTCACCTGTGGAGGTAGCATGCCCAGGTGGCTTTCAATTCTTGCTTTTCTAGATTGCTGGAAAGCCACCCACCAGTTTGTTTACTTAGCAAAGGCTGGTCCCTCCAGAGACCCAGACATTGAATATAAAATGCTCCCAGTTGCCACATGAAAGGCACCACACCCATGCTGATTGGTGTGACCCATCCCAGGAGGAACATCTCTTTGCAGGTCACCTCTCCCTCTGCTCTGCAGCGACTTTATGGGAAGGGGGCACCTGGAACTTAATTGCTAAAAGTGCTACACCTGAGGAAGCAGGCAGCTCAGAAAAAACACTCACGAGTCCTTCCTGCCCCTCTGTCTGCCTCCCGCCTTTACACCTTGCTGTGTGCAATTCCAGGCTCTGGGCCATCCGGGGCTCCCAAGCGGGCAGTGAGCTGGGGGTGGAGCAGGGAAGATTCTGGGTCTCCCTGGATCTGGGGAGAAGAACTAGAACAAGAATAAGAGAAAGGAAGAGGGAGGGAGGCCAATCAGTTCTGTGAACATTGAAGAAGGAGGAAGGAAGGAAGGAAAGTAGCCGCAGGGCAGGAGGAGGAGGAGGGGGGGCCACAGTGGCACAAGACCAGGGGTGCGGCTGTTGTTGCTGAAGCTCCTGGGGGCAGATCACGGTCAGAGTGGGTCAGTTTCCCCAGGGGTCACTGTGGGCATGGGTGTCGAATGCCTCCAGGGACTGTGGGGCGCGTGGAGTCCTGGTACTGGCAGAGGAAGGACTTGGCTCTGAGGGGCGTCCATTCATGGCCCAGAGGTGCACAGCTACTTTCCCACAAATGTCCCCAAGAAGAGAAAGAGCAGATGACCTGGGTCACTAAGACCCTTCTGCTTGTATAATAATCATGAATACTTTCTCTGTTTGTTGCCTGACCGGTCACTATGCTTTGGGGACTCTCGAGTTGCTGAGTGATGGGTCTCAGAAGTGCCTTCTATCTTGTCTTCCTTCTGGGTACTGGTGCTTTGGCAGCAGTGGCCACAAACCACAACTTGCAAGATAGAGTTCCAGGCACGTACCCAGAGAGGCCTTTCTTCATAGGCTGGGAAGACTTCCCTGCCTTAGTACCGATCGGGATGCTGGACAGACGCTTCCAGAAAGGACAAGTGGGCAAGTCAGATACATTTCCAAGCCCCATACAACCTCACAGCTCTCGCTTCTTAAGTGAAAATAGTGCAGATTTTGATTGAGGCCACCAGAGATACGGTGTCAAGGGAAGTGCCTTTTGGCAACAATACTTTGATGTGCCCCTCACAGGGGTCCAATGCTCCTGGATATGCCACGAGGTCCTTGGGGGAGTTATGGGCTAGATGAAACTCCCTGCCTAAGAGTGTGGCCTGGTGGGTGTGTTGGAAGTGACAGGTCCCCAGTCTATACAAGTACCCTGAGAGAAGCCTCTGGGTGCCAACATCATCTGCTTTGAAAATGACTTTAAATCAACTCAGAAGCACCCCTGACTTCTTGCCATGGAGAAATTATTTAAGGAAGAAAGACCTTAGGATTAATTTAGAAAGATTTATGTACTTCTAAAGTCTATTAGATTGAGTAATTCCTCCATCACTTTATCTCCCACTCAATAAAATGAGTGGCATCAAACTTACTGGAACACTCTCGAAACCTTTCAAATGTATTAACAAAAGGTAAACCAGTAGCCTCTCTGTCATTAGGGATAATTACTGCTTCACACATCATAGTAAAGATAGAGGCAGGCTTTGGGGTTCAGATTCTGCTCTTCAGTGAGGGCTGGGAGCTGTTAGGAATGCAGATGTTTGGGCTCCACCCCAGACCCTGCGAATCAGAATCCCTAGGTGATCACTACCCTCGAAGAACTCGCATGCCCCAGCTGGTGGCTGTGCTGCAGGCTGTGACCTGCTCCGCACGGCTCCTGCCCCAGTTCTTGGTGTTGTGGTTGGACGTTAGGGTTGTAAGTTGTTCTTTGTTCCTACCTCTCTCCTTCTGCCTTGATGCTTTGTGTCTATTTCACGGCTGTGGCATCTATAGGAAAGGGAGGGATTCTGAGGAGCCACTGAGGCCTGTGTGGCCAGGTCCTGAACTGGTGGGAAGCACCGAGTTCACTGTCAGGGGCACCCTGCAGACCTGGGCAAAGGGAAGGGGCCCTTCCCAATGGGGAAAACCCACTTCCAGCTTCTCACTTGATCTCAAAGTTCACTGTGTCTTACTCCCTGTGTTAAGATTGACCCTGGGAAGGATCCTAACTGGGACACAATTTTTTCCATAGTGAGCACAAATTTATGTTAAGCTGTTCACATATTTTTTCTCGGAACTTCCCCCCACCCCTGTGACGATGGACATATATTAATGAAATAGCTGGTCGAGGGTAAGATGGTTATACACATAAATTTTCATAGCCGTGGAATATGCTTTTTTCCTTTTGAGATCCTCTGGCTGCTTCAAGAACAAATTCCCAATCTTGCTCATGTTCTCAGTGTGAGTCAATCAGCTGAAATAGCCAGCTCAGAATGTTCTTTTAGTCTTAAGAGAAAAAGCAAGAGTATGTTGTATTTTAATTAGATATTTATAACGGGGACACAACAGCTATTCGAGAGAAGTTTTAAGAATCTGGCCTTCCTTCTGAGGCATAACTGTGTTCAAATTATCCTAAAGAGAGACTGTATATCAATCCAATCCAGTTTGTGATAAATTTACAACTGGGTTCTATGCAGCAGATTTATATCAACAATTAAGCTGAAGGAAAATGGGTCATAAATTGTGGCTGGCACAGTCCGGCACCAAAGAGAAGAAAAGAGAATGGTTTAGCCAGATCAAAAGTCAATAATTTCAACACAAAGTGCTGAAGCTATAACAAAAATGATTGATGCGGGACGAGGTGGGTTTTTTTCCCCTCCTCTCATCCTTCTTAAAATTATATATTACAAGACAAAATGAAGCCTCCAAACAACAAGGTCTTATTAGAAAATGGGTGTAGTTGTTTAAAATTTGGCAAGTGGTACAAATACATAACCCTTCCCTTCTATTCCCTTCCCTGTTGAATTTAACAGAAGTATGTCCTCTTCAGCGTGACTAGGACCACATGGGGAAAGAGTGTGTTCTCTAGATTGGGTGACTTGAGAAAGGGATTCCTGTGGTTTGAATGCTTGTTCCCAGAACTCAGGGGTGGAAACTTAATCCCCAGTCATACGTTGTTGGTATTTGGAAGTAGGGCCATTGGGAGATAAGGTGGTTTAGAAGAAGTCATGAGGGTGGTGTCCCTATGATGCCATTAGTGACCTTGTAAGAGAAGGAGACCTGGGTGAGCTGGCACACTTGCTCTGTCCCACTGTGTGATGGCCTCTGCCATGATATCACATAGTCAGGAGCCCCTTGTCAGATGCCAAACAAATCAGGTGCTGGTATCATGCTCTTGGACTTCCCAACCTTCAAGAACTGTGAGCAAAATAATTTATTTAATTTTTAAAGAATAGACATACCTGGTCTACAATAAAATACCTGGTTTCAAGTATTTTGTTGTGGCAATGGAAATTAATCAAGAAGTTTCTAAATTGACGGGTTTTTTGAGGGGCGGGGACCTGGGGTTGAACCCCGGGGGTGCTTAACCACTGAGCCATACCCCCAACCCCTTTTTCTGTTTTATTCAGAGACAGGATTTTGCTGAGTTACTTACAGCCTCACTAAGTTGCTGAGACTGGCTTTGAATTCATGATCCTCCTGCCTCAGCCTCCTGAGCTGCTGGGAATATAGGCATACACCACTGTGCCTGGCCCTAAATTGATTTTTATTTTTTAGGGTTTCTACTGAAACTTCTATTGTAAACAACTTGAAGCACCTATGCCGAGGGGTGGCAGAAGCATTGACAAGGAATGCCTGCCAGTTTCATCCTCCCACTCAATATTCTTCCCCGTTATTCAGCCTCTGCTTCCACAGAATCCACACCTACGTCTCGTAATCCTTCTCCAGTGCTGCCAGGTCCTCTTGAGCCTCAGAGAATTCCCCTTCCTCCATACCTTCTCCCACACACCAGTGCCTGGCATATGTGAGATGGGACTTGTGGTCCCGGCGGGCCCAGGCCTCCACAATGGTGGTGGTATTGCTCAGCATGCACACAGCCCGCTGCGCCTTGGCCAGGTCTCCTCCAGGCACCACTGTGGGGGCTGGTAGTTAATGCCTACCTTGAACCCAGTGGGGCACCAATCCACCAGCTGGATGGTGTGCTTGGTCTTGATGGTGGCAATGGCTGCATCGGTGTCTTTTGGGACCACGGCCCCCACGAATGACATGCGGCAGGCCACGTCATTGCCATGTACTTGCCGGCGTGAGGGTCACACTTCACCATCTGGTTGGCCAGCTCAAAGCAGGCATTGGTGATGGCAGCCACTGAGAGCTGCTTGTGGTAGGTTTTCTCTGCCGAACTGACCGGGGTGTAGGTGGCCAGGGACAAGTGGGTGCAGGGGTGTGGCACCAGGTTGGTCTGGAACTCTGTCAGGTCCACGTTCAGGGCCCTGTCGAACCGCAGGGAGGCCGTGATGGAGGACACGATCCGTCCGATCAGAAGATTGAGGTTGCTATACGTGGGACGCTTGATGTCCAGGTTGCGCCGACAAATGTCATAGATGGCTTCGTCGTCTACCATGAAGGCACAGTCAGAGTGTCCGAGGGTCGTGTGGTCGTCAGGATGGAGTTGTAGGGCTCCGCCACGGTCGTGGACGCCTGCGGGGCTGGGTAGATGTCAAATTCCAGCTTGAACTTCTTCCATGTCCACTGTAGCCGCTCCTTGAGCAGAGAAGCAAACCCAGAGCCGGTACCGCCCTGAGACCGTGGACGGCGCGGAAGCCCTGCAGTCCCGTGCGCAGATCGGCCCAGGGCCGGTCCACGATCCCCTTGCCGATGGCGTAATGGCCTCTGGCATAGTTATTGGCTGCATTTTCCTTCCCGGTGATGCGAGTCTGGGTGGAAGAGCTGCCTGTAAGTCCCTTGCCCACTTCATCTGCCACAGTGGGTTCCGGGTCCACAGCACCGTCTGGGCATGAACTTGCCAGCCCTGGTTTCGTTGAAGAACGTGTTGAATGGGTCACCCCTGCCACCAAAGTTTTTGGCACTTGGCATCTGATCATCGAGCTGAATTCCATGTTCAAGGCAGGATAGCTCGAAGCAGGCATTGCCCATCTGGACACCCGCCTGCCCCACGTAGACAGAGAGACAGCCGCGCGTGATAGTTTCCTCCTGGAAGCACATTATGTTCTCGCCTTCCCTCAATTCAATGCTCTGCACCCTCTAAATTGATTTTTGATGGTGGGACAAGAGGAGGGGAGGCTAAACAAAACCCTAAATCAGATGGGGTGGAAGAAAATTTATGTGACCTAGAAAGAAGCAGCCTAGTTGCACGATTTATCCTAACTGTGTTAAACGCTGGAACAGAAGTTCATCCCTTGAACGGAGAAAGGCAATCAAGGTCATTTGGATCAAAGTAGCTGGTAAGAGACAGGATATTGCCAGACAGAAGGTATGGGCCAAAAAATATGTATAAGGTTTTCCCCAATTGTGAAGGAAGGTCCAAGGGTGTCTTCTTGTGCCAGAGTTTGGTTCTGCCGAGAGCAGAGCATCTGAGGTACCGACTTTCATGGCCGACGTCTGAAATGGTTAAGGTGAAATCAGGCAAAGTGCTGGCCTTGTCTTTAACCATTAGGAAGGACTGACTGGCCCCGCACCACAGGCACTGTGAAGTGGCCACGTCATTTACAAGAAGTACCCAAGAGGGGCTGTCTCAGTGTTGTTGGACTTAGGCCCCTGAGTTTGGAAAGCTGGTGTTGTAAAGCTCAACATGACTGCACAACGAGAACCCGGAAAAGGGAGCTGTGACTGAGGACCATGGCCTCTACGCGTGACTTCGGCAGCAGGGCTTAGGCTGCTTAGCCCGAGCCTGGCCTTCTGTTCTCCTTGGCCATCTGCACAATGCAGCAGCATTGCTGATTTGCCCTCTCTACCTATTTGAAGACAGGAAAGGTAATTGGAAAGAAGCGTCAGGGTGGAGGGAGGGGATGGCGGAGGGAGCAAAGGCTGCTGGTGTGGTGAGATGTGTGCTTCCCGTGGGTCCCGAGGACGCTAAAGTAGGCATCAGAGGCTCAAGACCTCTCGCCAGTGATCTGCCGAGGTGGCTGATTGCCACAAGGAGACTCCAGCACCAAAACCGTGAGTGGGAGCTGGCGGTTGGAGCAGGTGTCTCTGGTCAGGGAACTGTGTAGTGGGGGCTGCCCCAAGAGCCCTCTGAATCGCTCTTGCATCTGCCCCTCCTCAGAGACACCTCAAAGAAGGTGCTGAGAGCAGCCCCAGGAGCGTAGGATTTGGGATCTGTTTGTGGCACCCAGGCCCTTGTGAAGAAGGAGGTCCAGCAGGGGCAGCAGGAAGAAAGGAGGAGGAAGAGCAGACCACACCCCTTCCAGGGTGGCGTCCTCAGGCCACGTGTCAGCCTGAGTGGAAGGCGGGGAAGAGTGTTGAACTGGATCTGAGCCTGAAGTTTTAATCGGAACCAGATGGGTCTGGACTTTTTAATGCCTGAAAGTGACCGGAACCTTTGAGATCTATCCCAGGTGTCTGGAAATGGGAAAGGAGAGCATGTTTAAAACAAAAATAATTGGAGAAAATGCCACAGGGTTTCCTGTTTGTACCTCACTGAATTCACACTGTGCAAAGTACTGGTCACTCAGCCATCTTGAGACGACTGGTGGGACCATCCCTGCAGATGAGGGGGGGAGAGAAGCTGAGAGACGTGGAGAGAGCCGTTGGGGGACAGGTTGGAGCGGCTGCATCAAACCATTTCTGAAAGCAGCCCTACCCTCTGGAGCTTGTAGCTCTGGGGGCCAATAGGTGTGGGCCACTTTCTGTCACTGCTCATGGAAGGAGTTACAGTCACACACCTACTCTTCTCCTTGGAGGGACAGAGCTCCCCTCAGATGCTCAAAGGGCATTGGTGTAGAAGGGAATGTCAGGGCAAGCAGCTCTGGAGCTGGGATCCAGTGATCTCACGGACAAACCCAGGGACAGGCTGCCCAGGGGCCTGCAGGGCGCTCTCTACTCTAGAACAAACCGTGCGAGTGAGGGTCCCGAGCCCCAGGAGCTGGCATTAACTGGCACTCAAGAAATATTTGTTGAATGGAAACCAGCAGGAAAATTATAACAAGTCATACTCTACATGCAAATTTTCAGGAATATTTTCAGGAAAATATCTAATGTGTGAACATCTAATCTGCATTTCCCTGTCCTGACAGATGGCCCATATTAACAGAGCTCTGATTATAGTAAAAAAAATTAAAAAATAAAACAAGAGAGAAAGAAAGAAAAGAAAACCTACAAATTTCATTGAGCGGGTAACCATGGTAAGGCTAGACAAAGCAATGCTATCATGATGGTCAAATTTATTTCTTAAATGACAACCTCTAGTTATTCCCATTTGTCAAAGACCATCCCAAATATCGCCTGGGGAAAGAATATGATCTGTGAAGTAGGTCTGTGTGGCTGGGGCAGAGTGTCGGTCGGATGTTATTTTTTTCTTGGAAGACGGGCCTGGGCCCTAAGAATCTAAGGTTACACTCTCAAAGTGGAACCAGGATCCCCACCTGAGGATGTTTATTAAAAATACAGGTTCCCAGGCCCTAGCCCAGACTTATGGAATCAGAACCTCTGAATCCAGGGCCCTGGAATATGCATTTTATACTGTCTTAGACGGTTTTGCATGAACTCAAGTTTGAAAACCTTTCCTGCTATAATCAGTTTATTTGCCCAGGTAATCTCCTTGGTGCGTTGGGCCATGTGCACAACCCATGAGAGATGGTCCCCGGGGAAGGAGACCTGATCCTAGACTGGGAGATCACAGGAGGCTCGGGTTTGGTGAGGCAGTGTGGCTCTCCTTAAGGTCAAGGCCATGCCAGAGGATGAGTGGCCATGTGCATGAGGGCTTTGGATGGAAGCTCACCCTGTGTCCCTGTGCACTACCATACCTGGGCCTGACCACGGCCTTGGCTCCTGTGGCAGGCAGTCTCCTAGCTCTGTAGCTCTCCAAATGACACCACATTCTAGAATAGATTTTTCTGGCTTTTATTGCCCTGGAGGGTTTAATGTGAATGGGAGATATTATTTAATAGACATAACTTAATTGTTTATCAATTGGCTTTTAAGTTCGCTAAAGGTATGGCCTTGACTTCTCCTCTCGGAGCTCTGCCCCCTCTCCAAGCGGCCGGGCACCTCCTCCTGATTTATTTGGGACTTGGGGCTGGACTTCCTGCTGCTGCCTTCCTGGGATAATGCCTTAAGCTTTCTTCAGGAAGTCACTCGCAAGTTCTCAGCCAAATGAGCTGAGTGGAATTGACCTGGGACTGGGGTCTGAATGGCATGAGCCCACTGGGGCCCCATTCCCTGACCATGAAAATGGGGTCCAGAATGGGCAGTGACCTTAGCATTCCCATCACAGTGCCCTTCCTGACTCTTGCTGGGAATCTGAGGCCACAGACCCTCTTCGCTGGGGAGGATCAAGGAAGTATGTGGTCACAGACATTCTTGGCAGGCTTCCTGGAGCTTCCAGAGGACAGCATGACCCCTAATGGGGCCCCTATAAGGACACACAGCCAGGAACTGGGCAGAAGAAGCTGGAACCTGAGCACATGATTGAGGCCTGGGTAGAGACTCTCCTGAAGCGATCTCTCTCCCTGAGCTGTGTGATTGTGTTTTTTGTAAGATCAGTTTAGGTTGGGGTTTTGTTACCTGCAACTCAATGTACCTGTAGAGAAGCCTTCCAGTTCCCCTGTTTCTCTTGCAGTAATGTGCTCCCAACATCTTCGGTCCCTCCACCCCCTCCTCAATTTAAACCAAATATTAAATAACTACCTATAAAATAGGATGAGAGAGGCGGTAGGGTGATTTGGATTCACAGCTTGTTGAGACTCCATGCCCAAAGAATATTGATTAATGGATCAATGTCAATCTGGAGGGAGCCCTGTCCTGTTCAACATTTTAATCAATGACTTAGATGAAATAGGAGACATGCTTAGCAAGTCTCAGATGACACGAAGCTGGAGGAACTGCTAATATGACAGATGGCAGAATCAAGATTCAAAATTATTTTGACTGACTTGAACAGTAATAAGAATAAATATAAACTCTTGCATCCAGGCTCAAAAGATCAGTTGTATAAGCAGGGGACTGGGAGACCTGGCTTGGCAGTTGTCATAACAACACAGAACTTGAAGTGGACCATAAGCTCACGGCGAACCCAAAACTGAGAGAATTAATCACACGGTTACCGTTTGCAACGTTTCAAAGCTGCTAGCGGAGAAGAAAGACGAACTTTGCCTCGACCTCCCCAGTAGGATAAAGAAGTGAAATTTGCTGGGAATTAGTTTTTAGCTTATTATTCACAAATTTTTTTCCTAACGATTCCAATAAGAGAACAAGCCACCTTCCAACATCGTGAAGGTAATAATAATCGCCTCAGAACGTAATAGAAAGGATGCCATTTGAAAACAGAGATTTTTAAAATGATTCCATTTAACAATTCACAGGCCAAAGCAACCCACACAAGCTTCCAGAAAACACGTGAGCTGAAAGCAGCCTGGCTCAGCAGCCACCCGAGTCACGGAGAGGCGCCCGGTTAGAGGAGCACCCAGACGCCCAGCCTCGCCCGCCAGCTCCCTCGGCTGTGGCCCTCCTCAGCTCCGCCAGCCTGCGTTCCTGCTTCTGCTGGGCCTGTCCTGCGTCCACTCCTGCCCTGCAGCCCAGCCGCCTTTCCCGGCTCACCCGCGTCTCCCTCAGCGTGGCAGCTTCACGGTCAGTGTTGGGAAGCCACACCTCCTTCCCAGCCGCTGCCCTTGAACCCCCACACCTTCCTGGGACTTTGCGGGTCCCCTGGCCAGTTTCATGGGCAGCCCCAGACAGTGAAAGTACATGCACCACTGTTTCTTTTTTCTTCTGTTTTTCTGAACACTCCATTCTACTTGCCGGTCCAGAGAGACAGAGAAGGCCAGCGATGGCCCGATTTCATCTTAAGAACTTAGGGTGTGAGTTTAGCAAGTTATCAAAACAAGTTTCACTTCCAGGAACCCAAAATTGGTCACCTGTGGACATCCCCTGGTCGCCCCCTGTACTCACATGTTTCTCCTTGAAGAGGTCCACCTCTCTCAGAAGCCTCTGCTGGCAGTCGGGGTGGGTGGCCAGCAGGTAGGTGGCGAAGGACAGCGTGTTGGCGACCATCTCATAGCCCGCGATGAGGAAGAGCACGGCCTGACCCGCGATCTCATCCACAGTCAAAGGCATGGACAAGGCTCTGGGCTGCTGCTGGGTGGGGTCCACTCTGCCCGTGCTAGGGGACAGGACCTCTCTGGCCAAGTCAAAGTCCTCTACGCCCACGGAGCTCGCTGCGTGCCGGGCGTCCAGCACTGCTTGGAGGAAGTCTCTCTGCCTCTGAGGACCAGAGCAAAATGCACATTTTGACCTTAGAGTCACAGAAGGAGATTTCTTGGAGGACAAAGGAAGGAGACACCTGACCTGACTTTTGAAGAGCTCAGTAGGAACAGGATCCTTGCCACTGGGTTATCTGAGATAGCCAGACCCTGGAAACAACCTCGTCATTCCGCAGACGTGGGTGGCTTCAGGCAGACTGTGATGCTGCCAGTCAAAAAGATGAGGCTGACTGAGGGGGCACAGTGGCACAGAGCGTGCCTGGCATGCTGCGTCCCCAGCACTGGCAAAAAAAAAATTTTTTTTTTCCAATTGCACATACTTATGGGGTACAGTGTAATAATGTATTTAATGTGTAATGGTCAAATCAGACCACTTAGCATTTCCATCTCCTTAAATATTTATCATTTCTTTGTGTTGGGAACTTTCAAATTCATTTTTATTTCTTTACAAAATGTGAAATAAACTGCTGTTAACTATAGTCACCCTACTGTGCTGCAGAATGCTGGAACTTAATCCTTTTATCTAATTGGATTTGGTACCATTTTTCAATAGCTCTCTAGCTCTCTCCTTCCCCCATATCTGTCCAGCTTCTAATGACATGATTCTACTTTCTACTTCTATGAAATCAACTTGATTACTTTCCACACGTGACAGAGAAATGCTGCTTTTGTCTTTCTGTGTCTGGCTTATTTCACCTCATGGCCTCGTTTCCACCTATGTTGCAGCAAATGACATGATTTCATTCTTTTTTGTGGTTGAATAATATTTCACGGGGTATATATACTACATTTTCTTTATCCAGTTCAGATGAGGTCATTCTATTCTATCTGGGCTGATATGGAAAGGTGTGGAGTCACTTTGTTAAGCCAAAAAAAAAGCAAGTTGCAGATCAGTATGCGTGGGATCTAATTTCTATAAAAACAGTAAGTACACAATATGTGTAATTGTGTGTATACTTCTCTGCATGGAAAACTTTTAGCAATGTCCACACTTCACAGTTCCCAGGGAGCTGGAGGAGGTAGGAAACCAGGGGGGTGTTTATCTTTCACTTTTACATGTTTGTACTGTTGGTTGTTTTTCCATTAAGAGCACGAGAAAGCTTCTTATAGATATAAATCAGAGGCCAAGCTCAGTTGCTCACTCATGCACAATTTCAGGCTCCTATGAGCAGTCAGAAGTTTTCTCACACCTCAGAAAGTCAGCAGAAGGGGGGACAGGGGCTGGAGCTGGCAGATGGGGCTTGTCTTCAAAGGCCCCAGACTTAGCTTTCTGCTTCCTATCCAGTCCCTTTTGTTCTCAGTAAGTCCCCACCCCCATTTCCCCTACCTTCCTTATCAGTAATTTGCATATTCTTTATATTTTTATGACCACTATTTTTAACTATGGGAGTGTTTACATATTGCTTTAGCATTAACAAAGTGTATTCCTGGTGCATCTCTTCTTTGAAATGCCCTTTAATGTGATGAATGACAACCAAGATGTTGTTCTTTTCTGAAGTTTATGGAATTAAAACAGCAAAAGAAGAGTATCAGAACCCCCACCAGGAAAATATTTTAATTTCAAAGTACTTTGCTAGTTGCAGCATTTTCTCAATTCATTGGCTTCTGAATTTCTATTGCATGAATAATCTAGGCCACACATATTAGCATGTAATGCCGTCTTTTTAAAAATGTAATTCCATTTTTAAGATTGTTGTCATTTCATGTGTGGTTGCCTTTTCTGCTCCGTAAGATTATGAGCATCCCCAGGGAAGGCCCCTCTGCCAGCCCCACCGGTGCCTAGCACTGTGCTGCCCACATATTAGACATGCAGTAAAGAATCCCACAAACCAAATGTAAAGCAATAAACACACTTGGAAGAAGGGTGAGGCGGGTTTGGTAACAACTGCAAGCTATTGGGAACAGGAGGCCTCCCTGCTTTGTGACCTCAGGTGTCTGATGACAGCCTCGCAGAGCCCAGGGCAGGCTAAGAAGGCAAGCCCTCTGCTGCCTGGCTTCCTGCTCAGACATAGCTGAGGAGACGGCCAAGGGTCAGCCAGAGTGGCTCTTTCATTCCACCCTGACCCTGCTCATGCCTATGTCCAAATGGCATCCTTGAGGGCTGGCATTCCCCAGCGTCCCTCCTGCTTCTTGACCAACATCTGGATGGCTGCTGCCGTCCCACTCTTATCCCTGTGAACACAGGGCAGAACTGGGGTGGGGCAGAACTTCTAGGGGGTGAGGTGGTGGGAAAATGAGCGTCCGCTGCTCCCCTTGCCAGAAGGGGGCCCCAGAGCATGCCTGAACGTCCTCAGGGTATGACATTGCGGTCCCTAACCCTTGGTTGTGGCTTTGCTGGGGTGGGGTGGGGACAATGGCAGGAGGGAGGGTACTGCCATGTCCACAGCATGCATTTTTCCTGGGGTAGAACTGCAGCTGCCCTTCTTTCCTCTTACCCCAGCTCAGCCCGGCTGCTAAGGGCCACAGGGTCTAGCAGAAATGTGCCTTAACCTCCAGCTAATGTGCTTGGAAGTAAGGGCGGCTCTCCAGAGCCTGCGCGCTAGAGAAGAACATTCGTGTGGATGGTTCCTATTATTCACACGGCATTGTGGAGACTCTCTGAACACTGCCCATTTAGGACCAAAACAGTGCTGGTTTATGGTTATATCCAAGAAAAATATGTGTCCTGATAGATGTAGGTGTCTAATCCACCCAACGGCTAGAACTTAGAAAAATATTTACCTTTTAACATCTGTGCAGCATTTTCTCTGCGCAAACACACATCTGCTTGATGGAATGTATACAGGGTTCAGATGGCTTTCAAGCAAGTTTTCTTAGTAACCTTATAGCTCAGTCTCGACACAGGCAGTCCTGGGTTTGTGGTCGGGAGGTTTCTCTCAGATCAACTCATTGTTTGAAACAAATAGCTTTAGAGTTTATAAAAGGAAAGCTCTAGGCAATCCCAGTAATCAGATCTTTAAAAACCTCTCACCTCTTAGTAAGTCACTCAGTGAAACAGTTTTTTTTTTTTTTTTAAATTTCAGCTTGATTCCACAGCCAGTGGGTTTCAGGTTCAGAGTGTAGGGTGTGGGAAATGTGTGTGTGTGTGTGTGTGTGTGTGTGTGTGAGAGAGAGAGAGAGAGAGAGAGAGAGAGAGAGAGAGAGAGAGACAGAGAGAGAGAGAGAGAGAGAGGAGGTTTACAAAGGGCAGTCCTTCCTGTGCTACTAAGGTTTGGATTTTTCTTTATCCCTCCTCCCCACAGCTGCCTCCTCACTGCCAAGAAGAACACACCTGGATAGGAGCATCCTGTCCTTCAGAGTTGGGCTAGGTAGACCAGTTAGCTGATTCTCCCTACAGCTCCAAGGACATTCAAGCAGGGTTTACAGTGGTGGGGGTCAAGGGGCTGAGAGCATGTATAAACCTTCTCATGCCTTGTGGATCCAGATGCACTTGCTACACGGTCCCCAGGGTGTGAAGCTGAGAGGACAAGGCTGCTGCCCAAGGCTACTCCCTGCATCCAGCCACTAATCGACTCTGATTTCATTCTAGGCCAATGCTTTAACCATGGGACCTTGCAGATTCCTCTGAGCCACTCGGTCTTTGAGAAAACCCTTTTAAAACTCCATCTTGCACAAGCTGGTTAAGGAAAAGCCCTTTCAGCCTTGCTTTTCCTTTTAGTGATGTTCTTTAATGCAACGAGGCCCTTAAAGAACAGTATTTATGCATGCACCAGCAGATCCGGTATTGAAATGATCTTCCTTCACACTGAAAATTCTTCTTTCTATTCTTAGCTGAGTTCAATCAACAAATATTTGCTCAATTCCCACTGTGTGCCAAGCAGAGTGCAAGTCTGTAAGGAGGGAAGAGAGCCCTAGGTCTCGGATGAAGCCTGCTACGGGGACCAGAGGGCACTCAAGCACAGATTTTGTAGCAACATCTTCTACCCGGAAAGGGATGGTGGGATTGACTGACAGTTGCACAAACTTCTCTCTAATATTTATGCTATTCATGCTATGAAACTCCATCTTGCCGTTTTTCAGTAAAAAGAATGTGCTCATGAAAATTACATGGGGCACGTTTACCTAGAAAATTCTTTTGGGCTTCTGTAACCTGTGCTTCGGGTGATGTTTGAGCTGGAGAGACAGTTTTGGGGGGCAGAATTCATGCTAGCCCCCATGTCAGGGGAGGACCCTTGCTTGGGGCTTTGCCTCCTACTGTCCTTTTCTACCCACCCCCCCTTCCCTCCCCTTTCTCTTTCTTATTGACCTTCTACCTTCTGCTGCCCCCTGGAAAGCTCGGGGTGGCAGATTGCTGAAGGACAGCGAGGCGTGATGTGTGGGGTGGGGAGGGAAGAGAAAGAAAAGAGAAAGTGATGGCAAATTAGGTTCCATTCCGTTTCCAGGCTGTATCCTATTAAAATACGTTACCTCTTCTGCTGCTTGCTGGTCCCGCAAGGCAATGACATTCCTAATGAGTTTGTTAAAAAAGCCGTTCAGTTCATCTCGGTTCTTATTGGGCAGAATCCGGGCCAGTGGGACCATTATGGATGGAAATGATACTTGAAAGAGAAAAACAAAAGTGGCATTGGAATGGGGGCCATAATAACCCAGGGCTATTAGACACTCGTTACCAAGAGGCCAGTGCCTGCCCTGAATCCGAGTCATTCGGGAGGCCTGTCCCCGCCAGGCAACCGCTACTCCTCAGAGAATGGGTTCTCTGCCAGAGCTCCATCTCTGCCCCCTTCACCATTCCTTGCACATAGTAAGCCCTCAATAAACGTCTGCATGATTAACTGAGTCCTCATGTCTGGCTGGCCCTCATCAGGCAGATCTCCAGCTTGTAAGTTAATGGCTCAGGTTCTAGACATGTGGGCTGAGGCCTTTCTGTTTCATCAAGAGAGCAGATCACAGGCTCTGCTTCAAGTCTAAACAAGGGATAGAATTCTGCTCACTTACATTCTGAACTTTCCAGTCATTTGCATTTGCATCTCTTTCTCTGGATAACTGTCCCCAGAGCAACCAGCTGAATTGTCTCTAAGAGCCACTGATACTAGGCCAACAAGGATGCTGGCCCCATGCGCCATGGGCTCCTTCTTGCCATGCCAGATAGGCCTGGGTCCCTGGTGCTGAGCCCTTGGGGTAGGGTACCCTGGGTCGGTGCCACTTAATGCCTCCTGGAGGGTGGTACTGGGCCCAGGGGCTGACCACAGGGAGCTTGGCTCCACGCTGGGTCTACTGCACACAGGGTTGTGTGCTGGGGCTGGACTGGAGAGGACAGTTCTGGACACTTAGGGGTCTCAGAACACTTTGTGCAGTTACAGGCAGAGAGAGCAGGGGAAGCAGGGATGAGACGATAGAGCTACCCAGCCCAGAGGACACAGGACGCAGGATGTAGGGACAGGGGCAGACTCAGCTGGAGCAGCCCTCCGGGAGTGGACGTAAGGGTGAAGGACCCCACAGTGACATCTGCAATTTCAGTGTAGAGCTGATGGAGGTGACATGGTCTCCCACTGAAGGTGCCAAGGATTGAAGAGAATTTACCAGCCCAGCAGAATGGCTGGGGATCACAGCGAGCTCACTAACAGCATTGAGAACACTTCAATGCTTCCACAGAAGCGAGAAGATGCTGGAATTGGCCAGAGGGCAAAAACCCATTTGTAAAATAAAAATGAATCCAGTGGACTTGTCTTGTAGCTTTAGGCCACCTCCTCATTACCCATCCAGCACTTTCTATGTTTACTCTGCGATAGTAAATAATTCTACGTTTACCATAGCGTTTCATAGTTTACTCTGCATTGGGCTTCCAATGGAGAAGTCTCCTGAAGAGGAATGTGCTAGAAAATGAAAGGTTTTTGGTTCTCATCTTAGCTCTGCCTTTCCAAGCCTCAGTTTTTTCATCTGGAAAGTGGGGACAAGAATATTTTTCTCAAAGGCAGAATGGCAGGACGAAATGAAACAGTGCACGCAGAGTGCTCAGCACAGCGTCGCCGCTGTTCTCACCCTGATGGTGGTCACAGAGGCCAGGGTGTGGTAAGTCGCTGTGGCGAGACAACCCTGGTGATCCAGGAAGACCATGTCCCTGCAGGGCAGCTCTCAGAGACCCCCAAGTGCCCTTTGCTAGCAGGAGGATAGCGCCTGACAGTGGCCCCAGGTGCAGTCTCACCATCCTGGGCAGGAGCTGTACTTACAGATCAAAACCAGGAGAGACCTGGGGACGCAGGATGCAAAGAAACGCCTGCAGTATTCCACGAAGGGGTCCTCAGGAACCTTCCGGGAGTCCACCTGGGTGCCGAAGGCCACGCTGGCCACCACATCTGTGGTGTAATAGCAGTAGCACCTAGGGAGAGGGGTGTTCGGACCTGCAAGGCTGCTGGCCTTGGCCTACCACAATGCACCCCTCCCAACAAAGCGGGGCTGCACCGGCTACATGGGAGATCCTCGCCCGACAGAGGGACATGAGGTGGTGGGAGAGCAGCTGCGGAATGCCCAGCACAGCAGAGGTTGGGAGCACGTGAGAAGCAGAGGCGAGGGTGGGCACTGCCTACTCAACCCCCGGGTTCAGGCCGCCTGGACCAAGCAGAACAGAACTAGCTGCCAAGAGGACACTTTCTGCCCTCCTGCCTCCAGAGGAGGCAAAACTAGAGACCCAAAGTCTACAGCTCTGCCCCACGGCTGTGCCAGCCAATGTTGGAATCCAGTGATTAATTGACATCTGTCAAATTGTCATTAATGAACAAACAAACTGAGGAGCTAGTTTTATTAACTTTCCCCTCCTTTTCTTCCTAATGATTTTACAGTTTTGTAAAGAACAACAAACAAAAAATGAGGACTCTTCACACTCAAATAAATACCAGACGAACTTTAGGACAGGCTTCATGATCTTATGTATGTTATTACAGAAAACACACTTTGCACTTTAGAAACAAACAGAAGGAAAGCATCTGGCAGCAGCTCCAGAAAATTTAACCTCTTCGGCCATAGGAAGTCTCCCCTTTTTAAATTAGAGTTATCTTCTTTTTTTCCCTTTTGCTTTCTCATGGGAGTAGTCAGCTTAAGTTCTTTTTAAGAAGGCTAACAACTGAGTTATTAATATCCTGGTGTAATTACAAGGTCTATTTCTGTCCTGGATGTGGGCACACATCTAGTGCCTCTTCCCCATCAGTTCCATAGTCACTGTTTGATTAAGGAGTAAATGACATTTCCAGATGACTTTAGAATTTTGACTGCTTTTATTGGAAACATTTCCACCACTGATCACACATTTGCCAGCCCTGGTAAAAACAAAACCGAGGCTACTGAATGTGACTTCCTCTGATCCTAATGGTTGGAGATCTAAGGGTTTTAAGAGTTATTTACTTTGCTTTCATAGGTGGCCTGGCCCCCTTATCTTCAGCCACCTCCTGCATCTTATAATCAGAGGGAATGTGGTTGAGAAGGCCTTGTGGGTATGTAAATGTTGGTGATGACGATGTGATTTTATCAGCATTCATGATCATGAGTCAGCTTCTGGGTGATTTGCTGGACGCCATGATTTGGCATCAAACAACTAAAGGTTTCTAGGAGGAAAGCCAGGTAAGCAGTCATTTAAGTGTGATGTCCAAGCTGTGGCTTTCGTATTTTTCTTTATGAGAAAATTCACAGACATCCCCCAGGTCCCTGAGCCTTCTGCCCAGGCAGGTCTCTCCCACCCTGGGTCTGCAGAGGGAGGAAGACAACCCGGCTCGGCCCGACCTCCGCCTGCTCAGGGTTCTCTTGACAGGCCGTGCCCCTCACTTCTGTTTCATGTTTTAAGCGAGTTTCATTTTTTTCTCATGAATCGGTTCATCCATACTTTTATGAGCTTCTAGCATTTCTACAGTTTGCTAGTCCCAAGGTAATTGTCCCCTGGTTATGTACAGTTACAAGAAGCAGCTGTTCGAAGCTGCGACTTCTCATCTGTCAGGTAGTATCCTTACCTCTGGATGTCGAACGCATCACCGGATTCTGCACAGCGCTTTAAGTGATCCAGGAGAAGGTCACAGGCTCGGCTGATGAGGGGCATCATCTGATAATGGACAAGAAGGTGTCATCAGGGATCACACAAGCAGTGAGCCTAAATTAGCTGCGGACGATGAGGTTAGACGTGGTGCTTTATGGGAAAATGGATTTTGTTCTGAAGGTACTTTTTATACAGCTGATTAAGGAGGAAGCTCCAAAATTCATAAATACAAATAATTTTGGCTTAAGGAAACTTTGGGGGGGATGGAAAAAAGAAAGGATTTAAAGTAAATATGACAAAATAATTACGAAAGTGATCCTTAAGGTATTTGTTCTGCGTTCGGTTTCACGGCGTGGTTAGCGAGAGAGTAACAGACAGCACTTTGTCCTGGCTCTGGAATTAGACCAGGTCCTTGTGTGCTTGTTCCAATTATACCTTAGATCTTCCACTAGAACATGGACTCAGCATCCAAAGGGACCTGAGGTCGTCCATTTGGACTTTTTAATTAACACTGAAGTTATTTTTAGAGCATCTCTGATGGCGGTTATTCATTTGTGTTTAAGCTGCTAAAACTTTGAAAATAGTTTGGTTCTTGACTTCAAGGGGTTGCCTATCTCAGACAAGGCAATTGTTGGTTCCTTTTTTTAATATTAAAATATTTTTATTATGGAAAATTTCTGACAGAGAGGTGAAAAGAATGGTATCATGTAGTCACCACTCAGTCTCAAAAAATCTAGATGTTGGTTTTGGTTGCCTACCCCTGCGGCCCCACAGGCTCGTTGGGTGGGTGGGATTCTGTGGAACTGGATGGGCATCTTTGGGATCCTTCATCCTCTCCTGTGTGTCTGAGTGCAGAGCTGGAAGTGTTCAGGGGGATCCTTTTAACTAGTGCCTGTTCTAGAACAGCACCATAGCGAAAGCAATGCGCTGTCCAGCATCGCTCTGAGCGCTTCTTATGGAAAACGTGGTTTGAAATGTCACCTTAGGGTTAGATTCTACCACTTTGACACCTGATTTAAGTTGCTGAGGGCAGGGGAAATTTTATTTGTTCAATTTTCTATCCCCAGAACATAGAACAGTGCCTGACACATTTGTCAAATGAATGAATGAATTTTAATGATTGCACAATGTCCACTTTTTGCTCTTAAAACACTGAGGTATTGGGAAAATTCATAAAATACCAGTCTATTTGCCAGAAGGTATGCTATTGTGCTGAGGCAAAATCTGACCCTTGCTATTGTTTGGCTCTTCAGTGTCCCCCAAGGTCTGTGTGCCAAAGGCCTGCTCCAAAGAGTGGTGCTATTGGGAGGGAGGTAGAGGATCCTCTAGGAGGTGGGACCTAATAGAAGGTCTTTGAGCCATTGGGGTATGCTGTTGAAGGGGCTTATGGGACCCCAGTCTCTTCCTCACTCTCTCTTTCACTTCCAGCTATGAAGTATGCAGTTTTGTTTAGCTGCGAAGTCTTGCCATGTGTGTTACCACGTGTCAAAGCAACGGGACCAACACACCATGGTCTAAAACCTCTAAAACTGTAAGCCAAAATAAACCTTTTATCTTTATAAGTTGATTATTGCAGGTATTTGTTATAGTGACAGAAAGCTGACCAATACATCCTCTAACATCCTCTCTCTGGTTTCATTTCTCACTACTTCTGTGTGATAGTGAACCAAACACTCAGATGCCTATATCCATCTGCTCTTCTCCTTCTGCTACAGTTATTCCCTTGACTTCTATGACTCCTCTTACCACAAGGTTTGCACATACCTCTGTAGGCTTACAGGTTCTCCTTTTATTTATTTATTTTTTTAAGTAGGGTCACTCCTAAAAGGCAGCCCCATAAATGGACATAGTGCTATTTCAGGTGTGATCCAATAAATGGTAAATGAATCACTTCCTGTGATCTGTACCCGGCATGTCAGTCTCAAGGCCAGGTTGATGTTGACTTTTTCAGAGAGTGATAGTACAGGCAAATATTAAGGTTCAGGTTCATGAAAACCACAAGGTCTTCTTCTATGAATCATAACCATGTGCAATTGATTATTTGACCCTTTAGCATTCATTCATTAGAAAAGTTTTACATTTATATTGCATTTATTCCTGTAAAAAGGTGCTGGTACTCTGTTATGAGCTACCCTAAGGCATCCAGGTGATTGGAGAAGTCAGGTAGCAGGGATAGTCTGGACCACTGTTGGCAGGATGTTGGTGGGGAGCACATGGCTTTGCTAAAACCCTCCCTCCCACAGCTCTCTGCAAGAGACCCCCACATGCTCTGTGGTATAAGGAAAGACTCATGTCGCCAGGGCCCCATTGGCTGCAGTGCCGCGGGAGATCTCTCAGAAGGAGTTGGTCCTGAGAAACCCTGGGGCATTCCTGTGGAATCAGAGTGGAACATTGGTTCTTCCTCTTTGTTTTACCTAAAATTTGCTAAGTGTGCCTTCTAAGTCTTTATTCAGTTTATGGCTTTGGAGACGGGTTCAAGTGCAGAGTCCTATGGTCCTCCACTATAGAGTTGTTTTAAAAAGTTGCAGAATTGTCCACAATCCTTTAGCCAACCACGTACAAACCTAAGTAAATATTTCATCAGGCACCATCTTACCAATGATTGACTGTAGTAGACTTTGCCAAGTGACTGACTGAGGCAGAAATGTAATTTGCCTCCACAGCCCATCCCGAAGTCAACTCTATGTTGACCCTTCATGACTACTGAAGTCTTCTCTAAATTCTCATAAACCATCAATTTAATATTCCATCAGGACAAAAGCGTGTAACTGGTCCCTTAAATGACCTCTGGGCCATCATTTCCAAGACATCTCTAACCTCCTTAATGTTTTGGAGAACTGAGTACTATCTAAGCCACATGGCTATGACCAGCTTCCTTGGCTGTATTTCTTCAATTATTTTAATAATTGTGGTATGAATGCACACCATTTTAATAAAACACCAGATATTGAACTATCTTTAGGATGTATTTCAGAGGAAGAGTAACATGGTAAAAAACTGAGAGGAAGTCTCCTTAGATAGCAGGCTCAAAGATTCCTTAGGGTAACAAAAGAGATGCAATATAAAATGTGATTTACACACAACTCGTAAGAAGCACGTCCTGTGTATTGAGAGAGAGCCACTGAGACTGAGTCCAAGCATAGGCCGGGACAATGCAGAAGAGAGCTGGACCAGCTGCCTACCCTCGGCTCTTCTCGCGCTTTCTTTCGACTGGAATGCTTTGTTGTTGGCTGACGTGACTGTAATTTTCTACTCTACTCTGCCTGCTGTCTGTCGAACAGAATGGATAATGACATTTTTATTTGGGCTAATGTGATATGAGATGGGGCATGTAATATGAAAAATGTTTTTAAAAGCAATGTGGAGAAACTACTGTAAGACAGCAGAGCATGATATGTATCTTAGCTGGTAACCATCGTTTCCGGTTTTCTTCCTTGCATTGTATACAGCAGTTATGGAATATTTACTCTTACATGAGTTGCATACAAACAAAAGCTCTTTGATGGGCCTGCATAATCTTTATACAAACTCCACAGTTCTTCCCCTAGGTTTTTGGACAAGCAGCGAATGTGGCATGTGCACACATAGACACAATAGAGAATATACAGTGCTGTTATCACCCGGATCTTAATAAAAGGCTCACATTTGTGGTTGTTATGTTTCATCTTCCTCATAGGCCTAGTGATTTACATTTTTGTTTTATTCCATATTTTTCATAATGCAATCTATTGTACTTCTTAGGTGTTTTAAAGTAATTTCTTCCTGAGTTGTTATGGACTGAAGGTGAATATCCTCCCCCAAGTTCATGTCATTGTTCTGGTTCCCAGGGTAGCTGCCTTTAGACATGGGGCCACTTAGGCAATCATTAAGGTTAAATGAGGTTAATAGTGTAGGGCCCTGACCTGAGCTTAATGTTTTTATAAGAAGAGACACTAGAGGAGGGAAGTGCTGGGACGATTATTGGCCAAATTATATTGTGCACGTAATATGTAACAACAAACGCATATGTACAACAAATTCCACCATATGTACAACTATAATGCACCAATAAAAAATGTAGGAGGAAGAAGGACACCAGAGCTCCCCCCACCCACCAAGGCACAAAGAGTCTCACGTAGTAAGATGGCAGCCGTCTACAAATCACGAAAGAGGCCTAACTGGGAACCAGCGGTGCCAGCACCTGATGTTCAACTTCCAGACTCCAAAACTGTGCACAAAGACAAGTCGGTGCTCCTTGGCCCTGGCAGCCTGAGTCGACTGAGGCCAGAGACCACATTCCAGCAGCCAAGCCAGCTTTCCACTCTGCTCCTCTCACCTTTCACATTGGTTGTTCCTATCGGAGAGGGTCCCGAGGGGATGGCTGGAGCACTATTTGTAACTAGCAGTGACTACTGAGGGCAAAACACCATCCTCAGCCTGGGAAAGAAATTCCCCAAAGAATTTCCTGCTTAACCTAAAGTTTATGAATGAAATTTCCATTTTCGTTTTGCTTTTTAAAGGACTGTACCAATGGTGTTTAAGGAATTCTGATTAAGGTGCAGACAGAGGGCAAGAGAGTGGATTCTAAAAGGTGGGAAGGTTTACGAGCAGATGAAAGAGACACCTTACAGAGTAAGGACGAGAAGGGCCGAGAAATTCCCCTGCTTGAAGGAGAGATGGAGGTGATCCCCAGAATTCCACTGTGGGAGCGTCCTTCCTTGAGGGTGAGAGTTTGTCCTGTTAGGGTACTTTCGCCCTGGGAGAGCAAACACTCTAAGCCATTATCAACGGTTAGGTTTCCTCTCTCAGGCACTTTAGAGTTGTGTGACCTGGGGCTTGTGCCTTAGCTTCACTGAGTTTATTTCTTTATTGGCAAAATGGAAATAATAATATCTCCTTTGAAGAGTCATGACAAAAATTAGAAAAATTAGAAACAAAATATGTAAAACACATAGAACTAGATGGCGAGTGGTCCAGAGGAGGCATTTGTCCTCTGGCAGATTCCATATCCCAGACTGGTTTGGACATTGGAATGCTCTCCTCTTGCTCCTCACAAATAGTGCCCCCTGAACCCACCTGTTCCAGTCTCATTATATCAATGCTGCTTCCTTTCTTTCATCTGCCCCTTTGTCTTTATCTCTCTGCAAACCCTCTAATTCAGGCTTTGCCACCTGTCTCCTGTAATTGGGCTGTCATCCTGCTTCTTGAAAGCAAAGACCACAGCATAAGCATATTTGTGGTCTTAGTGTAGTGCCTGACACATAGGTGTGCTAAAAAATGACTTTCAAAAGAGCCTCCAGGTTTTCTGATCCATCCTATACTCAGTCACAATTGGTCTTCTGAAAATACTTGTTTTCTGAGTATTTGCTTTTCTGAAACCCTGGAGATCCCTACTGACTAAAGGAATTACACATACTTTCATCCTGTCTTCCAAAGTCAAGTAAGAACTGAATTCTGCCAACAACCATGTGAGTCATTCTTGAAGCAGATCTTCCCTGGTCAGGCCTTAGATGAGACCACAGGCTAAGCAGACAACTTGACTACTACCCTGACTCTAAGCCAGAGGTGCCTGAGTCACAGAAACAAGGAGCTAACACAGATGTTCCATTGAAGGTAAGTTTCAGGGCAGTCTTGTTACCCAGCAATAGATAGCTAGTATCCTCTCAACTCTACTAGTTGCCATCCATGATTGAGGATTTTGGGACATGTTTCATATCAGGAATGAGCACTGCGGTCCTCGGTCAGTCAGTTTTGTGGAAGTATCCAACAATGAGTGGCGGAGCATTCCCTGAGAGCGTGGACACAGCAGGCCCCATGACACAACAGTAGATTGAGGGATTCCTTCTCTCTCAGCATGAAGACCATGTAGTTTGCTGAAAACCTTCTCTGAGTGAAAACCCTGAGATCATGATGGTTCTACCTCTTACTTGAGACGTGACATTTGAACCTTTCTGAACTTGGGCTTCTCGCTCCAAATGAAGGACTAATTGAAATGAGCTGTAGCATCCCTCTCCACCAACATTCTAGGTTTCCAAGGAAGCCATGGAGTCTCAGGTTGAGATATTTGCTTAGAACCTTGGAAAAAAACAGCCAACTTCCAAGATCAGGGCATTAAGGTTCAGATCTTTGGGGCTATCTACTTGCAGTGACCACATCTCATCACTAAGAAAGTTTCTGTCACCTCTTTAATACATCCACTTCAGAATTACATGAAGACCTAAAGAGAGGGAACTGATTACTTTTGTGTTCAAATAATTTCATGAAAGTGAGTGTCAGAACTCCAGACGGTCTGATTCTTGATTTGTTGCTTCCCCACCAAAATCAAGGCCCCTGTTCCCTTTACCCTTCAATTCTTTTATTTCTAGGTTATAATTTCACTCTATGCAGATCCAGTGCCATGAACTTGAGAAAGAAAAAGAAACCAACAAAACCCCCACCATTTAAAAGCCTTTGGAGGCCTTAGATGTTTGGAGAATGAAGTGTCTCTGAGTGCCAAGGGTGACATCTTTCCTGTGCAGGCAGAGGGAAGGAGAGGATCTCTATTGTGTTACCGATCATTCCTAAACTAAGAAGACCCCCACATGTTAATGTGTGTAACTCAAGTGAGTCATTTATCCATGCATGAAGAGGGACACAGAAAAAAACAGGGACTACCACCCTAGCACCAAACATGACCCCTGGGAGCCTGGCCACCTTGTGCAGGGGGCTACTGTAAAGAGGAGACTCCAGGGGTACGATCTGCAGATCCCCTCATCTGCTCCAGAAGAATTTGCCCCACGGGTGCACGGAACGTCTGGCATCTTGGAGACTAAACAGCTGAAGTGCAATTCTTTTTCCTGCAGGAAAATTCTGAGCAAGTGACTCCGCCATTTCAAGTATTTAATAGCTCCTGGCTCTCTAGTGAAGTACCCACCAAACACTCCCCCTGGCACAGAATGGTTGCCCCTACATGCTTCAACCTACTTTTCCAGTTCTCTCTCTCACTAATCCCTTCCATACATGCCGTGTTCCAGCCAATTTGAACTCCCTGTTCCCTGAACATGCCCTGTGCCGTCTGTCCATATGACTGTTTCCGCAGCTCATCTACCTTCAGCACACCTTCTCCCACCATCAAAACTCAGCAACATCGTCAAAGGTCACTTCCAAGGCCACTCTCTTCCCCCTGAAGTGGTTTCTGATCCTCAAAACAGGACATAAGCTCTGTCACCACCTTCCACTAGTTGATCATAGTGCAGTAATTTATGTACCTTGTTGCCCTTCTATGTTATAAACCCCTTACAGCAGGAACTAATAAATATTTGTAATATATGAACTTGACATTTCTCCGCATTTGCTGTGCAGCACGTGCTATTATTTGGATTTGGAAGGTCTCCCAAAGGCCCGTGTGTTAAAGGCTTGGTCCCCAGCCTGGGTGCTATGGGAAAGTGGGGTCTATTCGAAGGTCTTTTGGTCATGGTGGGTTGCTATGGAAGGAGACTGTGGCCCCCTGGCCCCTTCCTTTCCCTCTCTTTGCTTTCTGGCCCTGAGGGGAGTGGTTTTGCTGTACCATGTTCTCCCACCAGGCTGCTCCCTGGACCCCAGCAGAGGTCTAAAAGCAGTATGCCCAATTGCTCATGGTCTGAAACCTCCAAAACCATGAGCCATAGTAAGACTTTTCTCTCTACAAGTTGATTATCTTGGGTATTTATTATAGTGAGGAAAGCCGACTGATACAGTAGGACTGTGGGCAATGTTGGTTTGGACTGAAGTCGAAGGGGAAGTTTCTGAATAAATAAGGGTGAGCTAATGAGGGTGGGGAGAAAATATTCAAACATATTGTCAGTTCAAAAACTGGAAAAATGAATGTCTCAAAGTGCTCTAAACTTGTGACGAACAAATGAGAAATTAATTCTAGCTAATGAAACATCACTTCCACTACACCATTGCTAAAAGCCACCCAAATATTAAAAACATCCGTGACTCATTTTTATGCAAAATTTCCTGCTGATAAGTATCAGCTCTAGCCATCTAGGTGCATAATCAAGTGTCATTTCTAATATGTCAGTGACTCCTGTCAAGAGTTGTGACCAATTAGAACTCACCCCGATGAGGAGGTGGCGGCTGGTGTTGCCAGGCAACAGCCAAGCTTTGAGGCATTTAGATGCTCTTTTAGATTTAACCAGCAGCAAGTCAGAGTGACATTATGATTCTGGCAAAGGAAAGTCAAATTATAACCCAGGATGGGGTACCCATGACGAGGAGTGTTTTCTTTTAAATGCAAATGGAAAAGGAACATTTTAACTAGAATTTAAACAGTCCATCATTATACCGATTTTAATTAGGAGATTAGGTGTCAGTGGAATACAACTGTGTCGAAGGATAATGGTCCCTTGCTGCTAGATAAATACCCAGACATTCTGGAAAATGGGCAACTGGTCAGGCAGGAACAATGTATTTATTTTTGGACTCTGAAGTATTTATTGCCACAGCCACACTTGGTTATAATGACTTTCATTTTTATTGTTCAGAAGGATTAAGAAATAAAAGCAGATATTAAAAATAGACTGCTGGAGGCTGATGCCTCCCAGAGAAATCTGCTTGCTCTGACATTACTGGAAAACCGCGTTCTGCCTTAGAAGCCCCCATGCGTGACTGTCTGACGAGTTTACAGTGGAAACGTAAAGGCCAGAGAAAACTGTGATGACGACTGTAATTCTGCAAAGACTTTTGCTCTGAAATGGCCGCAGCTCTGCATTTACTCATAAGCTGGCTATATCAACTTGAATTTTTGAAAATTGTAGTCATTCCTGAGTAATATGTCTTCTCCCAGGCAGGAAAGGCCTAGAGGGAATAATAACCACATCTGCCTCTGCCTCTAACGCTTGTGCATTATTGACTGTGCCTTCCTGACAGGAAACATCTGGATGAAAAGTGAAAAATTAGGCAGAAAGTCGGATTCTGTGCAAGAGGCCGGCCATCCCTGTTTGGGTGACTTTTTAAGCACCGGGCCCCCATGCACAGCAATGTGGTTTGCTTGTTTGCTCCGGAGTGACACAGGTATTCTCAGGCATTCATTTATGAAGTTGCCTGGCCACCACTGACCCTGGGAGAGTTAAGAAATGCCCACTGTTTATGTTGGGCTTTGAGGAATGAGAACATACAAGCTGCCTGAGATGATTTGGATGGCGAGTGTACCCAGAGGTCCATATGTAAAGGCTTGAACCTCAGGGTGGTGCTACTGGGAGGTGCTGGACCTTTAAGGGGTAAGGCTTCGTGGTCCTTAGGTCATTAGGAGCATGCCCCAAAGGGAACTGTGGGACTCTGGTCTCTGTCTCTCCCCTTCAGTTTGAGATGTGACCATTTGCTTCTACATGTATTCTAGCCACCATCTGTCACCCTCACTGGAGACCAAACCAGTAAGGTCATTTAATTTTGTACTTTGAAACTACAAAACTTCAAGCTAAATAACCTTTTCTCTTTATAAGTTAGCTACCTGAGTATTTGGTTGTATAACACAAAGCTGACTCATATGCTGCCAAATTAGGTTGGATCCATAGTCCATTCAATTTGGAACTTGGCCTCTGCTAGAGACACTCAAAAATGACCTTCACTGTGAAAGGCCTGGGGCCCAAGTAGCCTTGTTTCTCTCACTAACCAAGGATGAAGTTAATTATCCATGTTTTCACTGTTTGAAAACTTATTTGAGCCCAGAATTAACAAAAGTTAGACAGATTTATTTACTAAAGATTTTCTCCAAGCCTTTAAAGTACATGGTGAATCCCCAAAGAAGATGGTTCACAATGATTTCACCAAATTATTTGACCATGAGGACCTTTTCATCCTCCATGATTTCAAATTCTTTTCCTTGGTAGTTGTGCTCGCTTTCTATTAACATCATAAAATACTCAAGATAATTAGCTTATAAAGAGAAAAGGTTCATTTTGATCCACGGTTTTGGATGTTTCAGTCTAAGGTCAGTTGACCCTGTTGCTTTGGGCCTGTGATGAGCAGCACGTGGTGGCGAGGGTATATGGCAGAGCAAAACCTCTCATCTCATGGCCAGGGAGCAAAGGAGAGGAAAAGAAGGCACAGTCTTGCCATCCTCTGCCAGGGCACACCTCCAATCCACCTGAAGACCTCCTGATAGGCCCACCTCTCACAGATCCTACTACTTCCCAATAGCACACTCAGGGACCAAACCTTTAACCTGGGGTATTTTGGCAGATATTCCAAGCTCCAAATCCTAGTGGCAGTAGTTCATAACTTAAAGTTCCTTATCATCAGTACAGTTCAGATGATTTTCTCCTTAATGTATTCTTTTATTCTTGCTTACAGTTGAAGGTTACCTGCCATTTTTATGCTGACTCATACAATCTTAGAAACGTCTCTGGAAGTTATTGGTACGGACTGAATATTTTTCAAATCAGAAGAGCTTAGGAGAACACATAAATATGTGGATTTCACTGTGTTCTCCCTCTTTCAGATGAGTTACAATATTAAAAAATAAAACTAGTGCTAAACTGGGCTCTTGTTATTTACATTTTCCTCTCAAAGAAATATGAATTTAGCTTTGCTTTTATTTTCTGAAATGACATTTATTTACTTCCTGATCCATAGAAAAGGTTTACACAACCCAGGATTACTTACTCATTGTCTTTGACCAGGAATCTAGCAAAAACACTTTAAAAATCTAAATAAATCTCTTTGCTGTCTTTTTCAAAGCATTAATCCTGGGGGTCGGGTGGTGGAAACTCTGGCAGGTTAATCAGGCAGAATTAACCTAACAAAAAAACCAGTTGTTTTCCCAGCAACGCTCAGCCAGCCTTTCATCTGAATCCCAATGACACATCTGCTGGCGGACTCTGCTGGCGGTGGCATCTTCCTGAAGCAGGTCTGCATCAATCACATTTTCCCTGCGAGCATTTCAGATCTAGTTTCTCTAGCGCTACATAATGTCCCTGGTAAAACTGAAGCCAAAACCAGTTTAATTTTAACTAAAAATATGGCTAATGATATAATGCTGATTTTAAAGTAACTCCTAGCATCATTGACTGAGGCAAGCTAATACTCACATAAGTAAAGATGGGACCATTGAGAGCTTTTGATGCTAATGTCACTTATAGACACAGGTGGACAAGGATATAGCTGCCACAGTTCTCATGGAAAAAGCCTCAGCATTCCAAGGGAAAACAAGCCTTTATCCCAAGAGTAAACTCTGAAGTTTGATGACGGAAGTCCAGAAACAACGTCTGCACTCTGAAAGGACTAAAGAGGCTGATATTCACAACTACTTCTGAGAAAACTGACTCAGGTACCCGCAGCTGAGTACCGTGTCCCAGACTCTCTGAGTCGTCTCTTGTCTCCGCGTCTCATTCTCTTTGTGTCTTTGTGACCTGCTTTCTCTATTTTCTATGTTTACACTTGTGACTCTCCAAAGAGAAAGCCAATAATTTGCCACATCCTCTTATGTAACTTTTTCTTGATAAAACGATTTCCCGTTTATTTTTTATCTTAGTCTTGTCATATGTCATTAGTTAGGATGGGTAAAAAGCTTCTTGGTTCTTTGATTTATCATCCATCCATTCAGCAATCATTGTGGAGTACCTATTATATACCTATTGTGGGCAGTTAATAGTAAAGGAAAAAAGAGAAAAGAGAAAACCTTTGTCCTCCTGAAGCATATATCTAGCAGGATGAGACACACAATAAAAAACAATAAATAAGTGAACCAAACAAATTGTGAGTGCCACCGGGGAAATAAAGCAGGCAAGGGGTGGGGATGTTGGGGCTGTCACCTTGGACCTAGAGAAGCAGTGGGTGGGAGATGGTGAGATAGGGATGGAGAGGAACATTTAAAACATGGTGGGTCTTAGCAGACTCCTGCAGAGGACTTATAAAACACACAGGTGCTCAGTCACCCTCAGACATTTCAACTCTGTAGGACTTGGGAAGCCTGCAGTCATATATTTATAACAAGTTGATTCTGATACAGACGTTGGTCCCACAGTGAGAACCAGTGACCTAGAGACCAAAGGTGGCTGGGAGGCTAAGTCCAAGGAAGCATCCAGAAACTCTCATATGTTGGTGAAGGAGGTTGTTACGGTTTGGGTATGAAGTGCCACACCCCCTGCATAAAAAACAAAACAAAAAAAAAAACCTCCTTTGTTAGTGTAGCAATATTCAGAGGTGAAATGATTGGATTGTGAGAGTTGTAACCTCATCAGTCCATCCTAATTTTAAGGAATTAACTGGGTAGTAACTGTCAGCAGGTGGCGTGTGGCTGGATGAGGTAGGTCACCAGGGGTGTGCCCTGGAAGGGTGCCTCTTCCCCGCAGCCTTCCCGTCTCCCACCTTCTATCTTTGCTTCCTGGCTGCCAAGAGCTGACAGCTTTCCTCTGCCACACCCTTCCGCCATGTTGTTCTGCCTCACCTCAGGCCCACAGCAAGAGTTGGTCAACTGTGGACTTGAACCTCTGACGCTGTGACCCAAAATAAACATTTCCTCCTTCAAGTTGTTCTTGCCAGGTATTTTGGTCACAGGGACAAAAAGACACCTTTGACTCCTCCTTCTTGCTTAAAATGCTTTACCCTTCCATGTCCTGCAGGTTTCCATTTCAGACTGTTCTTCCTAGATTTTCTTTTAGGTTTCTCCTCCACTCCTCCCTTCCATATAGTTCTTCTCAGAGCCCTCACCACTTGCACTGTGCACTACCTGGGTGACATCACCATGTCTGTGTTTTGGGCAGCCATCTTTCCTCCCCTTCTCCCCTGAGCACCTGGTCCCCACAGCTAAGCTCTTCTCCCTGGGTCCCTGAGATGCCTCCCAGGATGCTCACACTCAACGGGTCCAAACCTTCTAGATGTGGGGAGAAAGTTGAATCCCCCTGGAATGGGATTCCTTCCAAAAGAAACCCAAGGACCTACATTGAACTATTTGGCGTAAAAAAATGACTTTCAGTGGAGCTTCAGGTTTACTGGGAGCATCTGTTAAATAATGAAGCAACACCTAGGAATACTTATCTATGGACTCGCTTTTGCTCTTTCCCTCCACCCTGGCAGCCTGGCATCGTAGTGCTATGAACAGATCAGAGGAACTGTATTTTCTGCAACTGATTCAGGCACTGAGGGCTCAATTTCTGAACCAATCGACGCTTTGGATCCCAGGAGCCGGAGTGTTGGATTGTTTTGAGCAATGACAGTGTGTCTTTTTCTGGAGTTTTCCCTGTAAGGTGTTAAAGAAACCTAGACCCCCATCAGACTCCTTTTATCAAACAATTGTAGCTCAAGATGAGAGAAAATTTCCCCCTTAACTTCCTTTTTTTCCTTCCTTCCTTTCTTTCTTTCTTTCTTCCTTCCTTCTTTCCTTCCTTCCTTCCTTCTTCCCTTTCTCCTTCCTTCCTTCCTACCTCCCTCTCTTCCTTCCTTCCTTTCTTCCTTTCTTCCTTCCTTCTTTCCTTCCTTCCTTCCTTCTTTCCTTTCCTGATGCCCTCCATATTAGTTTCTTTTTAACACAATGGGGAATATCTATAATGCTGTGAAGTCATTACTTATTGATGAATGAAGAACCATAAGTCAGCATGCGTGAGCTAGTCACGTCAGCCTAGGTTGACCTCCCCATACCCCGTCTCTTGGTTCCATATTGTTTTCATGGTGGGATGGGACACAGGTGAACACTCCACATAGCTTATCAGTTGGTTTGGAACAGTGGTTTACCATTTTTTAAAACAGTCCCTTCCTTCAAACAAATTCTTCCATGGAACCTCCCTAGATAACAGATGAATGTGGAGCATGGCTAATTGCCCCAGTGAAAGCAGGAGGTTCCCCTCCGGTTGCCTCGTGGAAAGTTTCCAGTGCTGGTGTTACTTGGTGCTGGTTTTATATCAGCATCACCTGGGACCTGGAGAAGTTCCTCAAGCCTGGGCTGCTTCTCAAACCAAACCAATTTAATCTGAATTTCTTGGTAGGGAGACCTGGGCAACAATGGGTCTCCAAGCTCCCCAGGTGATTGCAATGGGTCCCTGTGGCGCAGGACAGCTGTCTCTTGCTATATCCTCTTATCCAATTAAGTCTGGGAAGAAGAAAATGAGCATGTGTGGGCTTGGGCACTGCCACCCCCATGCAGGTAGAGGCTACGACCGTCCTGTTCTGGATGAAGATCAGCAAACCCGCCCGATCATCCAGGGCTGCGTTCTCGCTCAGTTTAAGGTAAGTAGGAAAGGAGGGCATTTGATTTCCTCTGCCTGAAACCCATTTCCATACCTCAGTCAGTTCAAACCTAGGCTGAAAATAGAGAAACGTGCTCTGATCCCTCAACTTTCCAGAGTCCCAAGGACTCCACTGCCCATCCCCTGGGACAGTCCGAGGGGCAACCACACAGATACGAGGAGTAATCTGGAGCTGATTTTAGCCCTGGCTCTGGCTCTGCTACTCGCCAGCTGTATGATCAGAGCACTCTGTCCATGCCTCGGTTTCCTCTGTAAAACGGGGATGGCAGGAACAATAGTATCCATCTCACAGGGATGTCGTGAGCGTGTGTCCCTAAATATAGCATCCCTTAGAGTAGTGCGGGACACACTCAGCTGGTGAGCGGGAGCTAGTGGGACACATAGACCATGTTCTGCCCCAAGTGCCAGAGGCTACTCGAAATGCAAATCAAAACTTCATTGAAAACTGGCAGGCTCACTCGTTCCTGAGTGAGTTTAATTGGATAGGAGGAAGTGGGGAGCCCTCTCTCTTTTGGGGGACTTCAGATTCGTAGGAATTCTGTCAGGGCCATGTGGGTGAGCATCTTCAGACTGAGATAAAAGGATCTTTCATTTGTTGAACCGAAGACAGGCTACTCCAAGCCTGGTGTTCCAGAACAGACACAGCGATGGCTGGGACCCAGGGCCCTCCGGCCAAACTGTGGAAGGTCACTTGTGTTGGGGCTGCCCCTGGACAAGTCAAGTCGAGGAAGGATCGACACTACTCCACATCAAAAGGGTTCAAGTTCTTACTCTTGAGTTAACGCAGAATTCACAACAGACCAGGAATCAAGGGCCATCCAGCTCAGATAAGAAGCCCAGGACCAGGGGCAGGTGTTAATGAATTGCAGGAGAGGACGCGCAGACCCCAGCCTTGGGATGCACAGCTGGTAGGGAAAGGAGAGCACCCAGGGCCTTAAAAGCTGGCAGCATCTTGTGGAGTCCTCTTGTCCCTCTGTCTTGGCCTCAAAGGTCACCTGGCATGGCTAGAGAACCCACGTAGAGTTCTGCAGGAAACCTGTCCATCCTCCTCCCCCATAGTTCATGACTGTCACCTCCCTTAGCCATGATTCAGCACTCACCTTTGATTCAGTCTGTTATCTACTCCCTGGCTCTGTGAAGTGTGTTTGGCTGTGTTTGGGGGACTGGGTTGTTTGAAGTGCACACACTGGGACCTCACCCCAGATCCTGAAGCAGAATCTGCATCTTAACAGGCTCCCCAGGGATCCATTGTACGTGGGAATATGAGAAGCTGGTCCAGTTTTCTCCTGGAAGTGCCTCCAGCGGTGTCTCAGGACATAGCCAGAGTGCCGTAGCACTCACTGTACACTTGGAGGATTTATGGCAGCTGGGGATGCGGGAGGCTGGAAAAGTGGAAGACTGCTGGAGGAGCACAGTATCCTGCGCCCTCTCATGAGAGGCAGGCAGGAAGGTCCTGGTGGGCAGGGCATTTCTGCGTGCTGCCTTGGCCAGCGATGCAACCTGATCAGGCTCTCCACTATCTGGAGGGAGAAACCGGTTCCTCCAGGGAAGAGAGGGGCATGTCCGGTGCCTTACCTCATTCAGCTTTTCAGGACTGAAAGCAGGAATCAGGACGCCTCTGACCTCTTCCCATCTTCTGTCGCGTAAGAACAGAATGCTGTTGGCTACCAACTTGGGCTCCAAACCTGTCGCCTGTTGGAAAGCGACAAGCAGAGGGTTAGTTCACAAGGAGTCAAAGCCACCTTAGTGGCAATACAAGTTCACAATACACACCCTGGTTAAAATGCATCAATGACCAAAGCTTAGGAGGCTTCTCTTGCAAGGACACAGAAGACAAATCTCAGTGCTCGTGGACAATGACCTAAGATCCATGACCGAGGCCCAGGGGGAGCCGATAGTAAGTCTGCTGGCCCAGATCTGCCCTGTCACAGTGTGGTCACCATCACAGAAGCAGCCCAGTGGTCCCTGTGTCCTGCTGCTCTCTGCTGAAGAGGGTCCTCTCAGGTAAACATGGTGGTCTTCCCAGAGATAGGTCTGATTGAGGTTCATGTCTGAACTTTGTGGTAAAGGGTTTTGTGCAGTTACATCAGTTGGGCCCAGAGTTGACAGACTCATGTGTCTAGGTCCTTGGGGAAATGAATGGGGGCAGAGGGAAGGGGAGGAGGAGGGTCCTCCAGAAACATGTCTGCCACAATGTGTCTGTGTTCCATCATCCATTCATTTGTTCTCAATCAACAAATATCTGTTGAAAACGGGGGAATGTAATACAAAGCTGCTCCCCCGCCCTTTTGGTTGCATCACAACCTAGCTTGACAGTCTGAAAGCTGCTCTCCCTGCCCTTTCCGGTGCAGCCATTTTCCCCGCCTCCCAACTACTGTCAGTCTGTGAACATCCTAGCTAGCTATTGGTTCATCAGTCAGCTTGCAAGTATCCTTCTCCATTATTGGTCCCCTGTTAGCCTGGCGGGATTCTTAAAGATAGCTTCACCGCCATCTTTTCTCTCTTGCTTTTCTCTCCTGCTTTTTCTCTCCCCCTGACTCACTTTCTTTCTCCTCCTGGCTTTCCACTCTCTCTAGCAGTGCCCTTTCTCTTTACTTTCTCTTTTCCTCTCATTTTCTCTTACCCTGCAGGGAGACACTCTGTTTGCTTAAAAAACTCCCTTATATGAAAAAAAAAAAAAAATCTGTTGAATGCCTACCATGTATGCTATAGGCTGAATTGTGTCCCCACGAACTTCGTGTATTGAAGTCCTAATCCTCAGAACCTTCAAGTGAGACTGTGTTTGGACACAGAGCCTTTAAAAGAGTAATTGAAGTAAAATAATTAGGGTGGGCCCTAATCCAGTATGATAAATGCCCTTATAAGAAGAAAGGAGGGCTGGAGTTGTGGCTCAGTGGCAGAGCACTTGCCTCACACGTATGAGGCACGGGGTTCGATCCTCAGCACCACATAAAAATAAATAAGTAAATAAAAATATTGTGTACATCAACAACTATATATATATAGTTGGGCATATATTTCTATATATATATAGAAAGGGCATGTATATGCACAGAGGGAAGACCATGGAGGGCACAGGAGGAGATGGCTATCCTCAGGCCACAGAGAGAAGTCACCAAGGACACCAACCCTGCCCACAGCCTGCTCTCACACTTCAGCCTCCAGAATTGTGAGGAAATGAATGTCTGTTGCACAAGTCCCCCTGGTCCGTGGGAGTCTGTTCTGGCCTCCCTGGCAAACTCAAACCAGCTTCCAGAAGCTGTGCAGACACTGCTGAATGAAAACGACGTTGCTTTGGCCCTCATGGGGTTGTTGGTCTAGTGGAGTGGTAGAGAGAAACTCATAAACCAACAAATAGATGTTATTACAGTGGACGAGAAAGTGGATCTGAGGGAGAGGACCAGCAAGGCTTCTCTGGGAGGAACCATGGAAGCTGAGGCCCCAACCATGCCAAAGGGTCTGTGAACTCCTACCCAGGCCATTCATTCCTTGCTAAAACCAGTTGCCCCCCCAGGTGGTCACAGACGGAGGTCCCACAATTGGTTGGGGACCACAGGGGAATTTCAGGGACCAAACCCTCTTCTGGACTGCGTGGTGCCAAATGGTTCCGCTATTTCTTTCCACTGTTTTAATTATAGTTGAAACATGAAGCCAGCCATCATCATTCAAAAGCCTTGTAAAAACTCCTATTTAGAGGAAAATTATAATTTTCTGATAAAATATGAACACTCAAAATAAGCCATAAAACATAACTGCAAAGTATCTAGAGGATTTAATTATATATTAGAACCAAGTTGCTGGGATATTTTTCTGCAGAGGAATACCTCTCTATATTTAGAATGAAATTCTTTAGGAGTGCTGTGGCCACTAAATTATGGTTTCATGGAATTTTTGGAACCTAATCTGTTTGTTTAGGTTCCAGAGTCAAAGGAGGAAATCAGACATTATGTGTATTTATAGAGTGGCGAAGCCGTCCTGCCACACTGCAAAGACATTTCTCTAGAAGAAAAGCGATGGGGGTTTATGTGGCTCCGAAGAGACAGAATAAATTAGAGATAAGAGTCAAGATTGATTGGATTTGGATCCACCCTTAACACCTGGGGATTGGAGCCGAGCTATTTTTTATCTTGCACCTGAAGGACAAATCTCGCCCTCCGAGCAATGTGTCATCACGCCCCCTCAGACATCTCCCTCACCAGCCTGCCACCGCCTGGCTCTCTCCTTGGCCTAGAGGCTCCACTAGAATCCCCATTTTCTGATGGCAAAGTTTGGGGGCCGTGGTTATAGTAATGCTTCATTTCTAGATGTCATACTGGAAGAAGGAGATCAGCAATTTGATCATTTCAAAAAAGCTGTCAGATGGCAAGAGGACATTGAGTAATGTCCTGTGTGTGTGTTTATTGAATGCACATTACACAGAAGAGGGAATTGTGGTTGCTTGTGTGACCCTGAGGGATAGAATCAGGTTAACTGGTGGAAGGTGCCAGGCGGGGGTGGGGAACGAGGGCTTATCTAGAGAGCTGCCCCACTAGTCAAGAGCCAGAATCATTCATAGAGAAGCCACCTGCCTTGGCAGTGGGCTCCCCGCCACCAGGGCCGTGCACCACTCATTGAGAACACCCTGCAAGAGCTGGAGCATCGAGGGATTTGATCTAGGTGATCTTCCAGAACTCCTCCAACCCCTAGACTTCATCTCTAGGACACTACACCAGACATTCTTAAGAATTAGTTTGTTTACACATAGTTTGAAAAAATTGTGCCCAAGGTGGTGGTGCACGCCTATAATCCCAGAAACTCAGGAGTTGAAGGCAAGAGGTCCGTACTTCATTGTTGAGCACGTTTAACATGTGTGTGTTCTGCGTCAACGTGGGAGATAGAGTTCTTCTAATAAGTAATGGTTGAGATGTTTGAAAAACCCATTCCAACCCAGAACCACCACCATGAGTCATCTTCTCTCTCAACTAAAATCCTGTCAGTCAGAACTCTGAAATCTCTAATGAGCTAGTTGCCTCCATCCCCACGGCCACCGCCCTGGCTGAGGTCACCATTATCTGAGCCCCTGATTTCCCTGCCTCTAGCCTTATCCCACCCATCCACTCCCCATACTGTAGGGGGATTCCTCCTTTTTTTTTTCTGATACTGAGGATTGAACCCAGGGACACTCAACCACTGAGCCAAATCCCCACCCTTTGTTATTTTGTATTTTGAGACAGGGTCTTACTAAGTTGCTGAGGTCAGTTTTCAACTTGTGATCCTCCTGCCTCAGCCTCCTGAGTCGCTGGGATTACAGGTGTGTGCCACTCTGCCTGGCTATAGTGAGATCTCTCTAGAACAGCAAAGTGGGTCTCATGGAAGTTGAGAGTGGAATGGAGGTTTCGGGAAGCTGGGGAGCAGAGGGAAGGTAGAGACGGAGAGGTTGATCAGCATGTTCTAGGTTACAAGAAGCTTTGGGGTGCTATTGCACAGTTGGGTGAACTTACATAACTGTTATGGACTGTGTATCTCAAAAAGCTAGAAGAAAGGATGGTGAATACTTCCACTGTGGGGAAATGATACATGTTTGAGGAAACAGAGGTGCTGAACCTGGTTTAGACATTAGATAGTGTATACATGTATCAAAATATCACATGGTACCCCGTTGCACAAAATTTTAATTGGTTAAAAAATAAAAATACAAATCTAACTCTAGTGGTTTCTCCTGTGCAAATTCCCTAACTTGGTTTATAAGGCCCATCATGCTCTTGCCAATTTCTCACCCTCTCCCAGCACAGCATAGACTCAGTCCTTTTGAGTGCTAGTCTGGAGACAGTGTGGAACTTTCTGGAAGCTTAGGCTGCACTTTCTACCCCAGGCTTGAGCAGAATAAGGCAGAGGAAAGAACATGACCTAGATTCAGACTCCTGTGTTCAAGTCTTGGCTCTATGTGACCTTTAAACATTTTTTTTTTTTAATTGAACTTTCTGAGCCTCAGTTTCACAATCTGTAACTTGGCGATGATAATGTTCCTACCTCTCAGGATGACTGGTATATGCCAGGCCCTGAAGTGGGTTCTCAGGATACATTTGTGAACAAGACAAAGCTTTTTGTCCTCACTAATTCTAGTGGGAAAGGGCAGGCAGATACGTAAGAAGTAACGTGAAGAGTTAGGTGTGGCATTAAATGGATGAGTCAGCAATGGGCTCTGGGAGGAGGCGGGTGGAGGGGAGTCCAGCTCCAGGCAGGGGAACCATTATGGCAAAGATACTAAGGTGCATTTAAGGAACTCAAGGGGCTGGTGTGGCTGGAGTGGAGAGATTGACAGCGGGTAGAGAGGTCGCAGGGCTGTGTGTGGAGCCCACATAGAACGTTTACTCTACTTGGAATGACGTGGGAGGTACAGCAGAGTTTTGAAGAGAGGTGTGTCTTGAGTTGACTTGGGTTTTAAGGAATCACTCTGCTCCAGTGTTGAGAATAGTCTGTGGGGAACCAGGGTGGAGGTGGGTAGAGCCATTCAGAGGAGCACAGTGACCAGGACAGAGAGGATGGTGGCTCAGCTCAGGGTTCTGGCTGTAGATTGGGGGAGAAGCAGTTAGATTTGGCAAGCTTCAGAAGGTGGAAGATTTCCTGATGGATTGGGTATGGGGTGGGAGAAAGACAGGAGTCAAGGATGACCCCGTGAGTCCTGGACCGAGCAACGGCATCACCGAGTTCTTACATTTGAAGTGTTAGAGCCATCCCTAGCATGCAAGCCTGAGATGGCTCCCTGTTATTCTGTTGGTCCCTTGACCACGCGGTCTTCTCTCTAGGGTCTGCGCCTTCTCACGGGCTACTTTTCTGTACCCGGCATTGTCTATCCTCTGACCCCCTTTCTCCTTTGCCTGCTGACTCCTATTTACATTATGAAACATCTCAGAAAACACCTCCTGAGGGAAACCCTGTTGCCTGGACCTCCCTCCCATGCCCCGTACAAATAGCATCTCATTCCCATTTTCTAAATATTATTTTTAAAAAGTGATTTTTAGGAGTCAGTTCGAGTTCACTAACAACAAGTAGTGCCAAAGTAACCTCATTCTTTTTTCTTTCCTGGAGCGAAAGATCTATAGATGTGGGAAAGAAAACATTTTATGATTTCCAAGGACATTCTTATGGAGAAGGAGGAGAAATAATGGGTGGGTAAATAACTCCTTTGGGTGGTTTCATGGCTGGTAGAACAACCAAAGACAAATAAAACTATCAATCTGGAAACAAATGGAGAACCACAGGTTTCTACACTTAGCTCAGTCCAATTGAATATTTTATTTGTTATTTTCATAGTAATATACTGATTCGTAGAAATCACAACTGGAAGATTAACACTCCCTGGATCCCAATTTAACACGAAACTGGACCATCTCATAAGCCAGCATGAGCTGATTTCAACATCTGACAAAGGCTTATAAGAAGGAAAAATTACAGGTCAATGTTTCTCATGAACATAGATGCAGAAATTCTAAAGAAAATATTAGCTAACGTAAACCAGTGATCTGTAACAGAGTAATTCATCCAGACCCCATGGGACTCACATCAGGAATGCAACTTTTTTGAAAAGCAATCAATGCAACTAGCTGCATTCATAGTAAAGGAGAAAACGTAATCTCAACAAATGCAGAAAAGATATTTGATAAAATTCAATACCCACTCATGATAATGACTCTGGGTGGACTCTGAATATAAACGAACTTTCACAACCTGATAAATGACATTCATGAAAAAATTTTCAGCTGACATCACACTCAATGGGGAAACACCGAACACTACCCAAGTCTGGAAACAAGACAAGTATGTCCCTTATCACACTTCTAGTCGATATTATAGAAATACAAGAAGGCAAGAAAAAGACAAGAAGTATGTAGAAAGTGGAATGGAAGAAAAAAACTATTATAGGGCTGGGAATATAGCTCAGTTGGTAGAGAGCTTGCCTTGCAAGCACAAGGCCCTGTGTTCAATCCCCAGCACCGCAAAAAAAACAACAACAAAAAGAACCAAAACTATTATAGATCACATGATTGTATAATATAGAAAACCCAAGAACTAACTACCAGAAAATGTTATAATTAATATTGAAATTAATATTGTTGAGTACAAGTTTTATTTGTACACATGAAAAATAATTGGAAAACAAAATTGGAGCAGGGAAGATACTCTGTGTCTTTTCATGAGTTGTGGTCACGTGACTGCCTGCATATACAAAATGCATTGAGTTTTACTCTCAAGATTTGTGTATGGAGATTATCTCAATTTAAAAAACCCACTAAATCATAAACCTTTCATTTGGACAGACTTGAATGCTGGATGAATTCCAATAAGATGAAAATCAACAGATGTAATTAAAAGACTTCATGATTAAGCTTAAAATTTTAGTTGTTCAGAACATGGGATGACCTACAGGTAATTCACATTAAGAAGATCTGGGAACCTTAATTGACCACAAGTATGTTGGGCTGTGTTGGGATGTCACTGCCAGGAACAAGGAAGCCTGGCCTCTGCATTGACAGGACAGTGCCTGGGCTCAGAAGAAGTGTCCTATGGTGACATGTGATAGATTAGACCAGGTGGTCTAGATGAGGGTTTTCAGACATGGACCACATTTTAAGAGGTATATTAAGAGTGGTCAGGGCATCCTCTCTTGTTTTGTTTTGCGGTATGGGGATCAAACCAAGGGCTTGGCACATGCTAGGCAAGCACCGTGCCATTGAGCTACACCCCAGCTCTTTGCCCAGTTTTGATGCAGATTCTCCATCTTCTGCGCTTGACGGTTGCCACCTCTGATGACCACATGGCCTCTGACACGTAGTGGGGTATCTCTCCCTCGTTCAATGTTGTCTCCTTGCCTAGGTCCCTAGCTCTAGCTCCCTCAGCATTTCTTACAAGTCTTCCTGGAGGTCTAGTGACTGACTTCCATTTTTATCTTATGTGGATTCTCATCAGAATGTCACTGGGTGAGATGTGGTAAGCACGTCCCTTCTTCAGGGTGGCCCTGTTTGGAGTCTACAGGTTCTTGTGTTCCCCTCTCCTAAGATTCAGGAAGGCAAAGGAGAACAGAGGGAATGAAAAGTCCCGGGAGTGGGGGTGAGGCTAGGGAGGTGGGCGTGGTCGCAAGGTCTTTCCCTCTGCCGTGGGGGATGGAGATGGAGCTGGCAGTGGGAAGGAACAGAAAAGCCAGCCGAAGGACCCCTCTGTCCTTGACTTACTCGGCTCCAAATTGCCATGCCTTGGACATTTAGGAAGATGAATGTTTAGAAGACGTGGATGAGTTCCACGACTCAAACCGTGGTGACTGCAGCCTCTGGCGCTCCCTGGCAGTCACACAGCCACAGCTGGGCAGCTGCCACTCTTAACAGGAGCTTGCCGAGGCCCTGGAAACCCATGACATCCCCAAGGCAGCCAAAGATCTTGAGCTGGTCTTGTTGTGTTTTATTTTTGGTGGTTTGCAAGTACAGCTCTGAATGGTGTCTCTCTGTTATCAAGCTGTGGACATTCATGGAATCCTACTATCCCCAGAAGCTGGCAGGTTCAAGACAGAGAACGGAAACTTGCAGTTCACTTGCAGGGAGCAGGGTGGTTTATAACCAACGCTTGTCAATCTCACAGCTCACAAAGTGCTTAATACCTTATTGCATCAACTCTTGGGCGATTCTGCAGTAATTAGGGAACAGTTCTGATAAACAGCTTAGTTGTGGTCTTGTGGCTCAACTACTGAGATTCCCGTGGTCAGATAAACATGTTTATCTTTTCAATTAAGATCTCTATTTTCTTATTAGGCCAACTAAGGATAAACTTCCAACTTTGAAGAGTCACATAGTCCTGAGGAGCAAATTATTAAGGAAAATCCAAACCTTGCCCGCCATGCTTGCATGGAAACCACTTCTGAGCGTGTGTGGGCTAACCTGGTGCCCCTCAGCTGGCCCGGCATGGCTGCACAAGACCTACAGACTCTCCCCAGAGTGCTACAAGATGTATCAGTGCAGTTCTGCTCTAACTCAGGGTGTACATTACCGTGGCCTAGGATCAAGGGGCAACGTGGATTGTGAAGCTATAGCCAGAAACAGTTTCCTTGGGTTCTGGAACATGCAAGAACCTTTCCTCAAGACCCGGATGACCTCCAGGATGCATTGACAAGGTGGACAGCAGTTCTCCAATGGCGCACAGAACTGAGGGTCACAGGGCCAGGAACACAGTGACCCTGTGAGTATTCCCAACTCGGTTATTGCTGCGTGTGCCAGTCCAGCTGCGTGTGTGTTAATATCAGATAGTAAGGCTCGATGGCAGGGGCTCTGCGAGCCACTCTTCCTGACGTCCGTTCTGATTCCCACACAGCCCTGTACGCTGGAGGAAGCTGCGGGATGGCCACCTCCTCCTCACCCAGGTGTGTGGAACAGCTGGCACTGTCCCTCACCAGTCGATGATCAACTAAGCCTGAGGATTCTGTCATTTGAATTATCCTAAATTCTATGCTGGAGATTATTTTGAATTTCCGATCATTGCTATCTGGCTGTACAAAGATCTGAATCAAGTGGGGCTTATATTTTGGTGCTTTGAAATAACAAAGATGTTCCTTTTACTAAAAATGAAGGAAATACTTAAAAATAAAATACTAAAAATAAAAATAGGAAAGGTTTTCCTCTGCTGTCACACTGGATAATTTTCATTCATTCTCTGTGCCATCAGAAAATGGTCATGGAAATGACGTAAACTTCCTTTGCTCTGCTTTCAGTGGTGACCCGATAGAGCAGTCGCTGAGTCCGTTGTGAGGTGTGTCCCTCGCTCCAGGAACCAGGCATGTGACGGACAAAAAGCAGCTCAGGTTCCATCTGGCACGCTGGCTCCAGCGGTGGAGGGGGTCTCCTCTCATGTGGATGAAGGCATAGCGTGGACTGTGGTGGCCCTCCTGACAGCTCCGAGTGTCTTCTAGGAAACGTACACTCTGCGCTTCTGTTGGATCCACCCTGCTGGTCAGCGCCCTTCCCGAGTGGGGAAGGAGTCGGGCTCATGGGCTCTTCAGTAGAAACTTCCAACAGATCTTGGTAGAGTTCTTGCCAGAGCAGTGTCGGAGGGGCAAGGGTGTCTCTTATGTGACATCTGTCATGCTCCCCTGGAAAGACTTTCTCCTGAGGGATGAACAGGGAGCTTGGCTCTGAATTTGAAGCTTGAGATGGCTCCATGGGATGCTGGTGAGACTGTGTTGACCTGTGAGTGCTAACTGCCACATGCCACATGATCAGGAGTCCCACAGACCTCAGTGAGCAGCTGGCCTAATACTCATGTTTTACATAGGAGGAAATTGAGGCTCAGAGAGGTTAAAGGACTGGTTGAAGGTCACACAGCTAGTCAGAGGTAGCAAATGTGGAATCTGATTTAATTCCTTTTAAGGTTTTTCACCATACAACTGGGCTGTGGGTTAGAAGAGGATCAAATGGAAAGAAAAAGGATGTTACATAAAGGAGACTGGGGCAGGGAAGAGGGAGGGACGGAACTTGCTGGCACAGTGACCTGATATTCATAGAATGTTCAGGAACACAACCATTTTGAGATCAGTATTGCTTCTGTGGCATATTTACTATTCTCACCCAAAACCCTGGATATTAATCTCCTAGTGTACATGCTTATTTCTGCTTCTGCCAGTGCAAGTTAAGACAAGAAAACATAAAGGTAAAAACGAGATTTTACTCATCTCTTTTTAAAAAAATGTAAAGTTGACTTCCCGCTGAACCAAGAGCCTAGTAAGACATAAAAATATGAAATCATTTTCAACAAGATTTTTAAATTAAGAAAAAAGTTCTGCAAGGCAGAGAGAAGAACACCGAATGTTCAGAATCAATACCACTTAGCGCTATGCATCCTGCGTGCCCAAGGCTTCACAAGGCACTCGGCCTCTTTCAAGAGCATTAAGGTTCAGACCCACCTATCAGGTTGGAAACTTGCAGCTCAGTGTGTTTTACAGATCAAATGCAATTCCATGGATCTGACTTCTCCACGACTAACCACATTCAGACTTGAGCAAAGCAGGTGAAAGGGGAGGCCCACAAGCAGGGGATAGGCATCCCATTGTGGCCGATACCTGGGCTTGCAATGGGCAACCCATCCTGGGACCAGAAGCTTCCAGCTCAGGCTGGAGAGTTTCCTGTGCATCACAAAATGTTTTACATATATCAAGAAGATCTGCCTCAAAGGGACGTGGCCAGCTGGGCATGGAGGTGCATGCCTGTAATTGCAGATACTCAAGAGGCTGAGGTAGAAGAACCCAAGTTCAAGGTCACCCTGGTAGGACCCTGTCTCAAAATAAAGACATTTATAAAGGAATGGGGCTGTATCTCAGTGGCAGAGTGCTTGCCCAGCAAGTGCATGGCCCTGGATTCAATCCCCAGTACAAAAAACAAACAAACAAACAAACAAACAGAAAACCAAAAAGAGGTGGTGGGGGGAGTGGTCAGGCAAGTGACAGTTCAGGTTTCCCTGCTCTCTGTGACTGGCAGTGCTTGTAGGGAGAACTCCAGCCTTGCTTACAGCTGCAGACCTAGAGCCTGGGTTGACCCTTCTCAAGAAATACACCATTCAAAAAAGCTTTCCGGGTTTGCTTGGAATTCTAAGAGCTTCCCTAGATCACACGCAACAACCGTCTCACGTCGTCAATTTTACGGCACATGTTTGAACATCTGAAGGTCTTCATTTACTCACTGTTTCAGTGAAGGAAAGGGAACTCTAGATGGTGCCAGTTATAGGCATAGGAACAAGTTAAAAGGGGGCAATTTTGTGGCAAACAAAATTTTGTGTCCTATCTCTTCTCAGCAGATGCCATCAGGCAGGTCCCTGAGCCCCAGCACAGGGGGGTCTGATCCACCCATAGCTCTAAATGGGGTTTTCCTTATTGACCAAGCTCCCCGTGTGTCTCTGGACCAGAGTGTTGCTGCAGGTGCACAGGGTGACAAGGTTTCCAGTGACTCATTTGCCTCCTAACTTTAGCCATCTTTGCCAGGGCCAAGGGGATTGTGGCTCCACAGTGACTCATCCTTAGGATTCTGACAGTCACATGATGAGTGGGTGAAGCAGTCCTTCAACAGGCTAAATGAAGGGCATCCAGGTCTCTGGGTTCTTAGGGTTCTGGATAAAGTCACTCACCAAATCCATCACATGGCTTTAGATGTGACACTTGCGAATGGCTTGATCCATGCCTGAAGAAGTGACCTCTGTGTTGTGGATAAGGACCTGAGGGTTTGTAACCCACCCACCCCCTCCATATACACATACAACTACCCTCTCCGTCCATTTCCACTGTACATCTAAGCAGTGGAACCGGGAACGAGTGTGCCTGCATGCTGATCCACTCTCCATGCCACCATTTTGAACCAGAGCTCATATCCCCAAGGTAGCAGGTGTCAAGACTGAACAGGTACAACTCTTCCGTGGCCCCCATCCCTATCCAAATGGAGCAAACGAACATGGGCTAAAGACCAGCCTACCCCTTATCATCCTTCCCACAGCTTCCCCAACTCCAAGCCTTGACAAGAGGCCAAGAATAGGGTGCACTGCTACTGGTTATAACTGTTGCTGCTGAGTCGCATAGAGCCAGTTCCCATTTCCACAGATATTTAAACAAAAATAACAACAACAAAAATACCCTCATGACTTTGAGTAACCTGATAGCAAAAAAAAGAAAAAGGAAAAAAAAAAAAAAAAAAAAGAGCTAATTAGAAACATCTAAGTAAAAATATTTAAGTCTTGAGGTGCTGGGACAACCGAGGTTCTATAATGCTGAGAAGAGGGATTTGGGTTTAATAACTGGTGATCGCACCCACATGCAACAATCTCAGGAGTTACTGAGGAGAGTGGGCAAGATGGAAGAGACACACTCCACGGGCTCCAGTGCCTCAGAAAATGAACCGGAAACTGAGATGTGACCAGGGACACCATGGCTCTGACCCTGGTCTGTTAAGTCCAGTAATCTGGAGTTTGAAAAAGAATATTTCATGCAACGATTTGGAATTCAAACAGGTGCTGGATGCTGACATGGGGCTTCCCTGTGGCGTCACTCCTCCTCTGGGCTCCATACTCTGCAGGTCCCTGAGGGGATGCACACAGCTCACATCAAATTTCAGAGCTAAACTCAGCTTCACACATCACTGCCGTTCTCTGCCCGGCTGCCCAGGGACACTCATAACTCAAGCCTGGATCTGTGAGCAGAGATGGGCTCTACTGTTGGAAAATGAAACTCTGCGTTATTTAAGTTCCTTTTCACTTAATGCATCAAACTAATATGCCAAAGTATTTCTGTATCACAGGGGACCATTTGGTAGAAGCTTGCATAGAGCAAGCGTTTAATGTTTACTGAGCGAATGTCTAATAAAACTGAGTCGCTGAACACTTAAGTAAACATGGCTTATTAGGGAGAAGGCAGCCTGGTGTCAGGAAGGAGAAATCACGCCTCACTAATCTCCTCGAGTTCTTTGAGCAGATAAATAAGCATATGGATAAGAGGGAACCACAGAACCCAGTTTAATTTGACTTTCAAAAACCCGTGAGAAAATCCCACTCTAACGACTGTTTTTAAAAAATTGAGTCACTAAGGGTTGTTTTATCATGAATATGGAATTGGCTTAAAGACCATAAACAAAGCTAAAGATAAGTGGATAGGTCCCAGATGGAAAGTGGTAAACACTAGGTTTCCTGGAGATCTCATCTACCATGGGTCTTTGATGGGTCCTTTTTTTTGTTTTTCTTTTTAAAATGCGTTCGTGAATGTCCTTGATGGAGAAGTGCATACTGAATCTCTAGGTTCAGGTAATACTTCATTCTTCTGGCAGGTTGTCATGTTGATGGAGATTTAATTTGGTTTACACAGAAATATATTGGGTACTGAATAGTTCTTATGTGTTTGGGCCACAGGGTCCAGAAAAGAAGCAGAAGATACGATTCCTGGTCTTAAAGGACTAATGATCAAATTAGGGCAAAAGCCACACCTTCCTTACTATAAATAGTAGAAGGCACCGTGGGATCTATTGCAAAAATGAATGGTGCAGATAAGTGTCGGAGTCCAGGGAAGGGGAAGAGAGAATATAGATGGAGGCAGGGAAGGCTTCCTGGAGGAGGTGGAATCTGAGGGGAGTCTTGAAGAATAGCTAATGTTTGGATGGGTGGGAAGGAGGTAGAGTTTTTCTTGTTAAAAGCAACTGATGCCCCATAATCGCTCGTCTTGCCAGCCAAGCACTGCCCAGAGGCTGGTGTGCAGATCCCATTTAGCTTCACTCCCTATTTTCCACAGGAGGAACAAGAGGTGAGGAAGTGTGCCCAAGCTCACGGGCTAAGGAACGTGAAGCCTCCTGTTCTGCTGCCTCCCATGCTGTGGGGCTGTCAGCACGAGATTCAGGTTAGGGAGAGACTGGAGGGTCCCCGCCAGCTGGAGTGACAGCTTGTACTGGGGAGAAGCGAGAGATTAGGTTGGAGCATATGGAATGGATCTGAGTTACAGGGGCCCTTAAATCTTGTCTCAGGGACTTGAACTTAATGCTGAAGGTTTAATCCTGTGTTGAGTGGAAGAGGAAGGAAATTAGAACCACACTTTGGAGTTTGGGGTCCAGGACCTATAGACTTCATTCTGGGGGTGGAAGAAATTAGGGAGGGCTGCACAGGGTTTGGAGGAGAAACTGACCAAGGTCAAAGGTGATTTTATTTGGTACGCTCAGCTCAAACACACATATTAAATCTGTCTGCTCCTAGCAGACCCATCGGAGGAGACCCTCTTCCAGGTCAGCTCTCAGGGTCTCATGCCCTGGGGACATGCTGGACGTTATGTGAACAGAGCTGCCACGTCCACCTCACTGCTCGGGGGTCAGGTGGGCTCAGGAATCATGGCAGGCTCCGGGGTAGCCTTCCCGGCCTGCTTGGTGGCCCAGGCTCTTTGAGGCATGAGCTCCCCTGGGCTTCTTTAATCAGCACCCCTTGCTGAGTTGATGGAGTGGAGATCTCCACTGAACCCTCAGACTCTGTCTGCAAGATCCCAGCAGGACCAAGGCCTTCAGAGTCTCTGAGCAGGGGGATAATGACCGCGTTGGGGAGAGAAACCAGAAGCAGCAGAGAAGCAGTTAAACTTTTGCAATTCCTTTGGTCATTCTGAGATGATGGAGGCAGCAGGCCAGGCGGTCACCTCCTTCCAGTGACCATGTGGTGTCTGGCATTGGGCATGATGCTCTAGGGATGAGCACGTTTTGGGTGAGTGACCAATTATTCCCGAAACCTTGACATCCAGAAATGTCACCCGAGGCAGCCATTATAATAGTGCAGTAAAAAAGAGCTCTGGACTTGCATTGGGAGATGGTGCGCAAATCTCTGCTCTTCTCCAAGGTAGTCATGTGACCCGGCATGGTCATTTAACCTCTCTGAACCTTAGTTTTCCTGTCTGTGAAATGGAGATGATAATTACACCAATCTCATACATTTTTGTGAAGACAAAAAAAATCTACTCCGGTAGCTCTACGGGTACAGAATGCAGGAATGCTCTGGATGGTGTCTTGAAGATGCGGCCCCAGGGATGCCACAAGCTTTCCCATCTGCACCCTGGAGACCCTTCATTTTCCACTGCAGGAGTGCCCATCATGCTGGGCTGTGCTGGTCTCTACTGGTCTGCCTCCCTCACTGATCTGAGCAGCACTTAGACGGTGCCTGGCCTGTGGCCAAAGAATCAACGAAAGAATCAGCACATTACCTACTATCCATGGAAAACGAGAGTTAGTCTGACAACCCCCACCTCTGCCCAATGATTGGCACGGATTGTCTGAATTCTCTCAAGCATCTGTTTAGTAATTCACTTCAGACTTTTTCTGTGAAAGCAAAATTGCTGTGAAAAAATCTAAAAGGAATTCCTGCTACAGTTTTTATGAAAAAGTCTAAAGGGTACATTCCTGTAATCCCGGTAGCTCAGGAGGCTGAGGCAGGAAGATAGAAGATTTGAAGCCAGCCTCAGCAACTTAGTGGGGCTGGAAGCAACCTAGCCAGATCCTGTCTCAAAATAAAACATATAAAGGGCTGGGGTGTGGCTCAGGGGTTAAGCACCGTTAGGTTCTAAAGGGAAATCCTGCTAGAATTTCTATCTCCCCATTTTGGAAAAATATGGACAGCACTGACCTCTGTCACTCTGTCACCACTCCCATTTTTTGAGATTGTTTATCAAAGATAAAAAGTAGGCTAGACAGTCTCCAAAACAGATGTGCAGGGTGGTATGTACATCCTCTAGTAGGTTGGAGATGAATTAATGTGAGGGGTCCTCTTACAGGCTCCTCCTCCTACTTAGGGACAAATTTCCCTGTCAGTGTTGTTTGCTTCCCTTTCTGGCCTTAATACTTTTATGCTTTCTAGAAAAGAAATAAACATAGAACCCTTGACATTCTGCTTTCCTGCTGATGTTATTAGCCTTGCTCAGAGTTCCTGGATGACTCAGCCTGTGCCTGGTGGGTTCTTCTAGCTTCCAACACAGCGTTAGAAAACTCTCTGGGTTCTATTTTTCTTAGCCTCAACTTCTTTTGAGCTTTGGCTTTCTTGAAGTGGTTCACAAATGTAAATGCCACCTTTTTTGTAGCAGTCTGTTCCATCACTTTCTAGAATGTGAGTTCACTGGGGAGCTCCATTTTTCAGTGGAACTGACCTAAACCCTGTAAGAGGCCCCACAGTATCCCTATGGGATCCACCATGCAGTTCTTGCATCTTAAGATGATCCATCCACATGAAGAGAGAAAAGTACATACCGCTCTGTTGGTAAAGTTGCGGAAGTTCTCAGCCAACACCTGCCGGATCATGTCTGGCCTGGAAATAACAATATACATCCGGCGACCAAGATAGTACCTGGGGAGAATAAAAAAAAATTATGTTAAAACATGTAGCCTTAATCTACCCATTTCTCTTTTCCAAAAAAGAATTCTTGGTGGCTCAGAGGGAAGGATGAAAGAAAGTAGGAAGTAAAGATGTGGGAAAGATGAGGAAGCGTATGTTCCAATCGCGAGTAACAATAGAGCTGTGATGGGCTGACATCTAATTTCTTTCCACCAATACTTCTGGGGAGTCACCTTGTACCAGGCCCCAGAGGCTCTAGGTTGGATAAGATATGGTCCCTGCCTCAGGGAGCTTATAGCGCAATAGGAAAGACAGATTTGTAAATGTAAATGCAACAATAAGGCATTCATTCATAAGATCCACTAGGAAGACAAAGGAGGAAAATGGTAGCGGTCAATGTCACGTGCATTTTCCAAAAACGGCAAGGTAGGCATTCTACAAAAGACCAGTAACCTTTACACTGATTCTTGAAAAAAGGCTAAAGCAAATGAATAAACAGATGTTTGTGAGAATTCTGGAGAGATGAAGCCTGCTGGAAAGAGCTGAACATCTGGTTCCATGCCTTTATATGAAGAAGCTCAACAGATACTCATGACATTCAGGAAGGGATGGAGGAAAGGCCCAGCCGGGCAGCTGGTTGTGGGGAACTGCCGGGAGGCGTCTCATGCGTGTCTCACACTTGAGAGAGTCCAGGAGACACCAAGCAACCAAGGCCGGGTCACAGACTTCAGGGGTCTCAGCATCTGATAGGAGGGACAGTCAGGCAATCAACCTACAGTGTGACATTCTGGCAGGCAAAATGACAATGGAGGAATACTTAACAGTGCTTGTAGAGGAGAGAAAGAAGGCTTCCCGGGGTGGTGCTCCCCAGACCAAGTTCTGCAGATGAGTGGGAGTTATTCCCAGAAGGTGGGTGGGTGACAGAGGAGAGAGTGTGTGGACAGAGCAGGCAGCTTGAGCACCTGACCCAGGCCAGGCCAGCCTGGGGAAGAGTGCCTGATGGCCAGCTGTGTGAAGCAAAACAGAGTGACAACAAGGGGCCACCGTGTAATGCAGGTCCAAGAGCAAGAAGTTGTACTTTCAGGGTTGTCACTTGATCATAGATGCATACAGCTCAGAGCAGTAAGGAACAGATTTTATTTTATTTTTTATACCTTTATTTTATTTATTTTTATGTGGTGCTGGGGATTGAACCCAGTGCCTCACATGTGCTAGACAAGTGCTCTACCACTGACCTATAATCCTAGCCCCAGGAACAGATTTTATAGGAGAAAGTCCCATGTAAAAGCAGAAAGTTTACTCCAACACTCTTACTCTTCACAACCCCAAAGCAAGTTAATTTTTTAACTCTTCTTCTTGCTGACTGGGAATAAAAATATTTCTCTGGCACATATTAAACACTCAGAAAATATTCACCTGAGTGATCATATTTTTTAAAACTCTTGGGAAAATCTTTGGACCACAGGATTTCAATAAATGCAGTACAACTAGTTTCAAACTGATTTTCACCAAGAAAACAAAAATAACCTGATAAGACCATAGACCATAAGTTTTGCTTTTACAAAACTCATTGCAAGGGTTATAGACTCTTCTGAGAATCTAGTGAAAGCTGTAGTCACCCTCCTGGTAGAAATGAACACCTTACAGTAGTTTGTAGATAATTTGAAGGGTTCTTGGACCCATGAACCCTACTCCAGAGCAGTGTTTCTCAAACTTAAAATATGCCTGAAGTCACTTTAGTTTGAAGAACTAACAGTTGAAAATTTCCCCAATCTGGTAATAGATTTACAGATTCAAGAAACTGAGTGAACCTCAAATAGGGTGAATCCGATGAAATCCACGCCAAGACATATCATAATTAAATTTCTGAAAACTAAAAGAAAGAAAGAGTCTTAAAAGCAACCAGAGAGCAATGACCTATGGGGAACAACTAAGGACGGCAGATTTATTGTCAGAAACCATGGAGACCAGAAGGAAGTGGCACATTTCTCAAGTCCTGAAAGAAAAGAATTGTCCACCACAAGTAGTCTATCTGGTGAATGTATCTTTCAGGAAAGAAATAGAGATAAAATCATTCCTAGATGAAGAAAAACTAAGGGAATTTGTCAGTAGTCAATCTATCCTTAAAGAATGACTAAAGGAAGTTTTCCAGCCAGAAGGGAAAGGATAACAGAAGAAAGTTTGGAATTTCAGAAAGGAAAGAATCATGGATTGGGTGGAAACTATTAGACTGCCCTACTTCTTGTGAGTTTCTTAAATTATACTTGATGGCTGAAACAAAAATTCTAACACCATCTGATGTGATAAATGTACTTAGAGGGAATACTTAGGACAATTGTATTTTAAGAGTAAGAAGAGTAAAGGGACCACAGTGGAGTAAGGTCACTTGAAGTGGTGAGGCATCCATATTCACAGACTGTGATGAATCATGTGTGCATACTTATATAACCACTAGGAAGACTACACAAAATGATATAAAAAATGTAATACATTAAAGTGGAATGTTAATGTTCAAAAAGCCCACAAGAAGGCAAGAAAAGTGAAACAAGAAATGAGTGAACAAAAGAAAAGAAATATATTACTAGCTTATAATTATAAACATAATAATTAGATAACAAAATTAAAATACAGGTTGAAGCTAAAGCAGAGACAAGGGAGAAATTCATAGGACTAACTGCTACCTTAGAAAAGAGGAAAGCTCTTAAATGAATAATCTATATTTCTACCCCAAGAAAATTGAAAAAGAAGAGAAAAAAACCTAAATTGTGCAAAAAGAAGGAAATAACAATGATAAGAGTAAAGTCAGTGAAGTGAAAAACAAAACAATAAAAAATTAATGAAACAAAAAGTGCTGACACTTTGAAAAATCAATAAAATTAATAAACCTCAGCAAGACTAACAAAGATGAAAAAGAGAAGACACAACTCATTAATATCAGGAACCAAAGAGATTATCACCATACATATTGCAGTCATTAAAAGGATAAGGGAGCCAGGTAGGATGGCACACACCTGTAATTCCAGCTACTTATGAGGCTGAGGCAGGAGAATCACATGTTCAAGGCCAGTCTGGGCAACTTAGGGAGCCCCTGACTTAACAACAAACAAACGAACAAATAAATAAAAACCCACTGGGGATGTAGCCCAGTGACAGAGCCCTTACCTATCATGTGTGAGTCCCTGAGTTCAATCCCCTACTGCAAACATAACAAAACAAAATAAAACAAAAGAATAAGCAAGCAACTTTAGACTGATGATTTTGAAAATGAGGAAATGGACCAATTCCTTGAAAAACACAAACTACTAAAATTCAACCAAGATGAATGAAACAATCTGAATAATCCTATTACCATAAGAAAATTGAAATCATAATTTTAAATTTCCTGAAAAAGTCATCTTCAGGTCCAGATGGTTTCAATGGAAATTTCTACCAAACATTTAAAGACAAACCAACAATAACTGTACATAATCTCTTCCAGAAGTTAAAAGAGGTGGGAACACTTCCCAATTCAATTTATGAAGACAGTATTACCCTGATACCAAAACCAGATGAATTCAGTACCAAAAATATAAATAAATAAATAAAAGAAAGAAAACTATACCCCAGTATCCCTCACATCTTAGACACAAAAATCTTCAACAAAGCAAATCTATCAATGTGCAGAAAGAATTAAATATCACAAGTGGCATTTATACTAGGGGCACAAAACTTGTTCAATATTTTAAAATCATTCAATATAATCCACCATATTAACGGCCTTAAAAAGAAAAAATATGTGATGGTATCAGTTAACCTGAAGAAAACATTTGACAAAATTCAGCATTGTGCATGATGAAATCTCTCAGGAATAGAGGGAAATTTATAAAAAACCTAAAATTAACAACATACTTAATGGTGAAAGGCTGAATGCTTTTCCCTAAGACTGGGAACAAGGCAAGGCTATTCAGTCCCGTTACTCTTCTACATAGGCCAGTACAATGAGACAAGAAAAATAAATAGGAAGCATATAGATTGGGAAGAAATAAAGAGAATTATTTTCAGTTGATTTGATTGTCCACAGAGAAAATATAAATAAATAAACAAAAAATTGCAGAATTCAAGAGCAATGTACAAAAAAATTTAATGGCATTTCTACATACTAACAATGAACATGTGGAAAGCAAAAATTAAAACAGTACCATTTACTCTGTTGATGAAAGAAATCTAAGACCTATGTAAATGGAGAGACTTATGATACTCAGAGACTGGAAGACATGAAATATGTCAGTTCTCCCAAAAGTGATCTAATAGGTTTAAGACAATACCAAACTCCCAGCAATTTATATGGAAAAACCAAGGACTTAGAATAACTAAATCAATTTTTAAAAGAAGAATGAAGTGAGAGGAATCAGTGTATCAGATCCCAAGGCTTAACCATAGTAGTCAAGACTTTGTACCACAGAAGAGTAATAGACAGATACAAACATACCCTACACACACACACACACACACACACATATAAACCCGGATAAAATCTGAATAAGTTCTGTGCATTGAACTAATGTCAAACCTCCTGGTTTTGATAAAGTGTCATCATTATGAAGAGGTTACCACTGGGAGAAGCTGAGAAGAGGCCCACAGTGTGGAGCTGCAGAGTGGCTCAGTGGTAGAGGGCTTGCCTGGCATGCACAACGCCCAGCCCTCCGACCTCAGCACACAACGCATGTGCATGCACACACACGTACACAGACCCTCCTTCCCTGAACGTATTCCAACTTCTGTGAATCTGTATTTATTGCAAAATAAAAAGTTTTAGCAAGTCACCTGGAAGCTTAATAAACTATAAAGTCACAACCCTGCTTTCCACCGAGCTTGATCTACCAGGCCTGGGTGGAACCCACAAATCTGTATTTGAAGCCTCTCTCAGATTCTGATGCAATACAACTGTACCACACTCTGAGAAACAGTGTCCTGGGACAGCGGTGTGCAACCCGAGTGGACAGTCAAAATCGACTGTGGAACATTCAGAAAATAACAGTTCCTGCCCCACCCAGACCTCCAGACCTGAGTCTCTGGGGTGGAACCAGTCACCTCTTATTTTAACAAACTCCCAGGGGACCCTGATAAGGTTGACAGTAAACAGATTGGGGACCCAAGTTAAAAATGCTAATGTTCACACCATTGTCATTTCCCTAAATCCTTAGCTGTATAAGGAAAGCAGTTATACTCTGGGGTGCACACATATTTTGGCAATATATTTGTATTGATTTCATTATTATCAGAATAATGCACATAATCTGGACTTAAAAAATGCTTCTATATTCCAATGCAAGTTGTCCGTTCAAGTAGTCACCTTGGGAGTCTTTCTGATTTTTTCTAGTAATACTGCTAATGCTAAAAACAATTTTCGAACAATTCCTCTAGAATTGCTTCAGAGCTGGTTTATAAACCTCATGAGGGAACTGGCCCCATTTTACATGTAAATTGTGTAATCTTGTGAATTTATAAAAATGCTCATCTGTAGTTTGAGGAGCTCCTGGAAAGATATTGAATAGAGAGACATATAAGCGAACTCGTCTTAAGCGAGCACAGCCTTCCTTCTTTAATGGCTCCACTGTTCTCATCTGCCCACCACCCTTGGGAAGCCACCTCCCAATTCCACATAGTTATGAAGGAGCTGTCAATTATGGAACCTTGTCCCTGTGGCCAAGGGAATGGACTCACCATGTAGGCACGGCCAATCACCGTATCTTGTCTCCTTGGCAACCAGGACTGGTCCAGCTGGTGGGCATATGACCCAACCAGCCATGGTCAGAATACTTCCTTGGGATTTCTACATGGATGCTGGGTTGACACACTCAGTCTCTCCTAGAGCTACTAACCGGGGAATATATAAATTTAGGATGGCTGATGACCCTTTCTCTGCCATACTGAGACAATCTGTCTGCAGCAAGAGCTAAAAGACCAGCTGAGATTTATGACAGGTGAAACACTGTGCAGGAAGTACAAGGTCCGTCCAGTCTGTCCCAGCAGCCCTTGGCGTGATCCTCCAAGGTTAGGTCAGTTAGTTTGTGCGCAGGTGAATTTGACTTGGGTTTCCATCAGGTATGACCATGAAGCACAGCTGGTGTGGTGCCCTCTTTCCTTCTCCACCTTGTGGATACCTGAGCCATTCTGCCTATCAAAGCGCACCCCCCTACATGGTTCTGATGTTCTGATCTTCAGTTTGTACTTTGGAATGTGCTGTGTATTGAATGACCCCACCAAACTTCTTGTTGAAATTGAATCCTTATTGTGAGGTACTAGAAGGTGAGACCAGGTGGGACATTTAAGAGGTAAATAGGTATTAAGGGCGCTGCCTCATGAATGAATTCATCCATTCATGGGTTAATGGAATTGGGTTATCTTGTGAATAGGTTTGTTATGAAAGTCATTTTTGCTCTGTCACTTGGATGCATCCTAGGATTGTATCATGCCCTGTGCCACCTTGGGACTCTGAAAAGAGTACCCACCAGGGAGAAGATGCTCATTAAATACAGTCCCTCAACTTTGGGCCTCCTAGCTTATGGAATGATGAGCTAGACAAACCTTTCTTCTTTGTAAATTACCCAGTCTGTGGTATCCAGTGATAGCAACAGAAAATGAACTAAGATAGTATGAAGGTATAACAGTGTCTTCTTGCTTCCTGTGATGGCTTTGTTCTAGGTATATTTGCTTTATTATCTCATGTAATCCTCACGAAATGGATGAGGTAATTAGCAAACCCACTTTTCAGAATAGGAGACTGAGACTTAGTGTGACTAAGTAATTTGTCCAAAGTAGGGACTTGACCCTGGTCTCAGGGCTGTCCTGGTTATGAGCAGGCTGCATCGCCTCTTCTTCCAGGCTGGCCTTATCTGTAGTTCCGCTCCCATGCAAGCAGGTGAGTGAGAGAAAACAGGCAGGCTCCCAGCTGCGCAGACTATGGCTTTTACAGGTAGAGATTTAGGGCAGGTTCTTGCTTAATAGACCAGAAAACCCCCAGCCCAATTAAAGAGGTTAGGCCTTGTTCCCTCTAATCCAAGGTTGGACATCTGGCAGGTAGATTCCATTAGGGGCAAGAAATTTGTAACCAGTTATTCATTTATACCTCTTTATGCACATAATAATTTGCTTATTCAACTCCAAAGCACCTGGGTGGAAAGAAAATGTAGCAAATCTGTGAAGTATTATGCAGACAAAAACAACACCTGTTTGACTTGTTTAATTAGTGGTTTTCTTTTTTTAAAAAAACTGACCAGTCAGTTCAACCAACATAGCACAGCGGCATTCTGGGACTGGAGGAAGAGAGAATGTTGGTATTTTCCTGGGGACTGCCTGGCCCTGTTCCAGAAAGCCTGCCCCTGCCAGGGGTGACTGAGTTATGACTGTTCATGGGGAAGGGGAGGGTCACCCACAGGCACTGACTCGGAAAGGTGTCCAAGTTACACAGCTGAACAGAAACGTATGTTGTGAAATTGTGTGTATAATTCTATTAATAAAAACCTTAGTATTAATTAGAACATTCAAGAAGTGTTTACTGAGCACATACTCTGTGTCAGGCACCATGCTGGGTCCCGCTGGTAAATTCCTTGAAGTCTGGAGGAAGATGAATCAGACAGCTAACGGCACGTGTACCCGGGGCAGGAAATTATGGGGTACTTTTACTTTTTATGTTATGTATTTCTTTACTATTCCCATGTTCTATAATAAGTGTGTGTGACTTTTGGAATAGGAAAAGGGGAGGGGACTTGTCACTGGGTGGTCCCACTGAGGCTGTCAGGAGGCAGTCAGGTGGGGGTGCTGAGACTGCTGGCGCTGGGTCTCAGGGACGCTTCAAGACCTTGTCTTGCGATTTTACACCTGTGTCACCTTGGGCAAACACGGCCTCCGTGAACCTGTTTCTTTGACAGGAGGCTCTTATGGAAGTCCCGGGGACGTCGGTCAGCAGTGAAATTGTATGCCAACTGGACCCTGGAAACCACCCCGCAGGAAGGGAAGGGCCCACACACCCCGAAGGGCAGGTCACACCCTGCTGGTGCCTGTGGGGGTCAGGGGGCTCCGGAGGGGAGCCTGACACTCCCCACAGCTAGGTGAATATGAACCACCCATGGGGGCCTTGGCACCTCTGACCACTGCAAACACTGAGCATCTGAGAAGTTGTGGCCCCACAGAAGCCACAGCCCGGCAGGTTGAAGATGCTAATGGGGAACGGCTGTCCTGACCTCAAGTTTGCCCTTTGGCCGGAAATGTGGAAGCATTGGGAAGCTTAGTGGTGCATGGCAGGCACACAGGCTGGAGGCTTGTAGTTCCCCAGAAGTTGGGAGAAAGCTACAGAGAGGCCCCATGCCGGGTGCCTGGGCATTGGGCTGACAGTGACTCCTTCTGTCCCCACAGTGCAGGGAGCACCCTGGCCTGGAGTTCTGGGGCTCTGTCCCTGCTTGGCTCCTGGGGCCATCTTGCCCCTGTTGGTTAGTTAGCCCACCTGTCATTAGGGCCACAGGTGGAGTTGGCTGAGTGGCAGAGCATACTGGTTACCGGGACACTGTTCCAGGAACCAGGGGCAGCCAAAGGGCCTTGGAGTCCACTTCTGCCTGTCACTCTGAGTGGGGTTGCGCATCACCTACCTTGGAAGCCTCAGGGTGCTCCGGAAGTCTCAGGAAGCCCTGCAGAGACTGATGGGCTTTGTCAGACTGTTCCCTGACAGGGTGCCTGGCCTGTGTAGCTCCTCTCCTGCCTCTTCATGCTGGTAGCATCCCTGGTCCCTCGCCTCTGGCCAGACCTGGGCCTCCATCTCAGACCTCCATACTTTAGTCTTCTGGTTTGTCTTTCCGGCTACTTGGCTACATGAGGGCCTCAGTTCCGTTCCTCCACCCAGGACTGTGCAAAGCGCAAGCCTGATGATGCTACTCCTCGACTGAAAACCCTTCAACGTTTAGTCAGGATCAAGTCCTCTTGGGGGCATCTGCACGTAGCACATGGCATTCCGCACAACATGGCCCTGCCTTGCTCTTTGGCCTCTACCCTCCAAGTTCCCACCACTCACCTACATTTCCCAAACCCTCCATGATCTCCCACTGTGGGCCTTCATACATGCTGTTCCCGCCTCACAGGGGACAGCGCTCCCTTTTCTTGCTTGGTTAACTCCTAGTGGTTCTCTACCAATTATGGTTTTTTTCTTGACCATCTTTCCATGTGATTTCAAGTGCTTTATACACAGGGACTTGTCTTATTTATCGCCGATGTCTAGGACTTATTATAGTGTCAGGTATGCAATAGGAACTCTATAATGCTCATGGAGAATGCTGGATTCTCGTTTCAACCTCTAATCCCTGCTGTGTTCGGACCCTGCCTCTCTCACTTAGACCACTACAGTATCTCCCATAAGGGCTCTCCTATCTCCAAACCAATTCTCCCATCTCCATTTGACCATCAAGGTCAAATCCTTTGTGAAAAAGAAGCTGATCATGTGGTTCTACTCCCTGTAAATCTTTTTTTTTTCTTTTAATTAATTTTAAAATTTGTTCTAATTAGTTATACATGACAGTAGGAAGCATTTATACATTTTGATAGATCATATATAAAAGGAGTATAAGTTCTCATTTTTCTGATTGTACATATTGTAGGATCACATGGGTCATGCAGTCATATCTGTACACGAGGTCAGAATGTCTGTTTCGCTCTACTGTTCTTCTAGTCATTTGAAGCAAGACATCCCAGTTTCTTGGTAAATAACCAGTGGTCCTTCTTGGGTCTATCACCTCCCTTCGCCACTGGTCTCATATCAGACTTTCTCAGTTCATGACACCTTCAGTGACTCAATAATTTTTTATAGCATCCCCTGGCCAAAAAAAGTACCCAACAGTTTCATTCTTAAGCAGTTAAGCCCAAAAAATAAGTATTCATGTTCTAACAACTTAGTGAACATTTGAAAAAAATAATAGACATAAATTGGAAGCAGTTCTCAAAGGAGCTGACAGATGTCACCATATTTTTATAGTTATTTGATATATCCCAGGAAGCCCCATGGAGTTCACTGTGGCACCCTGGGGTGTCTCAGCACACAGTTTGAGAACCACAATCTTGTATTCTTTCAGAGAGAAAGTTATGTGTGGTTCCCATATTTTCAGCCTTTCCCCATACCCCATGCCTTTGCCCAGAAGTGCTGGTGCCCCTTTTGTTGGTTTGGAAACCCCTTTCATGCACTGGTGTCACTGTCCCCTCTTCCGTAGAACCTTCCTGCTCCCTCGCTCCCTGCAGTTTCCGAGGCACCTGAGTGTTCTCTTATCTGTGCACCACACACTTTACTCCTCTGTGAGTCTTTGGAAGACAGAGCTCTGTGTCTCATTTTGCCCGTGTCCCCAAGAAGCTGGCAGAGCTCCCATCCGTGGAGGAAGTGAACCATTTGAGTCTGCCCTTCTAGTCCTGGGAAATCCCTGTGTCCCTGCTTCTGCTCTGGGAGGATGTGAAGCCAGACTTGAAGCCTCGGAACTTGTTTCTTTTTCTCACAATTATCCTACCTTCCCAAAGGCACCCAGTGCCTGGCCCTTCTCCCACGCGGGGGCTGCTCTTTCTGCCTCTCTCCCGCCACCATGGAGAGGTGCCTCCTGTGGAGCACTCAGTTGACGCTGTCCCCTGCACGTCTGTACAAATGTCAGGTCTGGGAATCACCCACTGGGGGGCCAAACACCCAGAAACCCTAGACTGCCCTCACTCAGACCCCTTCAGGGACACTTCCCACCCAGTTGCAGGGACAACCTTCAGCTTCTTCAGTGTGGGCCTGAGGAGAAGGCGCCCACGTTACTCGAGGGCACCCCTTCCTGCGGAAGCCTGCACACGGGGACTGAACCAGGCTGGGGATGGGGATAAAAGCAGGCCGTTCTATCCTGCCAGGGGATGCTGACAGCCTCTCCTCCTTCCCCTTACAGGCGAAAATTCCTAGTTTCCTAGCATCTTACACCCCAAACCCATCTCATTGTCGACTCTAGAAACCAGCCACAAGACATGGGTTTAACCAGCTCCAGCTATTAGCACAAAAGATAATGATAAATGTCCTCAGCCTGGGCACCAAGCTCCCCATCATGGTGAGCAACTGCCTGATCCATCTCTCTCTTCTCCTCTAGCTGTTCCCAACTCCAGGTCTTTTCTCTAACAGTTCTTCTCCATCTCCCCTGCCCCCATCTCTCCTTTAAGGCCAAGTACCACCTCCTCCTTCACTGGCCTGTGATCCTACCCAGTGGCAGCCTCCCACCTCCTATTCTCCCCTGCTAGTAGTCGTTCACTGCCTCTCTGGCTGTCTGGTGCACTTTAGCTCATGTCTGTGTTTGTTTTCTAAATTAGATGTCCAATTTCTCTGGGACAGGAGACAGGAGTGATTATTTTTTTCAGAGGGGAAGGGTGGTCTTTGCCACAGCCAATGACTCAATGCTATGCACAGAGCAAGACTGAAATGGCCATTGAGTGGACCATGTCCCAGAGTGGAGAAAAGGTCATAAAGCGGGGAGGAGAGACACCCTCCCAGAACCAGCAGAGAATCGACGAGCATGGTATTTGGAGTCACAGCCTTGTGACCCCGAGCCAATTCCCTGAGTGTCTGGGTTACCGTCTCTACACCTGGTAGGTTTCCCAAGTGTCAGGTTAAAAAGCAGGTTCATGCCTTCCTTAGTGGTCCTCTTGCCCACTGCTGGCATATGTGTGGCGTATGTGACAGCAGGGGTTTCGTGAGGGCTTGGGTTCCATATCACACAGCCAGCCTTGAAGAGGCCAGAGGACCATGGCTCCACTGGAGGCCGGGGGCCCCAAAGAGGCAGATGGTCCACAGTGACTTCCTCTGCCCTTTCCGAACCTCACACCATCTCTGCACCCTTTCCCAACCACCCACCCCAGCCCACCTGTGGAAAACACAAACAGTGGTCACTCTGGAGGACAGACCCGCCCCTGGCTCTGGGTGTGAATGGTGGCAGGTATCCACAGGAGGCCTCGCAGTCAGGAGATCCGGATCCACACAACATGCTGCTTCTCCTGAGTCTCCTGTACTTATGGTTTGGATGGAGGCAGGAAGATAGCCTCCGCTCTGGCCCTCAGAGTCTTCATCAGTAAGATGAAGTGGTCCTTCTCATCCGGGTAAGTTACGGCTATGGGAAGCCACAGGAAAGCTTTCTCCAGAGCAGAGCTACGGCTACCAGAGAGAATTGGGCAGCAAGAGGGAAAAATATCTGAAAGAAACCTCTAACGATAAACCTCCCTCCCCTCTTGGATACACCCGCCCATTTAATTTATTCAGTTAATAAAACTTATTCCCCAGAGAGGAAGAGGCAGAGGTAAGCTACAAACCAATCTGCCTGTGTGAATGGGGGTTTACATGTATAGTGCATAATAATAGTAAAAAAAGAGTAATTAAGAGATGTATTGAAGTATGTAGGAATCCTGAAGGACACCGAAGATTCCAATTCAAGTTACTGTCCTTGGCGCAAATTTAATTCAACGGGGAATAGATAAATAAAAATAAAGAAAAAACAAATTCAGAACAGATGTTAGGCAAGCAATTTTTTTCACAGTAAGAATCATAAACATGAAGAACAGCCTATAAGGCAAAGCTGTTGATGCAAACAGCATCGAGCTACTAAATAAATAGTTGGATAGCACCGCAGGGACAAAGACACATTAAAATAGTCATTTGTCTGTCCCTGAGTATTTTCGCCCACACGTTATGCCCAGGCATGTATATTCTGGGGGACTGGAGGGAGGCGCGCGAGCGTGCGTGCGTGCGTGTGTGCATGCGTGTGTGTGTGTGTGTGTGTGTGTGTGTGTGTGTCCTGTTACATAGGATACGTGCAGGACAGGCATTTGTGTGAATATATAGCAAAAGCACCTCTCCCCTCTGAGTCGTGGGGACTCAATGTGAATGGAGGGCTTGGTAAATAGAGGCTTGGTATCAGGTCTGCATAGACAATGAGGCCAGGGAGGGACCCCAGTGCCAGGGGAAGAATGTGCTGTCCTGAGCAAGGTCTTAGAAAGCCCAGATGGGGGACACGAAGAAAGGAAACCTAATGGCAGAAGAATTTCAGATAGAGCGGGTGAGTAACAAGAGGCTGGGAAAACAAATAAAATGGAAGCACAGAGGACCACAGGACTTCAGAGATGAGCAGCAGCTCCAAGACGGTTCTAGTCCAACCCCGCCCTCTCATAGCTAGGAAGTGAGGAGATGACTGGTTGGCATGCGCCATCTCTTGAGAGTCACCTCTCACCCAGGAGGACCCTGCAGAGGCACCAGGTCAGGGATTCCCCAGGCATAAAGGCGAGAGGCCCTATGTGCAGGAGCCTGGGGAGCTCACCCAGAGCTGGCTGGAGAGGGGCTCATAAAGTCAGAGGTCTCCCCAAGATGCCGGCTGACTGCAAGAAGACCTTCCAAACCCAGGCCAGAGGAGCAGAGGGATCAGTCGGGGTCCCTGCTACCTGGATGGTCTACATGGATGGAGCTCAGAGGTCCTTCGATTCTTACATCAGACTTGCGAGGTAGGCAGGCGCTTGGGTATTTTTCTAAAGGTGAGGAAGATGGTTGAGTGACTCATTCTGATCCCAGGTTAGAAGAGCTGAGCTAAGACCAGAAGCCATATCTGGCTTCCAATTTGGTTTTCTGATGCCCTAGGTTGGTTTCCCAATAGTAGGCTATGGGAAATGGCCTCTTGGAAGTGAATATGAGGTAGCAATCCAATAATGGCTTGGGTGTGTGGAGCCCAGCCTGTGCCACCAGAGTGGATCCTTCCCCTTGTCTTTTTATCCTTTGGACCCCAACATGACCTTTCATGGTAGAAGTCAATTTTGTACTTTGATATGTTAACAATTGATGACAATGTTTAGGGAACCCCCCACCTCCAAGCCTTAATTTTTAAGCAATACTTTCCCCTACTTCTTTCTTGTTCGCTAAGAAAATAATACCCATTATCAAATTAGCAAAATAACAAGATCCTCTGTTTGAGGTTTCCTCTGGAAGAAATCTGTCATAAAAGAAGTATGTTATTCATTTGGTCAATCAACAAATATTTACTGAGCATCTATTATGTGTCAGGCACTGTGCTAGGCACTGAGGATTTCAGTAGGAACACGAGACAAAATTCCTATCCTTGTGGAGTTTGCACTCTTTCAGGAGAACAGGACAATAAACAATTGTATCACCTCTTGTCAACGAAGGGGTGTTTAGAGTACTTGAAGCACAAGAAGACACAATGGAAGGGGAGAGCTTTGGGTGAAGAAGGAGAACCCACACGACCCTGCCTGTTCCTCTTGCTCTGCTCAGGTCAGAGTTACATGTTTCTGTGTAAGTCAAGGATCATGTGATCAACCCCAACAAACTCCAAGTGTTGTTGGAATGGTCACGTGAGGTAGCTCTTGGAAGGATATGACCTATCCTGGAAACCTATTATGGATTGACATTTGATAGGGAAAGGGACCCAAGGAACAAAGATATGTCTTTCTCACAGTTATAAATGCAAGATAGACGGCTCATAGAGCTCTCACAGGTCCACAAATGACCCCATGAGAGAATGTCCACTGCAGGATTGTTTGCCAAAGGCCACTGGTGTTTCCCTCTGGGACAGGGGACAAGCAAGATGCATGCAGACGTCAGGCAGCAGTTAGAAGCAGCAGATTTAATGGGAACACAGCAGTGTTCTAGATGTTGAAAGCACAGTGCTAAATGAGAAACTAGGGCATAGTATGAAGTGAATGTATTACCATCGCACATGCTAAAGACTGTCCAAGATGGTGGTGCACAGTCTGTAAGGACATGTAACACAGTACATACCAAATACCATGGGGATGGAAAGGGAATGAGAGGAAGGCATGGGGTGTGAATAAACCAGCACAGCTCGCAGCAGCACTTCCCCAGCTCCCCATCGTAGCACAGAATAAACACTCCCCAGATGAATTTGAAATGGAGGCAGTTAGTAATTATTGGTTGTAATGTTGGAAATTCACAATGGTGAACTAACTGCTCTTATCATGGCTGTTTTCTTATGTGGAATTCTTTAGGAGTAAATGCTGCTATCTTTTAGATTTTTGTTTTCTCTCACAGTCTGCTGTCCATATTCTAGTCCCAAGAGGTGTTTTGGAAAACAAAATCAGGCCTGTGGTCAAATAAACACACACACTAGATTCCTCACCTGGAGATTTTCCAAGCACATTATTACATGAAAGGTCCCGAGTCATGCTACAATAAAGAGACCTGCGTTCTTTGACTAACCCCATGTTTCCACCATTTGACTGAGGGGGACTCCCTGCTTTCATTTTTTCATGCAACAATTATTATGGGTGGTGGAAATGATCCAAAGGACACATATTAGATGGATGAACTAGGAGGTGAAAATTCCAGATTCTAAGCACATCCAGTAACTCTCCTTCCTCATGCAGCTGGGTGATTTTTAGCATGTTTCAATGTCTCAGAAGTTCTGTTATGATCTGAGTATCTCTGTCCACCCCTCCACCAGTTCATTTGCTGACCTCATCCCTAAGGTGGTGACATAGGGAGGACGGCCTTTGGGAGCTGTTCAGGTCAGGTCGGAGTCCTCTCAAAAGGGATTAGTTCCCTTATACAAGTCCCAGAGGAGCTGGGGCCTTTGCCTCTTTCATCATATGAGGACACGGAGAAGGTGCCACCTGTGAACCAGAGGGCAGACCCTCACTAGACATTGAGTCTACTACCTTCCCATCCTCCATGACTGTGAGCGAGAATTTCTGATGTTTATAAGTTACCCAGTATGTGGTGTTTTGTTTTAGAAGTCCAAATGAACTAAGACACGCTCCAGCTGACTACAGCAAAGATGAAATTATTTTCCCCTTCACCAAGTTCAACCCCTTCATCACGGTGGAACCATCATTTTGTCTTTGGAACTGAAAGCCCAGATGTCCATGATTCATGTTCTCATCTTTGTCCTTACAATGGATGACTTGCTCAATTCTGCATTCTTCCTCCAGGAAATTTCTTATGCTAAATTCTCCCTCTTTTCCTTCCATTTCTGGTGACCCAAATCATTGTTTTCACAACTGGACAAATGGAATGTTCTTCGTTCCATTTGGGGATGTGGCTCAGTGGTGGAGGGTTTGCCTAGAATGTTGTTTATCGTATGTTTTTTGAATTCTGTCCTCCCCTGCACCCCTTGCCTTGCCTTTCTTGGCTCTGAGCATATACAGCACTGTTCCTTAGGTCCATCTCATCACCGGTCATTGACACGTGTCCTCTCTATTGCTGTCCCAACCATCACACTTTCCTGGCACCCCCTCAGCTTCTAATCTCCTTTCTATTTCAGGTCAAACCTCCAAACTCCCCCTCAAGCCTGTTTTCCTGGCACACTTTTCATGGTCCCCTGCCACCTCCCCTGTATTTGGTGGCTGTGGAGCCAGTTCACCTTTCTCAGTGAGCTCGCTCTCAGGGCAGGGTACAAAAGCGGGGAATCCAGCGTATCTCCTCCAGCAAAGGGTCACACGTGCCTATGAAATTGCTAAAAGGCTGTGAAAGAAAACCAGATTAGTTAATAAGCTACCAACTGCAGGGACATGATCTCCACAAGTTACTTGCAGTAGGAAACCCGGAGATGGACAGGCTGGTTCCAGGGAGAGAAGGAGAAGTGGCACACCCCTGAACGAGAAAGCAGAAGTCAGTGACAGAAGATGAAATTGATGTGGAACACAAAGGCCACAGTGAGCTGGTGGGAAAGAGGAAACTCGGAGCGGGTGGAAGCAGAAGGGAAAAGCAGACACATAAATTGTGAAGGGTTTGGCAGAGGGGAGGGAGATAAGAGGAGAAAGAGCTCTGGGTGTGGACTACTGGGAATTTATTAAAACGAACTGAATTTATGGTGCAGTGGAAGCATTTGTTGATAATGGGGCTAGTTTGGTTAAAAAAAAAAAAAAATGTGCTCAATGGCTCACAACCAACAGGACGTTGGAGGCGAGATCACTGGGGTCGTACATTCCAATCAGAAATGTGTGGTTCACATTGACCAGTTGGGGTCCAGAGTGCAAAAATGGGTGTAAATTTCATCTGGAGTTCACTCTCAAGGTTTGAAAACAGAAATAATGGCCACCTAATCACTGTGGAAAGGGAACCATAAAGCATCGCTATGAAGTGTCCTCCAAATGTAATGTGATGGAGTCACTACGGAAAACAGGACAGCCGTTCCTCAAAAAAATCAAAATTGAATTGCTACATGATACAACCACCCCACTTCTGGGTAGACACCCAAAAGAATGGAAACGAGGGACTTGAAAAAACAAATCTGCACACTCACAATCATGGCGGCATTCACAAAAGCTAGAAACAACCCAAGTGTCCATCAATAGATCAATGGACAAACAGAACATGGACTCTACGTGCATACGGTGGAATTCATTGAGCCCTGAAGGAACTCGGCACATGCTGCGGGATGGCTGTGTCTTGAGGACGGCACACTTGGAATAAGAAAGAGACTGTAGCGGGGACTGGGGAGATAGCTCAGCTGGTAGAGTGCTTGCCTCTCAAGCACAAGGCCCTGAGTTCGATCCCCAGTACCGCAAAAAAAAAAAAAAAAAAAAAAAAGAAAGAGACTGTAGGATCCCATCCGTGAGCTCTCTAGATGGAAAGCACAATGGTCCTTGCCACAGCTGGGGGAAAGGAGAAGCACTGTTCGATGGGGACACAATTCCAGTTCTGCAAGATGAAAGTAGTTCTGGATGCGAACGGTGGAGATGGCTGAGGGTGTGAAAGTACTAATGCCACTGAACTTAGCCTGAAAAATGCTTAGCATGGGGAATTTTATGTTGTGTCTATTTCCCCACAATTAAAAAAAAAAAAAATGTCTTTCGGGGAAATGTCCTTCATGCTGTCCTGAACAGACCTGAACAGACCTGGGTCTGACAGAGCAGCAGGGACCTCAATCCCAGAAACCTGACTCATGACGTTCCTGCCACCAGCCCAGGTGTGAGTGCATGGAAACCCATTGCATCTGCTCAGATGAAACATCTTTTCTGGGCATGTTACTGTGATTTCTAAGAGCTGAGGCCCTGGAACTCATCAACAGCTGTGGATTTGGAGAAGGGTCAAATCAAAATTGCCGAGTGTCTGTTCTGGGGTGGAAATAAAGCATCTTAGTGGGGGCTCCCTGTCTAAGGAGGACAAAGCAATGAGGCTTCTTACGCCTGGGATGGTCTGGGGAAGCCAGACTCTAGCAGAGAAGTCTGAGGGTTAAGGAAAGCAGTCAAGAATCTTCTGGCTAAAGACGTTTGAAAGAAACCAGTGTCATGCGGATCATCAGGCGCACACTGTATTTGCAGCGAGACAGAAAAGAGAACTTGAAAGTTCAGACAACTATCACAGGAAAGTGGACAGTCTATTCAACAGCATCCCTCTTGGTGGTTAATACGGACCAGGCACTGCATTAGCCACAGAGAAGATGCATGAGGGGACCCCCACAGGGAGGAGCTGGATTTCCTGTCAATTCAACACCTGGGTGCCCACTTCCCCTGCAGCCTGAGTAGCATCTGGAGGTGTTGACAGGTGTTGCAGCATCAAAGACCACAATCACCATGTCCACCCAACAAGGGAAGAGTGGCCACCCACTAGGCATAGGTTCAGGGCAAAGGTTGGTGATTTCCTCTTTAAGCAGAGGCAAACATAGAATCGCTACTAAGAATGTCTCCTTAGTGGTTAACGTGGGTGTCCTGGAGAACATGTCAGAGACCCAAACCTTCAACAGTTGGCCAATAAACTGAGAACTGTGTCCAGGGTGGAAAAACTTCATACCATGGGTTGCAGAATTCTTGCAGTTTAAAGGGAAGACAGGGGAGACATTGTTAAGAACATGGTCTTAAGATGCAAGGGATAATCAAGGAACTTATTTTAGTAGTTCAGTTTCTATTATCTGCCCCAGGCATGTAGGTGTCATAAAACTTGCCAATGCCTTGCTAGGGAATTACTTCGTGTGTATAGCTATCGAAATGTTACACACAGGACTGATGGGGAATAATTGGAATACATAGTAAACGACTCATACTCTGAAAGATTTAAGGAACCGGAGAAAGAAAGGAGAATGTGTTCCAGTTTAAAGATGAACTTCAATTATTCAGAGTTTAGTAGAATTTCAAACATGCCTGTGTGACATATGATGTTTTATTTTGATGTGTATGCTAATATCTGGAGTTAATTATGTTTGAGACATTTAGATGCTGTAGGCCTACCTTTTGCCCTATATGAGCAATTCGATTTAGAATTGCTATTTTAATCATTCAAAGGTTCTGAGAACTTAAAATTTTTTTTTTTTTTTTTTTTTTGCTCATAAATAGTGATCAAAAAGGAACTTTAAGTTCCATGTGACTGGGAGTGCATTGCTTCTTTGAATTTAGTGTTGTTTTTTTTTTAAGTTATGAAATCAAAGATAGCATGTCATTCTTTTTGGAGAGAAAAGGAATGCTTTTTTGCATTCTCAATTAATTAGACTTAAGAGTCACAAGAATTGAGTAAGTTTGTGCAATTTTTGAGATTGTCTGTGCAAAGGAATTCTTGACAAAAGATATATGCATAAAGCTATGTGCCATCAGGACTTACTTCCAGAAGGGAGAATGCTTGACAAATGTCACAATGCTTCATGACTGTGTATAATAACTCTATTATGCATTTTGAGTTGAGCAACTTGGATTTGTTGCAGGTACCATTCAATTAAGTATGGAATTTATTATTTGAACTTTCAGCTAGAGATAAAGCTTTTATGCAACTTTAATTTGAAACATTCTATTGTTTGGGAACACATCTGTGCAGGTTGTCATTTGGGGGATGAAGAAGTTATTGATGCCGTATTCACTTGTCACTGATGGCTCATGAGCTCCCTCCCACCTTGAACCCGATCCACTACTGCCTGTGGCAGCTTTGGGATGTGAACATCGAGGGGTGTGAAGTGAAAGCTGTAGCTCGCCCCCCAGCTTCCGCAACCCTTCATTCTACCCCACTAGGTGCTCTGTCCCCACCTTCAGTGCACCCCAGCCCTGGACCAGAAGAAGCCCAGCAGTGGGTCCTGAGACCTGACCTCCTCAGCCTGGATCTCGTCCAGCCAGAGTGGCCCTTTTCTCTGTAAGTAGTGCTGGGCTGGTTTCCGAACCCTGGGCTCACCTTGTGATCCAAGTCTTAGAACTGAGTGTCTATACCCGATTCATCCCCAGGCCCTGAGGCCCTGCTTGCATTCCCACCAGACTCCCTTTGTAGAGGTTTCCCAGGTTCCTGAACCACCCCCTAGTTGACCCAAGTGCCCAGGGCAGACTGTCCAATTGGCTGCTTTAGTGAAAGCCTGACTTATCCAGCTGACACCTCCTCTGAGGGCAGTTTTCTCCCAGACTCTGCATGGCCAGCGTTTGCTAGAATGGAATATAGTCCACGCACTCTGTCCTTACCTATCCATTGGCCCAGCTCTGCCTGCAGTCTGGTCCTTTCTATGCCTAGCACACCCCAGTAAATGGGGTAGTTTCTAGGTCATTCCCTCCTGCTGCCCTATCCCTCAGGAGGAAATATTCAGCTGGCCAGACTGTCTGATGCGGGATATCCACACAAACTCCTTAGATATTTACACCCAATGTAACAGCCTTACAGAGAGATGTTTTACGTCGTCAATATAGTTTTGCAAGCTTTTTAGCTTGAAAAGTTCTGGGCTAAGGTTGGGAAATAGTTTCCATAATGGTTGAACTTATGATTTTGAAGAATAAGAAGGTATTATTGGGCAGGAGGTGCTGGCCCTGGGCCTGCAGCCAGGTGTGTGAGCACCGTCTCTGGAGAACACGTTTCAGGTTGGATTCTGCCGCAGCTGTCAACAGTGGGCTTTTACTGATTTTGTCAGTGGTTTTTCAATCTTAAGTCTTCAGAGGCAACAAAGCAGCTTGTAATAATCTTCTAATGTAGAATGGCAGGGACTGAGTCGTCACTTTGGAATTATCCAGTTTATAACTGGGAAAGACTTGAGATATCATTTGGTCCTTTGATTTTCCAATTGCTGATCTTGACTCACTAGTGGTTATGAAATCAATTTAGAACATTATGTCCAGCTTGCACTTATTGTATTTTTAATGAATAGAATGGAGTAGATCAAAGTGGCTCTTATAGGGTAGATAAGGTGTTGTTTTGTAAAATGTTTATTCAAGTGTGCATGTGGACACTGGATTGCAATAGTCAATCTTTTATTTACTGAGGCTTGTAATTAAACAGGGTTAAGGTCACTGATATAGTCCAAATTGCTCATTTATGTCCAAGTAAATTGATTCTTGAGAGGAAAAGTGATTGGCCTAAGTTCACTGAGATAATGAGTGGTAGACAGAGAATGGGAACCGGAATTTGTAACCCCAATTTTTAATCATGTCGGATGTTTCTACCCAAAGAAGAGGGAATTATTATAGACTCTTCATCTCCATGAGTGTGAGTCACAAAGACTTGGATATCAGTAGTCATCAAAATATCCAGCAGGTATCACTTCTGTGTTCTCAAAGAAAGGGTGGGTAGGGTGGCCTGAGAGGAATGGAGTGAGAGAAGAGTCAGAAGTTCAGGAATTTTGGTGAACTTCAGAGAGGTCTTGCACCAAGACTAGGAAACAAGGTGGTCTTAACCAAAGGGCGCTTTGTAGCCATTCACTAGTAGGTATAACAAGAGGTCATGACCTTGGCTAGAAGGTGAAAAAGAGTCAATGAAAGATTCGCTCAAGAGAAGTGTGACCCCAGAAGAATTCCTCTTTCTTTATGGTCTAAGATGCTCATTTATCTGAGGACGATTTTTCCTTTGGAAAACTCTGCCTCTTGGGTCGTGCATTTGGACTGGTGATGGTTGTCTCATTGACGGCCTTCTTCCTATGCTAAAGGCCTCCTGTATGTCAGGGTACTCACTTTTATAAAATAATGGTTCCCATAAAATGCTGTAGCAGTGTCATAAATTCCATTCATTAAAAAAATGTGCACCTACAGGCTTGATGTTAGTGATTAATCTATTTTGACTGATACGAATATTGATATTTAACTAATTGAATGATTCCCAATAATGAAGGCACACAGACCACCAGGTCTCATGTTAATTTTGGTTCCACACCACGTGACTTGAGCCTGGTGAGTCTCCGCTTCCCTTTCAACACTGTCATGACAGACAACGGTTACCAAGCTAGGGTGCTAGTGTCCAGATAATTCCCACAGTTTGGCCTCATGGTCAGAAATGTTAGGATGACTTAGAACTCTTGAGCTTACTTCCACTGCTTCAGGGACACGTGTTCTCTCCGCGACTATAACATATGTTCGTTTCATCAATTCCTCTGGAAACCGAGCCAGATTGCGAGATTAAACACTTAGCCCTGAGCCACCTCCTGAGGTCTGCACTCCAGCAGCAGAAACTTAAAGTCTGAAATGAAGGATTCCTGGGCACTATGTCTGAGGCCCTTCTGCAATCAGAGCCTAATGACTTCCGTTCTTCTACACTCGCGATTCTAGAGTGCTCAGCCCTGTGTGAAAACAAGGACAATCTCCAGGCGTCAGGTGCCCAGTTTGAGTTCGAATATTGGGTTTCCTTGAATAAATTAGCAATAGTTTCCATCCTCCCCCAAACTTGGGCACCTTTTTTTCAAGCCCATTGTATTCAGATGTCACATGTCTTGTAAGTCGACTATCACGTGACACAGTAGAACGTGTTGCATCCTTCAGAACCCTTAGATCCCCAGAGTTCTAGATCTGTGACAGTAGGCTGAGAAACTTCCCACCAGCTGGCGACAGAGCCGTTGGATTCATTAAGTGAAGCATCTCTCTGCTGCTCTTCAGCCTCATCTAAAGAGTACATAGCATGAGGTTTAAGAGCACTGACCTAAGAAAATCCTCACACCTCAGTCACTTCCAGAGCTCTCCTGACAGATGGTACCATGGAGTTAGAGTTCAAAACAGTGTTGAAATGAGCTTATTATTTTCATAGCTGATGCCACATGCTTTTCCAGATGTATGACAAAGCCCTCAACTTTCTTCCTGCCTGGTGATGGAGTGCTGTTAGTTCATGCATGCTAGTTAATTAAAAGATGGTGCTAAAAACCTCCAAAAGGCATATGAGACACTTGCCCTTTCTGTGGCATGAACTTTGACACTAAGTGTCAGGCCCTTTTCACCAAAGGCTTATTTGCTCACTAAAATAATTTTTTTCAGCATGAGGAGCCAAGGTTCCCTGGTAGGTGAATTGCTTCAGGTTCTGATGCCTACAAAATGTTCCTGGGATATCCTGCTACTGCAGATAGAAAAAGCTATACAAATCATATTCAAATAAGAGTATTCGGTGTGCTGTGTGGTTAGGCACTACAATGAAACAGAGAAGTTGGAAATATACATAGAAATTAACGAATGATGAAAGTGACACATGATAAAAGTGAGCAGTTCAAGCCACTTAGAAAAGGATGAATTTCCAGACAGTATACCATCATCTGAAGAAGGGCGGATCCTGAATTCATGAGCTTTCTGGCATTATAACAAAATACCTGAGATAACTCACTTACAAAGAGAAAGGTTTATTTGGGCTCATCATCTCAAGAGGTTCTGATCCATGATCAAGCTGATCCATTGCTTTGGGCCTCCAGTGGGGCTGCCCCATGGCAATAGCAGGGAGCATGTGGCAGGGCAAACAGACCCCTCTTGGTCAGGAAGCAAAAGAAGAAGATGAAGAGGCTGTGCCCCATTGAGGGGACCTCCCACTGGGCCCTACCCCTGAACAGTTCCTTCATCCTCAGTAGAACCACCGTGGGGACCAAGTGGTATTACAGATATGGGGTATTACAGATCCCTACCTCTACCCTTCCCGTCAAATAAATTCCCGATAATGTCAAACGTGCTTGTGTGTGTGTGTGTGTGTGTGTGCGTGTGTGTGTGTATGTTTAGTGCTAAGGATCGAGCCCAAGCATGCATGTTATGCAAACTCTCTGCCACTGAGCTACATCCCAGCCCAAACACCCTAGGTTTTTTAAATGAAATCCTGAAATGCTAGAAAAATGAAAACTGTTTTGGGTAACATCCTTGATAAAGAGAGCCCTTCTAAGATAGAATATACAGATATTGTTAAAATTAAGTTCATTAACACAAAAATGTTTTCCTATTAAAAATGTACACAATAAAGTCAAAGACAAGTGATAACAAGGAGAAATATTTGCAACACATATTAAAGATAAAGGGCTACTTTTGTTAATATATAAAGAGCATCTACAAAGAAATCGGAAAAATATTAACAACCCAATCGAAAAGTAGCAACAGATTCCTCAAAAAATAGAATATAAGGATTTGAAACATATGGGGAAATGCTCAAACTTGTTCATCTTTAGAAAAGTGAAAATTAGAACCGAAGTTATAATCATGACCACTTATTTTAATTGTAGACTTGTAAGGGACCACCGCTCTCCTATGCTTATTTATGGGGTGTAAATTGATATAATCCCTGGAGAGGGTAATTTGGTAATACTTATCCAAATAAAAAAAATGTAGATAATAATTTCATTCCTAGGAATTTAACCCACAGACATACCTAGGCAAGAGAGCCATGGTGTATATGTGGGACTATTTACTGCAGTATTATTTATAAAAGCAAAAGATAATCATCAAATAGGAACTTATTTTTTAAAAATAGGATGTATCCATAAGATCAGATCATTCAAAAATAGAATAGCATTTAACAAGAATGAATGTATTGAAATAGGACAAAGTTTCCGAATTCTATTCATGAACAAAACAAGATAAAGAACAGTATGCATCAAGTCTGACCCAGCCTCGCACAGAGGTGTGAGAGGCAGAGCTCCCTCTGTGGAGCAGTGGCTGAGGATTCAGGCGGGAACAGGTGTGTTTTTCGGTATTTTCATTTGCACTCTAAGAATTGTGTATGATATTCATGTTTACGGGCTTACAACTAATGTTCTAAGGGGAAAATAGGTCATGCACCAGAGCTGGCTTCGCGGAGGGACCCAAGGATGCCTCCACGTGCCACTTACTAAAACAGAGCGGCATAGGAAACAGGTGCCAGAAGTTGTTAAAGTCAAGTTCAACCAGGGGGAGCTGAGTGTACATTAGTGATCAAAACCAGAATGACGTGGAGGCAAGAAGAAGTGGGGGTGAGGCGAATGAAAGCAGATCTACAGGCAAGCTCTTCAAAGGCAGAGGTCAAGGAACAGGAGCTTCGCACCCGGCCTTCAGCTGTCAGTCACCAGCGCCACGTGGGCCTTTACGTAAGTAATTAATAGTAACAGCTTAAGAAAGGCTTGTTCGCCATGGATTACAAAGTCAATCACAAATTGGCGGGGGGAATAATCTCTATCCTGTTTATGTTTAATCTCCAATGTGTGATGCTTATGTGGAAATCATCCTGATCGGGTTTGAGAAGGAATATAAATCCAATTTGGGCTCATCCTTCTCTGAAGGAGGCAACAGGTAGTTGCTAAATGGCCAGGGCTGTCCCAAGCTGTGAAGCCTTGCGCTCTGTGAGTCACGTGGCTCAGGGTGCTGCTGTGTGACTGAGCTGTCCTGTCAAGCACCAGGAGTAACAGTCCACTAGGTGGGAGTGCCAGTTGCCAGCTTGGCATTCAAGTTCAAAGCAGGCAGAGCCCATGGGTGTGGTGTTAGTTACACTGAGCCTGGCAAAGCAGGCTACATAATTAGATGCTTGGTAAAGACATTTGTTCTCGGTGATGGTGGTGGTGGTGGCAATGACCGTGATGGCCATGATTGTAAACCTGATGTCAGTTCCTCTTGACAGACTCTTCCCCAGCCTTGTCTTCCCACATAGCACCAAGTGGGAGGGGAAGGGGGACAGAGCCCTTTTCCACTTACAGCCCTGAACACTGAGTTGCTCTGATGACCAGATCCTAAGCACAGATGGCCATCGCAGTGCAGAGCAGTGAGGAGATCCTTGCTGCCCACATCCTTCTGTGGGCCAAGGGCTGTGCCAGCATCTCAGGGCCCAGGGTTCTCTGTACGGTGTCCATAGTGTGGGTTTCACTGGTCAAATGAGGAATCAATCTATTATCTCAAGTTTTAAGAGGACAAGCTGGGATTCTATCTCCTAATAATAAAAGCAATCTAAAAATCAGTGTCATTTAAACCATATTGTTTCCTAAAAGAAAGTTCTTTGCCACGCATTGAACGTAGTCCTCTTTGACATTCCCAATCAGTGAAACCATTTTGCTAAATTTTAAGCAGTAAGAAAGTAATATTTAGAGTCAGAAAGGAGCTTAGAGACAGCCTCATTCAACTGCTTCTTTTGCCCCCGCCCCAGATTGCTCGAGATCTGGGAGAGGACCTCTTTACAAAGAAGTCAGCATCTTAGCACTTTTCTTCTTCTTTTATTTAAAGGAGAAGAAGTTGTTGGCTTTGTACGAAGAAATTATGCCATCACCTTTCTTTTTCACCAGACATGGGAACAAAGAGTGGAGATGATACTGCAATTTTGATCTCTGCACCTCATTTGAAGTCATTCTCTATGATTTAAGTTTTCTTGAAATGAGAAGGATAACTTGTGTGAACTGAGTTAAAGTTGGGGGGAAAAGTTGATGGGACATCCTGTTGTCAAGGAAACCAGTTCACTCCACCTGTCCCCCCACCCCTCTCTCACACACACATCAGTTAGTACAGTGCTTTTTAAACTCTTCATCTGACATTTTAAATCATTTAAAAACATCCAGAGTTTCTACTCCAGAAATCTGAAGTACTCAAGGGAGGTGATTCCTGATATTCAAACTCAGGAAGAGCTTTTTCTAATTCTGGTGAAGACACCACCATTCTGAGTCCGTGCTATGTCTCAGACACGTCGGAGACTGTCTCCAAGGTCAGGGTCAAGTCAACTGTGGAATGAGACTGCTGGAAAGAGAGAGCTGGAATGAGTACAAGAGTAAGAGGAAAGCCAACAGTCCAACCCCTTGAGATGTGATGGAGTGCCTATCACACGCAAAGCCAAAAAAGAAAACTACGCCAGAAGTGGTGGCGCACACCTGTAATCCCAGCAGCTCAGGAGGCTGAGGCAGGAGGATGGCAAGTTCAAAGTCAGCCTCAGCAACTTGGCGAGGCCCTAGCAACTTAGCAAGACTCTGTCTCAAAATAAAAAAGGGCTGGGCACGTGGCTCAGTGGTTAAGCACTTCTGGGTCTAATCCTTGGTGCCAAAAAAAAAAAAAAAAAAAAAAAGAAAGAAAGAAAGAAAAGTAAGCGAAGGCCAAGTTGAAAGCACTCAGGGTGAGGTAGAGTTGCTTCTTATTTAAAGACATGAACTGCCTCCACCTGTCTGTTAGACGTCACTGCCCCATGAATATCAGACTTGGCCAAGGGACTTTCCCTGGTCTCACAGGGGCCACACTGTGCCTCTTCCCCTGGTTATGAGTTTGTCCATGTAACTTCATTCAACTGATAGGACATTTGCTGACATGATGAAACAGTGCTTCGTGCTTTCTTGAGTCTTTGCCTTCCCCACGAGAAGACTCTGCTCTTCCATGGAGGAGGAGAGAGTAAGGAGCAGACTCATGATGAACCCCCTTCAGCAGAACCCCCAGGAAGTCCAGAGGGGCCTTCCTGCCAATCAGAGCTAAGAATGGCCAACACCAGCCAATGCTTAGACACAGGATAGATAATAAATTGTGGTTTATGCCCCTGGGGTTTTGGAGGAGGAGGATTGTTATGCAGAAATGACTAACAGAATAGCCAATACAGCATCTTAATTTATTAATTTTTCAGAATCATATCAAAGAAATCAAGGAGTAGATAGAAACACTGGACCAGAACTGTGGGTCTCTTAGGTAGAGCCATCTCCACGGAGTAGAAGCCTTTCCAAAACCGAGCACTGAGAGAACAGATGTGAATCCTGCAAGCAGAAGGGCTCACAAACCACTGACCCTATTAGGATGTGCGACAGCCTCAAAACAGAACTTTAATGCACCTAAAGAAGTTTCCACTCATCTGTGGAGCAGGAAAAGCCACTAATAGTGACCCAGTGACCACGGAGAAGCTGCGTAAAGACAGGACTCTGGTATGGAAGAACAGCTGAAGACCAGTATGACTGATGCCAGTTCATCTTGAATAGAGAAAGAGGCCTGAGCGTGGGCTCCTGCACCGGGTTCTGGACTTTGAGAAGCAGAGGAGCATATTCTCAGTATAAAAAGAGAAAATTCAGGAAGAACAAAGGGAAGAACTCTGTTACTCCCCGTGGGCCGGAATTTCCCAGTGTATTCAAGACAGGCTTCGTTTACACCATTATCCTGAACAGTTATCAATAGCATTTCCTTTCACTCTCCAAAGTTTCCTGGACTGGACAATAAATGATATGATCTTATGGCTGGAGCATATTGTAGCCATAGGGTTGAACCATACAGGTTCAAGTAAGATTTTGATAGTCCCAGGGGCAAGACCCACCCTGGCTGTCAAGGCAAATTGGCCTTCTTGCTCTGAGGCCTGGAGGGCCACCTTGTCCTGGTGCCTCCTTCTCACGGTGGTCGGAGTGGAGATGAAGGAACCCAGTCCAGCAAGCTCTGAGGGCGTGGACCTGTTTCTCAGGCTTGCATGGTGCTCTGTACCAGGGCCTTCTTTAGGAACCTTGTCCATCCTGCTGGGAACCCTCTTTGTGGACCCTCAAAAAATAGAAACACATGGAGCCTCCCTATGCTTGCCACTACTTCCACATCAGTTCAGCATGCAGAAACCAAAACAGATAGAAAAATTGAGTTTCCTTCTTACCCACACAGAGGTCCGTACTGTTTTCTGAGCTCCATTTGGCTTTCCCAAAACCCTGAGGAAAACACAGCACTATAGTGAGAAAAAGATTAAGCAAAATTTCAATTATTCAAAGTTATTCAGAAACAAAAAGGATTTGGAGCAGTAAGAATACAGTTACATAAACAATAAAAAAAAGAATTGAAGTTATATTGCTTTCAAGTACTGTGGAATATTGGATAAATGAATGGCTTTCTAAAAAATATTGCCAAGTAAAACTCTCAGGCAGTTCTCTATTAATGGACAGAAGAGCTTGTGGATAATTGTTGCTAAAATATTTGAGACTGTTTGCTTTCTCAACAATAATGTTCCCCTCTGAGATTTGGTTCATATTACTATCATTACTTGGCCAAGTTCCTTTTCGTGGCCCTATGTATGTAAACTTCCACTGAATCTATCTGAATCATTACATATTTGGAATTCTTGTGATCCAAGTTAGTTTTTAACTAAAACCAACATATTCAGCATATAAGAACCTTCGAGTAACTTTATCTAGGATGAAATACTAGGTACCTCTCGTAGTGAAGCATATCAGAAAATGCACAGGGGGTGAAGCTGGGTGGAGGTCAGATGATTCTAGACCCACTGTGCTGTAGGGATCATGTGATGGAGATGGGGTGTGTGTGCAGGCATGGGGGTCCCATGGGTTGGGTGTGAGTATGTCAGACGTGGTGGAGTGAACTGTACATGCAACATGCCTGGGTGAGAGGGGGTGGAAAGTGCTAGATGTGGTGTGGTCATGTGGTATGTGAGCAGAGAGAGTCACAGGCTGGAGCAGAGTCAAGGGTTAGAAATGGACAGTTCACTTCCTGAAAAGAAAACGGACTCTTCACATCAATGCCACTGAATTTCAAAGTGCAAGAGTACAATCTAGCAAGGAGAGCTTCTGTGATGGAAAAGCAGGCAGTGCAGTAGGTATGTTCTAGAAAGCACTTGGCAGGGTCTGTACATACAAAGACGATGGCTGAGAAGGAGCATATGTGGAAATATCCAGAGGCAGCAGCTCCATGTTTTCCTCACGTCGACAGTTACATTTTTTCCTCAAAATGTTAATACCAAATGGATTCCTCAAGGGAACACCACGGATTGTTTCCCCCCAGCTATGTGTGAAGTTTATTTTCTTTACATTTCCTCTCTAGTTTGTTGTTCTATTTTGACACTTCTAAATTTCTTCACACTTGCTTCAAGGACCCACAGGAAGCCTCAATGAGCTAGTTGTCTGTGGGCTCAAGACTTGTGAACTGGTCAGAGAGAGCCATGAGAGAAGGAGGTGTTTAAAACATGTGAGGAGGAGAAAAACAGCACACAGTGAAGGGTGAAGATGGAGAAAGAGACAGAAAGGAGCTGAGACGGGGAGGCAAGGGACGGGAGTCACTGTGGTGGCTTTCTATCAAGAGCCAAGGATCAGACTTTCCAGGATAGGGATGGCGGAAGGGCCAAGAGTGTTACGGGTTCCTATCAGCGTTAACTTCCTGCACTTGTGTGACTCTTACACTCAGGATCTGTTGGCTCCTGGTGTTGGGTCTGATGTCAGTGTCCCCTGAGCTAGCAGAATAAACTCACAGGCCTCTGAGAAAATCCAATGTGAGGAAAAACAAAACACTGCAGAAGATAGAGACCTGGGCCTGTCTCTACAAATAGCTACCAGCCATTTCCACTCGTGGGACGCTCTGTCAAATCAAAGGCAACAGACTTGAAATAAAACATGGTTTCTCCCCAAACTAGCTACCCCTCCAATCTTCCCCTGCGGCCACTCCGCAGACATTCTCTGCTTTGCCTGGATCAAGACTTACACTGATGCTTGACTCACCTTACCTTGAATCCACTGCACCTTATTGTTCACCAGAGTTCTTTTTTTTTTTTTTCAACTTTTTTATGTTTTCTAAATATTTTTTTAGTTGCCAACAGATTTTTAATTTTATTTATTTATATGTGGTGCTGAGTAGCAAACCCAGGGCCTCACACATGCCAGGCAAGCGCTCCACCACTGAGCCACAACCCCAGCCCTCACCAGAGTTCTTAATCTTGCCTCCTGCCCCATTATTTTCTCTTGGCCATCATCCCCACCCTGCACCAAGGCCTCTCCCCTTCAACCTCGACATCAGCGACACTTAGATTCTAAATGCTTGTTCCTTGGTGAGTCCTGTTTGATTCTGATGCCCCTCTACTACCCAGAAGGGATGGTAGATGAACAATTGCTTGCTTGCCCTCCTGGCCTGAGGTGTGTAGCTCGCCCCCTCACACACAGCTCCCTTCCCCAGCCTTCCCTGACCTTGGCTTCTAGGTGGTCCAGGCAGCTGGTCCACCTTTGCCATCCCCTCCTGTTGCTGTATCCCCACACGCGTAGCTCTCCACCTGACGTGGGTATCCCTGTCTACAGTACCCCAGGACCCCCTTCTTTAGGAACTCCCCCAGGATGATTCTGCCCCAACACACCTTCTCCTCCAAAGCAGAACCACAGCTACCAACTGTACTACCCAACCTAGCACCAGGCACAGCTCATTTGGTGTTGGACACCATGGTTTGATGGTGCACTTGAGGGTATGAGTTCTACCACTGCATTCTGGAATCTGGCATATTTCAGTGCTCATTAAGTTGGGCTTGGGGTGAATGAGCGAAAGACAGAACTTCCCTGGGCTCAGCAAGTCAGTGCCTTACCTGGCGGAAAAATGTCAAGTTGCCAATAAAAGGAGAAGGCTTGGGGTGTCTGATGCCCAACTTCTCCAGCCTCGAGAACGCTGATGTGGAATACCTGGTGGGAGAAGACAAGTTCAAAAACCAAGACATGGAAGTTTGCAGTCATGCCTTTGACCCTATTAGGAACTGGAAATTTTGAGTTCCCTGGAAGTAAGGATAGAAGAAGTGCCCAGTTAACATGTCTAAGGACTGAAGGGACAGAGTCCTGTGGTAGGACAGGAACTCAGAAATGCCTCCTACTTGAGTGACAGGTTAGAGATCAAGGCACCTGGAAACCTCAGAGCTGGGAACTGCCTTTGGGATGAGCAGATCCAACTGCCCTTCCCTCACTGAGAAGCCCATCATAAACTCTCAAAGCGAACCTCACCCTGTTGAGTTCCCCTGCCTACAAATCTATCAGGAGCGATGGCTTGGAAAGAAAGGTGAAATCCTCACAAAGGCAGAAAACAAGGCTCCCAGGCATCTGCTTATTGTCTCTGTCAAGACTGACTTCCCCTTTGTACATCATCTGTCCCTTGTCACATGAAAAAGAAGGACAGAGCCAGCCACGGAGAGGAGACCCTCTCACCAACCACTAGAACCTCTTCGAGTCTTTGGTTTCCTGGTCCAAGACCATCTGGGAAGCAGATTTTCTTAACCAAGAATCAGAAAATGTGGCCCGACAGACTTCTGTGCCACTTCCCAGGAGAGAGCAGCAGTCTGGGAAGAGCAGCGTGGCTGTCAAAACACTGGCATCACCGGGAGAGCCGAGCAGTTTATGGGAACAGAGGGAGAACGCGGTTAAAGTCAGGACTGGCTCAGAAAAACCTGGACATATGGCTCCAGCCCCTCACCAGCCAGCCAGTGAGGTCGAAAGTTCAGTTCGTTCAGAAAAATTCACGAGTCACGCTGGGTGTTTAGCATCACGCTGGGCTCAGCCAAATCACAATTGAGGGGCAAGGAAAGAACAACAGAGACGAACACTAGCATCTGACTTCCTAGAAGCACTGGAGCTCAAAACCAGTGCGGGAAGAACCGCTCGCTCATCGGAAGGATGGAATAGTTCCGTACGCTTTGACCTTTTCCACCTGCAGTCTGAGAAGGAGCACTTGAGAACGTTTCAGCAAATACTCAAATATTCAGGGAAAGGATGACATAACTTAGGTGCAGGTTTGCATTATTCTGAAGAATGGGTCCGTTTTAAAGTGACTGCAGAAAATAAAATTAAGAGTGGCCACAGGGGAGACCCAAGCAGGGCGGAGGGGAGGGCTCTCCTCAGATTTCCATCTGGGGTTTTGTTGGGTTTGTATGAATTCCCAGGACGTCACGTTCAAGTTCATGTTCAAGTGTAATTATGATCCCCACTCCAGAGCCACAGTGAATTACATGGATTAGTCATGCCAATATTCCTCTTCATTAGCGTGTGCACCAAAGGTTGACGCATAGCTGGTGGAAGTTGTTCTTTCGAGGAGGTGATGATATTTTAAACGACTGCCCTTGCACCTGAGGGGCAAGATCACTTAACTTTTTCTTTAACATCCTCAGATTGGGAGTCTGTGTTGATTTCTTCATCAATTTTTGTGATTTCTCTTCTAAATGTAATCTCTAATGGGTGGAAAGCACCATGAAGATCTTGGGCCACGTAATTACATCTTAATTTTGTAATTAGATGTCTTGATTGTCTAATTAAAGGACAAGAAGTCTGTGCCTAATTACATGTGCTAATTATTATGCAAGTCCATGCCCTAATTATGTAACCGCACTTACAAGAACACTGCCCGTGTGTCTCTGCACAAAATTTAGACATTTTCCAAACATATGGCATCAAGCAGAGAGTGTCCTGACCATAGCCACAGACCTCACTTTGCAGCCTGGATGCAAGTGCACACCGTGAGCGTCTTCAGCGGGGGATTGGCCCAATACCACCATCAGTAACCAGAGTCCCTGCACCCAAATCTGCAGGGGAGACAGCCACCACCAGACTTATGAGCAGAATTGCAAAGCGGGTTCCATTTGTCTCATTCTCACTTCCTTCTCTCACCCTGGTCACCTACTCTCTGGCCTCAGGGTCCGCACACTGCCCTCTATCTTGACAGCGCTAATCCCAAATCCACAGACTCCACATGTAATGGGGTTGAGAAGCTCAAAGAGCAAAGTTGAAGTCCTAACCTCCAGGACATCAGAGTGTGACTTTATGAGAAAATAGGGTCATCGCAAATGTCAGTGGTTAAGACAAGGTCATACTGAAGGTGACCTCATCCAAATGAAGGGCTCCTTATAAGAAGATAGCCATATGGAGACAGAGTCACACATCCAACAAGTGACTATGGAGGCGGAGACTAGAGAGATGCAGGGCAGGTCAAAGATCATCAGAGAACAGGAGGCAGGAAAGATTTTTCCTGATAGAGGGAGCACGGCCCTGCCCACACCTGGATTTCAGGTTTCCAGCTCCCAGGCCTGTGAGAACATACATTTCTGATGTTTTAAGGCACCCGGTTTGGGGCACTTTGATACAGCAGCCCTGGGCAAGCAGTATACCAGGAATACCAATGGATGAGTTCCAGAGAGTCGATGGAAAGGTTTTAAAAATTTCCTCTTGTTACTTTAAAAATTGTCATTGTAAAAGAAATTTATTTTATGTCAAATTGTGTCATTAAGTCCTGTGTCATCCAAAAAAGTACAGGTGGCCTGGGATGGTACTGTGAAAAGCAGGTAAAGTGCCATCCCTGTGTTGTGACAGCTAGAACAGCTTTCCTGTGACAGGAATCAATGCAAATGTATCCCACAATGATGATTATGGACATCTGTCATTGTTTACATTAAGTATACTTAAGTTGGAAAATGACAACTGAAAGGATATATGGCTGCAGATAAGGTTCTTTGGTTTTATTTTCACATCTAAAGCAGTCATTAAATGCCACAGACGCAAGTCCTGCGGTACTCGTAGTTAAACTTATATTGTCCCTTTTCAAAATACCCTGAACCATATGGATCATTTTCAAAATCAAGTTCAAACTTTAAAATTCGAAAATTTTCCTCAAGACAATGCCCTCTCTTAATGGATTCAACATAGGTATGAGGCCCATTGTTTAGCCACAGAGCCACTCACAATAAACTGTGGGATGTTTTTGATGAATCATCTAAAAAGGTCAAGTGCATTGAGATTTGGAACAAAAGAAATAAACCAATCAAATGAGACCTGTCCTACAAGATTACCCTCAGTGCCTGTCATAAGCAGCCGTGGAGGAACTGGCTTGCCCTCCAGTGTGTGACCAGGTGCAGACAGCTCCGAGGTTCATTCATTGTATCTTCACTGTGGCAGGCAAAGAATTCCTATTTGTTGAGCTGTTTTTGCAAATTGTAGAGGCTGTGAATGTCTTTGAAAGGGTGAAAGATTCCTTTGGCAGATAACACTTCTCCTTTGATAAAAATAGTGATGGTCCTAGACCAAATAAAGTCAGGGATGCCAAGTAATCTGCTTGTCCCACTCTTTGGAGAAGAAAAGCATTTTGTCATGGACCTGACTCTTAGAGACCTCCCTAGCAATTCTGAAAAAAGTCAAGGTCACATCAGAAGCTTTGTCAGAAAGAGGGCCTTAAATTGTTGTCTGTTAAGAATTGGGAGCAAGTTAGGTGCGGCGGTTCACACCTGTAATACCAGGGTCTCGGGAGGCTGAGGCAGGAGGATCTCAAGTTCAAAGCCAACTTTGGCAAAAGCAAGGTGCTAAGAAATTCAGTGAGACCCTATCTCTAAATAATACACAAAATAGGGCTGGGAGCGACGAAACAGCTGAAAGGAAAATGAGGAAAACAACTCCATTTGCAATAGCCTCAAAAAAAAAAATAAAATACTTGGGAATCAATATAACTAAAGAGGTAGAAGATCTCTACAATGAAAACTACAAAACATTGAAGAAAGAAATTGAGGAAGACCTTAGAAGATGGAAAGATCTCCCATGTTCTTGGATAGGCAGAATTAATATTGTCAAAATGGCCATACTACCAAAAGTGCTATACAGATTCAACGCAATTCCAATTAAAATTCCAATGACGTACCTTATAGAAATAGAGCAAGCAATCGTGAAATTCATCTGGAAGAACAAGAAACCCAGAATAGCTAAAGTAATCCTTAGCAGGAAGAATGAAACAGGGGGTATCGCAATACCAGAACTTCAACTATACTACAAAGCAATAGTAACAAAAACGGCATGGTATTGGCACCAAAATAGACAGGTAGATCAATGGTACAGAATAGAGGACATGGACACAAACCCAAATAAATACAATTTTCTCATACTAGACAAAAGTGCCAAAAATATGCAATGGAGAAAAGACACCTGTTCAACAAATGGTGCTGGGAAAACTGGAAATCCATATGCAACAGAATGAAACTAAATCCCTATCTCTCACCCTGCACAAAAATCAACTCACAATGGATCAAGGACCTTGAAATCAGACCAGAGACCCGGCATCTTATAGAAGAAAAAGTAGGTCCAAATCTTCAACTTGTTGGCTTAGGATCAGACTTCCTTAACAGGATTCCCATAGCACAAGAAATAAAGGCAAGAATCAATAACTGGGATAGATTCAAACTAAATAGCTTTCTCTCAGCAAAGGAAACTATCAGCAATGTGAAGAGAGAGCCTACAGAGTGGGAGAATATCTTTGCCACTCATACTTCAGATAGAGCACTAATTTCCAGAATATATAAAGAACTCAAAAAACTCTACACAAAGAATACAAATAACCCAATCAACAAATGGGCTAAGGGTATGAACAGACGCTTCACGGAAGAAGATCTACAAGCAATCAACAAACATATGAAAAAATGTTCACCATCTTTAGTAATAAAAAATGCAAATCAAAACTACACTAAGATTCCATCTCACCCCAATTAAAATGGCGATTATCAAGAATACAGGCAACAGTAGGTGTTGGAGAGGATGTGAGGAAAAAGGTACACTCATACATTGCTGGTGGGGTTGCAAATTAGTGCAGTCACTCTGGAAAGCAGTGTGGAGATTCCTCAGAAAACGGAATGGAACCACCATTTGACCCAGCTATCCCACTCCTCGGCCTATACCCAAAGGACTTAAAATCAGCATACTACAGAGATACAGCCACATCAATGTTCATAGCTGCTCAATTCACAATAGCCAGACTGTGGAACCAACCTAGATGTCCTTCAATTGATGAATGGATAAAGAAACTGTGAGATACACACACACACACACACACACACACAATGGAATATTACTCAGCTATAAAGAATAATAAAATTATGGCATTTGCAGGCAAATGGATGAAATTGGAGAATATCATGCTAAGTGAGATAAGCCAATCTCAAAAATCCAAAAGATGAAGATCTCACTGATAAGCAGATGATGACACATAATGGGGGTGGGAGCGGGGCAAGAATGGAGGAAGGAGGGACTGTATAGAGGGAAAAGAGGGATGGGAGGGGTGGGGGGAGAAGGAAAAAAATAACAGAATGAATCAAACACCATTACCCTATGTGAATGTATGACTACACAAATGGTATGCCTTTACTCCATGTACAAACAGAAACAACATGTATCCCATTTGTTTACAATAAAATAAATTTTAAAAAAATAGGGCTGGGGATGTGGCTCAGTGGTTGAGTGCCCCTGAGTTCAATCCCTGGTACCAGAAAAGAAAAGAAAGAAAGAAAAGTAAAAAGAAATGGGAGCAGAATATAAGGTTTGTTGGGTTTCCGAAGGTAGATCTTAACATGCTTAATGGAAATTTTGGGCAAAAAAGTTAGGACAAAACTAGCAGGAAGAAAACATGCTGTCATTTAATTATTTCTAATTCTTTCCCGTGTGAATTTTCTATGTTCAAGATCATATTTTCTATACTTTTTTTCTATTTTGCTGTTTTTATTTATCCGTATGTCTACTTTTGTCTATTTAACATGAGCCCCAAATCTCCATGTTATTAAACATTTATGAATATTATTTTTATGGCTCTATAATATTCTTCTTGTGGACATATCATAATTAGCTAAATTATTCTTATAGTTAAATATTTAGCTACTTTAAGTCATGTTACAACAATAAACATTTCAGTACCCCTGAATTTTCCAGCATTTTGTGTATGAAGATTTTCCAGACCTGAAATCCTTTTTTTAAAAATAATTATTTTATTTACTTCTTTTCGTATGGTGCTAAGACTAGAACCCAGTACCTCACACATGCCAGGCAAATGCTCTGCCACTGAGCTACAGTTCCAGCCCAGACCTGACATTTTTGAATCACCGCTTTTCAACATTGGTACATAATGCCAGATGCTCTCTGGAAAGTTTTCCCTGTTCATCTCACTATTCCATTCCCATTTCACTGAATGCTTTCATAAAAATTCTTTCCTAATTTGGTGGATACATCAATATGTCTCGCTTTCTTTATTAGAGAGAAAGACAGTCTTTTGCTGTTGCTTCTTTTCTGATTTCAAACTTTGAAATTTTCTGATTTTCCAACTTTGAAATCCTCCCCCTCTCCTTCCCCCCGCCTTTCCTCTCCTTTCTTTCTCTCATCCATTCCCACTGTGGTTTGTCTAGAGGGCAGGAAGCATTGTCCTCTCCCAACTGATTAAAGGATTGGTTAGAAGATGAGCAGTCATTGATAGGTGACCACAAGCTAACTCCACACATGCACGGGCACAGAGAGGGAGATGAGGAGATGAATTCTGAACAGCTTCCATCCATTTAGAGAAGAACGAACCACAATCTCATTGGTTGCGGTAGTTCTATTCCTTTGCTTCTCTTTTCTTCCCCCCTTCATCCTCCACACACATGAGAGAAACTGTAAGGACAGAAATAGCCTCAATCTTGCCTCAAGGCAGATGTTCCTGGGGGAAACACTGAAATCCAGTTTTATGTGCAAGTCTCTCAGTTCCGCTTTCAGCACTGATGTCTGTTCTGGCGCTTTCCTTGCCATTTTTGGTTCCCTCATCCTTCCCTAAAGACCTTGCTCTTGGTTTTCCCCGAGGGCTGGCAGTCATTCGGTGCACATTTGCTCCTGTGTCAGTAGCAGCTGGATGACCTCCTAAGCTACAACCTGCAAAAACGAACGCTCATTTGCTGAATTATAGTGACAGGCATTTTCCTCTAGGAATAAAATTCTGGAATCTCGTGCTCAGAGGACCTCCTGCCCAGACTGGAGAAGAGAGATAGCCATCAGAGGGAATGCTGAGACAGGGTCTACAGGACAGGTGGCCAATCAGAATGTTCCCTCCCTGGGACCCTGGCAAAATGATCTTGCCCTTGCCCCCAGGGAGGCAAAGGGACAGTGTGTTTGCTGCCCCACCCTTTCCCTCTCGTGTATGATGCCACCACTACCACGCACCTGGGTGGTGTGGGATGTGGGTCTCTTCTGATCCTTTTCCCTAGCTTATGCCAATGCCTCACTATTTTAATTATCATAACTCTAAAACATTTTTATATCTTACTTTCTTATATTAATTTTACAGTGAATTAGTGAAAAAATCCCGTTGGAATTTTTCTTGGAATTGCACTAAAATTTATGAATTAATTTAGAGAATATCACAACTATTATAACATAGAAAAATCACAAAGAATATGATCTTAAACATATAAAAAATTCACAGAGAAAAACCTAGAAAGAATTACAATAAAATAAGATGAGGTTTTTCTCCTTTGCAGTTCTAGTTGTTTTGCTCAAATTTCTGTCTCTTCTCATCTATAAATGTTTATTCTCTCCATTGAGCCTATTTTCTCTGTCCTTCAGTAACACTTTATAATTTTGTGCACAAGGAGTATCTTTTTGCTATTTACATATATTTGCTATGGGGATAGCTCATGTGTAGGAACATCATTTTTTTTTAACCACCAATTTTCCTTCTAAACTTTCTTATTAGTTCTACTGGTTTACATGTAGAATCTTTTTGATTTCCTACATTGATAATTCTATTTTGTGCAAATAATATCAGTCTGTCTCTTTTGTTTTAATCCTTTTGTTTCACTTTTCATTTTCTTTTCTTATTACAATGGCTGGCATCTCTAGTACAATATTAAAAAGGAAGCAGTACAAGTAAGCCTCTTGTTTCTGACTCTACAGGAATACATCTACTGTTTCAAAATTAAGTGTGAGGTTTTGCTGTAGATTTTCAATAGGCATCCTTTATTAACATCACGACATTTCCTTCTATTCTAGTTTGCTTCTTGATTAGTCTTACCATAGGCTTGACTATTTTATTAATCTTGTCAAGCACCAATTTTTTCTTTTGTGGATCATTTCTAACTTTTTGTTGCTTTCTACCTCATTAATTTATGTTTATATTTTGATTATGATCTTCTATTTTCTCTGGGTTTGCCTTTGTTGATCTTTTTTCTTTTAGTTCTTCATGATTTAGGTCACTTACTTTCAGTGAATGCATTTAAAGCTATAAATCTCCCTTTAAGTATTTCTTTAGCTTCATCCCACACATTTTGTAACATTTTCATTGTGGTCTGATAATCCTACTCCAATATGGAATTTATAAATATAAAATGTGCTATAAGATACACAGAAGCAAAGCTCAGAGGAATAAATATTTTGGAGTTGCAAGACCTTCCTATTGTTTTCCAAATTCTGTTCAACCCTGTACAAAAGATTTGGTGACAGTCATTATAATTTGTTCCCAAAAGTTCAGAAACAGGTGACAGTTTATGATCTTCCCTACTCCAGGGGGAAAAAATAGAGGACTACTAAATAAATATATAAGAATTTGGCCGACATGAGTTCTTTCTTCAATAGTGTAAGTGCCATCAAAACATAGTCATTGCAATTGTGAGCCTTAAAACAACCCTGTCACAACACAAGAAAAACCATTCTACATTTCTTCAGACATATGAGTTATATAATCATCACTGTTATAATTCATAATAGGTTTCAGTGTTCCTATGTCTCAGGCACTATGGTGAAGTTCTTCTGTGCTGTCTTGTGTGAACCTCCCAACCTTATAAAGTAGAAGCAAATGCCATTCTCATGTCACTGCTTGAGAGGTTAAGGAAAGACCCAGGTGACAGCACTGTGAGGTGCCTGCATCGGAGTTGAAGCCAGGTTGGCCACATTTCAAAATGGCGCTGTTGGCCACTTTCCACGCTGTTCCTGCCTTTCCTCTCTGCTGGGACTTGTGGATAAATCACCACCAAAAAAGTGCAGCAAGGACGTGGAGAACAAAGGCAGGTCACTCAGAAACCAAAGGTGTGATTGCAGCCGACACCAGAGGACAATGAGAAAGGGCAAGAGGGTGAGTCTTGGTCTCGCTAAGGCCAACCCCTTCGCTTCTGTTGCTGGCCCACCTGTTACTCATTCTTCTCAATTATTCTTTTTCTGCTGCAGTGATCTCTCCCTTTCTACTTGATCCTCCCCATCAGGACACGAACGTAGCCTGGTGTCTTCCATCTCAGAAGAAGAGAGCCAGCTCTCTGATCTGGACCCTGCCTTCCTCTCCTTCCGGGGAAGCTCCTTGAAGGCAGCATCCAGTATGTTCCCTCCCCTCTGTCCCCGGCCTCTTCTCCGCTGTTCCAGCCCAACTGCTGTGCCCACAGCTCCCCTGGGATGCCCGGTCAAGTCCATTGAAGGTTTTGATCTCGTCAATCCCAGGAGTTCCTGTTAATCTTTTCACTTGACTTCTCGGTAGCATCTGGACCCCTTCCTGAAACACTCATCTCCAATTCCATGACATCCCCCGTCCTGCCCCTGGGGCACCCCTTACTGTCCCTGTGGCCCCTTTCCTTCCATTGGTCACATGGCTCTGGTGCCCCCCTAAGTCAGTGACTCCAAATTTCTACCTACAACTCTGTTCTCTCCACTGAGTTCCAGCCTTTATTATCCAACTTTCAACTTAACTGCACCTTTTGAATATCTACTGTGCATCTTAAAATTTAAATATCTGAATCTGGTTCCAATTTTCCCTCTAAACCTGTTGTTCCTCAGTCATCTGCACAACATCATTGTCTCCACGGTCCACCAAGTGCTCAAGCCAGAAACCCTGGGATGCAGTAAGGTATATAATTGTTTAAAATATGACTCCCCACCCCATTGGAAGATATCATCCCCTCCCCATTTACTTCAGGGAAGGTATGGGCAGAGATCTGAATAATGTGGTCATAAACGAACAAGGCAAGGATCAGACACTCCCCTAGAATCTCCAGAACAGACCTGCTAACTCCTGAGCTTTACACTGACAAGTCATGCACAGTTCCATCGCTAAAATAATAATTGCAATGGACCAAAACACACCAAATGTTTCAATTCATGAGTTCAAAATGATACAAAAATATCACATGTCACCATTATGAAATGCGCAAATAATATTTGATACTTTAGCCATGTGAATGCCTGTTAGGAATAAATAGATTTTGAAATTTGTTGATCGAGTTCATTGTAACTAGAGTTACCTTAATGTAGAGTGGTACCTTATATAAAAGATTGCTATGGTGAATCTTGCCAGAAATTGAAGGCATTTTTTTAAAGTCAGCTGATTTTCCTCAACTGTATTAGTTTCCTACTGCTGCTATAACAAATAACAAGCATAGGGATTTAAAACAACTCAGATTTATTCCCTTACTGTTCTGGAGGCCAGAAGTCCCACATAAGTCTCGGTGGTATAAAGTCACCAGTTGTTCCTTCCAGATCCGCTTGGCTTGTGGCTGGGACGGGTCAGTCTCTGCCTCCAGTCAATGCTCTGCCTTCTCCCACTCAGTACCCCTGCCTCTCTTTAATGAGGACCCGGTGATTACAGTTGGGACCCACCCCCAGATAATCCAGGCTATTCTCCCTTTCTCAAGAGTCTCGACAAAATCATATCTTCAAATCTCCTTTTGTCATTTAAGGAGGCGTTCACTGGGACCGGGGACATCTTTGGGGCCATCATTCAGCCACCTCACCAACGTCTAATGTATGCAGATCTGGATTTTATTTTGGTGTGCCTGAAAAGGAGAAATGCCCGGGAAGTTCCGCAGGTCAACCTGGGCTTCCGCCTGGACAGGACCGGATGGTGAGGCTGCCACTGGCACGCCCAGCCTCGACCTCGGGCAGCACGATCCTGCTCTGGTAGCCCTACCACCTAAAGCCAAGTGGATGAGAACTTCACAGAAATAGTCCAACTTCAAAAATAAGTTATCCCGCTGACGATTATTGTCATGCAGAGAGTTAACTAACGTTTCCAAGTTTAGCCTAAGTTTTCAGGGCAAGAAATTCAATGGAGTCACTTAGTCTCCAGGTGTCTAAGATCTAAGTCTTCTAAAGCCGGTCGTTGGTAGAATGCCCTGGTAGTTTGGGCCTTCTCTGCAAATGGCATGAACTTTTGCCTACATTCCCAATTTGCTTTAAATAGATGCATTTATTTGAAAAGGAAACTCTATGTGATGACCATAAGGGAAAAATCAGTTCCCCTTCCAGAAATAAAAACTGATGGGAAAACTAAACACTTTACCATGAAAGAGCTCAAGTCTGTGTACCTCTGATAGTGATCTCACCTGCCATCCATGGTCCACGGACCATTGCCAGGAAAACAGGATCCTCGCAGTCGTTCCAAGCAAGCCGTGGTAGAAAATGAAGTCTGTTTTTTTAGGTTCTGTGGCTTGACCCATAATTTGACACCATGGTCAGAGGATGACAAGGGACATCTCAGTCCATTCTTAGAGTACACATGGAGGTTTGGTCCAGATGAATCTCACACTGTCAGAGCTAAAGAGAGGTGGTCTGCTTTCGGTGTTGGATTTATTCTAGACTACGATGGTAGTTTCCCCTTAGAAGGGGAGGAGTCTTGGTAGCAAGTCCCGTGGCCACACGCAGGCTAATGCTGATGGATGTGTTATAGAGAAAGAGCACCGTGGGCCAGCCGGTGGTTACTCACTGCCCGCGCCCTCTTGCCAGCAGGGCACTGGGTGCCAGGATGCCAATGACCTTGACCCGTGCCACTTACAGCCCACTGAGCCAGCCAGACATCCAACAGCACATAGCAAGCAGTTAACTAAGCATTTACATTATGATCCTTGCAGCCAAGAAGTGTCACCTATCACAGGATGCACCCACTCAAATATACAATTTCTGTTTTGATGATCCTTTGGACTCTCACAGGATATCCGTTGAACATCACCCCCAATGGCAAATGGTCCTGCTGCTCACTGTTTCCCGCCAAAACCAGTTTGTAAACAAAAAATGCCAGGGACGCCCAAAGAGGACCATCTCCCAGAAAACCATCCCGCAGAGGCCTGGAGCTGGCGGGGGCGGGTGGGAACAGCAGCCTCGGTTCCTGGTTCCCTGCCACTGCACACAGGTGGCCACCGGAGGACCTGGGCGTGTCCTGCCCTATTGTCCCAGTAAGAATTATACAAAAAGAATGACAGAGATGCATGGCGTCCCGACATGAATAACATGCATCCTTCACTCCACCTCAAAAACAACAAAGCCATCGAAATGCGTCTAAAACCAGTTGCGTAGCCGGCATTTATAAAATGCTTTGGGGGTGGGTTTTTTTTTGTTTTTTAAGTATTGAACATTTGAATTTAACCAGATTGAGCTCTTCCACCTCCCACCAGAAAAATCAGTGATATCTAGAGAGGCAGCAGAAAGCCTGCACCAAAGGATGACCTCAGGATGGAGAGGGCAAAGGTCGAACATAAACATATTGAAATACATTTGAAAACTTTCCAAGCTGCCCACGGCAGCCCCAGGGCAGCCCCCGCCTCATCTCGCTTGTTCTGGGGGCTGGAGCATCTGGCTCTCGAGCAGGATGCTGCTTCTGTGGACGTGGCCTTCCTGTGACCTCCCACGCCACCTGCCCCTGAGGATACCGAGAAGTACAGCCACAGGTTCTTGGTTCCAGGGACACAAGTCATGACGCTGTGTTTCACAGAGGTGGAAAAATAACTCAGTCGCCCAATTTAAAGGACGCGTGTTCCTCTGAGAACAGGTCAGGGTTGAGGCCAAGCCCTGGAGTTCCTGTCTGTCTCTCCGTCTGCCAATTAGCAGGCTGGGCCTTGCGGATAATTATGCTCTCAAGGTGGTGGCTTGTTTAAGTAATTGATGATGTTGTTCTCATTGGGGAATCTTAGCACATCAAAAGCTGTGGAGAAACCAAAATTCACCTAGAGTCTGAATTAATCATTTTGTCAAGCACAACAAAGACTTGCGTGCTTTGCTATTAATCCCAGATGAGGTAGCAGCCCTCAGTTAAATAAGGAAACTGTGGTGCCTTTAATTAATGTTTCAAAGAGCACAGACTCACTCTTTTCCTGATTTTATTTTCATAAAAACGGTGGGAAATACACACAGAACAGGTATTTTTCACACTTCACCAGTGCAGGGAGAGCGAGACCTGGTTTCACTGAAGTTCATAGAAAAGGATCTGGGGAACTTAGCTGACCACAAGGTCAGTGTGTTGTTGCCTGGGTCAGAGGAAGTTAGCCCAGAGTGTGACTCGAAGAGCTACCCTGTGCTCTTTGCACTTCTGCCTGCCTCAGACAGTTCCTGAGATACCCCTCAAGAGTTTCACTTTCCCCCAGCACTGCCGAGTCAGCCCTCCTGAGCTGCAGCTCAGAACCCAGCTGTCCACGAGCCTGCTCCTCAGCTGACTTCCTGATCCCAGATCATCTCTCACTTCTTCTCCAACCACCGCAGCTCCCCAGCCTCTGACAGCCCCTCACTCCTCTTTACCTCCACCTCCAGAGCCACAGGCCAGCCGTGTCCTTTGCCTGGTGTCTGGTCACATGGCAGACTCCAACTCAAGATCACTGGGGCCACATCAGAAGCCCAGGGTGCTGCGTGTCCAGAAGGAGAGGGTTGGCGTGTGCATCGCTGGACTGACCCCAGCCGCCTTTAAATGGGCTGGGACACCCGAGGCCAGCGAGGGCCAAGGAGCTGGATGCGAAGGGGTCTGAAGCCTCTTCCTCCAGTTTGGCTGCACTTGACAGAGCATGGAGGCCGCGCAGGCCCCTCACCCGTGGACCATGCTGAGGAGCATGGACTTGGGAGAGCCGTGGTCACTGTCCCCGGGTGCTTTCGTCTTGCCTGCTAACTCCCCGAGGCCTCTAAGCAAGTTAGCATTGACGAACCTCGACGTCACCTCGACTCTTTTAAAAACGGCTGTATTGGTGCACTTCAGTTACACGAGTCCTGGGGTTGATTTGGCCGAACCGCACACACAGGGAGCCTAAGGGCTCGGTTTCATCTGCAGTCCTTCCTCTTTCCCTCCCAGCTCCTTCCTCCCGGTTCCCCTTCCTCTACTCTACTGGTCTTCCTTCTATTTATTTATAGTTTTTAAAAATTGGTGCTTCACAGAGAGACCTACAGACGAATTCACTGTGGGTTGTTCAAACACGGACAGAGCAAAAATCGGTCAATTCATGCCACCTTTCCTCCCTTGTCCTGCCCCCCTCCTCTGCTCCTCTGATCTCCCGTCTGTTTTCATGGGATCCCCTCCCCCACCTCTCCCTGCCTTATTTTGGTCTGTCTTCCACATATGAGAGGAAACATTTGACCCTGGACTTATTTATTTATTTATTTGGTATCAGGAATTGAACCCAGGGGTGCTTAACCACGGAGCCACATCCCCGGTCCCTTTTAGTTTTTAATTTAGAGACAAGGTCTTTCTAAGTTGCTTAGGGCCTTGTTAAGTTGCTGAGGCTGGTTTTGAACTCGTGATCCTCCTGCCTGAGCCTCCTGAGCTGCTGGAATCACAGGCGGGCCGAGCAACCCTTGACTCTCTGAATCTGACTTTTTCACCCAGCCTGATATTCTCCTGCATTTACCAGCCAATGCCATTCTTCTTTATGACGCTGTAGAACTCCATCGTGGATCCATACGACACTGTCTTATCCATGCATCTGCTCACGGGCACCTGGGCTGGTTCTTAACTCGACTCTTGTGGATTGTGCTGCTCTGAACATTACTGTGCCTCTGTGAGGAGCTCCTTAGGATGAACGCCGAGGCGGGTGGCGGCTTGGTCCTGCTGGGTGGCAGCTGGGTCCTAGTGCGGAAGTTGGGGGCTTCCAGTCTTAGTGCTTTGAGGAATCTCCACTCTGCTTTCTGCAGTAGTTGTTCTAACTTGCAGCCTCGCGAACGACGTGTGAGCGTACCTTTTCTCCCACCTCCTCACCAGTATTTATTATGACTTGTATTCTTGACGATCGCCATTCTAACTAGAGTGATAAACTCTCAATGTAGTTTTGACTTGCATTTCGTGACTGCCAGGGATGTGGGAAGTATTTGTTGGTCCTTTGTATTTTTTCTTCCGAAAAGCATCTCTTTATTTCTTTTGCCCATTTATTGATTGGGGATTATTTTTGTTGTTTTTTGAGTTTTGTATATAATCTAGATATGAATCCCCTGTCAGAGCAGCAGCTGGCAAATTTTCTCCCATTCTGTAGGCTCTTTCTCCATGCTCTTAATCATTTCCTTGGCTGTGTAGATTTTTAATTTGATGCTGTCCCACTTAAGGATTTCTTGAGCTTTAGGGGTCTTGTTAAGGAAGCCAGTGTTTGTGCCAATATCTTGGAGTGTTGAAACTTTTCTTCTCACAGTTGCAGAGTTTCTGGTCTAATTCCTGGGTCTTTGATCCCCTTGGAGTTGACTGTTGTTCAGGGTGAAAGACAGGAATCCAGTTTCATTCTTCTACACGTGGAGATTCAATTTTCCCAGTGCCATTTGTTAAACAGGCTGACTTTTCTCCAACGTATGTGTTGGGCACCTTTGTCAAGTGTCAAATGACTGCACACGGGCTTGTTTCTGTGTCTCTGGTCTTCGTGTCTGCTTTGATGCCAGCACCATGCTGTTTTGTTACTGTAGCTCTGTGGTATAATTTGAGATCAGGGATTCACACTCCCTCAATAAAATAAGATGAAAAAAATACTCAGGAATAAACCTAACGAAGGAGGTAAAGACAATGAAAGCTCTGGAACTCTGAAAAGAGAAGTTGAAGAAGAACTTAGAAGATGGCAAGACCTCCATGTTCTCAGAGGCAGAATCAATATTGTCGACATGGCCACACTACCAAAAGCCATGCTGAACTCAGTGCAATTCCCATCAAAAGACCAACGACGTTCTTCACAGAACTAGGAAAAAAAAAAGTCCTGAAGTTCATTTGGAAGAATAAGAGACCCAGAGTAGCCAGTCTTGATCCTTTCTTTTGATCTCCGTCTTCAGCCCGTTACCAAGTGCTGTCAGTCTGCCTCCAGAACCTCTCTTGAACCAGGACTTTATGCTCATTCCTAACTGCCCCTTCCCTCTTCCTTGAATGTGGACTCTTCAATAGAGTCCTTAACTGGCTACCCAACCTCTGGTTTCTCCTCCTATCCACCCATCAGCCCTCTACACTAGTGCTAACTTACTAATATGCAAATCTGACTATGTTGTGGGTCTACTCAGAATTCTTTATTGGCTCCTTGTCACTTTCAGATTGAGTGCTCACCTCCTTTATTTGGTGTAGAGGGCCTTTGATGATCTGCCCCCAACTGGACTCTAGCCTCCTGTAGATTGTCTTTGTGTCCCCTTTCGACTCCAGAAATCTTGCACATTTCTCATTATCCTAAGTTGTTTCATGCTTCTGGGCATTGGCCTGTGCTTTTCTCCAAGGTCAGGACTAGGGGAGACAGGCAGGGTGTCCAGGGCACAGCATGTCAGGAGGCCCTCCCTCTCAGGGCTGTGCAAGTAGCCAGCCTACCCTTGCATGACCCTGAGCATGAGGGCCCCTCACCCAGTCCCAGTGGACTCTGCTCTCCCCGGGATGCCCAACCTCTCTCTCTCTCTTCCTCATTCCTAGGTCTCTCTGTAAGGGCTGCCTCCTCCTGAAACCCACCTAGACCATCCTGGGCCCACGGAGACATTTTTCTTGGCACTTGAAGAGTTTGACCCTGCCCCTGACAGGGAGGGTTGTCGGGGATCACAGGAGAACACGGGGTTTTTTAGTAGTAACACAATCCTGCCCAAGTTCACTGCTCCCTGTCCCTGGGTCTGTTTCCACCCTGATGGTTCAGTCTTCAGTGGTGAATCCTTTGTTTTTATGAAGTCCTCAAAGAGCCCTGGACACTGTAAAAGAGCGGCATCTGCCTCGGGTGGACCCCAGCAAGCAACTGAATGAAGAGCCCAGAAAGGGCACCCAGGGCTGCTCCTGCCTGTGTCCTGCACGGTACAAAGGACCCGTGCTGGGTGCGTCCTGTGGGCCAAGGGCCCTTCTGATTGCTTCACACAGAGGCACTCATTTCTTTCTCCCCAGTTCTGTGTGGGACACACTGTCACCACCTTCACTTTGCAGATGGGACAACTGAGGCTCAGCAAGATGAAGTAGCTGGCCCCAGGTCACACAGCTAGTGAGGAGCAGAGCAGAGATTTGAGCCCAAGTTGTCTGGCTCTGGAGTCTGTGCTCTCGCGTTTCTGATTTTGCATTTGCTGAGCATCAAATTGCCTAGATACCAACCCATCTGAAAAAGACGGGGTGCAGGGGCTGGGACAGTGACTCAGTGGTCAAGGGCTTGCCTAGCGTGTGAGAGGCTGAGTTTGATTCTCAGCACTGCCTACAAAAAAACAAATAAAGGCTCATCAACAACTAATAAAAATATTTTTTAAAAAAGATGGGGTGCAGAGAGCCCCACTTTGGGGGTACAGGCCTGGTGAAAAGGCAGATGCCATTTTACAGGACCTATCACCCAGCGTTTGGCAGAGCTCCGAGGCTGGGGCAGATAAAGTGAGGACCTCACCTGTGAGAAAGATGCGGGGTGTTTCTTTGGCCAGCTGAGGTTCGTTGCCTCTGAGCAGCCAAGGCTGGTACACAGGCAGTGGGTATTGGTAACAGGTCCACGGAATGATGCCAGTTCTTCCGTATCCAGCCAAATAGGCATTCAACAAATATTTGCCACTTGGACTAGAGGTTGTGCCTGCAAAGACCCAGCCAATACTTCCATCTTTCCATGGCACTGTGACATGCCAACTTGCCTGGAAGAGGCCTGGGAACCCAGTTCTGATACCCAACTTGGCACACAGCTGACAACACTTAGGTAACTTAAAGGCACAAAGATTGTGAGTGGTTCCAAAAATAATTATAACCCGATTGCATCTTGTTAGTACAATAATCCCCAGATCTTTGTCTTGACCTGATTCTTGGCAAGTTCACCCACTGGCCTTTGACAATCTCTTAGCTACAATGGTCAACTGGGTCCAGCTGGAAATTGTATCAGACAAGATCAAAAGTCAACAGCTCCAGTCTAAGATCACTGAGTCTTGGTCCCCATTGCTCATCAATATGGTTGGTTTTGGCTCTCACAACTCTGGGCTCTGCCCCAAATGCTCAGACCCACAGAACCTGCCTGACCCTTCCTCATGGCCAACCCATCTGGGTTCGGGCTCTTCTCTACCACTTGAACCTGGAAATTCCTTCCATTTTTGTAGTATCTTGTCCTAATGCCCCCCCCACAGCCATTCTTATTATTAGTTAGCTAGTGCTGTGTAACAAATGACCCCCAGACTTAAGTAACTTAAAACATTTATTATCTCAGAGCATATGAGAGTCAGGAATCTAGAAGCAGACTAGCTGGGTGGTTTTGGGTGAGATCTCCAAGACCCTTACAGTCAAGTTGAACAATCCACGCCCATGCTCACTGGCTTAGCTGCTGGCAGGCTGTACCATCTGGGCCTCCGTAGGGCTGCTCATCTGGCTTCCCCCAAAGAAGCAATCCCAGGGAGAGAGTGCAGAGTTTGAGGAGGAAATTTGTCTTCCATAACCTAATCTTGGAAGTTATATCCTGTCACTTCTGCTGAGCCCAGGTACAGTAGGAGAGGAGATTGTGAGGCTGTGAATTCCAGAGCAGGGATCACTGGGGGACATTTTGTAGCTGGCTGCCTCATTACCAGTGTCCAAATGTGGACAAATTCAATGAAATGACGTCCTTCCCCTGAAGTCTCACCTTGGATTTTTTCGAAGGGGTTACTCAGCCTTGTAATGCCTCTGAGCCATTTCCTCCCAGAATGAGGTACTGAGACAAGATGTGGCCGTCCTACTCTGCAGGATGTGCTGGCTGCTCACTCGGTGCCAGGTGTTATCCCGAGTGCCACTGCACATCCTGAGAGAAAGGGTGGGGCTTACTTTGCTTTCACTGTGAAAGAAATTCAGGGAAACTTCAAACTGGAGTGGATAAAAGGGATTTCAAGACTTCAGAAAACAGCAAGGATGATAAGAGCTGACATTTACTGAGCACTTGCCATGAGTCAGGCATTTATAAAAGTGTTTCAAAAACATTGGGTCCTTTCATCTCCACTCCACCCTCGTTAGGCCCATTAGACAGATGGGGAGACTGAGCTGTAGAGTCTGACCCCAGGACTGGGCCACAGCCCAGCCGAGGCAGGGCCTTCCCCTCCTGCCAGGCCTCTGCCTGGTCGTCCTGGCTCAGCAGGGCCAGGAGCGCGAGGAGGCTGGACTCATTTCCGAGGGCTCTTTAAGCAACTTACACAAACTGCGCAGCTTCGGACCACAGAAACCCCTTGCCTCACGGATCTGGAGGCAGGCGTCTGAAATCGAGGGGCCGGCAAGGCTGCGTTTCTGTGAAGATGCCCAGGAGGACGCTTCCTTGCCCCCTCTAGCTTCTGGAAGGGGCCGGCCACCCTGGGTGTCCCGGGCTTATAGAGGCACCCCCAAGTCTGCCTCCATCTTGGCACGGCGTCCCCCTGGGTGACTAGGTCTTCGTGTCATCATCCACGAGTGCACATTTGTGTCCAGATCTCCCTCTTGGAGGGCCCAAGTCACGGGATGAGAGGCCACAAATCTGCAGAGACCCTGCTTCCTCTTCTGAGGTCCGGTGGGCACAGACTTTACGGGGCACCAAGACCATGCGAAGGGCAGCAGCCCCTGGAGAAGGCCCAGGTGTGTGTGGGCAGGGAGCCTCCTTCGCCCTGGGGACCCAGAGGAGGAGAGCTGGAAAGACTCTGCTCTGAGGGAAGGGGACGCTCATTGCCAGACTTCTTTTTTCCTGGCTCCTTCTGAAGGTCCTACTTTGTTTTCCTGTTTTGTTTCGGGTTTGCTGCATATTATCATGATGCTGACTAATCTATATTTTAGTCACTTTAGTTTCTATAGGAAGAAAGGCAACAAGACTCCATGCCTGCTTCTGGACCCCAGGAGAACCTCCTGCTTCCCCCCAACCCCCCCGGAGGACAGGGTACAATGTGCCTGAGGGACAGATGTGGACCGGTGACAAGAGTCTCTTCTTATCTTTCAAACCCCAAGTTAAGTTCACCGTAAGCCATGGGCCTAGTGCTAAGGGAGACCCTCCCCCTCCTTCTTCCAGCCACTAGCCAGCACCAAAGGGTACTTTCTGGAAGGACAAAAAAATGAACATATTTTTTTCCTTAATAACCCAGTAGGGCTCCAGGACCCATGAGAATATTTAAAACAATTCTGGAGTTATTCGTTTCCAGCCATAGCCATTTCTTGGCATAACGACATCCATAAATTTACTGCCCAGCACAGAACAATGAATTTGTCCTAAACAATACAGCTCACAGTCTGCAAGGGTGTCCCCGGGCTGCTGTATTTCAGGACCTGGCGAGCATGCTGCGCTTTCTGCATGCGGGTTTTCTCTGGTCTTCTGGCCTTCAGACCTGCCTCCCTGAGTGCTGCTTTCCAGCCTGGAGCTGGGGCTCTGCCCTGCCCGGGGCATCCCCGAACCAGCCACTGTTCCACATCCTTCATCAGCCAACCCCTAACTTCCATCACTTATTTGGCTAGAAATTTCTTGGCCCATCCCCAGGCTCCACCCAGGTCTGATTGGAGCCCAACACAGAGTCCTGGACCCTGCCTCAGCCGCTCTTGATGCCGGCTGATCACCTCACAGCCAAGACCCAGCATGACCCACATATCGGGATCTCGGCTGGCAAATTCCTTATCCATGTCTATCTTTTATCAGGGAGTTATTGTTTTCATGTATAGTAAAACTTCAAATATCCATTAGCTTTAAATTTTGTGTTTATTTTTATTTTTTATGATTGTTTTATTTTGTCTTATCTCTTGTGGCCATTTTCTGCTTTGCCAGAGGTCAGAATCCAGATGTGTGATCTTGGAGCCTGTGGCAGATTGATTAGTTGCTCCTGATTCTTCGTGCTTTTCCTGTATCAAAAGTCAATATCAACATCCTTTGCTCCATAACATTGCAACACCTCCTACTCCATGAGGAGAGTCTTCTTTCCTAATGTTAGGCTTGGGCATGTGGCTCACTTAGCCAATGGAATATGCATAGAAATGACCTTAAGGCATTCCTGGGTTGAAGCCCAAAGACCTTGCTGTTTCTGCTTACATTTCTTGCATTTTCTGTGGTTTGTCCAAACTATAGCTCCCCAGACCACAATTTGTCTCTTTAGTCTCTGCCCCATTACACACATATGGAGCAGATCTGAACCCCACCCTTAGCCTGGAATAGAGCTCCCCCAGTCAACCCACAGAACACAGGAAAAAATAAATTTTGTCATTTGTTGATGAGTTTGGTTGGTTTGTTACACAGCATTATTGTAACAATAGCTAACGGATACAGGTCCATTCACTTAACTTCTCTGGACCTTCATTTTTGCATCTGTAAAATGAGACCACCGGATTGTCATCAATGAAGAACAACGGTTTTTCTCCTGCTATACAACTAATGGCTGTGACAGATAATCAACAACAACAGAGACCAAACATACCAAAGTCAAATACTTCAGAACTCTAAAGAAAGGCAGATTGGGAAATATTAATTCAGGTTAGGACCTGGAGACTTAATGGTGGCCAGCAGTGAGTTTTCGGGGTGGAAAATGAAGGAGAAGCCCCATTCTAGAGCACAGGGGTAAATGGGAGGTGTCAGACTTGTGGTCCTCTTTCAAGCCACCTTGCTGGAAAGAAAAGGAAGAGTGGAGGGGCCGCTGGGGTGGAGCATGTGTAGAGAGGTAGCCTGCCATGCGCAGTGGCGCACGCCTATCATCTCAGCGGCTCTTGAGGCTGAGCCAGGAGGATTGTAAGTTCAAGCCCCATCTCAGCAACTTACTGAGACACTGTCTCAAAATAAAAAAGGGAGCATGCCCCTGGGTTCCATCCCCAGTGCTGAATGAAAATAGAAGAGGAAGAGGGGATTATCTGGTCGACTGGCCAGCTTACTTGTTTGTCATAAGACAGAAGAGAATCCAACCTGCAAAGAAACACCTGCAGTGCCACAGTCGAGCACGGTGCAAGAGACTCTGGCCCAGAGAGGAGAGTGAGGCTTGGCCGGTTCCCTGGCTGATTTGCTACACGCCATTCACACTTCAGGTCCTCAAGCCCAAGGGCAAGGCAGGAGTTAGCCAATGAAAGAAGACCAAATGAGAAAGGACTGGGCTCGGGCCCCTTAATAAGGAGATGACTCCATTTTGACATGGACATCTTTGAAAGATTTCTGGAAAGTGGATTGAGTTCCAAGTTTGATGTATACAGTGTTTTTTAAGAAATAGATTTTCTTTAATTTTCAAATACCTACAACTAAAAGGTCATGGGGAGTCAAAGTTGCCATCAACAGGTTAATAATAATATATGTTAATATATGTTATTATATGTTGATGTCGGGCTTGCCATTCACAGGGTCCCTGTATTCCTTTCAAAGGAGAGGGGAAGGGACAGCACCTCCACTTCGTCGTTCAGGAGGTGGTAAGGCTCAGAGAGGTGGCTGACATCTCTGTCTCTGGCCTCTTGGGAAGGAAAGCCACAGTGTCCTCAACACCCTCCTCCCAAACACTATGAACCTGCTGTGCTCTGACCAGTCCCACCACGCTGCGGGCGGTCCCTGCATCATCCCCCAAGACTCATAAGCTGCCAAGTCCATAGGCACTTTATAAACCTTGTCTGAGGGGTCCAAGGTCAAAAGCCACTTAGTGGGAGAAGTTCGGGACCAATTCAAAGGAGGCCAGGTGCTTGAAATACAGCTCTCCTTGCTTTGCCATGCCATGCGTCCCTGGGGACCATGTGAGAAATCGGAATGATGTTTGAAATATTCAAGAAATGAAAGCCACAATCTACCTGCCCAGTACATGCACAATTACTGGTGAGTGTCTGCAGTTACCAGGTCATACCGACAGTCAGCATTTATTGGACACTAACTGCTGGGCACTGCTCCAAGGCTATCCACGATCCAGCACATGCCATCCTCCCCCCGTGCCAGGAGGGATGCTGTCATTATCCTTATTTTACACAGGGAAACAGACACAGCCACCTTGCCTAGGTTGCTTAAGGTCACAAGGCCAGCCAGAATCTGACCCCAGGAGATCCAATTCCAAAGCCCAGGCTCTGGACCATCAGGAAGTGGGGAAGGGGCTGGGCGCCAGGGGCTGCAGAGGCAGTGGCAAGCTGGTGAGCTGCTGGAGAGCCGGAGAGCAGCCTAATTTCCTAAATAGGTTCAGCTGTCACTTTTGTACTATGATTATGTTTTGCAATCCTTTTCCTTTGCAAATATCACAGAAATGAACTTCAACCCTCAGCCTGGTGTAGCCTGAATTATAAATTCAAGACCCTTTATTAAGATCCGGATCTCAGTGCCATGAAGTTTTGTTATATAACGGTGAGTGTGGTGGCTGGTTGCAGTGGTATGCAGTCAGAACCAACTGGAAATCCTCTACGAGGACATTCATGGTATCCAAGCACCACTCACGTGCCCTGGGTGTCCACACGCACCAAGCTCAGGCCACACAACGTCCTACACGATACCTGTTTTCACTTGGTTTGCTCGAAGAATCATCGAGTACCTACCACCAGACAGAGTAGCTGCGTCGCGCGCCCAGGAGCAATGCCAAGCCCTTCGGCTGAAGCCCAGGAAGACCCAGACCTGCCCTCGGGAAGCTCACCTTCTCCCCAGGCCGCGTCATGATCGGGGAGACAGGGGGTGGCAGGTGTAGTGAGGCGAGAGTCAGCGGTGCAAAGAGGCTCCTGGAGCAGCTCCCTGAGCGCGGGGGCAGGCATCCCGTGGAGGGAAGGAGACCAGAGGCAGGCCGTGTCTGCCAGAAAGGAGCCGTGAGTGCAAAGGACCAAGAGCCAGATGAGAAATGACAAGAGATGCCCCACAAGGGCACAGGACAGGGTCAGAAAGCGTCCCGTGAGCTGGGCCAGGAGGACCAGGACCATGGAGCTTCCGGCGGGCTATTCTGGCAGCAGAGGCAGGACAAATCTGAGGGGCCCAGGACAGGAGGCAGGGAAACCGGTGGGGCCAATTCCAGCCCGGGGTGGTCTTGAAGTCCGGACTGGGAGGAAAACGTGCCTGGCTCAGGAGCAGGTCCTCCCCGGCCTCTTACCCTCCACGAAGCTAGCTGGCCAGGGTGGATGACTCGCCAGGGCCTCAGAACAGAGGCAGCGTGTCTCCCCCTGCCGAGCAACGGCCTGGCTTCCAGGGACTTCCAAGACCTCCTCACAGTCCTCCACGTCAGGAGGTGCTGTCACGGATTCTGCCCACTCTTGTGTACAGAGAGGGTTAAAATCCATGCGTTAGAGCCCAGAGGCCTCCGTTGCCTATCGATTTGGGATGGTGGGAAAGCCACCGGGAGGTTTTCCCCATCTCAGAGAGCCTACTGTAAACTGTGTGTTTGTTGACAGTGAGAGGGTGCAGGTGAGCCCAAATGTCACGCCTCTGCTCTGGAGTGGAACTCTAACCCGCTGCCCTGGGGCTGGTTATCTCATTGACCAGCGCTTCTCATGGGCAGAGCTTCCAATCAGCTTGCCTTTGAATAATTAAATGGGGGAATCAATCAGTCATTACTTAAATATACATTGTGGTTGGACAATAGATCCCAGGACCTGGGGAAGGTCATAGACACAGTGGCTGTTGGCGAAAAGCTTCGATGTCATTGCTTTAAATTGTGAGGATTACTGTTCAGCGGGACAGTAAAGGGGAAGAGTGTCTTTGGCTGCCTCTCTGCGGGGGATCATATGTGGTATCAAGAGTGTTCTGTGCACCCCCACATACCCCATCTGCTAAATGGCTCTGTCCCCTTCTTTTGCATTCTTGCTCTGCAAGTGACAATCACTTTCTACCTGGATTCATGAGAATGTTGTCCTCAGCATGTCAGTGAAGTAGACCAGCACACAGCTCAGAAAACCTTTGGCATTCAAGGAGTGTGTGAACTAAGGAGGAATTCATTTATTCTCTCGATAAGCCATGTATAAGGCATTCCACAGGAGCCACTAGTGCAAGCTGGAGAGAGATTGATCCTCCCTGCCCCCACATATGCCAGCACACAAGCACACCCGTGTGCGCACAATTTGTAACTATAATCATTTGGAAGCAGTGTTGCTCTCTCCGTTACTTGTGGCATGATCATGATCCTTAACATTTATTGAGCAGCTATTATGCACGAGGCATTCAGGGGCTTACAATTCAGGTCCTCCCTTTAGGGCACATAGTCAGGTGAATACACAAGAAAATAGTGTAGAAGGTGCCGAGAGAGACAGAGAGTCCCAAGGCGAGAGGGCTCATTGCCTGGTAGCGGAGACTTTCACCAGCAGAGTGACATAAGGACAAACTTTTGAAAGAGGGGCTGTGTGTGTGATGTGGGGAGAGAAGGGGGAATTGTGTAAAGTAGGAGGGCAGAGGCAGGAGCATCTGTGAGAATACGGAGGTGGCTGCTGCTTTGGGTACCAGACACTGGCTCCCCCCACCCCCGAGTATCTACAGGCTGGCTTGTTTTGCGGACTGTCTCTGATGTCATTTTTCCAGAAACTTTGGGCGGGGGGGAATGTGGTCTTCTTTCTGGAACTACATTCAGGAATTGGCAGTCCCCTGGAGGAAACCCCGAGCAGCACAAACACCCGCAGAGTGTAGGGTGACCCTGTGTGACTGTGTTGAGGCCAAAGACAACCATACAGCCAGGGCTCCCGGGAGCTCCAGGGCCTGCCCACACCTCCTCAGCCCAGCCTCTAGGAAGCTGTGTGACATCACCTATTTCTGACAAACCAGGAACAAGGTGGCCATTAATAATTGAAGCACCAATCAACAGCAGTGTAAGCATCTTCCCCGTCCCTCCATCGCCAAATTCTCATCCCCACGTGCCGATGCGCATTATTCCTGCAAGCAGAAACAAGTCCCTGTAATGCTACTGAGGTTCCCAAAGACAGGCACTTACCTTCAAGGGCGGGTGACAGCCTATTAGGTTTATTCTCATGGCATTTGGGGGTATGAGGAGTCATCCGACAACTTGATTCCTGGGAAAACCACTTCCTCCCAGGAAAGAAGCACCAGTCCTGTTCTCAAGCGGCTCAGTAAGGGACAAACATAAACCTGATGGTTTGCTTTGTTTACGTAACAAATGAGATTCTTCCTCCAGTTCTGCCCAAAGAATAGATGCTAGGAGAAATCCGAATTCCTTACTAGATAAGAGAATCTAGGACCATAAGGAGGGCAACTATTGCTATTGTTTTCTTAAACAAAACAAAGGAACGAAATGAAACAGAGAAAGGACTCATGAGCCCAATGAAGGTGGCCCTTCAGCAGATTCTGCAGGCTTCCTGAGGGTGCGTCCCCCTCTTGAATAAACAATTGTGAGTCTCATTGTTTTATAATCATATTTTATTTGGGATTGCAAATCATATTGCCCAGTTTAATCACTTACTCGCCAAAAATTGAGCTGTTTTAAAAACTCAGTCCACTCTCAATCAAGATCTGTTGCCTTGAGGCTTTACAGAGACTAGTCTCCACCCCAGGCACCACCCCGCAGGAGTCCCGCGGCTCTTCCCTGACAGTGGGAGTCTGCAGGGAGGGGTCAGCCATCAGGAAGATGTCTCTGAAGGTCACGAAATTCATTTGGCTGTATAAGTTCTGGTGTGTATGCTAAAATAATCAGTCACGTTACTTTATAGTCACACCTCGTACTCTCGCTCTGGAAAATCAATAAAGCGAGGAGAAGGACAGGGATATGGTGTATAACTATTTAAAAGAGAGAAAACAAAAAATAATATTATGTGGAAATGGTCCTGGAGGAAGTGCAGACCTAGTTTCCATAAGCAGGTTCGATTTTATCTCCAAGCTCATCACTGAGTTATTAAACTGAAGTACCCAGCCTATCCTAGGCAAAAATACAAAAAATAAAAATAAGAAAGGGGAGATAGCAGGCATCCTTCTCTAGGTGCTGGGAGGCACTGGGAATTATCCACAGCCTTTAAAATGAATTTCTAAACTGTGTCCATTATTCACACTCTTAATGTTTTGTTCCACCAAATGTCACAAATTCTAATGTTGCTTTGCCTGGGAAACTTCCCTACCTAAAGCGTTCCCTCCTCTCCTCTGCCACCTGCCTTCCAAGACCCAGCCCAAGACTCTTCCCAAAGTCATGCCTGACTGGCTGGTGACCCAGAAAGAACCAGGGGCAGGAGCTAGAAGGGGAGAAGCTCCTTCCAGGGAGCATCACCAGCTGCTGAGACCCGGCCCCCGCCTCCCCCCACCCCCGTCACCTCCAGTCTGTCACAGAGGATGATTAGGGTATCTGGGCAGAAAAGGAGCAGCCATTCATGGGTCACTTGAATCATATCTAACTTCCTTTACGTGAGCAACTGCTGGAGCCAGGACAGACTTGCCTGTGCTACAGTATCCACTAACCAACATAGAAGTCATCCAGTTCAGATCTAGAAGCTTCCGTGATCATCTGTGCCAACTTCCCACACTACACAGTCAATGCTTTGGTGACATTCCTGAGGGACATGGAGGGACATTCCAACCTGCCGAAGTGTATCCCAGCTACCTGGCAGGACAGCTGTATTTTCTCTTTTTCTCTGATGTTGAACTTGAAGCCAGCCCCATCCATTGGCCCTACTTTTGCCTCAAGATTTCATCCCCTCCTGGTCCTGAAGTAAACAAGACACCAGCTGGGGATGTAACTAGTTGGCAGAGTGCTTGCCTCACATGCACTAAGGCCCTGGGTTCAATCCCCAGTACAGAAAAAAAAAAAAAAAAACCAAAAACTGGAAGCTCAGAGTCTGCACGAGTGTGATTTTTTTTTTTTTTTTTTTTTTGCGGTGCTGGGGATCGAACCCAGGGCCTTGTGCATGCAGGGCAAGCACTCTACGGACTGAGCTATCTCCCCAGCCCATACAAGTGTGATTTTAATGTTGCACACCTCTGTTCGGCAGTCCCTCCATTCCCACCAGGCCACTGGGCCAATGACCACCCTTTGCAGTGATGTCCCAGCTGGTCCTGGTTGCCCCGCCCACCATGGCCAGGTGCTGCCTTACTGGATCAAGTAACTGCGGTTCACCATAGTTAAACAGGATTTTTATGGTAGAGCCTTTTAGGACCTTTGACCTGCTAAGAATCTCCACGAAGGACCCGTACGAACACCTAACGTGCCAACATCTTGAGGAACAGAATGTGGAATATGGCAGCCAAGCTGATCTTAAGTCTGCAAATTCCCGCATCCCAAGACTGGATGGCTCTTTCCTCCACTCTGATTGTACAGGGAACAAAGTCATCCCTTCGTATCCACAGGGCTCTGGTACCAGGACGCCCAAGACTTGAGGATGCAAAAGTTCCTCAAATAAAATGGGCAGCATTTGCACATAACCTACGCACCCTCCCGCACACTTTAAACCACTCTGGATGACTCACAATGCCCCGTGCAGGGGAGTGCTATGTAGATAGTTGTTGTACTGTACGGAAATGGGGGAGTCCTGTCCACGTTCAGTGCAGCTGCAAGCATCACAGACCTAACTACACAGAGGATCAGTGAGACCCAGGCGCGGATGAGGGCGGGTGCAGCAGGATCCGCCCACACATCTCTCATTCTGGTGGATTCGGTGTGATGCTTGGTACGCGGCCAATTCAAGTTTTTCTCTTTGGAGTTTACAAGGATTTTTTTTTCCCCAGATATTTCAATTTGCATTTGGTTGAACCCAGACTCCACAGATATGAAGGGCGCTGCTCTTAAATACCTTCCTGCTTGGATGAGATCAAGGTTTCTCATGTGGCTCCCATACACCAACCACCCCAAGGGTTTCTTTTACATATAGTCAGGGAGTCTATGTGGGTCCAGAATTGGAATCCAGTTCTCCCACAGATAGAGCAAGCTGTCTTCTGAGGAGGAAATTTCCAAGTATAGTGGTGGACTATTCTGTGACCATCTTAAGTCTTTTGGGAAAAAAAAAAAATTAGTTGTAGATGGACACAATACCTCCATTTTATTTTTTTATTTGTTTTTATGTGGTGCTGAGGATCAAACCCAGTGCCTCACACATGCTAGGCGAGTGCTCTACCACTGAGCCACAACCCCAGCCCCATCTTAAGTCTTAATAATCCTCATTCATGTTTTAACTTAAATAGGTCTTCGGAGGAGCTTGACCAGAGCGCTACCTCACTCTGATTCCTACTTTAACGATTTGTACCTCTGGGTCTTGGTACCTGAACTTCAAATGCAGCCTGGCATTAAGAGCCCTTCCACCTTCCCGAGACAGCTCTTCTCTACATGCTCCTGTAGCTGCTTAGACTGCTACGCTCTTCGGCTCACAGCCTTGTCAGCCAAAACTGCCCCATTACTCTGTCTCCTGGACGTTCTACTCCCCTGGTAGAAACTGTGAAACCTGCGTCCTGAAAACTCCAGACCCAAAGCATGAAGCTGCTTTCCTCTTCATCACTAGAAAGGAACAATTTCCCATTCTTTAGTAAAATTGCTTGTTCTTTGCTAAGTATGCACACTCATTAAAGAAATAGGAAAAATGCAGAAAGACTAAAAGAAGAAAAAAAATCAGCCAGAACTTCACCACTGAAAGAAACCTACTATTAATATTTGGGTTATTTCCTTACACTCTTTCTTAAAGAATAAAGAAATCTTTATCCTCCCGACAGGAATCCAGCTGCCAGTTCTTAGGCATTGCTTTGAAAGTTTAAACACACTAGTACTTAAGGTCGCCTTGAGCAACATTCAAGTCATGCAACTTATTTCTTGGAGTAAGAATTTCAAATCATTTTATACAGAAAAATGGGAGGATTTCTTTTGTTTGTTTTTGTGTTTTATCCTGGTGCTGGGAATCAAAGCTAGGGTCTCATGCATTCTAGGCAAGAGCTCTACTGCTGAGCTACACCCCAGCTGGAAAATGAGTTTCAAAATATTTTACCTGGCATGTCAATCATTTAGCATGTGCTTTCTATCCTTCTAGCTAACATGATCTACATCCCCAGCTCCATCTCCAAACCCTGTGGAGCAGCCCTGAGCACCTGACACCCCAGGTCCCTTGCCCAGTCATGCATCTGTCAATGTAGACCATCATCATTGAAAAATGGCATCAAAAGCGATCTGGGAAAAACCATCAAACTATACCACCCCTAGTTTATAACAGTCTCTTTTTTATTGAAATGAACTTATTTTGTCTTCTTCCCAAATCCATGTGTGCTCTTAACTTAAGGTTTATGAAGTCCATGACATGGTCTATGAGTGACTTCACAAGAGACAGACCGTCTACAACAGTTAGAAAAGCAGACAGCAAGTTGGCTGGCGCTGAAAACACACTAGGCTTCCAGAAAGGGGTGAGTCATGTGGCAGGAGAGTTAAGATCTGTGTGGAACTGCAAAGGCCAACCCAAGACCAGAGGAAGAAAGCACCGGCAGAGACCAGGGGCAGGAAGGGGCCTTCAGCCAGCATTCACTAGGTGCCAACTATGTGCCAAGAATTGTGAGAGGAAGAGATGGGACGCGAAATCTGGTAAAAGCAGAGCTGAGAAGGAATTTCTGAGTGCCTCTGGGAAACGGGAACACGTCCCGGGGTAAAGCCCCTAAGCGAGCCATTGAAGGAAAAGCAGAGGACAGACACTCCAAGCGAGGAGGCGATCTGCATGCAGCCCAGTGACCACGGCTGAGCTGCTCACACCTCGACGTGTCCGCAGCACGGGAAGAGGGGGAGGCAGGGCAAGGGCCTTTAATGGAGGACACAAGACTAGAAGATGATCTACATCCCTAGTTACTGGAAGTCTTATGTCCTGAGCTGCTGGATGTGGACTTATTGACTTGACTTCATTCAACCAAATGCTAATAGGGCCTCTGTGCTGTGGACTTGAAGTTTCCGGAATTGTCATGAGAGAGGGGACCTTGCCCTTGCCCTTAGAGGACTCGCAGGCTGAGGGGACACAATGAAACCTCGGTGTCCCTGATGATTTTACCTGCTCAGCTCTCCATTGCAGTCTCACCTGGCCCCATGGCAGGTGTCACTCCTAAAGGAAGGACTAGTGTGCTTGATCATTTAGAACACTCCTCTGGCCACAATTGCCCCTTGCTGTCAGTGTCTCCATGTGTCCAGGTCCTTGCCTGTGAACCCTCTTACTGGAGTCAAAGCCCCCCTGCCAGCTCTCCACCCCCAAAGTTCTGCTGCTTGGTCGCTTCCAGGAATGTTGTCTGGAAGAGGGGGGTGGAGAGCCCAAGGATGGTTACCTTCATGCTGGATCAAGGGCTGCACCCAAGAGCACCCCAGCCAGGGTGCACACTCCAGAAGTCCCCTCCCCTTCAGCATTAACCTCTGCAGACATTGAGGTCACCCCAGCACTTCCATGTCTCCCTGCCTTGGGCATCTGACCCAGATCTCCTGTTCTGTGACCTTGCACGGGGGCCCCCACCTTGCCTGGCACACATTAACAGGTCAATAAATATCTGTGTGATAACAAATGGAAGTCAGCTCTCACTTCCTATTCACCACCTGGGCTTCGTGCCGCTATCTTAATATCTGCGTCTTTGAACCCAGTTATTAATTTGGCCCTGAGAATAGATTACACATGCACAGCTGCCTTGCTGAGCGGTGTGGGGTCCATGAGTAGCTGCCGGGAGCCGATTGTAAACACCCCGTTCCCGCAGCTTATCAGCCAGGACACAGGCCCCTTTACGTGATCACAGCAACGTTAATCTAGGCCATCCAGTCACCCGCTCATCCAGCATTTATTGAGGCCATACTGTATGTCAGGCACGGAGCTGGGAGTTAAGAATGCAGAGAGGAAAAGGCACAATAAAGTGGAGAAAAGGGTACAATAAAAACATTGAGACCACCTGGAGGACTCTGGGGAACAGAGTTTGAGAACCACAGAATGTAGCTATTGATGCAAAACTAATATCAATAAGCATTAGCAATAAATTAAAAATAAACTTATAAACCTAAACCACTAAAAATGAGGGGGTGCTTCAGGGAATGGAACCCAGAATCTCACACCTGTCAGGCAGGCACTCTACCACTGAGCTATACCTAGCCCCAAGACATTCTCCTCGACTTTTAGGTTGCCCATGCCCAGGTGATAGTTAATTACAGTACCCAACATCTGCTATGCACCTACTGTACGCCACACCTCATGTGTTGGGCTCTGCTAGGCACAGACACATGCAGCGGGGCTGCGGGGTGAGGGTTAACCATTTGCTCTGGGTTTTGCATGAGGCTGGTTTCAATGCCAGATAAGCTACAGATAGAAAAGTTCAAAAGATAATTAAACCAGTTAAAAAGCAAAACAGCACTGGGACCGGAGCCGGGCTTCAGAGGCAATTTCCAAGAAGTAATTTCATCATCATAGAACATCAAACGTGAATTCCACTTTCAGCTATGCAAATTCCAAAAGAATAATACCTCACATTTGCATAATGCTTGATGCTTTTCAAAGTGCTTTCCCAGTTATTAATCTACAGGAGGCTTTATTTGCCACCGGAAACATAAATCGAAATTCTGTTCAAACTCCATTATTTTTTCCACTTTCCTCTCAAAACCCAGAGCCACCTCAATCCAGGTGCTTCCGATGGAGTGGGTGACTCTACTACGTGGATCGGACAGGATGGATATGCATGAATGTAGCATATTGTGAGGTCTTCGATCTCCAGACATCACAGATCCAGGCTTAAGAAAATCTGTGGTTGAATTAACAAGACCACAGGGGAGCAACTGGTAGTTCAAGATTCTTTCAGGATCTCAGACTTCGTGGGAGCTGTACATGTTCATTGGAGCCTATCCCCTTCTATTAGATATTAGAAAATTAAGAAATTAGTTCTACCAATTTCTCCCTAAGTCCACAGAAATCCCTGCCAATGACTTTCCCACAAAGTGGCCCACATTTCCCAAACAGATTCCCTGTCTTTCCTGTTTTTATTGTAATAGGAACCAAGAGGCTGAATCTGCTATAAATCCAACAAAGAGGATCGGGGGGGTGGGGGGGTGAGAAGATATGACAAGGTATGAGGATAGACTTCTCCCCAAATCGAATGCCTTTCCAATTTGTTTCTTTTTCCATCTCTTTCAAACTTAATTATGTGTGGCGTTCCCAGCCACTGAATCACCAGTGTTTCCTGACACTTCAATCTCATGCATTTTAGCAAAAGATTAACCTGCCTGTTTGCTTTTAATTCTGAAGCTGTGTTAATACTCAACTCCCTCTAGATTAGGAAAGAAGAAAAACACACTCCCACATACCCCACCCCAGCAGCAGCAGGGCTCCAGGGCTGACATTTCTGACGATGTCACTTACCATTTCAGGAGGGCCAGGAGAACCACCAGCAGGGCCACTGTCACCGTGGGGCCACTCACTTCCAGTTTCAGAAATCCCAAGGCTTCCATCATTCCTCTGAGACCCCAGAGGGGTGATCCTCCAGACAAAAGTGGGGAGCTGATATCCCTGCCCTGACAGGAGCTCCGAGCTGCAGGTGGCAGAGGAGGAAACAAGCACCCCAAAACACGTCACACCAGTGGATCCCCCAAAGTGTGCTCTTTCTCAGAGAGTCTCTTAACAAAGAGGAAGGAAGAGGAGGGGAAGACACAGGGTTTGAGGGTAAGGCAGTGAATCAGCAACTTGATCTTCTTGATGACTACACTGTCAACAAACATTTATGTTCACTTCCTTGGGAAGCAATAGCAGACGGATGGTCCCAGGTTTGCTGAGAAACGAAATGGTGGAAGCCGCAGACTGCTACTCTGACAAGTCGTCCTCCAAGAAAGCCGCTCCTCCGAAATCTGCCTCGCTACACTTCTTTAAAATTCATAATTAAGTGAAGACATGAACCTTTTCTGAAGGTCCCTGAGAAATCTGGAGCCCAGCATCAGTCTGATGGAAAACACTCCCTGCTTTGGGGCCAACCACCCCACAAGGTTCCTTAGATCCTGGACCTGATGGCTGGGAGGGGTCCTCAGCATCCGGCTGGCAGAGCAGACCGCAGACCTTGCCTCAGGTCAGCCTGGGCCCTCAGCATGCGTCGGAAGATTTCCCGGAAGCCTAAAGGCACATCCACGGGCCAGTGCGTGGGTCCTTTGTTCCAGCTCTGAGCCATCTGACTGACTAGACAGAGTCATTCTCTGCTTATTACTCAGCCTATTCCACCTGTGGTGACGGGAAGGGCGGATCGGAGAGGAACCGTACATCATGACACCCTCCCCTTGTCCAATGTGGGGGCTCTAGGTCATGTTCACAGGGTCAGGACCAGTTCCCGGAAGAGATGGACAACAAAACAGGGAGACAGACAGAATATGAATGACAGGTGGAGAAAAGGGCTGTGAAGCCATCAGGACCGGGCTGTGCTGGGACTCAGGCTGACCCACAACAGGGCGTGGCACCGGAAGTCTATCTCAGGAGGAAAGCTTCCAGCCAAGACACGTCCTTGTCGGTGGAGGAGGATTCATCCTGACAGGAGCCGCCAGCAAAGCCTCAGGGACATGCATGCAGGTCCTACGGTCCTAAAGAACATCACTTGCTGTAGGCACTGCAAAGAGGCCAGTGCGAATGAGTCCAGAGAGCCAGCTGCAGGCAGGGCAGCTGGGAAGAGCCGAGGTCTCCAGGTGCCAGATACCCACCGAGGTCGCTGGCTGAAGCCTGGGCTTTTTTTTCTGAGTCACCTCAGGGTTTAGTGTGGCCACATTTACACCTGTGCCAGAGTACTTGGGCTGGACAGAGAATTCACAGGGAGGCAAAAGCAGAGGCCTTCTAGAAGTCTACTGCTTCATCCATGAGGAGGCCTGGACCAGAGTAGGGAGGGACTGGACGGATGTGATGTATGCTGGGGTGGACGTCACGGGATTCACAGTGGATTGCTGTGGAAGTGGAAGGAGGGACCAGGTCTGACTTCCAGATTCCTGACTTGCGCTATCGGTGTGTGGGGTGCCATTTATGAAGACTGGGAAGATGGAGTTCATTGGGAAAATCATAAATTCTATTTTGATCCTGTTAAACTTGAGGTGCCTGGGAGATTGTGAGTGGAGCTGTCAAGTCTGAGAGGAATCTCAGTCAAGAATAGAATTAATAACCACAATTAGTAACTTTGATAGGCTGGGTGTGGTAGTGCATGCCTATCATCCCAACAACTTGGGAGGCTGAGGCAGGAGGGTCACAAGTTTGAGGCCAGCCTCAGCAACTTAGTGAGACCTTGTGTCACAGTTATTAATAGTAATTTACGGAGTACCCTCCATGTGCCAGTTGCTATTCTCTGAGCTTTCGTGTGCTCATTGAATCCCCATGAACAAGTCTATAAGGTGAAACTTGTGGATTAGCCCCACCTCACAGAAGAAACTGAGTCGTAGGCTATAAGACCCCAAGGCCCATTCCTTCCTCAAACGTTCTACCCAAGCCTGGAAGTCATCAGCATAATTGTGGTATTTAAACCCAGAGAAATAGCTGAGTTACAGCCACGAAGAAGACAGTGACCCCCACGGGTCTCGGCTGCCCTGGCCCTCGTTTTGTGTGCTGGCTCAGTGGCCCCAGCTGCAGTACCCGACCTGTCCCCGGCTGCAGCCCAGCTCCCTTGGATTCCCCTCCCCTCTGTCCCATCCCACCAACACAAGGGACCTCTTGCTTGGCAGGGCCTGCACTCCACAGGGACTAATGCTCTGTCTGCAGTCCAAGAAGCCACTGTGCAGGGTGGCCGAGAGTTCATCATGGCCACGTGTTCAGCCTGGGAGAAGTGACCTTGGACATGATTTAATCCAGTGCATGTAACACACACGCAGAAAAAAAAAAAACTTTCAAGGATTCTGAGGCGAAATAAACACGAAGAAGGCTGGTGTAAGCATCCATAAGTTTATTTACTGTATGACCTCTCAGAGACTTGAACCTGCCGACGGGCACTGGGGACATCCCACAGTGGGCTGTGGAGAGCAGCATTGTCCAAGTGCAGCTGACCACAGAATCTGCCTTCAGGGACATTTGTTACCATGCCCCAGATGCAGGGCTGTAAGGCACTTGCTTCGAGAAATGTTGACCAAGGAGTGCTCGTTTGCAGAGGAGGAAAGAGAAGCCCGATAGAGGGAAGTGGCTGGTATGAGTTTCCGTCGCTGTCCAGTGACAGAGGCCCGCTCTCCAATCCCCTTCTTGGGCTCTTTTCTAGGCCACGCCCCTCATGTCTCCCTGTGGACATGCTCCTGCCCACCTGGCCCTGGTCCTTCCTGTTCGTGGAGATGACTTAGCATGCTGGTGGCTGACCCAGAGATGTCCAGCTTTCTTGAGGGGTTGCCAGCTCCCCGGATGGTACTGAGCGCACGCTGTCATCCTCTGACTAACAGGCTTGGCGTCCTCCCAGGTGACTCATGATTTGTGGAAACTGTGAATGTTGTGGAGAGGTTTCCGTACCCTTTCTGTGCCTGCTGCAGAGCAGAGATAATCCTCAGAATCGTGGACAGTAAATTAACCCAGGTGAAGGGAAAGGGTCAGAAATGAGAGAGCTAAGGGATTTTCATCAGGAAAGTCACATGGATACAGACGTAGGGCAATTTTAATATCTGCGGTGACAGTCTGGGGAGGATCTTTCCAGGATGAAAGGCGGACTGTTGCCATGATATTTACCATCATTGAACATTAGGCCTTTAACTACTTTACGGACGTTTTTATTTTAACAATATGTCTACTAAAAATAATCAACTCAAGGCCTGGGGTTGTAGCTCGGTGGCAGAGCACTTGCCTAGCATGTGTGAGGTACTCAGTTTGACTCTCAGCACCACATATAAATAAAAAAAATAAATAAAGGTTCATCGACAACTAAAAGAATATATTAAAAAATAATCAACTCAACAGAAAGGTATGGTAAATATCCTATGATTGCAGCTCCCACAAACAAACCCCATTGACAAATCAGCGCACACCCCCGGTGTCTTTCTCCACGCAAGTGCAAGTGTGTATCTTTTCAGTTTTTGTGGAAACAGGATCATCATGTCCGTGCCATCCTACAACTCGTCTTTAACTCACTGTGTCCTGAACATCTTGCTATGTCCACATCTAGAGAAATACCCAGGACTCCAATCTACAGATGCACTTAGCGCATCTTCTGTTGAATGGCATTTGAGTTGTGTCCACATTTTCCCAATTTTAAATGAATTCTTAGAAATGGAATTGTTAGACCCAAAGGCATGTGTAAATTAACCCAGAATCAAAATATTCTGATAGGCTGGGTGTGGTAGTGCATACCTATCATCCCAACAACCTGGGAGCTGAGGCAGGAGGATCACAAGTTTGAGGCCAGCTTCAGCGACTTAGTGAGAACTTGTGTCAAAATAGAAGATGAAAAGGGCCGGGGATGTGGCTCAGAGGTAGATTGGGGTTCGATCCCCAATATTACAAAAGGAAAAAAGAATGCTGGTATGTTCTTCCCTGCACACAGGCAGCGTGGCTTTCCCTCCCTGAGTGTACGCAGGGGCCCCTGACCCCACAGAGGGGCCGCTCCACAGAGCGTTTCCCTCTGTCTCACCCACTCCCGAGTCTATCTTTTTCTCTTCCTACCTCCAAGTCACATCTCCCCAGAGTTGAGTCAACTGTTTGGACTTAAGTCTTGTGTTTCTTTCTAAAGCTTTCGCTCCATAAATGTTCCCTGTGTTTAAAAACTGCCTGTGCAGACGTCTACACTGGCCTTCCTTCCCCGTGGAAGGCTCCCAGCTGCTCGGCTCTGAGCGGGAAGGTCTCTGACGAGGAGCGAGGCAGAGGCTAAAAGAGGCCAGGTCGGGTCCTGGGCAGAGATGATGGTGTGTCCTGGGCACCTAGGGAGACAAGCAGCCTTGATCTGCCATCCACCTCACAGCGCCCCAGGAGGACGTGAGCAGTGCTCTCATTCTTGGGTTCCAAGCTGAAGAAATCGGAGGTCTCGTGACTTTCAGGGACGACGTGCCAGGCGGTCTGATATCAGAAACTCAGAACATCCTAGAAGCCAGACGCGAGCCCAATCTTCCCATTTTAAACCCAGTGTTTTTTCCAATAAATCTAAAGTCACACCCTAGCTTTGAATATCTACAGCTTGCCAGGCCAGTCCAGGTTGTGACACGGTTTACCAATGCCTGCCGCCCCAGTAAAGGACAGCAGAGGTTGGCATGTGCCTGTGATCTGCTTCACTTCCTAGCAGATTATCAGGGCCCCTTTGGAAGGCAGAAAACCTCGGCTGCCCCCGTCTCCTCAGTGCCGTCCAGTATCTTAAGAACACTGTCTAATTTTGGAGAACCGAAGATCAGGTTAGGAGGACTCACCTGTTCCTTCATTCCTACAGTCAGCGAACACTGAACCAGCTGCAGCCACTGGGGTTAGGGTCCTAGCACATAAGACCCAGGTCTCACCAACAAGGGGCTCACCTTCCCGCACGTGGAAACACCCAAAAGCTCCTGAGTTCCATGTGCCATAACTGTGATGGCAGGAAAATGCACAGGACTCGAGAAGGGACAAAAATCAGAGAACAGGAGACGGGTAAAAGGTTTGGAATAAATGACACCCAAGCTCAGACTAGACAGATTGATTCAGCAACAGACGAGAGCAGGGTGGATGTGCTGGGCACAGCTGACACTGGCTCCAAGGCATCGGAAGCTGGGAAGAGGGGGAGATGGGGAGATGCTCGAGGACAGATCGTGCAGGACATTGTGGGCCACGCTAGGGAGTTCACGTTTATTCTAGTGTCAGAGGGAAGTCAGAACAGGAGCTGAAGTTGATCAGCAAGAGGATCAGATTTGCTTCTGGAAATATCCTCAGGAGGCAGGTTTGATGGTCTACACCTGAAGTGCTGAGTTGAACCCAGAGGTTGCAGATCACGTGGGCCGGAGATGAGGTTTAAATAAGGTAGTGGGCATGGAAATGGGAGGAGGGGACCTGGCCTTCGAGATCCCTGGGAGGGCGGAGTGATAGTATTTGGTTGCTGATTGAGCGTGGGGTGGAGAAGTGGGAAGTCCAGGATAATTCCTAAGTTTCTGGCTGCGTGGAGCCGGTGGTGGTACACAGAGCCCATGTAGGACTCAGGGAAAGGACCGCATGTGGAAAATGATAGTGGCTTCAGCATCCGCATGCTCAGTGCGAGGTCCCTGGTGACCGCACAGGTAAAGATGCTAGGAGGTGGCCAGAACTACTGAGGGCGGCAGAAAAATCTGACGTAGGGGAGCGGCGTTTGTCTCGAGAAGCATTGCATACAGAGGCGGCAAAGGTGTGAGATAAAACTGGTTACAGAGGGCTGGGGATATAGCTCAGTTGGTAGAGTGCTTGCCTTGCAAGCACAAGGCCCTGGGTTCAATTCCCAGCACCGCAAAAAAAAAAAAAAAAAAAATATGACTACAGAGAACAGTGTCGAGAAGCCGACCAGGGAAAGGGCTCTAAGAAAGGCAGCCTGCGAAGGTGAAGGAGAGAAGACCTAAGAGGCAGGAAAGCCAGCGGAGAGGCCCCGAGTCAGTGCTTGAGAATGTAGCTCTTTATTTTCAAATGATCCAAGTTCAAAACCTGCTGCTTCCGTAGTTCAGATGGTCTTAGAAAGCTGTGCAACCTCAGACCTCAGACCTCAGTCTGTCACAGCGAGTTCTGGGGAAGTCCAGGGACTCCAAGGAGGCGTCTTAGCGCTCTGACACACAGTAAGCTCCTACGGCATGTGGGCTGTGATTATTTTCACCGAGGCTACCAGAGGACAGTGGCAAAAGCAGGAAGTGCCCAGGGGCGTTGAACATTCCAGGAAGACCAAGTGAGGTGGCAACGGAAGCGCTGGATTTGGCCAGTTGGTTACTGCGGCCACCCCCGCCATGGCTTTGAGAGAGGTGTGTGTGGAGAGAGATTTAGAAGGGGCTGAGGTGCCCCCGCCTGTGGGTGCCGTGATTGAGACATGGGGCAAGGCACAGGCTTGGGCTGGCTGGAGCAATAGCATTTCCAGGTGCTGCTATTTGTAGGTCCCCCATGAGTGAGAACATGCCCTGCATTCGGGGACTTGGGAGAGACAGCAGCCATCTGCGTGCATCCCTGCCTGTGACAAGGGCAGAGCTCTGGCTTGCCTTCGTGGTTGCTATGGAGATGTGGATGGGGGCATAAACAGCTCGGAGGTCTGTGTCAGGTCTTGATTTGTACTGGTTGTGAGGGCAGGGACCATATTTCAGACATCACTACCACCACACCGCCTGGCGCGTCGCAGTCTTCCATTTGCCTGGTTCTCATTAGCATCTGCAGGCCGATGGCTCCCAAGCCATTCTGTCCAGGCAATTCCCATTCCTGAGTTTCAAACCAATAGACCCAGCTGCCCACCGGGCTCCTCTGAGGACCGTCCCACGGATGCTACAGAACGGAAATCTCTAAACTAAAACTAGGTTCCTGGCTGCGGCCTCCTTCCTCCATTAACCTCATCCTATGATCTTTATCTTGCTAAACGGCCCCTCCCTCCACGCAGCCCCCAGGTGGCAAACGCAGGCTCCTTCTTGATTCTTCCTTCTTTCTCAGCCCCATCCTCACCCCCACATCCAGTTAGTCGCCAAGCCCTGTTGGTTCTGCCCACTGAGTCTCCTTCTGGCCAGTACTCACTTTGGCCGTTCCTTCCAGTTCCCCCCATTGGTCAGCCCATGCCCTGGCATCTCCTTAGCATAGGTACTCTTCCGGACAATGAGAATACGCAGGAGCAGCAAACAGGCAAGGTTCCTGGGCTCGCAGAGCGTGCATCCAAAGAGGTGTCTACTCACGCGTCCCAGAACCTTGGGTCCACCATGCCTCACGGCGGGGCTCCTGCGCCTCTTTTATTTGTTGAGTTTGTACTGGGTGCCGGCACAGTGCTAGGTAGGCCTGAAGAAAGTGGAAGAGACGGAAAGGCTGGGAGGCTTGAGCAGGGGCCAGAGGGCATAGGACGAGGCAGGAGAGATAAGCAGGGGTCGGTCGGAACATCTAAGACCCCGTGGGTCAGGTGGAAACGTCTGACTGTCCTCCAAAGGGGGAAGGCAGCCACTGAAGAAGTTTAAGCAGGCAGGTGGCCTGATGCTGTCTAGGCCAAGTGGATCCCATCTGGTTTCATTATTAAACTAAACATGGAGCTCATCGGACGATACGCTGACACCTGCCCGTCAATCCCATCCGGCACCCTCGTCACCTTGCCGGAGCTGAAGTGACACCACCCTTCAGACCTTGACCGAGCATGTTATCAGCAGGCGGAGACGGTGTTGTCGGCTGTAGACCGATCCTGATGTGGCTGTGCCCCATCCCGTCTCCTTCACAGTGCAGCCTCTTTTTCAATTTATGTCACCCATGATCTCAGCTTGTCAGATGTTGACACTCACTAAACTGTCACTGAATCTCTCCCGGCACCCCTCGTGGCTGAATGTGGCCACTCTCGGTGAACGGTGTGGTTCCTGGTGTGAGCGTGCAGAGTCAGCACTGGCTTGGTGGCCCTGAGGCTAGTCGGAGAGCTTTCAGGGACACAGTCCCTAGAACAGTCATTTTACACCTCCTACTCACTGGGTTGGGCCAGGCACAGAGGGGACAGACCGCCTGCCCAGAAAACAGAATCCAGCATCCACAGTCTGACGGCAAGAGAGTATGAGTGCTGTTCCTCGGGTTGTCGGCACCAGAATGTCCCACTGCGGAGTGAGCACCGGGTCGTGGACGTAGAGGATGCGTGGTAAGGATCACAAGGCCCAAGATGGGTTGTCCATCAGAAGTTTGAGCAACAGCTGCCACTGAGGGACCACAGCACTGGGTAAGGGGACTCACCCCCACCCGGAATGGCAATATAGCAGTAGGAATTGAGTCTGGAGGAGGAACGGAGGGAAGGAGCGTCCTAGCAAGGAGCTCCTGAATCCGGAGGGCTTCGTACCGCAGAAGTGTGTTTCTCACCTAACGTCCAGAGGTGGGTGCTCGGCGGGCAGAGGCCACACAGTGACTCCGGGATTCGGGATCCTTCCTTCTGTGACCTCATCATCTGCTAGGAGCATCTGAAACCACTTGGCAAGTGGGAAGAAGAGAGGAGGGTGCCGGGCGTGGTGGCACGTGCCTGTGATCCCAGTGGCTCTGGAGGCTGAGGCAGGAGGATCGTGAGTTCAAAGCCAGCCTCAGCAAAAGTGAGGCACTAAGCAACTCAGAGAGACCCTGTCTCTAAATAAAACACAAAATAGGGCTGGGGATGTGGCTCCGTGGTCCAGTGCCCCTGAGGTCAGTCCCCGGGTACCAAAAAACAGCAGGGGAAGAGGGTGCTGTGAGGGTGTCTTACAGCTCAGGCCTGCAAGCCTGTAAACGCCCCACCTTCTTTGCCTTGGCCAGAAGTCAGACATGTGGCCACACCTGGGAGGCTGGGAATGGAATGGGCACAGGGGGCAAGGAAACAGGTTGGGCGAACAGGTAGCATTCCTGCCATCCTGGGTGTGCTCAGTCCCGATCCTGCCTAGGAAGTGACCACTAGAGCAGGTGGAGGGTGGTGAGTGGGGCTCCGCATGCTCAGGAGCCAGGCCAGGGGTCAGCGATGACGAGAAAGCCGCCTCCGAGGTGATGGCGGCTGACCTGCGGCCCGTCATCCCGACCGTCGCCTGCAACCCCGTGAAGCTCCTGCAGCTGCCCCTGTGCGGTGCTCATCCTCAGGCCCTCTGGAATTAGTGCCCTCTTGAACCAAGGCTCAGTTCTCTGCAGCCCAAAGAACAATGCAAATCAGAAATATTTACTCTGCTTGGAAAAGTCAACCTTGTACGAGAACTTTTGGCCAAGCACCTGTCTTTACAGGTCCTACCTCCCTCCCTGTCTGCACTGAGGTCCTGCACTGCCTTGTACCTGTGTCCACCTGATTTAGAACAGCCTCTGTCGTCCTATATCCTCTCCCTCCTGCAGCAGACCAGGCTCCTTCCTCTCACTCTCAGGATTCAGAGTAGCTATTACCTCAAGGAAGCCATGGAGAGATGATGGCTAGTCAATCCATGTCCTGCCATAGCACCCCAAGTCTACCCCCTTGGGGTTGCCTCTCTTCACACTCTAGATGTAAGCTTTGTGAGAAAAGCAACAATATCTGATTCAGCACCATATCCCCAGTAGCCAGGAGAATGCTTGCTTGTCATCAGTAGATATTCAGGAAATGTTTGTTGAATGAATGAATGAAAGCACTTCTGGCTGTATTTTAGGTAGTTGCCACCAGATGGCGACAGCGCTCTTTGGATTCTGAAGGTAGGTGCTGGGCCCACTCCAGAACACCTGTAATAAATTGAGGTTTATTGCCATAATTGGAGCGCCTGGTTAAATTTCCTACAAAATATATCAGTTTATTGACGTAACCACAAAATCACTTCTGACACTGGATTTTCAAAGACAGATATGACTAGTGAAAGAACGCAAGGAGAGGAAGCGATAGCGGACACACCATGGAGTCCTTGAGCTGTCGGCACCTTCCTCCAAGGAACATCATTGCCATTCCAATGAACTCAAAGAGCCAAGTGTATCCATTCCGACCCTGAGCACTTGGAGGTTTCTGCAGCTGTCCCAGCCTGACACCCTGTGGCTGCCCAACCTGTTCCGGGGTCATTGTCTCTAATTTGACTAACTAATCTTATCAAGGTTATTACCAGTGGACCAGGCTGGCCAGAGGCAGGTTTCAGCAAGAAGGTTGGTGAGAGATAAGGCTGGATGGAGGGAGGTGCCCGTGGATTGAAGGCGCTGGACATGTGGACTTTACCCTTCAGGCAACAGAATGTGCTGGAGAAGATTCTTGTGCACACGTGTGAGGTGTGGGCAGGTGCACATGCAGGTGTCGAAGCCCAGGTGGAAACAGGTGGAATAGGCAGGTCCCAGTGAAGTTGAGAAAGGCATGCTGGGCAGGGCGTCCCAGGCAGGAGACCCTCTGGGAGAATCCTGCAGGAGTCTGGGATGTGGGGCTGAGGTCGGAGGAGACAAGGGAGGGGAGGGGAGGTGACCTTCCTGCAGAGGATGTTCTTGAGTTAGAACTGGGGGTTGGGAAGGAGTCCGGGAGAAGGGAGTCCAGGAAGGAGCCAAGGGTAGGATAAACACAGACTTTGTGCGAATTAGATAAAGGTGTGCCTTCCCCGGGACACCTCACTCTTTACCTGCCAGAAACGCCCACCTAGCTCAGAGGTGAACAGTGCCCCTCCTGCTCCACGCCGCTCCACAGGAAGGCTCCAAGTGTTCAAGGCTGGGTGAGCCGCCAGGGTTGGGGTTTCTGTGAGAATGGGGGTGCAGGGCCAGTGGCTTTTAAGAGGAGGAGCACCTGTAGGTTCAGGTGTCTCCCGGCAGCAGCTCTCTGCTCTCCATGAGCAGCAGACTCATCACGACAGCTTGTTAAACAGATGGCTGGGCCTCGGTCTGTTTCTGGCTCAGGAGGTCTGGGCTGGGACCTGAGAATTTGCATTTCGAGCAAATTCCCAGGTGCTGCAGCTGACCTGGTTGCACTTGAATAACAGGGTGTTTCTCAGCCCTACCTGTGCTGTAGATGCTCCAGGGGGGATTTTTAAAAATTCTGCAGTCTGAGCCCTACTCAGGTCAACAAATCAGAATCTGGGTGAAAGAACCTCACCTAGAGGACTCCCCTCTGTCTGCTCCTCAGCCTCCAGACAGCTCCTCCAGGGGCACCTCAGGTCAGTCTGAAGAAGCTGCAGTATGTTAGGGAATTCTTGGGTTTCTATGAATGAAGTTCTCCCAATTCTGTCTCTAAATGACTCCACTGCCCTCCAGGAGAGACCCTGGCTTCCCATTCTTTCCAGACAAACTGAACTGTCCAGAATCATCTACCCTCCCTAAGAATTGATGTGAACTGTTTCAAACTTGGTTCTTTTACAATAAGCACTCCTCCCTCTCTTTCAAGTTCTTTTTCCAGAAATACCTATTCTGGTGTTCCTGTGGATGGGGTGGGCTTACTTCCTGCTCACCTGTTGAATAAGGGCTGAAGCGACCTCCTACCAAGCTCTGGGTCTACCCTGTCCTCAACTGCCCCCCAACCATGGGGAGTCTAAGTCTCTCTCATCTCCCACTGGGATTAGTTGAGGATCTGCAGAAGCGGAGAAGCTGTCCTCTCCCTCCCTGTGGTAGCCGAGGTAACATAAGGTGTGTGTGGGATGGGAGTAAATACGGGTCTGGAATCCTACATAATTGCATGATGGAGAGGTGTTGCCAAGGTAAATTAATAAGAAAACAGTTGGGTGATGTTTACCAACAAAATCAGTTTGAGGTGTGCTCACTCACTGCACTTGCGTCGCCGAATAAGCTGCTGATTAGAATAATACATTTCAAAAGAGGTAGCCTCTCCATGGAATTGACCAAATTACTCTGCCTGGACAGGCTGCCTAGAAACTAGGAAAATTGCCAAGGTGAGACCTGGGAGCCACATGGGGACCACTTTGCAGAATAGAATGTCCTCCTCTCCTCCCTCCCCCCTCCCCCGCCTTCCCCCACCCCTTTCTGTGTCTGTCCCCCTACCCAGCCCAGTCTATCCTGCTCCATATTTCCCTCACAGCAAGGCCAGAGTTATTTTCTCAAACTCAAGTCCTGGTGTCAGCTTTGAATTCATTTTTTTCTTACGTCAAAATCCCTGGGTGGCAAAGTTGAGATTGAAATCATATTCATCTCTGCTGTCATGGACACCCCACGTCCCCTCCCAACAAGTTTGTACTGGTCAAGTCAGCCTGGATTTGAGACAGGACTGGGCTTATGGCCGTGGGTGGAAGAGCCATCACCCAGTTAGGACACCTTCTGGAGGACCCACTGGTGAGGGACTCAAGGACAGGTGCCAAGGGATGGATGGGACCAGTATCCTGTGCCAAGGAGCTTGCCACCATGACCAGGATCCAAGTCAGACCCCAGTCAAGACCACAGGGGGGCAGAGGCCATGGGAGAACCGTAGGTCTGCGCCAACAATCACGAATCCTTGGAAATGCCCAGTACCACCCACAGACTCGGGGCACTAGCCAGTCTTCTACCCTTAGAGCACCCTGTCACTAAATCACTGGGTCTCTGCTTAAATCCCTCCAGGTCTGGGAAGCTCACTTCCTCATGAAGCTGACTTTCTCTTTTTGCTCGATTCCAGCGTCTGCCGCATGTATTCCCAAGGCCCAAAGTCAGTGAGACCCTAGGATTTCTCGCTGGAGTTTGTTTTGTTTTTGTTTTTTTAATATTTTTATTTTATTTGTTCTAATTAGTTGTACATGACAGTAGAATGCTTTTATACATTTTGATAGATCATACATAAATAGAGTGTCATCTCTCACATTTCTGATTACACATGGATTTTAGAGGGCCATATTTTCTCATCTCGTCCTAGGACTTCTATATCTGTGCTTTCAACTGATGGTGGCCACTATTCCGAGTCAGGCAAGGCTGGTCCACTTGACTGAACAAGGACAGGTCTGTGAATCCAGCTGGAAGCCAGGCTGCTGCCCCCGGCCTGATGCTGTTTCCGTCATACCACTCTGTCCTCACATGGAGAGCGGTCCAGAGCCTAAAATGTGTGTCCCCACTCAACCTCCCCACCAAGCCTGAGGGGCAGTGAGAGGGTCAGACATGCACACCAGACTTTGAGCAGAAGAACTGATGATTGCTCAGGCCCTGGGTTGAGTCAATCTGGAAGGGAACTGAGGTCAGGGAGAGAGAGAGATGGCTGCAAGCACCTTCTTTCTGCTCAGGTGAATTGCCTGCAGTGAAGGAATCATGCCACCTGGGCAGCTGAGTACTTCCTCCAGACAAGACGGGGAACAGAGAAGGTGCTGGGAAAGGGAGGCATCAAAGCCACGTGAGCCACCCAGAAGAAACCCCAGCCACCAACAGGCTGTTGTTGAATAGAGAGGGAGAACCTTCACCCCATTTATCCTGGCTGTTTGGAGACTGGGCCCCAAATATCATAACTCTGGTCTGCACCTGCTTTTTGCAGAAAAAGTATAGATTCTACATCTGCATGACTGAACCTAGTATCTGTCAGCATTTAACACTGTTGAAAAGAAAATTCGAGCTGGGTGTGGTGACACACACTTGTAATCCTAGCAACTCGGGAGACTGAGGCAGGAGAATCATAAGTTTGAAGCCAGAATGGGCAAATTAGTGAAACCCTATCTCAAAAAGAAAAGGGGGCCAGGTGAGGTAGTGAACACCTGTAATCCCAGTGGCTCGGGAGGCTGAGGCAGGAGGATCATGAGCTCAAAGCCAGCCTCAGCAATTTAGTGAGGCCCTAAGTAACTCAGCAAGAACCTGTCTCAAAATAAAATATAAAAAGGACTGGGGCTGTTGCTCTGTGGTTAAGCACTCCTGGGTTCAATCCGTGGAAAGAAGAAGAAGGAGAAGGAGGAGGAAGAGCAAGAAGAAGAAGAGGAGAAGAAGAAGAGGAAGAAAAGGGGGTGGTGGTGGCTGGGGACATACCTCAGTGGTAGAGCACCCCTCAGTTTAATACCTAGAACCACCAAAAAAGAAGGAGGAGAAGGAAGAAGAAGAGAACTGGAAGGTCTGTAGTCCTTGAGCTCTAGAATTCCTGAGTTCTAATGATATAATGATACAAAAGCAGTTACATGAGGTTCAGGGATCCAACGGAGGGTCCGAGGACAGTCTTGGTGATCATAGTCTTAAGTCTATAATGGGTGTTATCATTCCAAAAATCAGAGTATAAAATAAACATTTGTACAACCCTAAGGATCCCCAGACTTACTCTGCAACTCCCATACTTTTTGGAAGCCACTGTCAATGGAGCAGACAATGCACTTTTGTCAGCCTTTGACCTCCGGCATGTTTCCTGGGCCAGTGCTTGGTGGGTCCTGCAACAGTGTAGGACCACTTACACAGCTAAGATCAATACCACAGGATAATTGGGGTGGTTACACAAATGTGTCCTGAAAGGACCTCAGTGACCCATTGCTGGGAGCTCTCTGGACCTAACTCTGGATAGGAAAGGTCCATGCCTCCCCCTAAATGCTCTTTCCCACTCTTTCCCCTCAAACAGAATGAGGGCCTCCCCAGAGGATGGATCAAGTGACCCCAGTGGGTCCCTTACAGGTGTCCATAGTACAGGTGAGGTACAGCCATGGTCCATTTTTCAAGGGAAGTTGACCAGGTGTCATGTTTTCCACATGAGAATACTGGGGCTCTCCATCTCTCCCCCCAAAACTGGGAATGAAAGTGTGGAAAAATGAATATACTCCACCTCTGCTTCTTGCATATCCCTCCTACTCATTGTGTCCCTTCTTAGAGACCTTCTCTTCTAGGTCTCTAAGAATATTTTCTTCTTGTAGGCACACCACATGTGACAAAGGGCACCTTGGCATGCATAATGAAAAAGCAAAATAAATTTTCTTCCTTATATTTAAAATTCCTAAAATCTAGAAGTATGACTTTTATAATAGGGAAAAAGTTCTGGAGAATCGTTTGGCTTGGGCCAAACATCTGATACGAGGATAACCATGTACTGCGGGTATTTGTTCCCTGCATCGGTGATAGAGTGTGTGGGTCAATATCATCTCCCTGCATTTGTGCATATTTGCTCAATAGGAATTCAGCCTTGACCACAGTGTGGAACATTTTGGCCTAAATTCCTTTGCTCTGGAAAGACCGTCTATCTAGCCTTCATAGCACACAGAGAAAAGAAATCTGTTTTAACATTCCTACAGATTGCTGCTCTTTGAGGAGGGCAATAAGAAAAAAATGTAAGATACTGAATTACCACCTGTAGAAGACTATTCTACAACATGAATTCCAGTTGTGCCAAGGTCAGCATTTGAGAGCCTTGAATTTGGGGGCTGGAAGCCACTGAGCCCAGATTTATGACCATTCCTATGTCTCAACCATCTGCTCCAGGCACATGCTTGAAATTTATGAAATGCAATTGCTCAGAAGGGTACAGCCCAGCAAGTGCAAGGTTGAAAAATCCCACCTCACCAGAGACACTGTCCTGTGGGCCAATTTCAGACTTTGCTCATTTAAAGGGGTGTTCCCACTCAAAGCAGAGTACATTCCATGCATTGGAAGCATTATAAAGCAGTTAGATCCTGCTTTAAATGTCCAGAAAATATCCCTCGCCGAAGGTCATTGGCAATTTCCACCTTTAGAATTAAATACTCAAGTGGTTCTGGTCAGAGTAAAAAGTTCTGTTTTTTTGTTTGTTTTTTCTTTTAAGTTTGTTGTTGAGTCCTTAGGCCACATCTAGACTTTGATTCCAAGTTAGTTCCACGGTGTCCTGTCCCAGGAAACCCAGGGATGCCATGAAATCGTTTCTAGTCTAGAGCCATTGAGTACAGATACAGACAGTTCTCCTGAGCTACATCTTCTCAAAGACAGGCAAAGAGCCTACTTGTGCCATCTTGTCCTTCTCCAATGGGGATAATTGGGGTTGTGAGGTGCTGCTCTTTTTGGAAACATGAGCAACAACAGTTCATAACTCTTTCCTACCCCACACCTTTGTTCATGAATCTTAGACCCTTGGCAAACATCTACCCACTACAAATGTGACCCATTATCAGATGTGACAAGAGCGAGTGACGTGCAGAGTATATACAGACTTATACTCATCGTAAGCAAGAAATAATATTTCCCTGTAAAAACAGATTTTGAGAAATCTCAACACATTCCAGGTTGAATTCAGTCCCAAAGTAAGTTCTTTCAAATTCTACTAACTCAAATTTAGATTAAATCCCAGTGACCTCAGTCTTTGGATTTTTCTTTTCAGACAATGTGTATGTGTAGATAGAATCTTAAAGGCCCCAAACTTTTCTTTAGGGAGAGAGCAAAATCTCTCTGAGGTTTTGGGAACACTCAATTTCTACAAGATATGCACCCAGACTAATTGGCATAGTTTGAGGGTATGCAATATTGTTGGTTTTAGCTCTGTTATGACTTACTTTTAAATATTTATTTGTGAAATACAAATTTTGCTGAGATTGAAATCTGCTCTACAGTAGCGACAACTACTTTTGCAGTTGCTTAATGGAACTGTTGAATCTTCTTGGAAAACAAAACGATTCTGTTATATAAACAAGCCATCCTAGTGAAGTATACATAATTCTAGAGAGTGCGCCACTACTCTGAGACTTGAGCTAAACTTCTGTAGATGCTTGGAAATTAGGCGCTCTAAGACAACAGCCTATGCAGTTAATTGGCTGCAGAACTGTGCGTCACTCTAAAAAGGTTTAGAAGTTAGTCTATGTCATTAAAATGACAAGCATCCCATTGAAAAACTCAAAAAATATCCTCAGTACGTTTACAAATTCCTTTCCATCGATCCATCCTCGTGGCTAATACAGCGCCTGTCACACGGTGGATGTTCAATCACTGTTTTGTTCCATCCAGCAGATAACTCTTCCTAGTGGACTCCTCTGATTTTCTGTCAGTCAGAATGATGACCTGGAATGCTAATTTTCATTTAGTCAAAAAGTCCAGGCCAGGGCTTAGAATGCTGCAGAACACTGACTGAATGGGTAACTGCCTTAAATGGTCTCTGTGATGGTTAATTTGAGACGTCAACTTGACTGAATTGAGGGATAGCAAGATAGTTGGTAAAGCATTATTTCTGGGTGCATCTGTGTGGGTGTTTCCAGAGGAGATTGGCGTGTGAGCTGGTGGACCTGGTGAGGAAGATTCTCCCTCAAATGTGGGTGGGTACCATCCTATCACCTGGGGTCAGGATAGAACAAAAAGGCAGAGGAAAAGCAAATAATCCTCTCACTCCTGGAGCTCAGATGTCCTTTCTCTCCTGCCCTGGATATCAGAACTCCAAGCTCTCTGGCCTTTGAATTCCAGGACTTGCATCAGTGCTGAACCTGACCCCCACCCCCAACAACCCAATTTTCAGCCTTTGGCTTTGGACCCATAGTTACAACATGGGCTCTCAGAGCCTGAGAATTTCAGACTTGGATACCACCAAACCACTGGGACTCTAGGTTACAGAGAGCCTGTCATAGGACTTCTCTACCTCCATAATTATGTGAGCCAATTCCCCTAGTAAATCTCCCTGATCCATCCATCTTTCTGTTCATCCATCCATCCACACATCCTATTGGTTCTGTCTCTCTGGAGAACCCTGACTAATAGAACTGTTAATGGAAAAGTTAATCATTTTCTCACAATTCATGAATTTGCATTCCATAGACACTGTCGGCATGAGCCATTATAGTCATGGGCATGGAGACGCCATGTCTGGGAACCAACTGAGAGGGCACACTTCTTCCTATTCCAAAGAGACATGAGTAAACTATTCATGCTTGCAAATGCTCTAGTTGCTTGGTCAGTTCCTCTAATCAACAAGAATTTTGTTTTTATTGAGCCTGTTCCATCAGGCAGCCAATCTCCCAAAGTGATCAAGAATGGAGAGAGGAGAAGAGAATTGTGCAGACAGAAAGGAGTCTGCCATTCTCTTTTCTTTCTATTTTTTGCAGTAATGGGGATCGAAGCCAGTGCCTCACACGTGCTACCCCTAAGCTATATCCCCATCCCTTTTTATTTTGAACTAGGGTCTTGTTGCCCACGTCGGCCTCAAACTTGGGATCTGTCTCCCTCAGCCTCCTGAGTAGCTGGGATTTCAGGCATGTGCCACCACACCAGCTCAATCCTTTAAACAATAGTTCTCTGTCTACGAGGTGTACCAGGCACTCTCCTGGGACTACAAAGAAGAATGGGACATGGCCTCTGCCCTCAAGAAACTGGGACGGGGGGCTGGGGATGTGGCTCAGTGGTAGAGTGCTTGCCTGGCACTTGGGAGCATGGGGTTTGATCCTCAGCACCACATACAAATAAATAAATAATAAAGGTCCACTGACAACTAAAAAAATATTTTAAAAAAGAGAAAGAAAGTGTGGGATAGGAGAAAGGTGCATGAACAGATCATTGTGACAGGTGAGAGCTATGGTGGAGTGGAAGAGGGGCACTTGCCAGTGGGGGCAGAGCTGACTTAAGGGAAGAGTAGGTGTTGCCAAGATGTTGGTGGAGAGGAGGGATCTCTGGGAAGGGGCAGAGCTGCCCATGGGAGCTGCTTCAAATGGCCTCTGGAGGACTAATTGCTAAATGTTCAGGAATCTTGCCAGTTAGTTGTTACACGCAGTCCTCATTAAAAATTAAATTCTATAAGTTTATAATTAAATAAATTCTATTAAAAATGGAGGTAATAAATAGTAAAAATGTATCATGACCTAATTATTTTTTTCTATATTTCTGCCCTTGAGGGATTCTTTTTTTTTTTTTAGTTTCAGCATATCTACACAGGGGAAATACTATCAATGATGACTACTATACATCTTTCCAGCTCCATCTTTAATGAAATTATGTTAGTATTTGAGATTATTCATGATGAGCAAGTTTACACCAGAGAAGTTGGCAAAAGCTACAAATTAGGGATTATTCCCCCATCACGGAAGACCATTTACCCGCAGACAGACGCAAGGCCATGCAAGACAAAGACAGGAAATCCCAGGCCATGCAGAACCCTGCAGCAGAGTGCATCTAGAAGCAGGATAGATGACTTCTGAGTCCCCATTCAGGACCAGCAGCTCAGAGGACTTAAGAGAAAAGTGGCTATCTTTGCAGAAGCAGTGAGGGTTGTTTTTACTAGAGAATGGAGATGAGTACCAGGTCAGATGGATTTACTAACCATGCAGGAGACATGGCCTACGAGAAAAGGTGGCTATGGTGAATGTTCATCAGCTTTCTGTCACTGTGACAAACCACCTGAGAAAATCTACTTAACGGAGGAAAGATTTATTTGGCTCGCCGTGTTGGAGATTTCAGTTCATGGTCAATTGGCTCCACTGTTTTAGGTTGGCAGTGAGGGTGGAAACATCATGGCAGAAGGCATGGCAGAGGAGAGCTATTTGCCTCAGAGGAGTTGAGAAGGGGAAGAGAAGGGGAGGGAGAAAGGAAGGAGCCAGGGACAAGAAGACCCATCATGACCTACTTCCTCTAACCACGCCCCACTGCTGAGAGTTTTACCACCTCCATTCAACTCTCAGTAGATTAATCCACTCTGAGGTCAAAGCCCTCATGATCCATTCACTTCCCCAAAGTCCTCCTTTCTGGACATGGCTGCACTGGGGACCGGGCCTTCAACATGAGACTTTGGGGGATGTTCTAAATGCAAACTATAACCAGGTGACTCTCGTGTTGAGTTCATGGTGTCTGCTCTGGGAGACCTTTGAGCGTAAATATCCTGCAAACAGTTGGCTGGTAGAGGTGGCCTCAGAACCAGCTAGGCTGGGGTCTTGGACCAGACATCAGGAGTGTGGATGGCAGCGGAAGCTTCAGAGCATGTGGTCAGCAAGGAGGCACCCACAGGGGAAAAACAGGATGGAGCAAAGCCAAAACCAACGTGCAGATGGGTAGAAGGAACGGGGAGAGGGCGGAGTATGTTGGGGACACAGCGGAGGGCACTGGAAACAGGAGAGGAGAGGAGTTCTTCTTGAAACTCTGAATGGTTCCTGAAGTTAATTTGAGTAAGAAAAACTATCAACAAGAAGAAGGCAAATCCAGGGAAGAAATAAATGGGAGGGAGAAAACACAGTGAGGTCTAAACTACTCCTATGACTGGTTTGTATTAGAAATGGAAGAAAGATAGCACTGAGTCAAATAGGGGGTTTTTTAAAATGAAAATAAATTAAGCAACCTATGGGAAAAGACTAAACACTGGGGACAGTCGGGATGCCAGATGGAGGGAGCACCCGAGGAGATGGGAGAAGATACAAAAGGGCATGGACACCTTAAAGGGAGGACGTTCCATCTGGAGAGTTTAGAATTGTCAAGAAACAACAACGATGAGGTAGCAATTACAACAGCTAACGTGTATGGAGCCTTGACCTGGTAGCTGGAGAAGCGATGGTTAAAATGATAAACTTGGACTGGGGAGATAGCTCAGTTGGTAGAGTGCTGGCCTTGCAAGCACAAGGCCCTGGGCTCCAGCACTGAAGGAAAAAAAAAAAAAAAAAAAAAAAAAAAAAAGATAAACTTGGTCTTGACATTGAGAGTCTAGTGAGGGAAAAATGACACAAGGAACAACAAAATAAGAGCAAATGGGGTTAAAATGTACAAAGAAATTGAGGTAGGTGATAATAACAGTAGGAAATGGGGGGGGGCACTAGTTAGGAAAGTCCAGGAGGGCTTTTCTGAAGATACTGAAGCCAAGACCAGAGAGGCAAGGGTGTCTGCTGGCCAAGAAGCAGGGTGGGGGGTGGGCAATGAATGCTTCTGACTGAGAAGCCTGGTGGAAGGTGGCATGTAGAAGCAGAAATCAGCATGGCCAGGTGAGTTAAGATCCCAGAGCAAGGCTGAGGTTAAGTCATGCAGGGCTTGGAGGCTGAGGCAAGAATTTGGGGTTTCATCCTAAGTGCCATGACAAACCGTGGGTGGGATGGCCTGGCCAGGTTTACACTTTTAAAGATTACTTCTGGGCCACTAGATAGAGAATGGATTGGAGGAGGTGGAAGCTTAGGGAGCAGAGAGTTGCTGTCTCTCCAAGGGGTGGGGGTGGCTTGAAGGGGGGTGCTGGCCATGGAATGAAGAATGGCAGGTAGGTAAATGTTTTGGAGGTAAAAATCTGCAGGACTTGCTGCTGGGTGCTTTAAGAGAAAGAGGAAATCATACAGAATGAGCTGCAAGTTCTTGACTGGGGACCTAGAAGGGAAGCTCCCCACCAGAGCAGATGTGGCGAGAGGCTGGTGGGAATCAGTGAATAGGGATCCATAATGAGTCGTGTGGGGTGGGCCAGGCTTGCTGCCACAGGAAACAGGTGAACCTTAGAGATTCTAGGGCTGGAACCAAATGAAAGCCAGGTAAGGAAAGTGTTCTAGGGCACGTGTGCTGGCTGAGACAGACGTTGAGACGGAGGCCGGAAGAGGAGGACCCGGGCCTAATTAAGGGCGGCAAGGAAGGCAAGAAGGGACTAAAAGATATTTTGAAAGAAAACGTGGCAGCACATGGAGTCAAGAAGAGAGAATCAGGTGGAAATGGAAGCATGAGGCAGGTGGAGGGAGGAGGACAGTTCTGATAATGTTTCAGAATGCCACAGGGGTCCCAGCAGGGGTGTGGGGGGAACATCCAGCACGCACTGGTATTACAGAATCAGAACTAAGAGCTGATACCCAGCCTGGTCAGCAAATGGCCCACATCCTTGGTAAGTGGGAGCCATGTTTACCTTTCCTGTGTGGATTCGTGATTTTCGAAAAATGAGAATCCATAATATTCATGTGACATCTAAACTCCAGTCCCAACTCAAACCACACTCGGCATAATTAATCTTTCCTTGAAAACTGAGACGTTTCCTTCAGGTTTTTGTTGGGCTTCAGCATGAATTATTGATGGTGCCAAAGAACTTTAACTAAAACACGACTACTAAGGTTTTGGAACAAATACCCTTTTGGAGCTTTGATATACGAAAGGTCCAAAGTCACTGATCTTTTGCACAGAAGGTGCCTATTCTCACGTGCCTCGAAATTTACAGAGATGATTTTTCAGGGCCACTGGCTGGCATTTTGCTTTCTGCTTTCGTCTTCCTGGGCACTTCAGAAGCCATATGGTAGGCGGCTGATAATGTGGTTAAAGGAGCAAGACACCTGGTTTCCTGGTCCTGGCCCCTGGGCTCCACCCACAAGGGTTCCCTGGGGTGCCTCCCAGGTTTAAGATCTCCTTCTCCTCCGCCACTGGCTTCAAGCCTCATCTTTCTCCCTTTACTGCTTTTTTCTCTTCTTGCCACACTGATTTCTTTCTTTCTCTCCTGGTTTGCCTGTTCTCTTTCTCAGTCTTCCTGCATCATCCATCTTCTCCTCTACAGAGCTCAGATATTCAGAGGGGCACTTGCTTGAATCTCATTGTCTGAGCAAGGACTGCCCTCCCTGACTTCTGTGTGTTGTAAAAAAAAATTCTTGTCATCTGAGCTTCATGACTGCCTGGATTCGCGATAAACTAAGATTTTGTATGTGTTCACAATGGCGACCCCCAGGCTAAGTACTTGGAATGCGTATCATGAATGCAAGCATCTCTTTGTTTTATCTGGTTAACATTCTCTTTATAATGATTCCAGAAGGTGATACATGGAATCGAATGAATGCTTCGCATGGTCAGGTCAACAGTTGGGATCTGGCTGAGTCATGGCCCTTTTGTGGAGTTTGAATTCTATCTCCTTGGTTGTCAGTAGTCACTTCAGAATGACCAGTAGTGCTTGCTGCCCGCAAGCCTTTGTTTATTGACCCCTCACCTGACTCTTCTATCTTCCCTCCTCACCCCATCTCCCAGAGTTCACAAAGGTAAGGAGTTGGTGAGGGTTGTTTGGAATAGGAAAGGTTGGCAGAGAGGAGGGGGAAAACCTTCTTTTCCCATCTCATAATGACGAACTTTCTAGCAACCAGCTTGGTCACTTTATGGTTAATTTACTTGTCAAAATGGAAAGAATAATGGACTTTGGAATGATTCTGACCATCAATTAAGCCATTTTAATAACCCAAGGAGTTAGTATTATGTGTAGATCTACGAGGGACCAAATCCCTGCCTGACCTCAAACTAGTCCTCCCTTGATATCCAGGGGAATAGTTTGCTATCTGCAGATAGCAAAATCTGCAGATGTCCAAGTAACTTTTATAAAATGGCATAAGTATTTGCATAGGACACAAACACATCTTCCCATACGTTTCAAATCATTTTGAGATTGCTTACAATACCTAATCCAATGTAAATGCAATACAAATAGTTGTTACATGTATTGCTGAGGGCATTATAACAAGAAGAAAGTCTGCACATGTGTAGTACAGATGCAGTATTTTAAGAATATTTTTGATCCTCCTTTGGTTGAATCTGCAGGTGTGGATCCTGTGGCTATGGAGGGCTGACAGTAACCAGTTCAGGTGTGACCACAGGGAGGGGTTCTTTGGATCAGTCACCCTAACTATTATTCTTTCAAAGTTGAGAAAATGAAACACTGAAAATCAGCTCTATAACTCACTAAGCTGATTTTCTGTGGCTCCAAATATTCATTTCATTCCAGGTAGATATGACTTTTCCTCAATGCTTCTGTTAAGAATATAAAAAACAAGCGAAGAAGAAAGAACTCTTTTAAATGGCAGCCTGTCAAGGTAGGTCTTCTTTCTACTTAGGATAAGACTCACTAATTATATTTTAATGGATTTTTTTCATGTTAAAATTCATAAAGTAAATGTTGAGTCTTTCCTTGACATTAAGATTGGACTGAGTCTCTATAATGAAAATGTATCTTACTGATTCAGTTAGTTCATCTTAAAATTCATATTGTGTCAATATGATGCCAAGTAGCAAGTTTCACTGAGATTAACAACAACGGAAACAACCTTAGAAAAGCTAAAATATGTGCATTTCATTAATAGGTTGCATATTCTTTATTCCAATATCTTTAGAACCTACAGTCAAATCCTATATTTTTAAGTTCATAGAACTTTTTTTTTAGAGCAGTCTTAGGTTTTTGGAAAAATGGACAGAAAACAAAGTTCCCCTGTACCCCCTCCACCCCCTTCCCCCCTCCAGTTTCTCTGATCATTAGTATATCTGCATTAGTGTTATACATTTGCTAGATGAACCAATATCAATACATTATTATGAACTCAAGTCTGTGCTTTGGATTAGGGTTCACTGTGTTGTTCGTTCTGAGTTTTGACAGATGCATAATGACATGCATCCATTGCAACAGGAAGACAGAAGAGTTTCACTGTCCTAAAAGTCCTCTGTGCTCCACCAATTCATCCCTTCCACTCTGCTCTGCCCCGAAACCCTCCCCCGACAGCCACTGATCTCAATGTCTCCATTGTCCCGCCTTTTCCAGAATGTCATATAGTCCCAAACCATGTAGTGTGAGCCTTCAGATGGGCTTGTTTCACTCAGCGGTATGTATCGTCATTCCTTCCATTTGTGGCTTGATGTCTCATTTAGTTTTTGTCACTGAGTGATATTCCATCATATGGATATGCCACAATTTGTTTATCATTGTAAAAAAAAAAACAAAAAACCCCTGTGCTCCACATTCTACCAGGTTCTATAAGGCATACCAAATATGTCTAAGACAGCTTTATCCACAAGGTTAGTCTATTTAGGAAGACACAATTTAGATAACATAATATAAAAGTATAGTTTAAAGCACTGAACCATATGGTTTGTACCAAACAACTGTGATCTAGAAAAGCAATGTTTTCCAGGGAACACGAGTCCCCCAAAATTGAACACATATTTTTTGTGTCTATATGTCCATTCTCAGAGGGCTATGTTATACCCTCTCCTGAATATCAACAAACACTGTGGAGGTGGAGAGAGTTATAATGACCTTCAGGTGAATTTATAGATGGAGGGGAGCTCACGGAGGAGGAAGGGGTTGGTCTGAGAACTGAAGGATTGGGTTAGGGCCCAGTTAGTTAGAGGAGCAAAGAACCCCAGGACATGAAACAGGGATGAGAAATAGATTTGAGTGGGAAAGGAATGGGAAATAAGGTAGCTTGGAAAGGGAGTTCTTCAAAGACCAGGAGATACTTTCTCTAGGATTACAAACCACAAAATGTCTTGTTCATTCCGGACAGAAAATGTCTTATGCCAACTGTTCATGGGTGTGTGAACACAAATTAAGTTCGATTATTTTCTTTCAGAAATACAGCCTATTGGTTCTCTTTGTCAGTTCTTTGTAGAGAAATCCCCCTACAAAAGGACTTTGGGTTAACGAGTTGATGTGAAACCACGAACCCAGATAAGAAGACAGGAGAGTGGTGGGAGGAGGGAGGATGGCTTTCTGCTGTAGTCAGATGGTCTCAGCCCTTGGATCTGAAAAGCCTGGCTCATTTTCACCTCTGTTTTCAGGATTGACAAAGTTCTGCAAACTGCAAAGCATGGTGCAGACGCCCCCTGGTATTATGCTTCCCATCCCAGGCAATGTGTGCTTCCCTTTTCTCTCTGCTTTTCGAAATCAAATCCACGTCTGGGTCAAAACTACAGTTTTCCTCCATGATTTCAGTAGGCCGACATCTCTTTCCATCCCCCAAGAGTCAATAGAGTTATAATAAGAATCTTTCATTTGGCCTAGTTATCACACACTGCACTTATTTGTTTGTTTTCTGGGTCTCTGTCTTGCCTTTGACTACGAGATTGTGAGACAAAGGTATTCACTGATGTATGCCACAGGCTAACATGGTGTCTGTGCTCAAGAAATACTTTTTAAAATGCATGAAGGACTACAGGATTCCTGGAGCAGTGTTTTGTGGTATTTTCTACTATTTTTATTTTATGTCATTTACATAATTAATAGCCTTTCACTTACATATTTAGAAACCCGTGATCTGGTCTGAACATCTTGACTAGCTAGCTGTGAAATGGACAGACTGCAAACAAACAGCCACAGGACCCTTTCGCACGTGAGTTAGACATGGTCTCATACTTTGTCTCTCTCTTCCTTCCCTTTACCATTTTGTCTTGCTTCCCCTTGATGTTCTCCTCTCTGGTCCTCAAACGATGCTAAACAATTCTTACAACTTAAAAAGCACATCTTCCAAAATACCTCTTTTTGAGAAGAGGATGGAATTAAGTCCATCCTTCCTATCATTCGTCCTTCACAGCAGAGTTGACTTAGGAACCAGAGTCAAGAGCCAACTCATACACCTGTGTCTGTCCAAATAGAAAAGGCATCTGATTCCTGTCCCTGGGACATCCCTGGCGAATGAAGGGGCCTGGCTAATAACTCACCTGACTCTGAGTCACACGTCCCTCAAGAATAACCACCTGGATCCTCTCTCTATTTTGACTGTCCATATACTGTTCTCAGATGTTGGACCAACTTCTATCAGAAATTTGATTGAAATGCAGGGTCTTCCACCTCTATACATAGACAGAGAACACAGACAAGCAAACAGAGAATAACCTAGGCCAGAAAACGAACCATGGAATAGATCGTGGTTGAGGTTGATTGGTCCTTTCAGCCTCTGAGGGTTGGGTCTTGGAAGGATCTCTGTGGATCCAGGGATCTGAGCCTCAGTCTTGTGCTTCTAGTAGGCTTATATGTCAATTTCCCCAAGTGTTATTATCTGATGAACTGATCCATTCCAAATGTTTTGGTTTAGATCTGGAATGTCCCTCAAAGCCTCATACATTGGAGGACTGGTCCCCAATGTAGCAAAGTTCAGAGTTGGGGATTTGAGGGTGACTGGATCATGATGACTCTGACCTCATCAATGGATTAATCCATTGGAGGATTCACAACTGGATGGATTTTTTGCAGGTAGTAAAATAGAAGGAAGTAAAATGTAGTTAAAGGAAATGGGTCGGGAACATGCCCTTGGGAACTATCTTTTCATTCAGTCCCTTCCTTTCTCTCTGCTTCCTGGCTGCCATGAGGTGAGCATCTCTGTCCTACCACACCCTCTCTGGCATGACTTTCTCCTTACCATTCCATAGTGATAGAGTCAGTCAACCTTGAATTGAAACCTTAGAACCTGTGAGCCCAAATTAATCTTTTCTCCTTTAAGTTGTTTTTCTCAGGTTATTCTGTCACAGCAACAAAAACTGACTGATAGACCAGCTAAATCACAGACTAGATTTGTTTTTTCCCAAGTCAGCATATCAATGCATTAATTTCAGGAGAGAGATATCTTTCTAGGGACCAAATGCTTAAGTCCAAGGCATTTACTAACCTCTTGATATACATGAAACTGTTTAATTTTTAATGAGGAGTTAACATGCTAGGCATGGAATCAGCACCCCAAGGTGCATTTTCTATGGGGTGTAGTATATCCTAATGCACACAGACACCCTGTTCCACTTTGAAAAGTGGCTTCTGCAATAAACAAATATTGCAGACACATTCTTTCTCTTCACTTCTTTTTTCTAATTTTCACAGAGACTGTCACCCATTTACTTGGGTCATTCTAGAATGCTTCTTTATTTTGCTATTTTAAAATGATAGTTAACTTTTTCAAATTCCAAAATAAGCCCAAGATCATTACTGGAAATGAAAAAAACAAGTGTAAAGAAAAAGTTAATAGTGTCATATCTCTGCCAACATCTCCGTTCCCTGCCCCTGTGGCAATAGATAGAACCTGGAGTTTGCCAAACTTCTGTGCCTTTTACCAGGATTATACAAAGATGCACAGCTCACTTAGGGATTGTAGCCTTCCTTTCCTAAGTATTATAGGATGCACCTTCTTCTGAAACTTACTCTTCTCATTCATAATACATCATGGATACTTTCCCTTGATCTGTGGATACAATGCAAACACATTATTTTCAGGTGCTGTATCATAGTTGGTCATTCCCCAGCCCCTTTGTAGTCAGATGGAGTATGGACAGATTATAGGATACCACTTCTGCACCCAACCCTTGGAAATTGCCCACTGGGGAGCCTTCATGCCTTCCTCCTATCTGCCAGCTAGAAGGGAAGGACTTCAAGTCCCCACTCACAGGTGGGCTCACTGCATGGAAGTCCACCTGCTAAACCACCCAATCTGGACTGTTCTGAAAACAAGAAACCATGTGTTAACCATGGTTGGCATTTATCTGCGGCTACAGCTTGGGCTACTTGACTGAGGTCGAGGCCTATGCTCTACTAGACAAAAACTATACTAATGTTTCTTGGTTTTTTAAAAATGGATAATCAGATATAAAATCCAGATTGTATACCAATCAGTTGTGCAGTCACTTGTCATGCAATTTCTTAATATCCATTAATTCATGCAAATTTAATTTGTAGTCTTGGCACCCAAATTAGCCATCAGAATGAATACACAGGAATAAGAAAAAAAAATCATCCGACATTCATATTTTTATTTATTTCTATGTAATTTCATTTAGTTTGATCACAGTGCAAACTTGATTTCTTTGGGCCAAGAGTTTAAGGAACCATTTTTATTTTTCTTTTCTTTTTTTCTTTTTTGGTACTAGGGATTGAACCCAAGGGGGCTTAACCACTGAGCAACATACCCAGCCCATTTTTGCATTTGATTTAGAGAGAGAGTCTTGCTGAGTTGATTGGGCCTCCCTACGTTGCTGAGCCTGGCTTTGAGCTTGTGATCCTCCTGCCTCAGCCTCCCAAGCTGCTGGGATCACAGGCATGCACCACTGTGCCCAGTCATTTTTCTGTCTGAACACTGTCCTCTTGTCCATTGTCCCTGACTAATCACTCTAACTATGTAGGTTTTGTTGTTCTGTTGGAAGTGAAAACTTCCTAAATTTTGTCAGTTCTTCTTACTTTAAAGGTAGGATAAAGGATAAAAAGAAAACAGTTGGGAAGTGAAAGAAAGGGGAATTAAAAGAAATGAGCAGGACTTGAATTGTTCCAGTTTCAACAATCATAATAATATTTATAGCAAACCTGAAACCCAAAAGATCCTTATGCTCCCAGCATGCATTTATTTTTAGTTTATTTTTTATTTTTAGTGCTTTGTAGTCATGCATAATAGTGGGGCTCATTTTGATGTATTCATAAATGCATTTGACATAGTTTTCTCCACTTCCATCCCCAGCACCATCCCCTTCCTCCTCCCCTCCCTTCTCCTTCTCCCCTCCCTCTACTCTATTGGTCCTCCTTCTTTATTTACTTTCTAATTGGTACATTACAGTTATGTATAAAATTGGAACACATTGTGTTACATTTATATGTGCACATAGCATGATTTGAACTAAAACTCCATCAACTTTATGACTGAGGAAAATAACGTAGTTCAGCTAAGATCATGTTGCCACAGTTTGGATTAGATTAATCCTCACTTGGTCACAGGTCTGCAGGGTAAAGTGAAACAGTTGTGGGGAGTTGTGTATGCAGCAGGGTGAAGAGGGAGCGGCAGCACATGGGAACAGATGAGTTTGCATCTCACCCAAGGCCTGAGCAACCCCATTGCTCAGCTCACAGAGTCGCAGTTAGGGCTCAGTGTGGGTTGATGGAGGAATTAGCCTAGAAGGCCATGTACACACCTAAAAATACTCCTGGAAAAAAAAGCCTATAGGACACAGCGATTTGAGACCACACTAAAAAGACCATTAATTCCCAGTCATCAGGTCAAACATTTCACTAACAAAGAAATTAAAGGTACTGAAAGCACAGGCATTTTCTATAATTTCTCAAGTGATTACAAAAAAGTCAAGAAGGTGAATGTGTTTGTCTGTGGTGAGAAGCCAGCTAGGGAGGCCACGCCATCACACCAAGGACCCTTGGTTGGCACATCAGTGGGGACCACATGCAGAACTGAAAAAGGTGTTATACTTTGCCTTGGATCATGATTTTTTGGGTGGTACTTAGATGCAAAACCTTACAGCTTTTGTTTCCCGGAACTTCCTTTCCAGTTCCGAGCCTTTACCCACGTGGACTCCTGCTCAAACACATTCAGTGCTCATGGCAACACAATCTAACACCAACCTCATTATCGCACCCTATTTTGTGCTCACTCTTGCTTAACATCTGTCCACTGTCTGCAGGGTCATCTTTTGGGCATGGTCATTTGAGGGGACAGGTTCATTCTCCCTTCCCAGCCTAAGTCCTTCCTCCTTGTCCTTCCTCTCCCCTCCACACACTCAGTCCTGAGGGTGCCGTGAGCAGGGCTCAGTCCTTCCCCACAGAGCAGCTGGCTCCTTCCACAGTACAACAGTGAGTGGCAGGGTGGCTTCCTGGGTGCAGTGGCCCAGCATTCTATAACCAGAAGGACTGTGTGCTTGGTTTAATGTTCTGTTGTCATGATCTTGAAGTTCACCTTGAATGATCTGAGGGCGAGAGGATCCTTGAACCCTACTTTTGAAAACAATTGGTTTGTATCTCACATCCAGGAGCGGTTCTAGCCCTACTGTCCTCAGGTTCAGGCACATGTCGTTTGTAGCTCTGAAGCAAGGCAAAAAACTGGGCCTAGTTTCTAGGGCATTAACACTGCTTGTGCACCTGTGCCCTTGGTCTCTGGGCACCCTTGGGTAGGCCCAGGGGCTCTGACATGTGCACGCATTCACTGTCTTTGAAGGTGTGCATGTGTCCATGCATGTACACTCAGCTTTCTGTCTGCAGGTTGAGCATCCATGGATTTAACCATTTGTGGATCAAAGAAAACATTTTTTAGGTCACATCTGCACCAAGCATGTGTAAACTTTTTTGGTCATTATTCCTTAAACAATAAGTATAACAATCATTTACATAGCATGGCATTGTATTAGGTATTTTAAGTAATTTAGAGATGACTTAAAGTATATGGGAGTATCACAAAGCTTATATGAAAATACTACTCCATTTTACATAAAGGACTTGAAGGTCTATGGATTTTGCATCTGTGAATGCAAAATTGGATATTGCACCGATTTCCTGTGGATACTTCCTGAAAAGGGGGGCCTGGGTTTTTGTTTTGCATTAGGCTCCACAAACTTTGTAGCCAGTTCTGTGGGTGGTAACTACTCAAATGAACAACTCCAGCATACACCCTTCTGCTTTTACTTAATTAAAATGAAGATAAAACTTCAACATACATAGAGAACTTTCTCTTTACAAAACAATCTTATACCTGTCACCTCATCAACCACCTGACAAACCTGTGGAGTACAGATAGTGAATTTCAACAGTCCTTACTGATCTGGAGGATTTGCTAATCAATTTCTGGTTTCCTGTTGAATTTTCTGTTTGTATTTTTCAGCTCTATAATGCCTGTAATAATACAAGTTCCCAGTAGCCTGAATGCTTAGCACATGGATGTGGCTATGCTCTCCACTGTGCTAGCTTCTTAGAGCTGCTGGAACAAAGTACCACAAAGTTGGTGATTTAAGCAATGGAAATTTATTTCTCATAGTTCTGGAAATTAGAAGTCCAAGACCAAGGTGTCCACAGGGTCATATGTCCTCTGAACCCTGTGCAAGTCCTTCCTAGCCTGGTTTCTGGCTTTGGTTGCTGGTGATCTCTGGTGTTTCTTGGCATATAGATGCATTACCTTGATCTTCCAAGCTCACATGGTTTCTGTCTTCACCTGGCCATCTTCTTAAAAGGTCATCCGCAATGATCTTATTTCCAAAAGGTCACATTCCCCAAGGCTGGGGGTTAGGATTTCAGTGTGTCTATTTTAAGGGGGATCTCCTGCACCTCACACTGTTATTCAGTAAGTCCTACTGATTACAACTGTGGGGTGTCTCCTGCAATCGCTGGTCTCTATTCATTGTTACCATCACCAAGGCCCAGGTCAGCCTCACCCTGGACCTCCTAATCAATAAGGGCTGTCACACATCTGCAGCTGGTCTCAGCACTTGACTTTCCATTAGCACTGGGAGAATCCCAATTCTTAGGTGAGGTTTAGGAGACCTTGCCTGACATGGTCCCACTTACCTCTCTGACCTCCCTCCCTTCCACCTGCCCCCTTCCTCTCTGGCCAGCCTGCCAATCATCCCATATGCTCCAGGCTGACTGGTTTTCCCTCAGCTATGGGACAGGATCCCTTGTCCTCCAGACATACATGGGGCCAGGATCCTCTCCTTCCTTCGAGTCCAGGGTTTGGCTTTCACTGACTTCCTTTAGGATGTGCCCCGTCCTGCTGCGATGTCTGGGAGCAGGCAGGGATTGGCCAGACCACTCTCATCTCCACTCTTCACCAAAGAGATCCCTGAAATCACCAACCCTGACATTTCTGCTCTGCCCACTTCCTTCACCTCTCAAAAGGAAGGTGGAAAGTTGAAGTCAAGTCACACACAATGAAGCCCCAGGAAGCCTGGGAGAAGGGTGGGCATAAAAGGGGACTTGGTGATTCTTATCATGCGCTATGATCCCCTTAGTGTTTTATCAGAAATGCAAAAGGTAACAGAGTTTATTTGAGCTACCTGGAGTTCATGAATTGTCCTTCTTGACATGACGGTATGCTAAGACCGAATCCTGTGGTGCTCAGGACATCAAGCTATCTTCCTATTGCACTATGGCCTTGATCCATCAGAGCATCAAACACACACCACATTTTAACTCTGGGTTTACACTCCCTCCCCACTAGACCACAAGTGCAGACAGCAGTACCAGGCATTCAGCAAGTTCCCTAATGACTGACTAATGAATGAGTTAATGATGTGAGGTTGGGGAGACCAACCCTGAGTCACAAAGGGGTTAAGAAATTTGCCCATGGTCAGGCACCAAACCTGGGTTGGACTAAGTCAAAGGTCACATCCTGAGCAACTGCCTGGTGGGTCACGAGCTCTTTGAGTCCAAGGTCTGGGTCTATCTTGTCACAACTGCATTCTCATTAAGTATTCATTGAATGAAGTTTTTAAATGAGAGAAATGAAGAAAGGATAATAAAAGAGAGAGAAAAGGAGAAAGTATGTGCATAAAGGTAAAAGAAAAGGATAGGAGACAGAAGTAAGGGAGAAAAAAGGGAAATAACAGAGAAGGCAGAAAAACCCCACCTGTTCTCAGAGGCTGGTGCAGTTTGCCAACGTCATGTGATGGTGTTTACAGAGACTGCACTACCCACTGTTCTGGATAGTCAGCATACATCAGTGAACAAAGCATCCAAAGATTTGTGGAACTTGCATCCTAGTAAGGAGAAAAAGGCAATAAAAAATGAACATTAAAAATAAAGAAATAATGTACAGTATTAGGAGAGGACAAATACTCTGCCAGACTAGCAGAATGGGATAGAGCAGGACTCCCATATAGAAGTCAGGGGATCTGTAAACTGATGGGGCTGAGGAAGACACCTTTATTTTCATTAACCCCAAATCTTCCAACCTGACCATCAGGGACAAACCCCGGCAATCATAGCAACATCTGTGACTTTGTTTCAAATTGAAATCAGATATTTTATATCTTATTGAGAGCCACTGCAGATATATCTTCAACTGTTGTTTACACTCATCACTACTTTGTAGCTATTCCACCTGTGGTCAGATCTTGTTATTTAATGTATCAATAGAGAAACATGTTGTGTAACTATATTTCAATTTGATTTTTTGGGTAACCTTTTGTGTTTTATTTAATGCATTGAAAAACATTATTTGGAGAAAGGGTTCCTATAGACTTCTCAAGATGGCCAAAAAAGTCCCCAGAACAAACAAAATTAAGAAGCCAGGTATGAGAACTTGGGGTAGAGGAGAGGAGAGCAGGGTGGGAGGACAGGCTGCATATTAAGTAGAGCAGGCAGGGAGGTCTTACTCCCAATGCAGCACTTGCTCTCTCTGGTCATCCCCAAGCCATTTCCCTGACTTTGCCCAGTGCTCAGACTCAGGTGCATCCTGTTATTTACCAGCCCATTTCACCCCTCAAGGCTGCTCTCCTCCTCACCTCTGAGAGGATGTTATTTAACACAGGACTTAATGTTCAAAAATCTGGAATTGATGGAATAAGGTCAAAAGAACACAAGGAAATTCGAGAACAACTTTTGGTTGCTGTTCTGTCTTCTATTTAAACATTCAGCTCAACCAGATAAACTAGTTCACATCATCCACACAGTGTTCCTCGTCTCCCGAAGGAAAGATAAGCAAATTGGCAGCCTCTGGGAGTTGATTGAGAGGATCACCTGGGGCAAATGAAATGCGAGCTGAAGATAGTGCTGTATTCCAAGAGAATGTCCTTAAAAATTCAAATTCAGTTCACAAACACAGAAAAATCCTCGGAATTCTCTGACAAAAGATCCTTTGTTGTTGTCTTTGTTAATTACACTTTGAGGCTGTACTGATTTTTTTTTTTAAAGATTTACACATGGACTGTGATGAAACACTATCAGGAAATCATGAAATTGAATTTTTCCTTAAATTAATTAAGATGCTATTAGCTACAAGTAATAAGATGTCTTAAGACATCTTGCTATAGTAAGATGGGTGGTCAGTGGTTCAAGGTTGCTTCTCCCTCTCCCCTCCGAGATGATACTCTGACTTCCTTGGCCTCCGGCAATAATTTAAAACATCCCATCCTACCTAGATGTGACTGATAGAGCAGGAGGGGGAGGGAGGGTAGAATATTTTGGAATAGATCTTTGGAATATTGCTTTATCAGAAAGGAAACTCTTGGGAAAATTTTACCTTTTACCTCATTGGCTAGAACTGACTACCACATGACTGCCATTGGAAACTTGATTGGATTTCCACAGTTGACTTTGACCAATCAGAATTCACCTTCTGGACCATGAAAGGAGAACCTACAGAATGGGAGAAAAATCTTTGCCACCTATACCTGGGATAGAGCATTAGTCACCAGGATATATAAAGAACTCAAAAAACTTAACACCAAAAAAACCAAGTAACTCAATCAATAAATGGGCTAAGGAACTGAGCAGACACTTCACAGAAGAAAAACAATCGATCAACAATTATATGAAAAAAATGTTCAACATCTCTACAATTAGAGAAATGCAAATCAAAACTACACTGAGATTCCATTTCACTCCAGTCAGAATGGCAATTATCAAGAATATAAGCAACAATAATGTTGTTGAGGTTGTGGGGGGAAAGGTACACTCATAGATTGCTGGTAGGACTGCAAATTGGTGCAACTATTATGGAAAGCAGTATGGAGATTCCTCAGAAAACTTGGAATGGACCATTTGACCTAGTTATCCCACTCCTCAGTTTATACCCAAAGGACTTAAAATCAGTATGGTATAGTGAAGTGGCCACATCAATGTTTATAGTAACTCAATTCACTATAGCTAAGCTGTGGAACCAACCTAGATACCCTTCAACAGTTGAATGGATAAAGAAAATATGGCATATACACAATGGAATATTAGTCGTAAAGAAAATTGAAACTATGGCATTTGCAGGTAAATGGATGGAACTGGAGAATATCATGCTAAGTGAAGTAAGTTAATCCCCCAAACCCAAAGGCCAAATGTTCTTTCAGATATGCAGATGCTAACACACAATAAGGAGGGACTGGGGGGAAGAACAGAAGTTCATTGAATTAGACAAAGGAGAATGAAGGGAAGGGAGGAGGATGGGAGTAAAAAGGCAGTAGAATTAATTGGCCATGAACACATGTCCATAACTTCCATGCATTCACATATGAATACACGACCAGTGTAACTCCACATCATGTACAAACACAAGAATGGGATGCATGTAAAATATGTCAAAATACACTCTACTGCCATGTATAACTAAAAAGAACAAAAGAAAAATTTTTTAAACTTTACCCTCTGGGGCAGGCACATTGCTGCTCATAAAATCCAAGTTCTATAACTGGTTAAGTACATCCTTCGTGTCTGCCACTACATTGCTCCCCTTGAGGGACGTGCCCTTGTGTGTCTTACGTCCCGTCTTTTCTCGTGTATAATTTCTATTGATGAGGTACACATTGTTATCCCATTACAGGTTGAGACAGCTGAGGTGCAGGGAAGCTAAGGAATTCCATTCGATCATCCAGTTAGCAGTGATAGAACCAAGGTTTGGATCAAAATTTCCTGATGCTCCCTCCTTGGCCCATTTCTCTCTTGGAGGGTGTGGCAGTCAGTTTTTCAACACTGGGACAGAATACCGAGAAAATCAACTTGAAGGAGGAAAGACTTATTTTGGTTCATTTCAGAGAGGTCAGTCATGGTTACTTGGTTCCATTGAGTTGGGCCTTTGGGGAGGCAGAACAACTTGGTGGGGAGGGAGCATGCAGTGAGGCTGAGCTGCTCACTCCATGGTGCCCAGGGAGCAGAGAGGAAGGGAGGCAGGACCCCAGGGGCTGGGGGTAAAACACACGTCAAAGGCACACACCCTCATGACCCACGACCTACTCCTCCACCCAGGCCCCACCCCTGGAGTTCCCCCACTTCCCAAGAGCACCATCGTTTGAAGACCAAGACTTCCAGAAACGAGCTTCTGGGGGACACTTAAGATCCAAACCATAGCAGAGGGAAAGGTGAGACACTCAAAAGCAAAACCAAGGACTCTGGTTGCAGATGGGTGGGGTGTGCAGATTTGTTAGCTGATCGTCTGACAGTTAATATCTGTGCTACATAAAGAACTCAAAAGCTTCATAACAAAAAATAAGCACTCCAATTTAAGAATGAGTAAATGGTCTAAATAGGAATTTATCCAAAGGAGAAATACAAATGGCTAATGTTTACATGAAAAATTTCATTATCCTTTAGGGAAATGCAAATCAAAACTATGATAAAATACCATATTACCCCCGTTGAAGTGGTTATTATTTTTTTTAAAAACTGGCAAAGATAGGGAGAGAAAGGAAACCTTATACACTGTTGGTGAGAATGTAAATTAGTGCAGCTACAATAGAAAACCGTATGGAGGTTCCTCAAAAAACTAAAACTAGGACTATCATATGATCCAGCTATACCACTGCTTTGTTTATATTCATAGGAAATGAAGTCAGCACACAAAAGAGATACTATTCATAATGGCTAAGATATGGAATCAGGCTAGGCACCTGTCAACAGATGAATGGATAAAGAAAATATGGTGTATCCACACAATGGAGTATTATTCAGTCATGAAGAAGAATGAAATTCTGTCATTTGCAACCAAATGGAGGAACTGGAGGACATTGTACTAGGTGAAATAAGTCAGACCCAGAAAGACAGGTATCACAAGTTCTCTCTCAAATGTGTAAAAGTTAAAAAAATATGTGTCAGGTGGTCTAAAAGTAAACTAGTAATTACTAGGGACTGAGAAAGGTACAGGAGTGAGGGAAGGAGGAAGAGAAGATGGGTATGACGGATGCATGCTGTATGCATGTAGGGAAATATCACAGTGAACCTATTAATATGTGCTAAGACAAAAGATATGAAAAGATATATGATAGTAAATGAACCTAAAATGTGCTCCAGGACTAAATGGTGACCTACTCCTGGGGAAGCAGAAGAAAGACTTCCTGAAGGAACTAGCCTATGACCTGGGTCTGGAAGGATGGAGAAGAGGGAGGAGGAGTTCAGGGCACTGGTATTGCCACAACCATTGCTCAGGATTCAAGAGAGGCAAGAATGGGAGCTGAGATTGGAGCTGATTTGGGGCAGATGAGGATGGGATCTGTGTGTTGTGTTAAGGGGACCAAAGTTTACCATGCGGGCAAAACGGCGACGGAACGTTTCCGAGCAGTGGTGTGCAGTCGTTCAGGAAGATAATTTTGATCAAAAATGACTTTTGGAGGGCTGGGGAGATAGCTCAGCTGGTAGAGTGCTTGCCTTGCAAGCACAAGGCCCTGAGTTTGATCCCCAGTACCGCAAAACAAACAAACAAACAAACAAACAAACAAAAATGACTTTTGGATTAAAGAAGAAAGAGAGACGGGAGTCAGGGTTGTCTGGTTAGAGTCCACACAGGTGAGGAGGGCGGAGCCAGGAGTCCCCAGTAGAAGGGGAGAGTTGGGAGGAAGAGGAGCCATGGCGAGACGTGGGCGCTGATGTGCGGTGGCCAGGAAGCGCTGCCAGGACGTTGGCTTGTCAACAGCTTTGGGAGGAGACCAGCTCCGGTTGGTAGGTGTTTCTAGAAAGCGGTTGGAAACGTGGGACTATAGCTAAAAATCAATCAATTCAAAGATCAGTCTCAGCAACAGAGAGATAAGCCTGCCAAGAGAGAGCAAGCAGGGAGGAAGAAAAAAGAGCTTAGACAGAGCCAGCCCTCAGGGAGGGGAGAAGGACAGTCCTTTACATCAGCGGGTCTCCACCTCAGAAGTTCCTTCCCTCAGCCTCTTCCCTTCTCCCTCCACACCAGTGGCTGTTGAAGTTCTCCATGTAAATAGATCTGCTGGGGAGCAAACTCAAATGCGGATCCCGGGCACAAGTCCCAGAGATTCCAGAGTCAGGTTTGGGCTTTGGCCTAAGGATGGTGCATCTCTAGATTGCTCCTGTGGGGTTTTTAATGGAGATGACCCAAGGAGCACACTTTGAAAAACGCCACCATGTGACCTCTCCCTGTGTGATCTCATCCCCTCCTGTGGAGAAGCCACCCATGAGACACGGATGACTCAAAACAATCTCTATCTCCATTACAAACTCTTGGCTGAGCTCCAGCCAAAGACACAGACGCCCACCCAGCACCTGAGCATCCCTATCTGAAAATCTCATAGGAACCTTAAACTCCACAAGTTCAAAATGGAACTCGTTTTCTCCTCCCACCTGGCACGTAGAGAATACACTACAAGTGCCTCTGTTTGGCACATGACCTCCAGCAGCCTTCCCAACCACTGACTGGGCCTCACTTTTCCTGTTTATAATACTCTTACAGATCCTGGAAACATGTGCTGTCCCCTGCCAGAATTTGCAGCGCCAGGCACAGGTGTGCCATCTCCCCAACCCCAGACGCACTCCTTGTGTTTGTCCCTCTCTGCTCCCTTTTAACCCTGCTCATCCTTCTGAGTGCAGAGCTCATTCTATGGTCTTGTGCTCCTTAACTGATGGTTTTCCCTTGAACTTAGGCCCTTGAAAGTCCGGGCTATGGCTTATTCCCTTCTATTTTCCTGGCTCCTGCTGTAGAATCTAGCATACAGGAGGCAGCCACTGAACATCTGATGGATTGAATTTCTTGGGGGGGGGGGGAGCGGAGAAAGAGAAAAGGAATGACCAGGAAAGTTGAAGGGAAACTAAAAAAAGAAAAAAAGTTTATGAAAGGAGGGGAATACTTCAAGAAGAATGAAGCAATTAATAGTGTCTAACATTTGCTTAGAGATCAAGCAAGGGTACAGCAGAGAAAGGGCACTGGAATTGGTATCTAAGAGGTCACTGGCAACCTCAGAGCAAAGAATCAGCCCCCAAAGCCCTCTGGCACGAGGGGTAGTCCCTCTCCAGGGGCTGCCATTCGGGGGCAAGGTCTTTCATGTCAGCAGGAGGAAACCTTACAATGTAAACGCAACACAGCACAGTGGTGTGTAGACCCACTGATTAACAACTCAGCCAGGTTTAACTTGGTTTAACAGGACCCACAGGCTTTTCAAAGAACTCCCCTTGGCTCCCTATTCCTTCCCCAGGCTTCTCTCTGCACTATTTCTGCCTAGTTTGTCCAAGTTCAGCCTGGTCTGCATGTCAAGCAAAGCAAGCTGTTACCCATCTCCCTATCAACACAGAAATTGCTCTGCAGGGCTGGGTTGCTTCTCTGAACTGCTTCTCATGTGCAAATCCATCCTAATCTGCCATTCCTGCAACCTCTGACTAAATCACCCTGCCTTCTGTGCATCCACATTACAGTTTCCTTTTCATCCATAGGATGATTGCATTTTTTTTTTTTTTTTTTTTTTTTTTTTTTTTTTTTTTGCCATAATTCCTTTCTGCTGAGTGTTGTTACAGGATCGCTTTGCCTTACCTGCACCCCTGCCCAGGTGTCTGCTCATTTTTCTTCTAGCAGCAGAAGCAGAAAATGAATAATGTTTTCTACTCCTCTGATATTGTCAGTGTAATTTCTCTAAGCCTGCCATTTCTGTTCTACAATCAGATTCCCTTCACTCTGCCAAGCCTTCTTCTACCCTTTGCCCTTAAAGCCACAGCTCCTATTGTTTCTCATTTAAATGCAACACCTACTCTTTCAAATTTTCTGTGAGTGTAATGCCTTGTAACAGAAGCTTTTGGTTAAGAAATCCTGTCATTTGTAATCCACTGTATTACAAAATATATCACTGAGACCCATCAAAAGTTTAAAGAAGAAATACAAAGTAATTTCTTAAGAATAACTAAGACACAATAACTAAGACACAATAACTAAGACGTTATATTATGACTTGTTAAGAGGCAGGATCATGAGAAAGGAAAGGAAGACAAAATAATGTGCGGGAAAGATGGGAGGATACAGAGAAAACACAAATGAGACAGACATGATGTCAGAAAGAGAGAGGAACAGAGCAAGAGACCAAGAGAGGCAAAATTTTGAAACAGTGAAATTGTGAACTGGCTCCTCCAGGCACATCCTCAAGAGCCACCACAGGCTCAGATACAGAAAGAAGTGGCTGCTAGGAAGACAAGAACAACACACACCTAGTCAGAATACAATACAGCAGGCATACATTGTGCTCTGGACATTCTGAGGATAACAAGACATCTACACCTAAATACACATACCCCAAAGAGTAACATCTCCATCTGGTGGCCTTGAAGATAGTGTGGTGGTGTGCATTTTCACAACTGTAGGCATAAATGCAGAAAAGACACTTGGTTACTTGTCTCAAAAGCAAAATAAATGTGAAATGAGGTCAAAGCTCCCCATGCTCACCCTACTAACGCCTGAGAAAGCTAGGACTTGCATCATTTTGTAGAAGATGATTAAGAAGCAAACACTGGTAGAGATGGTTTCTAACTCCTTTCCAGTTTTCTTGCCTTCATTATTGTTTCTCAAAGTCCCCTGAAGTTAAACACTATTTCGGCAACCTAGAGTTCTATGGACTGCAAAAATCTTACTAAATGAGGTACTACCTGTAAACTTCTTAGAACACCGGAGTGCTACCATGTTTATTAAATAAATAAATAAATACATGCATAGTATCTCTAGCCAAATGGTATAGCTCCTGCACCCAGCTCATCTTCTGAGCCCCATGACCTTGGCCCTGGTCTCACAGGGATGCTCTCTAGTGCCCTCTTCTGATGCTGCCTGAACTTCCCCACTCCACGCCAATCTCCACCCATCAAAACACTACCAGTTCTTTCAGGCAGAGTTTAAGGACCCTACATACTGCCCCGCCTTCACCAAGGTTAGTCTCACCAAAGGTACTGATGTACCAGGTCCAGTGAATGCCTTTCCACTCTCATCTCATGTGACCCCTCAGAGGCAAGGCAGCACCGTTGGCCAGCCACCCTTCCCTTCAAGCAAAGTTCTTTGCCTGTGATGTTGATGTCCCAGCCTCTGGCTGTCTACCTGCTTCTCTGACCTCTCATCCATGGGCAGTTCTTTTTCTGTTTCCTATCCTTCAAGTACTGATGTTCCTCGGAGCTCTGTTTCAGGTGGCTTCCCCACCCTGCTCTTGTCCCCTCCTGCAATGGCACTTCCCTGTTTGGCTATACCTTGCTCCACTTGCCCCAGGGGAAGGAAGACAATTAGCTATACTCACTCGAACCATTCATCGGAGAAAAATCTAAGTTCATTCCAACAATATTTTTCTATCCATGGGATACCAAGTATGCTAGCTCAAATGAACATTTTTTTAAATGAAGTTTTGCATCCCGTTGGGACAGTCATGGTGATCTAAAGAGGAGGTGGGAATGGCTCTGTCTTGTATGCCTTTTCATGCGTACGCCTATTTCCTTGCCCAAGGTGGATGTCTCTCTTCTTATAGGAAGGAGATCACCCTCAAAATGTTTTCAGTTGACACAAGTAATCCTCATTTTAATGCACCTTTTATTGGGTGTGCGGGGGCATTCCAGAGAGTGAGACTGCCTAGAATTACTCACCACTAGGCAGTACCTGGGATAAAGTTAGAGGCAACCACGAACCACTAACCAGTGCTGAGGGGCAGCCAAGCAAGCCTGCCACGGACCTTGCCCCAAGGACCTGCCAATCTGGTTGTGGGTAAAATCCTACACCGAAGAGGAGAGTCAGCCAGCTGGGGTGGGGCATGCAATGAGACAACAATGTGGGTGACAGGCAACAAATGTTCTGTAAGTCCAGGGAGAGCAGAGATAAAAAGTAGGGGCCAGTCAAGGGATGATAATAACCACCTCTCATTGAATCGCCACCACATCTCAACCCTCTATACAAACTCTCAAATCTGCCTTGGGAGCTGTGTTGAGGACTATATGAAATGACTTCTATCAAGATCCCAGTGTTGTGCTTGACACAAGTGAGGTTGCAATAAATTGCAGCTATCACTCATGTAACAAGTTTTTGTGCAATAGCTACTATGTGTCAGGTAGCATGCTGGGAATACAATGCTAAGCAAGACACTATTTTCTACCCTCATTGAGCTTACATGCTAGAGATGCACTGTCCAATATGGTAACCACAAGACCCATGTAACTATTAAATTAAAATTTAGTTCCTCACCTACACTAGATGCATTTCACGTGCTCAATTGTCACAAGTGCCTGTAGATTGCCATCACTGCAGAAAGTTCTATTGGCCAGTACTGGAAAGGGGCAGAGAAACAATATGAAATTACACACCTGTATGGTAAAGGCTGTGATGGAGGCTAACAGGTGCAAAGGGAGAACATTATTGTTACTATTACTATTCTCATTACAAGCAAGATGAAGAGAATGAGGCTCAGAGAGGTCAAGTAACTTGACCAAGTTCACAAGGCTGCTTAACAGAAACATTGAGATTTGAACCCAGGTCTTTCTTGCTCTCATGTTACCTCAGGCTGTTATGGAGGAAATGAGCCAGGCACAGGTAGAAACTAGTTAAAGAGAGAAGATGGAGAAGGCATCCCTGGTGGGAAAATGACAGTTTGGGCATAGGCACAAAGGCACAGATGGGCAAGGCTGGCAGAGGACTACAAGTAAACCAGTCTGGCCAGAGAGGCAGTGATTTGCTGAACTCATGTCCTAGGAGAGGTAAGTCAGGACCTGCCTGCCTTGATTAAAAGCCACGGGAGTGAGGCAGTTCAGCCCTTCCTGTACATGTTGAGTCCTTGAAAGGTGGCAGGCAGGGGCACAGCATGGTCAGAACCACACATTATGAAGAGGGCAGTGCTCGGGACAAACTAGCCAAGATAGCAGGGAGGATAGAAGGGAAGGAATGAATGAACAGCAGGAAGCAACGAACACCAGCACTGGAGCCTAGATACCAAACCCCAAGGTTCAACACTGTGTGAACTTGGGAATATACTACTCCCGGCTTCTTGCCTTCAACTTAAAAGGGCATGGTCAGTCTGGAAGATTTTTGAGGTTCCTTTTAGCGACAGTAATCTAGAATTCTGAAAATATGAAAGGCGTTAGGCTAAGAAAAGCACTCAGGGATGTAGCATTGAATATGGGGGCAAGGAAGATGGTACAATCAAAGACCACCCTGAGGTGAAGGGGGAGTGACATACCACTAACAAAACCAGGTAAGTGTGTGCAAGAACTTGTCTTTTGGGGGTGGTCGTGGGTATGAAATATGGAAGTTGGGAAGGATAAGAAATAATGAGAAAATAGTGTTTTTTTTTTTTAAGTCACAGTGTTAGAGAGCATTATTTACACCCCCAAAAGACAGCTTTTAAACTTTTTATGACCTATGATTCACATTTACACATGGCCCAACACACTTGTCCAATATATGTAACTGAAACAAAAGTTTTATGATACAATAACTGTCCTTAGTAGGGGCAGTGGTTCTCATATTTTCGATTAGATTCCATTTCATACTTTTAAAAAGCTGGTTGCCATCCACCAAACTTATTTTAAGGTCTTTCCATGTGTCACGATGCACTATTTTCAAAACTCTGCCTTAGAGGACTCAAGCCTTAAGTCGGAGGCTGCAGGCAGGCATCCTGCCCGGCCGTTCTGGAGCGCACACCTGGAGAGGACCGGGTCCGGGGAGAGTTGGGACGGCGTTTGGCCGGAGCTCTGCTCCCAGGGTGCGGAGGGGAGCAGAGGCCTGGGAGCCGGCGGTGGCGAGCTCCCGTCCCGGTGTCCGAGGCGGGGCCGCTCCGGACGGTGGACGCGGGGAGGCCGGGGCGGGCTGGCGCGGGGCCAGGCCCCGCACGGGTTCGGCGACCCCCGGGCGCGCCAGACCCCACGTCCTCCCGCGGCCGGGCGGAGGTCCTCCCGCGAGGCGGCGCGCGCCCGGCGCTCTCTCCTCCGCTACCCGCGGGTCCCTGCGAGCGCCGGCGGGTGAGGTGGGCGCGCCGCTCGGCCGCCCGGGGCCCCTGGGGCCGCCGGCCCTGCCGCCCAGCACGCGCACTCTCACGCGCACACAAAGTTCGGGCTGCGCCGGCTGCGGACCGGCTCCCCGGCTCGGAGCGGCCCCGCGCCCGCCCCGCCCCCGCGGTGCCCTCGGCCGCCGGCCCGGCGCGCCGCTCTGCCCTCGCTCGGCCTTCCCCGCCTCGCATCCGTGCCATCGGCGCTCGATTGCGCGCGGACTCCCTGTGGCTCTTCCCGGCTCGCTGCTGCTCGCTCGCGCCCGGCCGCGCCGCCCCTCCTCCGCCGCTCCCCGCCTCCTCCTCCTCCTCCCGGGCAACTTTTGCCGGAGCCCCCACACACAGCCATGCTGAGCTGAGCTCCGGCCGGGCCCTGGCCGCGCTGCCCGCCCCGGCTCCCGCCCTCCGCGGACCCGCTCGGGGGCCGCGGCCGCCCGGCCCTCAGCCTCGGCGCTCGCCCGCCCGCCCGGCCGGCCGAGCCCCCGCGCAGGGCCCGGGCCGCGGCGGCGGCGGCGGCGGCGGCGCGCCCGCCGGCCCCCTCCCCCGGCGCCGGCCAAGTGAGGCGGTGATGCGGGCGCTGGCGGCCTCGGCTGCGCCGAGAGCGGAGACACAGGCTCAAGATGGCAGATTCCGACTGAGGCTGGGGGGGCCGAGCTCGCGCGCCGCTTTCCCGGCTCCGTTGCCATGAATCGCGGACACCCCGGCCCCGATGGCCCCCGTGTACGAAGGTAAGGGCGCCCGGCCCCGCCGCCCGCCCGCCCGCCGCCGCGGCCCGGCCCCGCAGCTTTGTTCTGCCCGGGGCCCCTCGCCGGCAGCCCGGCCGCAGCCCCCGCCGCGGCCCGGAGGCGGCTCCGCGACCCTCCCCGCGCCCCTCCCCGCCGGAACGCGGCCGGGAGCCGGCGCTGGGCAGGCGCTCTTCGGGGTGGAGAAAGGCTGGGGGGCGGCGGCAGGGGGTGTGTGCCCGGGTGGGCTGCTGCCCTAAGAAAAGGAATGGGGTGGGGGCGCCTGGGAGAAGACAGACCTTTTGCGGTTCTTTTCATTTATTTGTGATAAATGAAGGTGATGCGGGTGGCTCCCCCACCCCCGCCCAGAGCACTACCTTTAGGATTATCTCCTTTCTACTTCTCTGCCCTCGCTGCTCCCCTTTCCATTCCTCTCCGCTCCCACCCCACACTCCTTTATTCTTCGCGAGCCTCCGATTTTGGGGGGCTGTGGGATCGGATCGTAAGGGGCCAGACGGTGAGAGGGGGTAGAGATGAAAAGTCCATTTCAGACCCAGGCAGAACAATGAAATAGGGTAAAATCTCCCCGCATTAGCGTGGGGAAGGGAGAATGTAGTTTGGGCTTGCAAGTCGGGGGGCGGGGGGGGGGCGAAGACGTTTTTCTGGATTGGTCTTGAGAAATCTGTATTGTGCACCTTCTTCACCTGGCGTTGGGTGATTTTTCCGATTTGACTGTCTTCAGGAAGAAAGAAAAGAAGGTAAGACAGAGGCACTACCTTTGCTTTGCACACTCTTGCGTTTCTCTTCAGTCAGTTCCCGCAGCTTCCAGCCAGAAATCAAACCCGAATCAACTAAGTTTTTACACTTCGGTCTGTTTTTGTGTGCTTATAGTACGAGGGATTTTCAACCAAAGTGTATCTGATTTTTCAGTCATTTCATCGTGAAAATGTTTCTCCCATGAAATCATTGAAAGAGCAGTCTTTACATACTTTTAGCGAGGGTCCATCTGGCTTTCTTTCGGTTTTGTTCAGATATTCTGTGGATGAAATCGCAAATGAGAGGGGAGAGGGCTTGTATGGAATGGAGAGGAGGGGCAAGGAGAGATTGTAATCCTATAAATCCGGGAACAGTTGTGGTGAGTAGACAGGGATCACATTAATAGTTTTATCTCTGTTAGGAGAAGCTGATTTAAAAAGGAAAAAAAAAAAAAAAAACTTATCTGAAAAGAAAATCTGTTATTAGTTCCAGGGCTCCAAATGAATTAGGTTTCTGGATGGAATAAAGTTACCAGTCAGGCCTTGGATAACGAGGCTGTAAATAACCTATCGACTGTAAATATTTTTTTTTTCAGACTCTCTTAGAAACAAAGGGGCTGTTTAGAAGGCAACAGAGAGATGTTATTCCAGGGGCTTTCCTCTTTGATTCTAAAGAACACAAGGTCCATTTAACCATTTGACAAAACAAAACCAAATTTCTGATCACTCCACCACACAGAATAGAACATGCCGGTGGATATGTGAACGCCTGGAAGAGCCCATGTCGGGCAGTCATTGTTCATCTGTGTCTAGGGGAGGGGGCTGCAGTCAAAGCTCCCACTGTCTAGAGTGTTAAAATGAAACAGTTTTCTCTTTATTAAGTACCTCTTTGAGACTCCCTCTGCTGGACACTCCGGGTGAGCATTAGAGAAGGAACTTGGCATTGAATTCAGAACTATAGTAGACGACTGCTTTCTCTGTTACAGGGGGCTGGGTACGTGGGTTGAGATGTATTTTGTCAACTTTGCACAAAGCCATCTTGGGAGCTACACTGTCCTCCTCTTCTTTTCATTCTAAAGCCATATGGAATGTAGGCCATCCCCCCGTGGGCTGAGACTTGGCGCTCCTGTTCTTACTGCATCGTTCTTTCAGTGCATCACACCAGATAAAGAACTGTCGGTGAGTGAGGTGGTATGGCTTCAGAACAATCATGGATCTCACAGTTCTGCCAGCCTTCCTTCCCCATCCCAAGTGACCTACCTGATCACCCCTTCCAACCCTGGGTTTCTGTCAGTCTTGTCTGGGTAGTCTTTTAATTGTTCCTGTGCTCTGTAGCCTTTTATTATGTGGGATTTTCTCTGTGTCTCGTTATAATTCTTTGAGGAGTCTTCCTCCTCTTGAGTCCCAAATTGAGTCCTGGTCTTTCTGAAAGAGCCCATTGGTCATGCTTTAAAACAGATCGATGACCTCCACAGTCAAGAAGTATGCTGCTGGGACCTCCATTTACTTACTCTGATGAGTGCTTCCAAGACTCCAGTGACCTCCTTTTTCCCCCTTGGTGACACCCGCTGGATTTGGTGAACCTGCTTTTTACCATATCCTAATCAGAACACATGGTCTCCCTGTGTGCGTCTTAAATGAGTGGTGCTTTTCCTGTGGAATTTTCCAAGAAGAGGGATTTATAATGGGTTTTGAGCTCCTAAAAATTGAACATGATTCTTCTCAGGAAAAGTATAATGACACATGAGGCCTTTCAGCTGGAATTGCTTAAGTAGAGTGCAACTGTACCCAGTTAGAATGTTGGGTGAAGGCCGTAATGCATTAATAGAGCATTCCGAACTGCCAGAGATTTAGACAGGAGTACTGTTTTTGAAACAAGGTGTGTTTGATAATACGAATTAATGGGTGACAAAGTATAATCAGTTTTCCAGGGCTTGCTTTAAGGATAGTTTTATAAACAGCCCATTAGCTTTCAGTGGCTTGGTACTGATCAAGTTAAACTTCTTTTTTAAAAAAAAGTTTATTTTCTTTAGAAGGTTAAACATTTGCCTTGTGATCATATTTACTCCATCAACTTGCTTAGCAAGGCCTTTTCAATATGTAGTGCAAAGGCCAACCACAAAGATCTATATTGCTGTGGGTCCTGAATTAGAGGAACCTAAATTTCAAGTTCATTATGTTTGATTGTACCTGAAATGTGGTGTGTTCATTAGCGGTGGCTTATATCAAGGAACACTTTGCAGAGTTCCAGACACTGTCCTGCTGAAACCCATCATCAGATGGACCCGAAGGTACCTGTCTACCAAGATGCCTACCAAGAAAGGAGATTCTGAATCATCTTCCCTTAAAAGAATTTGATGACATAGGTTCTAAAATATCTTTTCCTGTGTTTATGTTTTATATTTTTAAAATGAGTAAGTATAAATATTGTTTTTCTACTCATCACATTTGAGTAGTGAATCTAAGCTCCGTAATTTTATCCTTGATTCTGGACAGCGTGGTATGACACTAGAAACAGAAACTAGAGTCTGGATCGAGCCACAGGACTTTGGGCATGTTACTTAACTTCTCAGAGCTTTTCATTTATTTATTTATTTATTTTGGCCTTATTGGATTGTGTGAGGACTCCATTAGAAACTAGTGTTTAGTGAAGTCTCTGGCTGTAGTAGGCATTTTCTCAGTATGTGTTAAATCCCTCTATCTTCTGAGCTGCTTATGGCGTGACCACTCCAGGGAAAGAATAACCCACAAATAGTTTAGAAAACCAATAATAGCAACATTTCAATTATTAATCTCCTGCTATTCCTTTTGCAGTTTGGGCACCAGCAACAATAAACCCCCTAGAGCCACAGAAGAAAAAACCTTTTTTTTACTCCTCTGTGACCTTTCCAGAGTCTTTATTCCCATTGAGCTTCTGCTGGTTTCAGGTAGAGAATTTCTCTTCTATAGTGGCACTTTCTATACAATTTTCAAAATGTACAAACAAATACTAGAACAGAGTTTCAGGGGCTGTAGCTGTGCTTCTGGCAAAGTATCCCCAAATATGAAAGGTAACCTTTGCCCTTAGCCAGGATACATTTCTGAACAAGGCAGCAGGCTGGGCAAGGAGATCCAGAGGTGGTTCCTAGGGGCCCCTTCTGAGGGAAGGATCCTACCCAGCCATGAGTCAGGGTCCACTTCACTGTGCATGAAACATCAGTTTCTACCAAAGAACACTTGGTGCTTTATGTAAGTTACAACTGCTCATATTCTTCCTATTTTATGTTTTATGTTCCTTCATTTCTCTTCCTTCCTCCCATAGAGACCAATCTTGGGGAGCCACCTTTGAGGTTTGCATGGAACAAAGTAGTGATGATCAAGAGGGTAGGATATGTGAGCATTTTTTTATTGTTCTCTGAACATGTAATTTTCCAGTGCTTTCTGGTAGTCTTGTGATGACGATTCAAGCACTTGGGGTTGCCATCAAAGACGGAATTCAGAATCATGCCAGCAGACTTTATGTAACCCTGATAGAGTGTGAACTTGAAAGGCCCAAATTTGTAATAGTTCCATTCATATGGAAGGGGGAAAACCCATAAAATTGAAAACCTGGGTTATAATATCTTTTTTTTTTTCCTCTGAAAGAAACTGAGGTACTTGGAGTCAATGATGTTAATTATGGCATAGACTCTGCTTTGTACTGGGTGCTTTCTGTACCTTCTACTCACACGAACCCCCTCTAACCCTCTGTGCAGACCAGGGCATATCTTTAATGTATTCACTCAGCAAGCATTTACTTAGGGTCTGCTAGGTGCTGGGTCCCATGATAGTTTCTCAGTCTGGAGAGATGACAAAGACTTGGCCCCCACCCTCAAGGATTATAGGAAAGTAGGAAGTCAAGTCAAATAGTTAAACTTGGACCTCTGTTGGGGTGTCAGGGTTTGGCCCGCTATGCAGTATTTTTTCTTTCATTTCTTACATGCTTATGTTTTCTTTATTTCTTTTTTTTTATGCTTATGTTTTCTTAAGGTGTAAAGGGAAGACCCTATTTCCCTATTTTCTCTCTTTTTCTTTTGTTTTTTGTTTTTGGTGCTAGGGATCAAACCCAGGGCCTTGTGCGTGCAAGGTAGGCACTCTACCAACTGAGCTATCTCCCCAGCCCTCCCTATTTTCTCTTAAATTATTTTCTTTGTATGGACTAAAAAATAAAAAAGTATTTCTGAGTGTCACATATACTCACAGATTTTCTTAGAAGTGTCTTAGATTTTGCCATTTCTCATTTGCAGAGGATTCTGTCTTCCTCTTCCATTACTTGAATTTTATATCTTTGTCAAGGCAAATACATTTCTCATTTGCACATACCATTGGGGCACTTTTTGTTGTTGTTGTTATTGTTTTGCACTTAGAGTACAGGCTCTGTTGCAACTGGGCTCTTGTGTCCACATGGGGCTGTGGAAGATTAATGCCTGCTTTGCTGCCCTGTGGAGTTCTTGTTTTCCAGGTGGCTGTGCGATGGTACTGGGTGGGGTCATCGATCAGGTGGTCATGCAGCAACATTCAGTGCCACTTCTCAGGAGCACGTCATTCTGGGGGTTGTGGAAGAAGAAAAACCTGGCTCTGTCCTCAGGAATATAGAGTCCAGAGCCAGAGCAGACCTCTAAAGAGATGTCAGTCACACCCTGCCTTCAGGAAGGTCAATGTCTGTGATTTGAAATCTTCAGTTCATTAAAACTTTTTTCCAGGAAAGGACACCAGGAACTCCCTCAGTGACCAATTCCAGTATTCTGTTAACCTGATTGTCAAGAAATTCCTGGGCCAGGCAGAAATTGCGCCTGCTGTCATTTAAACTTATTTTCTTTTCCTCAGTTCCTTTCTTCAACACTTTTCAGATACTCAAGGATAAGAACTGAGTTTCTAGCTTTTTCTTCACAGAGCCTGTTTTGTGTTCCTGAAAGCATCTTCTTTCTGAACTCTCTCTAGCTTCTTCCTCATAAAAAAAAAAAAAAAAAATGGTGATCAAACCTGAATGTAGTTCCTTAATAATGTTCTTAGTACAGCATACACAAGGAAAACGATTGCAGGGTTCCTGCATCCTTGGGAACCCCTGGAGGGCAAGAACTATGTCTGATTCATCTTTGTATCCCCCACAATAGCTGTACAGTTCCCTAAACCTGGTAGACACTTCATAAATATTTGTCGAATTGACTGTTCATTCTAATATCTCTAAGTAGCAACTTAGTTCAGAACAGCCTTGGGTGGTGACTCCTATTAAGCCTACACTCACCTCAGCTCCGAGTTTTTCTCCCATGCTTGCATCTGATGTCCTCACCCCAACAAAGCCACCACCTTCTGCTTGACTCTGTGGAGCACTTTGAATTTCACCCCTCAGCTTCCAACTTTTTAGAATCTTTCCTGATTATCTCCTGCGGATCTGACCAACAGAACACAGAGGGCAAAAAGTATAAAAAAAAAACTTGCATGGCACTTGAATGAAGAAGAGAGAGTACACAGAAGAATCTTGATGATTCAGTGTAATGTTAGTTCATCCAGGTTTGGAAAGGACGTTTTGTCAAATTCTTTATAGATTCTGAGTCAGCAAGAGCCATACCTGTTATACCAGGTCCTCTAAGTCAGCCACCTAGATGTTTATTAGAGTGGCTGCCAGGCAGACCTTCAGAGGGGATTCCTTCCTTTGGTCTGAAGCCAATGGGAAGGACAAAAGACTTAATAGGCAGTCTCATTGCAACTGGGTATTTTCTGATGGGGGACTTTTCCATCAGAAAGCGAGTCAGGAAAAAAGTTGCAAAGAAAAGTAATCCCCAAAACATAAAACAAACCAGGTCCTTTAAAACTGCAAAACATTTTTGTGGTTCTATAGCCATTTATTTTTGAACATGGCATTGAACTGATTTGTAGTGATTTTGTTCTGTTTTTAACAGTTTTTGCCTAACCACTTTTGCCCTAGTAGGTTCTGATTAATTAAATGCCACCATGTAAGCAGAATTAAGATTGATTGACTCTTCTGCATGTGCTAATGCTGCAGACTTTATAAAACCTTTGTCACAAAAAGAATGCAGTCTAATACATGAGCGGACAAGGGCATTTCCCCCCCAGGTGGTTCTGTCCATTGCAGTGAAATATCACTGTGGAGCATTCTATAACATTGGATGGAAAAGCATTTCTGGTCCACACAGTTACAGACTGCATCCTGATGAAAAAAAGTTTGCAGCTATTTACCATTTTCCTCCATACCAATGTTTCCTTGTTGATTGAACCTATGAATTGTTAGTCAAATATGAAGTGACTTTTCCAATTACTATAATAAAAGCAATCCATCACGTCAGTTCTGTATACAACTTGTAGCTTCAGAGCATTCAGGAAGCACATTTTAATGGTGTTTGTGCCTATAGTCCTGTTAAAATTCACATGAGCAGGACATGGTGGCACATGCCTGTAATCCCAGTGGCTCAGGAAGGTGAAGTAGGAAGATCATGAGTTCAAAGCCAGCCTTAGCAACTTAGCATGACCCTAAGCAAAATAAAAAGATAAGACTAGGATTGTGGCTCAGTGGTTGAGCACTCACCTAGCATGTGTGAGGCACTGGGTTCGATCCTTAGCACCATATAAAAATAAATAAAGGCATTGTGTTCATCTACAACTATAAAATATATATATATAAAATATATTTTATATATATATATAAAATAAAAATGACTGGGAATGTGGCTCAGTGGTTAAGTGCCCCTGGGTTCAATCCTTAGTACCAAAAAAAAAAAAAAAAAAAAAGTCACATGACAAGATTTGGAGAACTTTGGCTTATTTTTGGTTGTGAAAATAAGGTGTTTTTTTTCTTATTATTTTTCCCCCCTCTAATAAAGAATTTATAAGACTCTGACAAAAACCAGAGTTTTTCAAGGTAAATTCTTGAAATTGTACCGATAAAGGCAGTTATAGTCTCCCCAATTCTGTGTAACTGCATCTACCCACCAGAATGCATGCTACTATCAGGATCTTCAGGTGGAAAGTGAATTTCAGGGGAGCTTGTGCAATGGAGGAGTGAGTGAGAAAGCGTGTGAGAGAATGCCCACGTGCAGTCAGTTAGCCCCGGAGCCTCTTCCATCTGTAGCCACCGCACAGTGTGATCACTGTTATTCATTAAGTGTGACCTGCACCATCAGGAAAAGATTAATCGATGTTCATTATGTTCTGCTAACTGAGACTGGGAGGTTCTCTAATGTATTACAGAAATGAAAATGGTTAAAATAAAGAAACTCTTTCATTTGATTTTACCATGACTCGCTCCAAAAGTGATTTGAGGCTGCTTAAAGGGTTAAGTTCCTGGTAGAGGGGCAAGCTAATTTATGCAGATCAATTTTGTGGATCAGCTTATTTCCAAGGAAGTCGGATAAATGAGGTATTCCTTTCTATAAAGAGACAACAGAAACAGTCAAAGCTCTTGTGCTGGCTTAACAAGGTGAATAAGCAGAGCGCATAATGGAATTCATTTGCAAAGTAATTTTTGCTTGGCTTGAGTGGTAAGCACAAAATAGACCAGCAGATGAGAATGGTAAGTGTTTGGGATCAGTTGTTGAAAGGTTTAAAAGGGGTTCTAATTCAAGAGACATTTTATGGTGTAGAGAAGGGGACCGATATAATCAAAATGATACTTGAACAAGGTAATTTTTACCGGGCTGGATATAATCGGAGGAAGGAGGCAGCTGGAGGTGAGCCCTGTGGGGAGGCTGGGTAGTGTAGTGGGAGGTATGAGCCCCATGGAGATGGGGCTGCTATCAGGATCACCCAGGAGGACATGCAGATAGCACTCATCAGCATACCTGGCCAAGGGTTCAATAATTATTTGTTCTTTTTTGCTTTCATCCCTGAACCTTATGGCAGGGATCTAGGATCAGGAAGACTTCACTGGTGTTGGCAGTACCGTGATATTAATTCTGTTCTTTTAAGAATCTCTTCTTTCTGTAGCCTCCTCACATTGCACAGGATCTTCTTGAGTCATGGTATAACCTGGCGAGGTCTTCATGAAGTAGTGTTCAACCTTGACACATGAGGATGCTGAGGTCAGAGCAGTGAGGAGCCTGTCTAATGCTGCTGCACAGGTAGCCCGGGTGTGGGGGAGGCAGAACCAGGCTCTTCCACCCCCTGCCCTGGGCAGTGTGCACGAATGCCCCAGAATATCCCAGAATACTCCACAACTCCATGTGAAGCTTCACTGGGCTGCCCTACCAGGTGGAACTCCAATGTCACAGTTCCTAGGAGGCTATCAGAGCCACTTACCTTTGTCCCCAGACTGTGAAGGAGTTAGTTACTGAGCTTTGGTCCTCTGAGGACCACTGGTAGCCTGCAGTGCTACCCAGAGCCTATCCTGGAGGGAGTCTTCTTTCCCAAGGAGAGAAGAACCATGGTGCCCTCAGCTCCCGTGTTTACAGTCTTTTGTTAGGAAGTTGTTCCTTGTTTCCCTGAGAAGTTCGCAGCTTGTCACCAGGAGCTGCTTATTAACAACAACAGAAACTCACAGGAGAGGAACCAGTACAATTGTGATGAGTTTCACAGAACCTCAAAGAACTTTTAAGTCATTAAGCAGCTTTTTAAAAGAATGCTGATTCCCTGAGGTCTGGTTTAGAGTCAGTCTTTCCCTTTGACATGACCACAGCTTGAGACCTGCCATTGCTCTCAGCCATGACATTCTGATCCCGTGTGGGATCCTGTGGTGTGCACTTTTGCTTGGTGTTGCTTAAACCTGCCTTGGGAGCATTGCAGTCCTACCAAGTAGCCTCTGAAAGGATCTGAACACAGACTTTTACACTAATAAGAGCACAAACTAGGGGATGGGCTTGTCTTGACACTTGTGGGTCCTGGGACTAGAGCACAGCACAAGGCCCCAGCCTACCAACAGCCTGGTTTGTGTGTCCAAGCTGCCACCACCTCCCTCTCCTCATGGACCTAGCAGTGACTCTGGGATGCCTACCAAGCCTATGTGTATACCCACAGGCCCTGGGAAGGGTCCTGGAAGCAGACATGGGCCTTTTGGAGAGGGAATCCCCACAGCCTTAGGGTCTAGAAGAGAGTGGATGCTCAGCCCATAAGTGGTTACATACATGCCTTGACTCTGGGGACTCCTGAGCCCTGGGGGAGGATATGGCAGGGGCCCTGTGTTCTGCCTGAGGGCAGTGCTGATAAGGGGACACCTTGCTTCAAACACTTGGGCAACGGGCAATTCGAAATGTTTCCTGTTTGTGTAAGTGATGACTGGCGATTGCTTCACCTCACGCTCAGCTCCCTTTCCTCTCCTCTCCTCTCCTCAGCCTCAGTCTTATACATAGTGTTGCTTTGCTTTGTGAAGCAGGGGTAATGAAATGGGCCCATTTTCCTATTGCCAGCTAAGGGAGCATGTTCACAGGGAACCTTGTCAGTCTTGACAGCTGTTGCGTGAGCTCTGGCCATTGGCACACATGGCCTCCCTCCCATACCTCCTCAATGGCGTCTCTTCTCTGCTTCTACCTGCTTATTATCTGCCCACCAAGCCCAGCCCTTTCCCTTGCTGCTGTTCTTTTGAGTGGGTGCACCTTTCAGGGCACATGTGCCTTGTCATGCTGTAGGTATGAGGTTCTAAGTGGATGTACGCATGGAACTCTCTTTGGGCTGTACTTCTGTCATGGGCTGTCTTGGAGAAATGGTTCTCCAACCTCACACCCACTAGTCGCCTGGGTGGCTTGTTAAGACCCTGGGACCCAAACCCAGAATTTCTAATTCATGAGGTCTGTAGTAGGGCCAATAGTTTGCATTTCCAATTGAGAATCATTATTTTGGAGGAATGAAAACTCAGTAAAGATTTAAAATCAGATGATGGTTGTTTTGATGAAAGCTTTTCCTGGACACAAGTGATATAGCATTTTTGCAGCTCTGCGGCTTTTGTGGCTAGGAATTCCGAAGCCCCTGGAGTTTGCAGATCCAGCCCAATCTTGGTCTCCTCTCCCTTCCCAACTTCTCCTGGGCTGGTCAGTTAGTATAGGAACTACTGTCTCTTGATCTTCCAGAGCCAGCCAGTCTGTAGGCCTTGCAGTTTGGCCCTGGGGCCCCAGAAGAGAATGGGAGTTATCATTCTCACAGTAACATATTATTATTAACTAACATTTAAAAGCTCTATGATTTTCTCTGTTTACAGAAGAGAAAATTGAAGCTTAGGGATATTAAATAACGTATCCAAGGTCTCCTAACCAGTAATTGGTAGAGCCAGGGCTTGAACTCGAGTCCACCTGACGCCAGAGCCTGCTCTTGTCTTGACAGGCAGGCTGCCCTCCCTGCTTCTCCCAGGTGAGCCAGAGTGGTCTGCACAACATGCAAGCGATCCAGCATGAAGGAGCGGGGATCCTTCCTAGAGAACAGGCGATTAAGCTGGAGACTGATGGTGCTGGAGTGTTGGTATCCCCGACAGCAATGTCCCAACGTCCTGCTCAGGGGAGGTGGATGAGGTGGTGAGGGTGGGCAGTGCAGCAGCTGTCGGGTGGGAGGGAGGCAGGGCAGAGCCTCCAGGAGCCCCCTTTGAGCAGCAAACCAGATGCCAAATATGAGAGTAATCTCACTGAGACCTCTAGGGAAATATGCTGTGAAAAGATGATCCTAACAGTAGATCCTTACCAGCACTCTCTGTTGCCAGTTCTACCATGTGGCATGTTTGAGACTCCGCTGTCATGTGCTCTGTGTATGCAGGGGATGGTCAGGCAACTCATAGGTGCAGGGCTGGGTGCCCCCCAGGCGGTTTGGATCCTTTAGTTACCCTTCACCTCCCCTGCCCCCCATTTTAGCTACCTACTGGACAGTTTTTATGGTTCCTCCCAGCTCAGGAAGTGGGCTTTGTAAACATCTTGGCTTCTCTCCAAATATAAATGGCTTTTGTTTCCATTGAAATCTGGAAAAGTATTTAAAATTTGAGGCACTGATTTCTGACTTTAAATTTTGAGACATGATTGCTTTTTTTGGAAGAGGTAGTGGGCATAGACCTGTCAGGCCTGAGAGATAGGAATAGCAAAGGGGCTAGATGTACCAGTGTTAAACCATACCCCTTCAAGTTTAGCCCAGAATTTGACAGATCTAACCGCAGGACAGAGCAGGTAAGCCCAAGGTGAGGCTCTGTTGTCTAGAGCCTTTAAGAAATGATGCAGGAGGAGCCAGGAAGCAGTGGGCAAGGAAGGCTGGTAAGAGATGAAATGGGACGAGACGTTAGCAGCTTGCAAAACGTCCACAGGTGTCATCATCTCACATCCTTACACCACTGTAAATCCTGTATGATTAAAATGTGAGATTCAGCAGAAATCTACTGAGCACCACCAGTGTACAGGGCCTGTTTTAGGAGCTGAGTGTACAGCGATGAACTCAAAGGATAAAACCCTGCCCCACAGCAGCTTGTATTGTAGATAAAGGTGAACAATCCACTTAAAAAAAAAAAAAAAAAAAAAAAAAAACAAACTAGAAGGAAATAGAAGTGGGCTTTTATTAAACCTCCAAAGGAGTTGAATTTCTAAGATCAGAATCTATAGGTGAAATCACAGAGGAAAATATCATTAGTTTTGTCAGTGTAAACATACCCCAGATGTTAAGGTTATTTCTAGTTTTACCATCATGAATTATTCTTCAGGGTACTCCTCTGTAACATTAAAGTTTGACTGAATTTTAGGATAGGTTCTCCAAAACAGATTTACTAGGTCAGAGGTTCATCAGGTTTTAGATACATGCTGTGAGATCCATTTCTTCCCCAAAGTACTTTTATATTAAATAAGTCAAACCACCTAGAGAAAGGTTTAAATGAACCCACCTATGCATTCCAGAAGCTACAGAGTTTCTTACTGCTCTTAAGCCTGGGCCCTGCTCTCATTCCTGGGGTGGCAAATCAATCACAGGCTTTCAGCACCACCTCTGTATGTCATTGACTCCCCAAGTTCTGTCCTTACCTTGACTTCTTTTTTGAGCTCCAGAGTCACAAAGCCAACAGTCTATTTGACATCTCTTTAGATGTCTCATAGGCATCTCAACCTTTTCATATCCAAAGAAAAAAGTATACTTTTTCTGAAGTATACTCTGGCTCCAGAAGTCTTTAGTTCCACAAACAGCAGCTTCTTCACATCAGCAACCTGGAGTTGTCCTTCACTTGGTTTTACTACACATTCAATCCATCCCCTAGTTTTTTTGACTTTCGCTACCCAAGCACAGCAATTCCTATTGTTCCCCGTGGTTGTGCTCTATAAAGTCACTGGGAACACTGCATCAGTGAATACTGAACCATTGCTTTGAGGGCAAGTAAAGGGTTAGGTGCCTGCAAGCCTCTGGTCCTATTTTCACCACCTGATCAACACATAGCATTACTGACACTGGGGCATCGTATGTTGCTCTAATGCCATGTACGCTGGTGTAACAATGTTGTTTTCTGGGTGTTTGTTTGCAGACAGCCTTATTTTAATATACGTTGTTGCCTCATTAGCATCGAGCTCACGGCCAGCAGCCCTGTAACTCATGCCTGAATGAGCTTATCTAACACATGTATTTTCTCATAAGGCACGCTGTCATGAGTGAGCTATGTGTTAACATAGACCAAACACATTTGTGTCTTTCCACAATGTTAGAATTTATTGAATAACAATAAATCTGCAAACTATATCACTTTTATGAGTCGCAGTTTACCAAGTACTTGTGAGTTGCTTGCATGCGCCAGGCAAATATGAGGTTCTTATATTCCAATTTGAATTACTAATATAAGTAACACTCAAGTCACATATCACACTTACACATGTGTGTGTGTGTGTGTGTGTGTGTGTGTGTGTGTGTGTGTATTACAGAAAAGTTAGGAAAGGGTTAAGGTGGCTCTGGGGGTCAGGAGGCTATACTGAGTGCAAAGGCAGAGAGCAGATACAAATGCAGAAGAGTCGCTCAGTGGTCAGATAAGATTAAGAATCAGCCAGAGAACTCGGGTGCACAGCTGTCAGAGCACAGAACTTACTGTAGTCCAGGGTTTGGACGGTGTACACTTTTGAAGTGGACTGGGTCAAGCAGGAAAATCAAGTGGAGCTGAAGCCTGGGGACCTCGTGGCATTTACTGAATGGCCTGATGACAGGTCAGTGTATGCTGCCCAGCCAGTCTCAGTGCTCCTCCTCTAATGGGTCTCAGGTGAGAAGGTGGTTTCATTCTGTGTTTTGGTGTGTTTGATAAGCTCATAGGCCTGAGTTTTCCAATATGGGATTGATATGCCCATATCATTCATGTGCTTCTGATTTAATTCAATCAGTTCACAGGTGGTCATTTTTATTAGCATAATCAGTTTGAGCCTTATGATTATGCTGTGTGGATGGTGGATGTTTACTTGTACTAACAAAATGTGGCATTTATATGCAAAAGAAGTAACTCATGGCAAACTACTGCTTTACAAGATGGAGTAACTTAGCCTGAAAACTGCTATTCTATTCATCACAGAGTTGCTCAGAACAGGGCATGGCCTACTCTCCGCACACACTGCAGCTCCCTTGTGTTTAGCTCTGAGCACTTCAGTACTGTGCTTGGGACCATCTGAAATGGCAAAATCACCAGAAAAAATAAACCCAGAAACACCTGGCTCAGGGGGCTGAGGCAGGAGGATCGCAAGTTCAAGGACAACCTCAGCAACTTTGCAAGACTGTCTCAAAATAAAAAACAAAAGGGCTGAGACTGCAGCTCAGTTGTAGAGCACAACAGGGTTCATTCCCCAGTAGTGGAAAAGCAAAATGAAGAGCAGAAATGCAAAAACCATGGCCCTGAATACATTGCTTGAAGGACACTTGTCCGTAGTACAGGAGCTGAAACAAGAAGGCAGAGCATGATTTTGCTGGGCCCCAGATGGCTGTGCACAAGCAGCATCTTCGCTGTTTTGTGCACATGCAGGAATGATTCAGAGAGCCCTAAGTGCTGCTTTTGGGTTGCAAACCAATTTTAGTGGGTAGACGAATTCACAAACACAGACTCAGAGAATGAAACAGACAGACTGTGTACCACAGACCTGTTCATCTCTGTTCTTGTCTCTCCACCCTGTCCCTGGTCTGGAGCTAGCAGACATTCTCTGTAAAGGTCCAGAGGGTGAGCATCTTAGGCCTTGCAGACCAGTTCCATGTGTCCTGTGAAAACAGCATAAGTGATGTGTAAATGGGTAGTGGGGCTGTATTTTAGTAAAACTTGACTTATGGAAAACAAGCTTTGGTCTGCATCGAGTGCCAGGCTGCAGCACGGACCCTCGTTGGCCCACTGGGACGTCTCATCTGCCGTCTCCTGACTTGCGCCTCTCCAGACAATTTCCTATAGTGATACCAAGCGTGAATGAGATCTTACCACTTTCCCACTTGGGTGTCCAACTTCTTCCCATCTGCTTCCAAGAAGATCCCACATCCTGAATACCATGGGTTGCACAGCATTCCCTGCTTTGCTTCTCCACTCTCTTGATGCCAGGCTTCCCCTCTCAGTGCTGCATTCTGGCCTCTTTCAGTTCAGTGACAGTCCCCAGTGCTTCCTGCTCTGGTGCCCTTACGTGCGTGGTTTTCCTGCCTGGGGTGCCTGGCCAACTCCTGCTCTTTCTACAATCAGACTTGACCTGTCACGTCCTCTGGGAGACCTTCCTGACCTCTGGTGTGAATCAGATGCCCTTTCTGACCAGAGCACTCTGTTCCTTTCCTTCATAACACTTAAAGTGTTCAGGTGCCCATTGACCCGAGTATGTATTTGTTTTCCACGTGCCTCCCGCATTAGGCTGCAGGCTCACTGAAGAAGAGAGGAACATGTTCCTGGCTGTCTCTGTCTATAGCATCACTGTCACACACACTGTAGACACTTCCTGAAACTCACTAAATCGGTGAATAATCCTACAACATAGGTTTTATTCAGATAGATTTTTATATGATGCTGCACTAGAGAAACTCGTCAGCCTTCTAGAGTGTCTGGTATATCTTCGAAAATTGACAGTGATGATTCAAAACAAAAGTCAACCTGATAAGTGAGTCTGTAAATGGCTGTGGAGGTGTGTCTTTATGTCACAGGGTGATTCTGAAACAGAGTCCCTGCCAGCAGCTCTGTCCTGCTGGAGAAAACCCTGAGATGTGAGTGCTCTTTTAAGTGCCGTGAATCTCCCTTTTCTCCCAGAGTTTTTGGGGACTTCGCTGGCAGTGCTTTCACATGGGGAGGTGGGCGTGGTGTACTTGAGGGCTTTCAGCACCCTGTTTATAAGCCACCTTCGCTTTCATTTCTTCTCTCTGAATTGCCCTTGCCCTCTTGGAACTCATCTGATAACAGTTTGATTTCTGTAGCTAACCACCACCTGGGGGTAGAAACCTTTGACTTGTCAGAGAATCGTGTAAGCAATAATGTTCCAACTTGGAGATCGTTCTAAGTCATTCCAAGAATCCTGCTTGTCTTTGATGGACAGGTCACCAGGATATTTTAGGAAGACAACACATCATTTCTTAGATGACTTTTGTAACTTATTGGGAAATTTAAAGACCTATTTCACTTTTTTGATGTATTTGTTATAGAAATACTATTCATGCATTATAGAAAATTAGAAAATAAAGGTAAGCAAATCACACCAAAAAAAAAAAAAAAAAAAAAATCACACCACATCCCCTGGCACACATTCCCTCACGCTTTTCCCTCTTTCCATGTTGCCACTGTTAAGCCTTTGGGTCTTTCTAGAAAAAGCATGGATGAATACAAAATGATATCTTACTGTTTTGTATTCTGTTTTTTTTGTTGTTGTTGTTGTTTTGTTTTGTTTTGTTTTTTTCCCATTAAGAATTTCCATTGTTGTATTTCAGTGAAGTTCTTCTCATTTAATGCTTTGTTCATATTCATATTTCCATAATGGACCCTCAAATGTCCTTTGAAATTAAAAAATTCCTATCCAGTGGAGTATCCTAGCCTGTGTCTGGTGTTCCTCATTTCTTAGTCCAGGGTAGTCTCTCATTGAAGAAACAGACTGATTGCCAGCAGATGTGTCGGGTGGCTCCTTTGGGGCTGGCGCTTGACTCTCCTCTTGTGTCTGAGGTGTGCTGGGTTCAAGTCCATTGTTTTTGGCAGAAGTGAATCAGAGCTGGTTCTGTGCCCTTCACTCTTTACTACTGAAAAGACTCACTGCTGGCGATGCTGAGGTTGACCCCTGGCTGGGCTGCTCTGTTAGTCAGTTACATTCCCCCAGAGACCAGAAAGCAATCTTTTTGGAACTCTGCATGGCTGTGACTTTGGCATACAGACCATTTACTTAATGGTTTTAGTACTAAATGACCATTCCTGTGGGAACTCACACTTTCACTAGCTTTGGTGAAATGTTTTTCTCTCCTATACTATCAAGTGTCCCCACCTCACCTGGGGCTGTCTGGCTACCCTGATGTATCGTTCTGATGGAAAGGCATATCTTTGATAAAATTCTCACTTTAATTATTAATTTTCAAGCTAAGGAGTTGTTTAATAGCCTTTTCAAATAGTGTTTAATAACCTTTTCAAATTGGTCCCTTTTTTTGGTAAGAGACTGCGCTGGATTAAGAAACTAAAAGGAAGTTGCAACCAGACACAGGCTGGGTCCTCCACTGGATACGGATATTAATGCGCCAGCTTCAAAGGACATTTGAGCGCCCATTATGGAAATCTGAATGCGAACAAAGCATTAAATGAGAAGAACTTTACTGAAATACAACATTGGAAATTCTTAGTGGAAAAAAACAGATTACAAGGCAGTAATATATCATTTTGTTTTTTGAAAAGTATACCTTTTCAAATAGCGAGCTTTTCCTGCCATCTTTTTATCATTATACACGTATGGAGTTTTGTTGAGTTGGTGTGTATTAATTGTTCACCTACAGGTTACTACTACAGGCAGTGGGACTCCTTTAACTAGGTCCCGTGACCTTCTTGAAAAGCTTTCCTGCTTCATGACAAAATGCCCCAGGCTCACATTGCACTTCTCTGCGCCAGTGAATGATGCGCCCATGGCGCAGGGTGATGGTCTTAGAGACCACAGTTTGGGCAAAGGGTGAATTGCCATAGAGTGACTCATTTCCAGGGTGTTCCAGTGGATGGAGTGAGGAATACACACTGTTGGAAATTACAAGTTCAGGCTGACATTCAGTTTAGTGTTTTTTTTTTTTTTTTTAAACATTATTCTAGAGTTCATAGGATTCTTTTTTAAATTTTTCATTTTTGGTGGATACGGTATCTTTATTTTATTTGTGTGTGGTGCTGAGGATGGAACCCAGGGCCTCATGCATGCCAGGCAAGCGCTCTGCCACTGAGCCACAGCCCCAGTCCTAAGTTTAGTTTTAGCACCTCCTTGTTTGCTTTCGCGTTGTTTTGTTACTCTCCTTAATTTTATCATTGTAACTCCTTCTTTTGTGGAAAATCTTTATTTCATCTTTAACCTAGAAATATAAGAATATAGTTTCAAAATACTAATACTTAGGAAAAATATGAAGCTATACAGGAAAGAGTAACAGTTCATTGTAAGTTTTGCTTTACCCTTAAATGAGTCCCACCAGGGATATGTATTTAAAATACTGTGTTCTGAAGTCCATAGAAATAAATTCTTCTCAAAGTGACTTTGTCACCACTTTGACATATGCTTAGGTTTACATCTTTCAGTTATTTTCCAGTTTGAGAAAATATTCAATTGAATTTCTTTAAAGATAGGTAATACATTTTACATGATCAAAAGGTCAAAAATATTTAGATGTTAAATGTACATGATAGTATGTGGGAATTTGTGAAGTTGCTCTCTCTACGTTTCTTTATGCTGGAAGGCTGAAGTGATTAACTAAACTTGAGACATGCTCAGTACTGGCTTGCTCTCTTCACTTTGTTCCTGCATAGACAACCATTTTTATCACTAGCTTGCTTAACTGTTGGAGCCTTTCACTTTACAAATTCAAGTGTTTTCTCTTTGTGTGAGTATGTGTTTCTTATCTCTTACACAAAAGGTAACATAGCACATATATTGTTCTATGCCTTTCCTCTTTTCACTTAATACGTTCTGGAATTTGCTCCATATTAGTCCTTAGAAAATATCTTCAGTCTTTTTTTTTTTTCTTATGGCCACGAGGTACCCCATTTTGTTGATGTACCATGGTTTATAGAACAGCAACATGATCTTGGATTGTGTCCAATCCTGTGCTATTTACAAATCATCTGCAATGGAAAACCTTGTACGCATGTCTTCAGACTTGTGCAGATGGATTTGCATGGTCAAAGGATAAGTACATCTTTAATTCTAAAAGGATATTGACAAATTCCCCCTCTGAGGGTTAAACCATATCTTACTCACATATGCAGTATACGAAAGTACCTATTTTCCTACAACATTGCCCACGTGATTTGTTGTCAAACATTCAGATTTTTGCTGGTAAATAAGAAATAGTATTCCATTATAGTTTCAATTTACATTTCTTTTATTATAGGTAAAGCTGAGTATCTTTTCACTTATTTAAATGCCATTTTATGTACATTTTTTTATGTGAACTGTGTTTTGAACCTTAAGAATTTCCCCACTGTGCTATTGGTCTTTTTCTTCATTTCTAAGAGCTCTCTACATATTATTTTTGATATGAATTGCAAAAGTAAATTTTCCAGTTGGTCATTGTGTTTTGATTCACTTGTGTTTTGTCCCTCGAAAATCTTTTAATTTCATGTAATCATTTTTTTTTGTCAGTTCTGTATTTCAATTCAGAGTTATAAAGACTTTTCCTATCTCATGTTTTAAGTTCTATTGGATACTTTTGTAATTCAGTTTTTTTTCCCATTTATGTGTTGGTCGATTTGATTTTCATACTAGGGTGTGTTTTGAGGTTTGGGTACATCTTTATATTTTTCCAACACTCAATTGTCTCAATACCATTTGTTAAGTATGTATTTTCCTCACACTCCCATAATGTCTACTATATCATATACCAAGTTCCTGTAGGTTGGGGGATCTACTTCTGAACTCTATATTTTTCCACTGGTTGATCTATTGTTAATTATTAAAACTTATATCATCTTTTAATATCTGAAATGACTAGTTCTTCCTTATTGCCCTTCCTCTTGAGAGTTTTTCAGGCTGTTCTCCATGTTTGCTTTTCCATACAACTTTAGAATCAACATGTCTGGATTCCAGAAAAAGACCTTTTGGTATTTCCCCTGGGATTACATTAAATTTGTAAATTACTAGGCTGAATCAACATCTTGACAAGGTTGAGTCTTCCTGAGATCATGCTTTCCTTTCATGTGTTCTGTTTTGTGCACTTCAGTAGTATTTACAAGTCTTCTGTATGCAGGTTTTGTATCTTTCTTAATTCTCATAAATGATGTCTTTTGTCTTTATCTTCCAGTGGTTGTGCATATATGAAAAATGCTGATTTCCACATGTGTTTTTGACAGCTTTATTGAGATATTCACATAGTTCACTTACTTAAAGTTTATAGTTCAGTGGTTTTTAGGATGTGCATGGTATTTTGCAGCCATTTCTACTGTTTAATTTTACAACATTCTTATCAACCCAGAATGAAACCCCTGTATCCCTATACCCATCAGCAGGCACTTGCCATTTCCATCCTCCCCCATTGCCTGGAAACCACTAGTTTACTTTCCTATAAATGGAATCAAAGAATATATGAATTTTTGCAGCTGTCTTCTTGAACTTGGCATAATATTTCAGGGTTCACCCATGTTGTAGCATGTGTCTGTCTTTTTGAGGATGGTCATCCCCGTGAGTGTGAAGTGGTCCCTCTCAGTGTGTGACTTTCACTTGCTGATTTCCCTTTGTACCAGCTTTCTTTTGCCACCCACTCATGAGACTTCTTGAGGACAAGGAACTGCCTTTCAATTCTAAACCCCCAGTGCCTATCATAGTGCTTGGCCAACATTTAGGATTCAATAAATGCTTTCTGAACAAATGACTGGATTTATTGTGTTTCTAAGCAACTCTGCTTTTCAAAGTTAAAATGTGCTTCAGCACATATAAATTAATTTTTGTTTTTCTCTAGGCAAAACATAATTAAAGGCTGTCCCCCTCCCCCTTCCCGGAAAGTCACATGTTACATCTGACAGCCTGGTAAAAGCAATTTCGTATGATATATGGTTTGTGATGATCAACATTAGTTTTTCTTACATTAAAATGAATGAGAGTTGCTGGCTCATATGTCTAAGAGTCTCATTATCTTTTCAAGAGTATGATTTTTAGCCCGATATTCTATTGAAACTGGCTGGGGAGTACTTGGTAATGTACATAAGATGTAAGTGAGAAATTAAGTGAAGGTGTTATTCTGGGGTTGGGAATAAGGAGTTTTGAATGAGATTGATCAGCTTATATAGTTTAAGAAGTCCTAAGTTTAACAAGGGCTGAGTTCCAAATCTTGTGTAAGGTTGTTGTATGAACATAGATCACAGTTAACATTAGAAAACAGTGAGTCAGTTAAGATTTGGGTCTCAAGCTGGCCTTAAAGAATACATGACAGAGTGTAGCTGCTGTGTGGGGGGGGGGGAGAGGATGTTGGGGAGTCTGTGTACACACTTGACTGTGAACCTAAAACTGCTCTAAAGAAAAAGTATAATAAAATTTCTTTAGAAAAGAGAGCATATGAAATATATTTTATAAGAAAAGGGAAATGGCTAAATGTCAGAAAAATAATATTAAAGAAGACAACTTTTTTTTCTAATGTCACTGTTTGAAGAAAGATGTTTTAATCAGGTCAGATTGCTCATGCAAGTGTGTGTGTATGTGCATGCATGTGTGTGTTTCACAAAGACTATTGGATACTGTCCAAGGATTTAGAGATAGACAGTATTGGATTTTATATTGCTTCAATTTTGTTTCAAAATGTGTGACTACATGATTATTACTCTTACATTATTAGGCATTTTTGCATTGAGGGTAGGAAAGAGAGGGAGTGAGTGAGAGAACAGGGAGAGAGATTGATTTAATTGATAAATTGATCATTCACTGGGTAAATGAGACAGGTTGAAGTCCCTAAAGGTCTGGGCCTGAGAGATGGGGAGGGTAGAATATGGTTCAAAAGAATTGGCACTGTTTTAGTCAGCTTTTTCACTGCTGTGATTAAAGACCTGACAAGAAGAACAATTGTAGAGGAGGAAAAGTTTATTTGAGGGCTTATGGTTTCAGAGGTCTCAGTCCTTAGATAGCTGGCTCCATTCCTTAGGGTTCGAGGTGAGGCTGAACATCATGGTGGAGGAGTGTGGCGGAGGGAAGCAGCTCACATGGTGATCAGGAATCAGAGAGACTCCACTCACCAGGTACAATATACCCCAAAGGCACCCCCCATTCCCACCTCCCCCAGCCACACCCCACCTGCCTTCAGTTACCACTCAGTTAATTCCATCAGAGGATTAATTCACTGGATTTAGACTCTCACAACCCAATCATTTCTCCTCTGAATCTTCTTGCATTGTCTCACACAGGAGCTTTTGAGGAACATCTCACGTCTAAACCATAACAGGCATTTATTGTAAGAAAACACTTGTCTGAAAGGAAGTAAGAATTGAGCTGTGTGAGACACAAGTAATATGTGAAGGGTAGATGGATAAAAAGGTTAGCTGTGGGTCCAACTTGAACCAAGGTTTTGAAAACCACGGAAAGCAGATCTCATCCTACTGGAAGAGGGCCATCCTGCTGAAATTGCTCCACAGTGGGTGGCCCTGATCCTAGAGTTGCGATGAGCACCTCGGGTAGATGCAGTGACTGCCAGACCGTGTCCTTTATGGCCTCTCTGGGAGGGAGCATCACAGTTCTGACAATGGTCAGAAGAAAGGAAGGAAAACTTGAGGTGGTGATTCCCCTTGTTGGCTGAGGAGTTGTACCTCTTGAGAAAGCATAGGATGGCAAAAAACTAATTGTTTTTTTGTTTCATAGGCTGTCATTAGATTATTTGTTGGATGCTTGTAGCTTCAAGGGACAGAAACCAAACTCAGTGCTTGAACAAAAGGACAACTCACTTTCTCATTGGCAAGAAATTCTGAGGTTGTCAGCTCCAGGGTTTGTTTTAAAAACCAAGGTTCTTCCTGTAGCTTGGTCTACCATCCAAGGTGTGTCAGGAACACAGTCCCATGGTTTCAGACATTACATTAAATTCAACAGTGTCCGAGGGGAAAAAAGAGCATCTCTTTCCAGTTGGCTCTTTTTAAGAGCAAGAAAACCCTTGCTAGCAACTTCCTGCATACCTCCCTTCTCAACGGCTGGGCTAGGGCGGTGTCACATGCGAGTACCTAAGCAAGCCATGCACAAAGAGATTGGGTTCAACCCAGCTGAGTTAAACTGATAAGAATGTGTGTCCCCAATGCTGGAAATAAGGCCATCTTCCTGAGGGTCAGCCATCTCTCTGAACAGAAAGGTCATCTGGCAGTATTCATGGAGATGTCTATGCCTTGGTTATATTAATTCTTGTGCCTCATCCGTGCCATGGTCAGAGAATCATAGACTTGTCCATTGATCTTCAAGAAGCCCCGTTAGCTGTTTCCTCTTCAAGGCAGTGAAAGTATTGGGCGCCCTTCTGGTACTGAGTCCTCTGTGGTTTTTGTAAAGAAGATGTCCCCAGGGCCTTGGCAGTTTGTTTGTTTTATAAGTTGATTATTATTTAATTTTTAGAGACTTTTCAGTGATTATCTTTCTTTGCCATGCCTTGGATCAAATCTAGGGCCTTGCACATGCTCCACAATTGCTCTACCAATGAGCTGCATCCCAGCTCTTTTAAGTGGCTTTTGTAAGAGGAATAGCTGTAGATTTGGTTAACGTTCTCTCTACCCCCACACACACATACGTCTGCACGTGTCTGCATTCCAGCCTGGCTTCTGGGGGGACCAGCTTTCTTGCTCTCTGCACAGGCTCTGCCTACTGGCAGTTTCAGTCCTGATAAGAGAGAATGTGTCTGAAGTGGGCGGCTCTCGCTCTTTTCCTCTCGGCCTTCATAAAACAGTCCTGACACACCCAGTTCTGTTCTCCACTGACACAGAATGAAGCTGGAGTTGGGTGGTTCCCTGACCCAAAGCTAGGTGAGATTTATTAAGCATCTACCATTTGTGCTCCTTCGACCATGGAAGACTTGGATAAAAGGATTAGCATTCTTGACGAGGTTCTGAAGCGAAAGGGCAAGGGCCTGATGGACAGTGTCTTCTCTTTCCTCACTTCAGGCCTGTTTAGCAGCTCCCCGCTCCCCGCAATCTGAGGCTGTTGCTTGGGCAAAAGTGAACCCTGAGGTAGCCGGGACACTCCTGAATTGGAGCAGATAGCTGCCTGGGCCTCCAGCCTTCTCCTGGTCCCTCTGTATTTCCAGGCCTGGCTCCTGGGTGGCGCCTGCCTTTGAAGTCAGGTGGAAGCCCAGCAGGCAAGGCTGCCACCCTCCTGCTCTTTGGTTATTCATTGCAACCTTTAGTCCAGGAGGAGTGCCAGTCTTGTTTCCAAGAATCCTATCTCCCTAAATGGGGCAATCTGCTTTAACTGCCTTCTCCACTGGCGCCTTCCCCATCTCACAATCACGTAATTAAAGGGACAGGTTCTCCATTTTAACTGCTTGTGCTGGGCTAGATGAGGGTGGGTGGCCAGGTATCTGTGGGAGCGCATGTGCGTGCCTGCATGTATGCACAAGTGTCCGATCTTCGACCCCGCAAAGTGCTCATTTGCAGAATTACTAAGAATCTTTAGGTGTATGTCAGCTTTACTTTTGCATTTTTCCTATTGAACTCAACCCTTTTTTTGGAGTACTGGGGATTGAACTCAGGGGCACTTGAACACTGAGCCTCAAACAGCCCTATTTTGTATTTGATTTAGAGACAGGGTCTCACTGAGTTGCTTAGTGCCCCACTGTTGCTGAGATTGGCTTTGAACTCGAGATCCTCCTGCCTCAGCCTCCCGAGCTGCTGGGGTTACAGGCATGCGCCACCAAGCCCACCTTACACTTTTTTTTTTTTTTTAAAGCAGGGAGCTACTACAATGCACAGAGGTTGTTTTTGTTTTTGTTTTTGTTTTTGTTTTTTTTAATCTTGCTGGAAAATTGAACCTGCCAGTCTGAAAGATATTCTCTCCATAGGGTCCCAAGTCAGAATCTGCTTTATCACTCAAGACATTTGGTGTCTTGCTCCATCACTGTTTCTGCCTTCTCTTCCACGCCCAACTTCCTGTGTGTGCCAAGGTGTTGGTCACCTTAGAGTTGGTGCTGGTCTTGGGACAGCACAACATGCATAAAGTCTCCTGTGGTTGCTCCTTTCAGCTGCAGGTCTGGCCCCTTCCACTGAGCTCCCTTAGAACCTGGGTTTTTATCATTCAGCTTAACCCAGATGTTTCTCCTTCTCCAGGGGGTCTCTGCTGCCCTCTGCTCCAGCAGCAGCCAGATTCCTGGCATGTCGCCTTTGCAAGTCAATCTCAGAGTCACGTGGGAGGCCCACTGCATGTAAAGCCCTGTGTGAGGTGCTTTAGCCAAGACCCAGAGTAGAAAACACCACGCCCTCCAGAACTGCTTAAGGAGGCTCAGAAGAGCCTTGGGTCAGATGCATACCTGTGCCCTCTCAACCTAGAGGGAGAGTGCCCTCTGGTGGGACATGCCCTTGGAGTTGGCAGCAGAGACAACTTGTGCTCCTCTCTGCTTTGTCTGTCACCCAGGTCCCCTTTGGTGAAATGTGCAGAAGTCCAGTCTGTAGCAGTGGCCTGGACTAACATGTGAAATTGAGGACTTTCAAACCTGGCAGGTCCAGCGCAGGAAAGTCCCTCACTTGGCAGCAGGGCAGGTGCGAATGGTCCTCCACATGCTTGGGCATAGTTTATTGTTTTGGCTTTTTTCTGCTGTGAGGAAACATTGCTCACTCTGATAAAGTCTGGCCCAGTCAGACCTAGGGTCTGCTTTACAGAAGTTGACTTTGGAGAACCCTGCCTCAAAAGGAAAAGAAGCCCAAAGATACACGCGCTGAGAGAACAGCTGGTGGTGGTCTTCACCCCAGAAGTTAGCCGTGGGTGCTTCAGGGATGTTTTGGGCTTCAGCAGTGCAGAAGGGAGAGAGATGGATGAGGAAGTCACATGCAGACACCCTGAGTAATGAACAGGCATGAGATCAGCTTGGCACAGCGGGCGGGGGTGTGCAGAGCCCATGGGTAGGGGGTTACTGGGATAAAACTGAGCCCTGTTTTATTTCCCCATGTGTGGGATGGTGTGGAACGTGGGGAAGGGCTCTGAGTAAGAGCCCTCTAGATAGCCAGAGAGTGACACCCCGCACCCAGGGCAGAGTGACCGCAGGGAGACGCCCTGGAGGTGGTGAACATGTGTCTAATGGAGAAGAGCCAGTTAGAAAGGCAAGGTTATTGGTGGCTGGACAGCATTGCTATTAAATATGGAAGGAACTTTTCCCAGTCCTACTAGTCTACAAATGGGGCAGTAAGCCGTTCTCCTGCTCTCTTCCTGCCCTCCCCTCCTCCTTGCCTCTTCCCTTGCTCCCGTCCTTTCTTCCTTTCTTCTGCCTCTTTTGTGAATGAGCAAGCACTGTTGCTAGTAGTGTGTATCTGAGATTCACCTTTCAGGCCCTGCCCCTGTGATTCCAGGGAGTCTGGAGAGCTGCTTCTTCCAGGACTGTCTGCGCATGGTCGTCTCCATGGCACCCACCTCCTCCAGCCCTGCACCATCTCATTCATCTCCCAAAGTGGACGTTTCGTGCTGTTACTTGGGGATGGTGCAGATCAGTGTGCATGGTTGGCCAGCAGAAACCCCCATTTTTCATCCACCCTCCATCCATGCGTCCAAACACACCATTCCTCAAATAAGGGAGCCTTCCCCAAAGGCCCCTGTTAGTCTCCCTCCTTTCTTATGGCTAGAGCCAGATGACATGCACAGCCCAGAACCATTACTCCAGGTGAGAGGACTGGGGAGAGTGACATCAGGACCAAGTCAGGGCTCTGCCAAAGGGAAGGGAATGGCTGCTGGGAAGGCAACTTGGTGTCTGCCTCCATGTGTTGATTTATTAATGCTTCGCTCTGTGTAATGTTTAGCTGTAGCATGCCCTGAATTTGGCTATGTTCACTGTGGTAATTATTTTAACTGAGTTCTATTCAACTAATTATTTATACCTCACCTTATTCTACAGCTTTTGATTTGTTTTATAGTATAGATGCATATGCTAAAATAAACAATACAGTACAAAAGTAGAATTTAGGAACAGGGTCAGAATAGATACAAAAGAATATAGAAGTTCAAAGTTGAGAGGGAAAAGAATCAGACATGTGGTTGATAAGGCCCTAACATTGATGCTTAGCCTCGCCTTGCCTCTGAACTTTATAGCACAAAAGACGAGAGAAATGTGGTCACTGCCATAATTCATCCTGACAGAAGGAAGACATGCCAGGTCCTCAAGAAAAGCAAAGATTCTTTTAGTTCTTTTCAACTGAATTTTGCACATGGACTTTAATATAGGGAGCACTGAGTGGTACAGTGAACAGGGTGGCCAGTGTCTCCACAGCAGATGAAAAACTGGAATCTTAAAGTTTTTTTCACAGTGCCCTCATTAACGTTCAAGGCCAAACATCAAGATGCGGCTTAGCAAATGAAATTTTCCAGAAGGCCGAAGTGACAGGTCTGAGTCCTGGTCCTTGGCCTTCCTCCAGTGGGGTCCAGTGCAACACTAGGACCACGGGATTGCTAGTCCACATGTCTGCACAGTCTCCATGACCTCATTTGAGTATGAGTGAGTGCACTTGTGAATGGGTACTTAGATCTGCAGTAGTATGTGTATGCACGTACCTGCGTACATGTGTACATGAGGAGATGGTTTGACATGACACTATTGCCCACCATGCTATAGAGTTTGCTCATGATTGAGGCTTCAGGAATCGACCTGGTAAGGTTGACATCTGTAAAAATTAAGGCCTCTATTTGAGACACTCACAGAGGAGAGTTCTATTTTTGAAAATAGGATAATTGGGTAGAAAACTGTGCTAATATCCATCTTTATTTAACCATTCCCAGGGACAAAGTCTGTTAAATTCATGGCGCCATAACCAAGACACCACAGTGCCATCTCTATGAAGGCCAAGAACATAAAAAGAGTGCCAAAGTCAAGAGCCAGACTGTTGGGTTCCACACGTTGTGTCACAGGTGAACAGAGGGTGGGAAGGAGCAGGGAGATGGAAGCAGGCAGGTAGGATGAGGGGAGTGGGCAGGGAGTGCTTTCAGCTCCCAGGAATGTGGAAAGAGGCCTTGGAAGAGGGTTTTGGATAAGGTCAAATGAGACAATGCTTTGTCCCGACAAAGCTGTTCTTTGTTCTAAATTACTTTAAGGGCTCTTCTGCCCTTGTGGGGGTGTTAGGAGTGACTAGTGTAGCACAGCATGGACAGTCGTGCAGTGTGGACAGTACCAGAGCAGCAGTGGAGGTGGGGAGCAGAGGGCATGAGCACTTGTGGGGTACCTGCTGTGATGGATGCCTCTCACCAGTACCCAGTGCACACTAGTGATCATAGCTGTGGCCATCATTCATAACACAGTGTCAAGTACATCTCTTGCTACCCACTTTACAGGTGGGTAAGTGAGGCTTAAGGAGGTGAATGAGCTCATCCAACATCTTTCATCTGGTGTCAAAGCTAGGATTCAAACCAGGTTGTTTGGCACCTCAGGCTTGGTCTTCTGTATTCCCTGCCACCTGAGTTTGTAGATTATTCTCTCACACCTTGTAACTAGGACTTGTGGGCCATGAACCAAAGCAGCTTCGGGGTGGGGGGAGGTCCCCCTGTGCTGTGACTGTTCTTCAGATCCCATTCACTGAGCTGGGGCGGTGATTTGCATGGTGATGACTGAGCACTGTGCTAAGGAGCCTGGGTCGGGGAGATTCTCACCTAGGTTTGCCCTGCCTGCCTGGAGTACATCCCTGTCTGATGAGGCTGTTCTTTGGGGTCGTGGAGGAACTCAGCAGCCCTGTTCCTGTGACTGCACAGTTCTCCTTTCACACTTCCATCCACGCCCAGCTTTTTGTTTTTGTTTTTGTATTTGGACCTTGTTAAATCCAGTATAATAGGCTTCAGTTCACTTGATGTGTGATGGAAATAGCCTTATGTGGTATAAGCTCCTGCCTGGGGTCACCACCTGCTCCCACAAAGCTGAGTAGCCAGTAATTCGTACAGATCTTTTCATATTAATGGGACAATGAAAGGCAGATGGTGTGCCAGGAGGAGTGCTTTTCCTTTGAGGCTCTGAAGGCCCATTATGGGGCAAGTTGTGTCCCCTTCCCCCAGTTCACATGTTGAAGTCCTGACTCCCTGTACTTCAGGTTGTGACCTTATTTGGAAATAGGGTTATTGGGGATGCAAGGAAGTTGGGATGAAGTCACACTAAAATAGGGCAGGCCCCTGGCCCAGTGTGTCTGGTGTCCTCATAAAAAGGGGGGATTTGAATGCAGACACACCCACAGCAAGAATGGCACGTGATCATGAAGGCAGAGATGGGGCAGTAGTCCCTAAGCCAGGGAATGCCACAAGGTCACCACCAACTGCCAGAAGTGGAGAGAGGCCTGGAACAGATTCTCCCTCACAGCCTCAGAAGGAACCAACCCTGGTGACACCTCTGCTGGGAGCCCGTGGGCCCAGATTTCCAGACGGCAGGCTCCTATTGTCCACGCTGCGCAGTTTGTGGTACTGGTACTGCAGCCTAGCAAACCAGCCCCAGATGCTGGAGAAGTAGCGACTTATAGACTCTGGAAGAGGTACGGTCCCCATGAAAGTTTCCTCTGAACTCTGGGCATTTGGATGGAGGACTGAGGGTTCAGGAAGTAGAAAGAAGAGCCGGGACCCAGACAAGCAGACCAACTTTTGAAGAAAGAAAGTGTGCTGTGTGAAGGACATTGCTGGGTGCCGTGGACCTCTGTAGGCTTTTGAGGGAAACAATTTTTGTCCATTAGAATTGGGAATATATTTTCTTCAAGGCCACAAGGTGACAAGTTTTTTTTTTTTTCTTTTTTAATTGGTCACATAAGTTTAAATGTTACCATCTAGAGCAACTCACGGAACTTTCTGTGGTGATGCTCATGCCCTCGATCCAGTAGCCCCTGACCCATGAAACTCTTAAGCATTGAAATGTGACCAGTGGCGACAAGGAACTCAAGGTTTTATTTTATTTTAATTAAACTTAAATAGTCACTCGTGGCAGGTGGCTGCTGTCTGGGAGGGTGTAGATCTACAGCAGTGGGGTGGGCCAAGGAGGGCACCAAGGATGCCGGGGTCTTCAGGAGCTCATGGGGAGGTTGGGGCCGACCAGTCACCCTGGGCTCGCTAGAGTAGGGTCTCATCCTCAGCTGCAGGGGCTCTGGTGGCAATAAGGGGAAGTAACACAAGCAGACTCTTCTGAACGCTTTGCTACAAAGGTGTTTAACGCAGGCTCTGAGGAGCATCGCTTCCCCAAGCCCAGTTTGTCTTAGACTGGTTTCACACTCCACGGAGACGGGGGAATTGAAGTACTGGGGAGCGAGGACCACAGGTCTGTGGGTGTGGGTGGACACAGAAGTTTATTTTGGGGTTTTATGTGCTGGCCCCTGGTATACTGAGGGGTCCCCGGTCCCAGCGTCAGGAAGGCAGGGATGTCCGCATTCAGGCCAACCTCTCCAAAGCTCAGGGGCTCCCTGGGGCTCTGAGGACAGATGGTCTCTTGCAGTGCCTGTTGAATGTGCCAGGAGCTCAACCCCCACCCCTGGACACGCTGCTGCATGGAATATGTGACCAGAGGGTGCTGCTGGGAGAGAGTGCTATGGGAGATATTTCAGAATCTAAAATGGAACCCCAACTGGGCATCATTAGATGCAGTTTCACACTGAAAAAGAATGAGTCCTTGTGACTGTTCTGGCCGGTCCTGGACAAATGAGTGTTGTCATTATATCACCACTGGCTTGGCTCAGTGCCTGGTATGATTTAAAAATTGCTTCTTTTTCTAACTCTCCTTAGTTATCATTCTGATTTCAGAGAGAAGCGAATAGCTCATCAAGTCTTGTAATTTCTGTGAAGCTCAAGACAAGCAAGGGTGTCATGCGGAGCTGACGGGTGTCAGAAAGGGGCCTACCTCTCCCTGAGTCCTGCCTCCCTCCAGCAGACTGGACTCCAAACGGTGGAGAGGGCGGTGTGGAAGGGATGCTGAGAGGGGACCTGGGTCTGGGAGGCAGGAGTTTTAGTTCAAGAAAATAGGTTGAGGCTGCAGGAAACCTGTTGTCCACTTGAGCAGATTCGGGGCTTATACCGGGTGTGTGGCATCATGCTCAGGGACTTGGGAGACATCAGTAAAGGATAAGAGCTGATGGTAGCTAATGCTCATCTGGATCATGCTGACAACGTGCCAAGCTCAGTTCCCAGCTTAATAATGTACATATATTAACCCACTGAAGCACAAGCTCCTCTCCAAGAATCTATCAAGTCATTGCAGACAAGATTAAACAAAGCAGCAAAAGACAGCAAGTGATGCCAGGTGCACGGAGTGAGCCCTGTTATGCATTTGTGCCTTTAAAGAGGCACAAAGAGAAAAACCCCTGAGGTCCCAGATGACCAGGATGCTTTGTTTGATCTACTCTTTGAGGGGTGGCCTTGATTTGGATAAATGAGCCCAAGCTTGCTCCAAATGGGTGCACAAGGCAGGATTGGAGGGCAGTGGGTGCCCCGCCTGGAATGACTGGGTCACAGGCTTTTTCTCTTGCAGTCAGTATTTGACTGTAGTAGCATCAGCAGAGGGCAAGTTCAGAGAGGCTTCGTGGAAATTGTGAATAATGTGAGGTGCAGCCAGCAGCCCTGGTGTGTCTCAGTGAGCCTTTCTGTTCCAGCAGGATAGGGGCAAAAAGCAGTTCCCAGCCCCATCTGCTCCGCTCTCCTGGGCTCCAACTTTGCTTTAATGTCTTCTGTCACCTGTTTACACAAGGTCATCCATCTCCACTTCTCTTTTTCTGAGTTTAAATAGTTGTGGGGAAAGGCTTACCTGGTAGTGGACAGGTCTGGCCTTTATATTCCGCATACATATACTTGAATATACTTGCAGTGGCCACAAAGCAACAGACAGGTTCCAGCCACCAAGGGAATGAAGATTCAGAGCTGGCAGATCTTGGACACTGCCTGGAAGTTGGGGGTGAGGGGGACCAGCTGTGAAAAATGAGCCGAGACACTCAAATCTGTCCCCTGGGGGGTGGGGGTGGGAGATGTGGCAGAAAGGGAAGCAAGAGGAGGAGAGGTATGTGGGATGGACATTGGGGCGCCGAGCTCAATTTGGGACATTTTAAGTTAGGGACAGGACATCCCCCTGGAGATGTGGAGCAGGCAATACAAAGGCCCGCTGGTTTTCAGTGTGAAGTCATTTGACTTCAGCCTTGCTTCTCTTTCCTGGAGTGTCTCCCTGGAGCGTCACTTGGACTGTGCAGGGGCATCTTCCTCAGGCCTTCCTCTGGCCTTCATGCTCACTCTTGATTGCTGAATCCAGAACTCTATCTCTGCTAAGTAGTTCACAGGCTCGGAGGGCTCCTTGGAACAGCTCCCCACTGGTGGGACTTTTCAGAGCACTCCTGGGGTTGGAAGAGGAATTTCAGGGTAACTGCAGACGACAGAGCTCTCACCAGCCGGAGTGATCTTTCAGATGCACCTGGCTTGTTTGGGGGTTAGTGATGGTGTTGGCCTGGAAGCCCCAGCAGGTGAGCTCCCTCTGCCTTTTGATTGCGACTAAATAGTCCATCTTCTGTGAGAGGGGTGCATGTATCCCAGGGGTGCATGTATCCCTGCTTTGGTTGTGCAGGTCAGTCCAGTGCCTTGAAGCCCTACTTATCTACCTGGCAGACGAAGGGTTCTGGCATTTTGTGTTGTTCAGCCATCCTTTGTCCAGGGAGTGATCTTTTCTCCAGAGGGACCATTCCATGGTTGCTGGCTAGCTTATTTTCTTGGCAGGAAGCAGTGTGGTGAGGTGAACAGAATGGGCCTCAGGAGGCAGCAAACCTAGTTGTCTGTTAGTCCTTCTGTCTGTCTGTCACATGGCCCTAGTGCCACCCTTGGCAATTAACTACTGCTCACCAGTTCTCAAGTGTCTTCACCTGGGAAGGCATGATTATATGTGTTCCATGTTCTTTGGAAATACTGTGTATTAGGCATCTATACTCATTTTTCCTTATCTACCAGGATCCATTCCAAGACCCCCAGTGCATACTTGAAATTGCATACAGTACCAAACCCTATATATAACAGTTTTTTCCTATAACCACATACTTATTAAATGGTTTAATTGATAAATTAGGCACATTTAGAGATTAACAACAATAACTGGTAATAAATACAACAATTATAACAACATACTCTAAAAAGTTATGTGCATGTGGTTTCTCTCTCTCTTTCTCTCTCCGGCTCTCTCTCTCTCTCTCTTTCTCTCAAAATATTTTATCGTAGTGTTCTTTTCCTTCTGTGTTGATAACATGCCCACGTGTTATGATGAAGTTGAGTGATGACAGAGGGTTATGGAAACACAAGCACGGCGATATCATCATAGTTGTAATAACTGAGATGGCTATCATGTGACTAACAGGCAGGTAGTGTATACAGCACGGATGCACTGAACAAAGGGACAGAGCAGGACAACTTGAGGATATCATGCTACTCAAAATGGCATGCAATTTAAAACTTATGAATTGTTTATTTCAGTAATTCTTCATTTAATATTTTCAGATGTTGGTGTGCTACAGAAAATTGAAACTATGGCAAGAACAACAGCAAGTAGGGGAGGACTACTATACTTTTGCACCTCTATTCTAAATAGCTTTGTTGAGATCTAACTCATATACCATAAAGTTCATATTTTTGAAATGTACAATTCTTTTTTACAACTTTTTGTCTGTTCACAAAACTGTGCATCAATCACCACTATCTAGTTTCAGAACATTTCATCACTCCTCAAAAAAAAAAAAAAAAAAAACTCATCTCCATTATCAGCGACTTCCCATCCACTTCTCCTAGTCCCTAGCAACCACTAATCTACTTTCTGTCTCTATGGACTTGCCTGTCCTGGACATTTCATGCAAGTGGAATCATACAATCATACAGTCCTTTGTGTCTGGCTTATTTTGCTTAGCATAATGTTTTCCAGTTTCATTCATGTTGTAACAGATCAGTACTTAATTGCTTTTTATTGCCAAATAATATTTTGTTGTATGGCTACACCACATTTGGCTTATTTATTAATCACTTGGTGTTTCCACTTTGGGGCTGTTATGAATACTGCTACTGTGAACATTTATATTCAAGTTTCTGTGTAGGCATGTTTTCAGTTTTCTTGGTATCTCATTGTGTTTGATTTGCACTTTCCTGAGGACTGACAATGAACATGTATTTATTGACCATATTTATGTCTTCTTTGTAGAAATGTGTATTTGGGTGTTTTTGCTCATTTAAAATATGTGGCTATTTGTCTTGTTGAATTTTATCCTGGATACTGTGCCTGGCTTTTCCAGTAGGCCTGCAATCAATGTCATAAAGTCCATAATCTCTTAGGTGACCTAGAAGTAATTTCCCAGATACTGAATCCTCAGGATCCTGAGCCTGAATACCTCCCCTTATGTTTTGTTCAGAGCTCTTCTTAGCACAGACTCTGAGCCATTCTGATCCTAGAGCCCAAATCTGGAATTTGCAGTTAGCAGAGGACAGCAGCAGAGGATGGCTAGGGTCTAGATGACCTCCGGCTGAATTTTCGGGGGCCAGAGATAACTACATCTTGGTTTCCTCTAGATGGAGAACTCAGGGGGCTAAATAACTTTTTCACTGTGGCTTTGCTGGGGGCCCTCCATCCTTTGCTGTGGGCATCTAGATTTGGGGGCTAGGGACCACAAGGAGGTACATCTGAGGACTTTGGCATCTTTCCACAGTGTCACTGCCAAAATGAGTAGCATATCTTACAAGAGTTGTCTGGCACTTGTATGTCAGACCCAAAAATGTCCCAAGGAAAATCATGTGTCTGTTTGAAAGAGAAGGGAGTTTTATGGGAAACCCTGGGACCTGCTTGAGGAACGGGGCATCATTCTACGAACTGTGCTCCGTGGCACAGAACAAGCTCTCTGTTTTGCTTCCCTGTGACTTTATGCCCATTGCCCTTTCTCTTTCCTTCTGCCTGAAAGGCCCAGCCCTCCCTTTTCTGCCCCTGCAGATCCAACCATGTTAAGGCCCCCCTGGAACTGCCCCTGAACCTCTCCGAACCTCTGTGGTTAGGGCCTCTTTGCGCCCATCATGGGAGGGGGTGCCTGCAGAGAAGTAGTCCCATCTGGACCATCTCTGCCAATTTTAGAAGTTGCCGAGCCACAACCCTGCCCCAAAGACCTGGCCTTGCTTACACGTGGATTTGATGGGTCCTGGACAGACCTGTGACTCCTCTTCAGTCAGACAAGACAACTAGATCTCTTTAGTACCCAGGAAATTTGCTTTGGAGGACAAAGCCAGCCCAACTGCATTTGAATGGTACTTATTTTTTTTTTTTTTATTGTAAACAAATGATATTTATTTTTAAAGGACAGAAGACACCTGTAGATGTGCGTAGCCTTTACAGGAACAATTGCTACGGAGGCCTCTGGGACTCCTTTGCCTTCTCTGAACACTCTGACTTCCCTCTACCTGGTCCATTTTCTCAACTTCATAAAGAAGTATATTCCACCCTCAGAAAGTTGGTGTTTAGTTGACTGGTTAGGTCAGAAAAATCACTGTGTTGGAGCTAAAAGATTCCTTGAGGAACATTCAATCCATTATTTTTCCAAACTCCTATCCTGATAAAATGTATTAAACCCTTGGTGTGGAAAGGAAGTTTTCCTTTGATAAATTTGGGCCACACAGCAGTATATTGTAGGGTCCTCTTGGAGACTGACAGTGTACACTACTCTAGTAAAGGCTTGAGGAGTCTGTGATAAAGAAACAGCTTTATTTTAGCTAACCCTGCATTCCTGTGATGGACTGATGTCAGTTTTCTTCTCTGCAGTGAGTGTTAGCACCTCCCAGGGCACTTAGCACGCTTTGTGACAAGGAGACCTGTGTTCAGAAGCTTAAGTGACATGCTCAAAGTCAACACAGAGCCAGGCTCGAAACCAAACTTCCTAACTCCTGCTCCATTGTCCATTCCACTGTTACAATATCAGACTTGAATAAAGGTTTGTGGTTTTCAAAATGCTTATATTTAAATTGTTAATTAAAAAACAAAAAACAGTACAGGCTCTAGAGCCAGTGACATGCATTTGAAACCAATTCTGTCATTGTGCCCTTCATGACCTCGGCAGCTAAACCTGCAAGTCTCTCGGAGTCTGTCTTCCACACAGTGAGGTGAAGATGATGACCTCTCAGGGTCGCTGTGAGGATTAGATGAGAGAGTATATAAAAAGACCAAGCCTGCATTCTTATCTTTGTTTCCTCTGACTTTTTAAAAAAATCACACCAGGGTCCCAGCTCAGTTATCTATGATTTTAAAAGGCTGAGCATATTCTAGAAGCACCAAGAAACTAACAATTATGATCATAGTGGGTATTTATTGAATGGTGTCCGAAAGAATGAATGTGCATGAGATAGGAGTAATTACCTTTGGAAATTCAGAGCGATACTGAACTGCTGAATATTCATGGGATTAGAGGGAAATGCAGGCAGCCAGGCCAGAGCTGGAGATTAGCTGGGTCAGGTGGACAGCTGTGTGCACTGCAGCGTGTTCAGGATCACAGGCTACCTGCCTTCCCCTTTCTACCCCCGCAGGTGAAAGTGCCTGAGGATTCCTTATTTAATAGGTAGCATTTTGCCTTTGGAATACAAGTCCTATAAAAATCAAAACAATGCCAGACTTGCCAACGAAGTTTGCCCCGAGGGGGTGGTTGAAGGACAAGTGGAACACTGCAGGACAACAGGGCAATGCAGGGCGCAGCAATGACAGAGGGGCCCCAGGCACAGCCCAGTGACTGAGGAAGAGGAACATGGTCCAGGGCGGCCCCCCACAGCGTCCCCCTCCCGGGACTGCTTGCTCTCTTCTCTGCAGAAGCCTTCCTACCTCTCCCCCAGCTTTGTCCAGCTTTGGAATTTGTACTTCTGCTTAGGAATTTAGACTGGTGTTCGAGCACAAAGCCCGGGCATTTGTTTACTGCCAGCTTGGAGGGGACACATGCCCAGCACTGGATGCCTCGTTGCACTGGGGGCCTTGGCCTCTCCCCTGGGCTCCAGGCCACGTGCGCACAGGCCCTGGAGCAGCAGTCTCCCTGGTGTCCTTCCCGCCTGGCTGCTCCCTGGTTCTCAGGCCCTCTCCCACTCCAGCTTTCCCTGCCAGTGTCTCAGCAGGCACTTCTAGGAGCACGGTCTGGGTGACAGTACATGACTCTCCCGGGGGCCCTGACCAGTGAGCAGCACACAGAGCTTTGCCGCGATGAGGGGACAGTGAGCCCACCAGCATGCTTCCTGCTGCAGCTGTGCCTTGCACAGAGCGCTCTTCGTTTGGCAACCCGCGCATCATGCCAGCCCTGTCTGCCATGCCAGGTGCTGGCTGACTCTCCGGGACCATGTGAGGCTGTGCATGCTGCTGGCACCAGGCAGCTTCTCCTGCTTCTGTACCTCCAAGCAAACAAACCCTGACTCCTGCTCTGCATTTAGACTGTGGGCTTTTAGCGAGTGGCAGAGGGCAGCCGTTTCTGCAGGATCGCCTTCTGCAGACTTTGATCAGAACTGCTGTGTATAATGACTCCTGGGAACTTGAGAGGCACTTTAGAAAACAGGTGGTGGTTCCTCAAAAGGCTAAACACAGAGACACCCCATGACCCAGCACTTCTAGGCTTATGCCCAAGAGGAATGAAGACACTGTCCACCCAGGCTTGTACATGAGTTCATGGCAGCATTATGTGTGACGGGCAGCAGCAGCCCACTTGTCTGTCAGCTGAAGAGTGGATGAACAAAATATGCTCTGTGTGTTCACTGGAATATTATTTGGCAACAAAAAGTAATTTAATGCTGACATACTGCAAACCTACCTGGTTTGTATGCTAAAAAAGTGGGCGACAGAGCTTGCCAAGTCTCTAGTGGAGGGAGTCCCTTTGCTGGGTCTTTCTCTCTACAAACTCAAACCCTTCCTCTACCTTACATACAAGAGCTGAGGTCGGGGTCTGGAGGGTCACTAGGGCTGTTTCAGTCTTTGCCGGGGGTCCTGAGGGTACAGCGCCCCCCTCCTTCACTGACCTCTCTGCGCAGGTGAGACTGCTCTCAAAGCAGCAGGAGGGATTTCCTGGGAGTGAAAGGAGATTGGCCTTCTCAGTAACAACAGTTTTCTCTTTCCTAATAACTTTCCCAGTGAGTCTGCAACTAAGAAAAGGCCTGTTTTGTGGCTGGTTGTGATCCTCTAGCGTGATCGCTTCGTGCAGCCCAGCACCCGTGGGCCCAGGGGAGCTTCCTGCCCCAATCTCCTGGCGTCACAGAGGCTGGATGTGCAGGACCTCTGACCATTGTCACCTGGCCATGGTCGTCAGCTCTCTTTCCTGCCGTCGAGGGGAGAGCTCTCCAGCAACTTCTTACCAGAGTTTGGGTGAAGAACTTGAGAAATGAGTACATGGCAAAGTGCCTTCCACTCTTACACTGACTGGGCTGACTCCCTCCTCCAGGGTTTCCTGTGCTGGAGGGAATTTAGAGCAGGGGTAAATATGGAAAGCAGGGTCCTGGGTGGCCGACTTCACCTCCTTGGAAGCTCCCCGCCCCCACCCCCTAATAAGTCTTAGGATTTTGTGGGTGTGAAAGCCGAGAAATCAGACACGGACAGGTGTGTCCTTTACCCTTTCCTGTATTTCCATTTGCCCATCAGGTATGTATTCTTAGACCTTCTCCCCAACTTTTGTTTTGATTCAGCAATTCTTAGAATAGAAAATATTAGCACGATAAGAATGCTGAAGAACCCAGTGGGGATCCTGTATGAGCCATATAGTTTGAGCCAGGGCGGAAAAGGGAAATGGACTCATGCAGGGAGTGGGAAGGGAGCCCATAGCTTTGTTTTCTGCCTAAGGAAAGAAGAATGAAAGGGCTTTGGCTGGCGGGGTCAGGACTAAAGGGCCAGCAGCCTCACCTTTTGAGAAGTGACAGGGGACTCTCAGCACGGGTGTGGAAGAGTAAGTAGAGTGTACCTGATGCTGGTGACAGCATCCGAGTGCTTTCTCTGCACCTAGCCACCATAAGGGAACACGGATGTGGATCTCCTCTGCTGTCTTGGGTGGATTTTACATTCTCTGGTAGGGTCCTCCCAGCATCCACTGAGGCATCGCCATCGAAACTCAGGACTGGTCTGAGGGTGTAGCTCTGGCTCAGAGAGTGAACTGTTCTGCCACCTTCCCTGGAGGACACACCTCGGCCCCCTGGACACTGGTGTATTCGAGCTCTTTCTAGCAGCCCAGTTGAGTGCCCTTGTTCAGTGCGATGGGCACGCCTGTCTCCCATGCTGCCATGTCCACGTGAGCCTGGGCACCTCCCCAGCCCACTCTCTTCCTCTGTCAGTTGTGGGGACGTTCCTTGGCCTCCTGTCGCCCTGGCCTTACCTTGCTGGCCTTCCCTCCTTACCACAGTCAGCTATCTTTTCTCGTCTCACCCCAGCGTGTCAGCATGTTGGTCTCTGTGGAACAGGGGGGTACTTCTTCCACTTTTGCTTGTTCATCATAGAAATCAACAGGTGTTTCTAGGTGTTCGCTTTGGCCTCGAGAATCCTCAGCTTAGCAGATTTGGAAATTTGACTTGAGAAATTCTAGGATTATTAAACTCTGAAGGACTGCTTCATACTGACTAATCTTGTAAAAGGCTGACTGTTCAATCTGAATCGCTTAAGGAGAGATAATCCTCACATCCAGCAAGCCTAGGCATACAATACAAGGGCACTTCCTCCTTGGTCAGAAGGTCTTTTCTGGAATCCAGTAACAGACCAAAATGTTATTTATTCAGCATAAAACTTAAGCAAAAGGAATTACATATATTTTAGTGTGCCTATAAATTATGAAAACATTCTCTGCTCTGGGAATATTTCTCTTTAAAGGACCTGAAGAAGACATCTAAAATTAAGTATCCTCTTACTCCCTCAACAGTGAGAAATCACAGACTCTTATTTCTAGGTTTCACCAAGACCACTGTCAGTTATCTTTATAACATCCTCTTTATTTTGGTATGTTCCACATACCATAGTTTCAAGTTCAGGAATTTCTCATTAATCACATTTTTGGTTGATCATTCTGGAAACAATTCCCATGGCATCTTGAGTCCTGATTTTTGTAGTTTTTGAGTCTTTCTTCTTTTGAGATCTGTAAATTTCTATTTATAAATTAATACAACATAATACCCCAGCTAGGGACATGGAAAATGCTTGTGCCTCATGCCTAGTAGCCTCCATCTAAAATGCCATATGATTAGGAGTGTCCAGAATAGTTGTTTGTTCAGCCATTAATGAATCAGTGGTACCCTGTGTGTAAGCAATGCTATTTTTAAACCCATTGCTGACCTCAGTGATAAAGAGGGTACAGAATGTGCCTTGCCTGGCTTGTGAGCTTACCATGAGTAATGCCCATGCTAAGATGATGTCAGAACGTGAATATTCTTTACCAAGAACATGACTATTGCATCATGGAGCTGAAGAGTGCAATGGGAGCAGGGTGTGAAAAGCCCACTTTTTCACCATAGAGAACACCAGCACAGGGTGGAAACTGATTCTCCCACGAGAGCACTCAGGCCTGTGTTTGGTAGTGCCAACTCCCAGGGTCGGTTTGAAGGGCATCTTCCCATTTAGTTACCAGAAAGTGATTTGTCTCAAAGTTTCCAAACCAAACTGGAGGCCTTTGTGCCTGCTGGTGCTGTGCCTTCCACTTGCTTAGGGAGATTTCCAGTAGGTGGTTAGCATGTCCACACTTGAAATTGCTAATAGTGGTGATGGTCAAAGTCGTTCCAGATCACTGGACACATAGCTCTCATGAAGCATTGTCATGGGCACAGAAATCATGCCAAAACATGGATGAAAGGGATTGAACTGTTTAGAAATTTTAAAGTTGTCCTTAAAAACATGTGCTCTGGTTTTGATGGGGAAGCATGCTGCACATCACAATTACATCAAACCTCATTAATTCCAACTCATTAGGAATGGCAGCATTAAGGAACTTATGGCGCAAGTTAGGGTGGGCTCAGTTACACTGCAGCAACAAAGCCTTAAAACGGTGAAGACTTGTTTCAGATGCACGCTGCACCTTAGATTGACCGGAGTCTCTGCTGTGACCACCATTCATTTCCCAGGCCCAGGGCCTCTTCTTCCTGGATGGAGGCTTGTACAAATGGAAAGAGGACTGTGTTGGTGAACTGCACACTGGTTGGAACAGCTTTGGCCCAGAAATGACACTTCCTGCTCACTTGTTACTGGCCAAGGCTAACCATGTGACTGGGCCTAACTTTGAGCTACAGGGCTTGGGTGACCTGAGTGGTAGCAGGGGTTTTCAAAGAGAAGGACTCAGGACAATTTATTAGATACAGAGAAAATATTCAAATATGTGCATTTTTCTCATTCTTCTAAATTTCTATTTTTGTACCTTTGGTGGGCATATATGTTAGTAACATAGAATATAACATAATTTATAAGAAATAAATATCACATTTATTAGGAGTGAGTGTTCTTTTTTTTCCTGAGTACATAGTCAGAAGAGTTGAGATCATTGTTTGTACAACAGATACAAATCTGCAGTAAGCATATTGTACATAGCAACTGGGTCTCCATTATGAACAATGATAGTGCTTTTGATTAAAATGTTACATGGGAAAGAAGTGCAAAATGTTTGAAAGTGAATTGGGTAAAATACAGATTCAGCACTAGACTTTTTTGAAGCTCCTGAAATTTCCCAGGCGTCCTCTTCAGAATTCTCCTGACCACACATCTTTCCTTGAGAAAGAGCCTTGGAGAGAAAGAGCACGTGAGCTCTTGTCCCATTGCTTCTGTTTGCATCGTCCATTCATCCAAAGGGCACACTGCCTGCCTCACGTGTGCGAAGGACTGTGAGCACCTGTCTGCATTGCAAATAGTGAATGACCATGTTACCTGCTAGCCATGGGAGCTGGCTGGCCCCCTCTGCTCATTTTTCACTGAATACATATTTAGGGCTCATGTGCTAGGCGCTGTGCTCAGTAATGTATGTGTATATATGCATATGCATACACATGCATATAGCTGTATCTATATTTATTTTTATATATAAATACATAAAATATACATACTCATTCACTCCTCCCAAGACCCCTATGAGGTACTATTCTAGATGAGGCAATTGGGACATAAAGCTTAAGTAACTTTCAGGGATCGCAAATGCAGAGCCACTTCTGACATCGTTTTTGGGACCTCAGAAATAATCTGAAACTGAGCCCTTTGAACCCTGACCACTGTGAACTCGGAGCCTGCCTGTCCTTTCTTCCACGTCAGGACACATGAGCGCTCTTGGATGTTTCGACTGCGCTCCAGAGGGAGGAGCCCCACAGCAAGAGCCAGTGTCATTAGAGTGGGCTCCTCCACCCCAAAGTGGCTCAACAGTGTGGAGCCCTCAGGAGATGGCAACACCAGGACAGGTTTGGTGACAGTGACTCAAAGTGTGAAATGTCCTTGCAACAGACCACAGAGCCCCTTTGATTTTCCCAGCTGAGAATGGGCTACTGACCACTGCTGGGGGACCCTTGCACAGACTGATGTTTTCTGTGCACAGACACACCTTGTACAAACACCCACTTAAGTACTGTAAGAAATAGCACATTGAATTTTTATCATGTTTGATAGTTTCCAAAGCGTGCGACAATGTTACTTTATTATTCAGAGTGTACTCCCAGCACAATTCCAAGAGGTTTCTATTTTTTCACTTTTCTCCCATCTTCTGTTTCTTTCCTCTTTCCCTCCTTTACTCCCTCCCAGCATCCCTGCCTCCTTTCTCCACATCCCTCTGGCTTTTTTCCCTTTTGCATCTCCCTGCCCTTCCTTCTTCCTATCACAATGTGGAGGTGACACTTCCTCTGCTTTCCCAAAGTGATCCCTAATTGAGTTGAGTCAGATGTCAGGTAGAAGCAGGGGAGGCGAATGACAGGTTCTCCAGGGAACCCAGAGCTGTAACTTGGAGCTGCTGCTACAGACATGCCTGCCAGGGCTGGGAATGTAGCTCAGCAGATAGAGTGCTCACCTCACATGCGTGAGGGCCTGAGTTCGAGCCCCAGCACAACAAAAGTAAACATGCTTGCCATGTGAAGCAGGAAGGAGAGAGAGAGGCTGCGTCCTGAGAAGGTTGGAAGAAATCCTGTATCGGGGAACTGGGGTGGAAGGGGTGGAGGCTGGGTGTGATACATCATCGACATCGCTGTGCCCTGGGTGACACACACCTTGCACAAAGTTCCCCTTGCAACCAGTTGACAGTGTGAGGAATGGTCAAAGCTGTAACAGCAAGCAGGCGTGGGGCCCCACGCATGAGCCACGGTGGCCCTGTGTCCTGGTCCCTTCGTCTAGCACAGCAAGAAGTTGAACCTAGGGAAAGTGGTTGTGGGGGGTGTCCTCCCCAACTCTTGAGCTCTTCCTCTTGGTAGTGAGAACGGAGTGAAGTTTCATGTGCTTTCCTTAGAAATATTGCCCTTCTGAAGTCGAACTCCTGGCAGGAATAGGAACCAGAATGTGGGAGTATAGCTGTGGGTAGCTGTGTAGCTTCTTCAACCCAGAAGCCACAAACAGGCTGGGAGCCCGAGAGTCGTTTGGCTGTAACTTTGCATTTATTATACTTTATCAGAGATGGAGTGCAAACGTGTTTTTTCAGTGAAATGCATCCTGAATACATACACAGTATATTAGTTTCCTAGGGCTACTGTAACAAAGTATCACAAATTAGATGGCTTAGAAAGACAGAAGCTATTCTTTCACAGTTCTGGAGGCTAAAGACTGAAACAAAGGTGTCAGCAGGGACACCGTGCCCACTCCCCAACCCCTAAGACTGGTAACCCTTCCTTGTCTCCTCCTAGTGTCTTTGGCATTCCTCAGCTTACAGTGGCTTCACGCCAGTCTCTGCCTTTTGTGGTGTGACATTCTCCCTCTGTGTCTGTTTCTTTTTTTTTTCCTATAAGGACACCAGCAGTGTTGGACAAGGGTCTCCTCTGATCACCTCATTATAACTTGACCACATCTGCAATTTAGAAACATTTGGAAACAAGGTCACACTCACAGGTGTCGGGGACTTTGCAGTTCAGTGTACCTTTTTGGGGGACACATAGTGGTAGAATTTACACTAGAGTAATAGAATAACATGCAGCAATAGAATGACACAAATTTTTAGTATGAAAGAATTCCCAGTGGCATCAGAATAAGAACACCAAAATGGGAATCTATAGACTGGTTTCCAGCTCTGTTTCTGTGTGTCAGACTTTTCTGGTTAGCTTGAAAAGAACTCAGCAGTGAACTGGGCATGGCACAAGTAAGATTCAGGTAAGATTCTTGATTTAAACTCAGTGACATTTCTAAAGACTGGAACGGTTCACCTGGGGCTCCCCTCATATTGCCAGACACGTACCCATGTCCTCAGGACCTGCTGCAGGTCTGGTTAGCTCCTTTCCCCAGGCGAGCCAGCAGCAAATGGGGAATGACTAAGTTTCAGCCAATGGCAGGGAGTGACTGAATGAGTCAGGGAGGAGACTTTTGTAAAAGAATTGTGATTCCAGCACCTGAAAACTAGCACTGCTGGAACATTAACCATCCTTATTTAGAACGTTTCAGGGACAAAGTGAGCAGCCTTCTGGACCTTTGGGTTAAAAAATAAATAAAATAAAGTGCATACTTAAATGGCAATCATCTGGGTCAAAACCAGAAATGTTGATTTTGCTTGTAGCGTGTGGATGTTGACTCTCATCCCACCAAGTTTGTTGAAAAGTTATCTTCTTGTAATCCTCCACTGGAAAGAAAATGCAGGATTGAAAATATAAGTCTCTACGTACTTTGGACAAAAAAGACAATGTGAATAACAGGTGAGAATCAGGGGTTTCCTGAGAAAGGCCAGCCGGAGGCTTGTTAATACACACGTGGTCACACGAGGTGTGGTGGCCCAGGAGGGACCTTTCCAGCCCTACCTGCTCCACACCAGCCACGACTGAGCTGTCCTGTTGAGTTAATGCAGGTTGCAAGTTACTTCAGAAACGTTTGACACTCAGAATCAGGAATGAAAACCAGTGCCAGTATTCCCAATGTGCCACTGCCAATTCTCTTTGGTACCCGAGTGACTCCAGTTTCTTCTGGATATTGTACAGATGTGTTCCTGTATGGCCTTTTCCAAAAGCATAGTGACATAAACTCATATAGAACTTAATTTAACATAACCCCTGTGCTTTTATTTGTCTCCATATAAAATATGTGACTGAGATGTATTTATAGGTTCTTTCAAAAAAATTTTTTTAGTTGTAGATTTTTTTATTTATTTTTTAATTTATTTTATTTATTTATTTTTATGTGGTGCTGAGACTCAAACCCAGTGCCTCACACATGCTAGGCAAGTGCTCTACCACTTAGCTGCACCCCCAGCCCCAATTATAGGCTCTTTAAGGCAAGATATAGGGTACGCACAAAAGGAAATGTCTTACCTCCAAGGAGAGACAAGCAGAGTTCTTTTGGCATATCATGACTTTTTATCCTGATAAAATTACACTTTGGTAAAATTCCTTTGGTTTCCTTAAACTTATTGTTGTAGGTTGAATTGTATCCCCTAAAAATTTGTGTGTGGAATTCCTGACCCCTCGTGCCTCAGAATATGGCTTTATTTGGAGATAGGTCTTTATAGAGGTAATCAAGTTAAAGTGAGGTCATTAGGGTGGGCCCTAATCCAAGACAACTGGTATCCTCATAAAAAGGGGAATTTGGACACAGTCACACAGAGGGAAGACAACAGGAAGAGCCTCAGGGAAAAGATCACCATCCAGCAGTCAGGAGAGAGGCCTGCAACATATCCCTTCCCTTGCTGCCCTCGGAACCTTGCTTTTGGAATTCCAGCCTCCAGAACGGTTGGGCAGTAACCTCTGGTTTAAGCCACCCAGGCTGTGGTACCTTGTCATGCAGTCTGAGCAGACTAAGGCACCTGTGGATAGAAGCTGGTGGGTTTTTTTGTTTTGTTTTGTTTTTTTAATAATTCAGATTCTTAATCAATGCAACTCTTGTTTTTGTTCCCTGAGTTGTTTTGGACTTACTTGTTTTCCTTTCATTGATTCCACAGTTTGCTGGAGAAAACTGAAAAGCACATGTTTTCTCATTTGTGGTTCTTTGCTTTGCCTGTGTCAGATTGCATTGGGAATTTTCAGATTGTTTGGGGGGAATGGACTTTGTGTAGCCACCCATCCCAAGTCCAAGGCAATATGGGAGAGTCACAGAGAGGTGACTAGACAGAGGCTTGGTATTGTGGGCAAAGTTGGAAACTTTCAGAAAGAGAAGAAAGTCTGAATGTGGAGAAGGGCTGATCTGGACAAATAATTAGTAGGCAGGTAGAGGGGTGGGAAATTTGCAAATGGCAGGAAAAAGATGCTTTCTCAATCAAAGAAACAGCTTTTGGTAGGATTTTCAGATTGAAGGCAGATGATGTAAAGGATTTGGGATGTTCTTAAAGAGAATCATGTTTCTTGGAAAGGCAAGGGGCTTCACGGTTCTCTTCCCAAGAGAGCACTCCTCTCCCTCCTCCTGACCCCTGTGGGATGAGGAGGCTGTTGGCTGATCCTCAGTCAGGCCCGGCCACTCCTCTGTTTTCGTTCTCCTGGATCAGTCCCTTAATTGATTGATTACTGCTATATTCTTGACTTTTCCCTGTGACTCATTCTGTCCTCCTCATGCTATTTGACGAAGCCTGTGCCCTGAGGATTTCTTTATTTGCCATCTGCTCTACTTTCCACACCTTTCTCCTGGGAAACAGCTTTCCTCCTGCAGATTCTGTTTTCATCGAGGTGTTGATGGCAGCCCTCAGGTCAGTGTCTCTAGCCATGACCTCTTGACCATGCTCCTGACCTGGATTTTTTCTTGGTACACGTGGAACATTTCCTCCTGTTGTTGCTGACTCTGAAATGAAGCCCACCCCATGCAGTGCCCCTCTGACTGGGCCACGCTGTCCCCATCAGCAGCACCTTTGTCTCTTGGACTGTGAGCTTTTCATCACCATCCTTTCCCCTTATGATACCTTCACTCTGTCCTGCTAACCTGCACCTAGCCACATTTTTGTCCCTGTCCCTCTGTCTTTGGCCTTATCCATAAACCACTTCAGGATGACCTTGCCCTGTTGCCCTTTGGGTTAATTCTGTGTGGTCTCAGCCCATCCTATTGATTGCCATTCTCCTTTGAAAATGGCTCATCTTCATTTAAGAGCCAACCTAGCACAGAGGTACTAGATGCTGATTGTCAGAGACCAGCACCTCCTGACACTGTAACTTGAGTAAATTAAGCAATTCCCTGCTTCAGAGTTTCAGCAGTAACAGTTGAACACTGGATATTTCAGCTTAGACGTACAGTTGATGCTTGTCATTCGACCTGTTAAAAACTGGTTCATTTCTCCTCCCCCAACATAAATGACACTTCGACACCGCTTCTCACCTTCTCTATTGTGCTGTGGAACCCACTTCTTCTGATCCCTCAGACATATTTGGTTCCTCTCTCTCCTTCGTCCTTATATCCCATTTGTCAGTGTATGTTATCACTTCCTCTCTGCAAAGTCTGTAATCCTGCTACTTCCTTTTTGTTTTCTCAGATCATTCCTTGATCCAGATCCTCCTGGCTCCAGAGAACTGCTGTGACAGTCTCTCTGACCACTGACTGCCCAGGTCCCTTAGCCCATGCCTTCTTACTCAAAACTGGGGCTCTGGCCCCTGGGCCACTGTGCACCAGATCAGTGATAGGCATTTCTCCAAAGAGGTGAATTTATTTAACTTAAATAATTTTAATGGCTTTACTTCTCACATGCCATCCTAACTTGAGGAGACAGGCATGCTAGATGACTTCGGATGACCGCTGTGGGTATCGTCGTTTTATTAGACGATGCCCAGTCAGATGTGTCCCATGGTTTAGATCTGTTCTCTCTTCCTTATCAACTTTCATCTTTCCTTTGGCTGTTACAGTATCCATCTTCTTGTTTAGTGCTTCTAATCCAAGAACCTAAATAGTGAAGAAACTTGGTTTGACATGGATTTGGGAGTCAGGCAAACCTCAATTCAAAACCCAGTCCTGCTAGAAGTAGGAAAGTGACTAGACAAGTTATGTCACCTCCATAAGCTCCATAAAATAGTGAAATGTACCTTCCCCTGAAGTTGTGGGGAGTAAGTATCCAGAGTCTGGCGTATAGCAAAGGTGTCGTGGACAATCTCTCTACAACTTGCCATGAGTTACAGAGGCGACCTTCAGTCAGGCCAAACGAGAAGGCGAGCATCTTTCATGGTAGGGCTTCCCGCCAACTCCAGTATTGAGAGTTACTTCAGGAAACTGGAGTTGTTAGATGACAGTTGGGGTCAAGTGGGTGGTGGTGCGCACAGTGTGTACTGGTGACCACATACAGCCTTAACATGCATTAATGCACTGCTGCTCTGCACATGTGTTGCATTTGTCTCTAAGCAAAGCAGGAGCTTCCTGAGGGCGGAGACCAGAGTGCCAGTTGCTCCCCCGAGAGGCCGATTAACTTACTGGGATCTGAAAAACCAAACTCTGTCTTGCAGTGATACCCCCATCTTTCTGCTCATAGTTCACATATTTGGTTGGCTATAAAAACTTGCCTGGCCACAATCCATAATGAGTTCTGCTTTTGAACTCTTGTTTAATCTGGAAGCGCTTATGTCACCTAGAATTTTCAGTTGTCCTTTATTACTTGGCATTGAATTTGATAATGCCAAGAGATTTTAAGTTATTTTAGGCCAATGGTGATGTCTTTGTGTTTCCTGTCATGCCCCAAACCAGTCTTTTTTACATAGAGAATGCTTAATGCCAGTTTGATGATTGATTTCATTTTTCTATTTTTCTCAAATGCCCAGTGCTGCAATCAGCAGTATTGTTATTGTTATTGACACATGAATTCTATAGAGCTTGCGGTTGATTCTAAACTGTGCTGTGGTGGAATTATACTATATATTTAACATAACACAACTGGTAGATAAACACATGTTGATTGGAAACAATATAAAAACCTTTAGACATTTAATATACACTGTTCTGGAAATGCATCATTTAATAACAGGTTAACCTAAAATTATCTTCACACTACTTGTAAAATACAAAGTTGATAGTAGGATAATTATTAAAATTTCACGAATATTGTTTAGTTTGCCAATTTTGACTTTTTTCCTAGTACTTTTCAACCTTTTTGAGGCTCACATCATAATACAGTGTTATCAAGGATTATATTTAAAAAAAAAAAAACTTTTCTAGATCCTTAAATTTTTGCATTCAGATGCATATTTCCAACATATATTTTTGACATATTTTGACATATTCAATAATTGTATTCTATCTTATTTTAAAATATGATGTGTAAGATAGATCCAGCATTCGTTAAGTATGGGAATTAATCCTTCCTTTGAATACTTGATTACCATCCCCTTAAAAATTCTGCAGCTTCAAACACTCGTTATTCGACCAAAATGTGTATCCAAAAGATTTAGGAAGTGAGGAAGTTGGTACCTCTTATGAAAGGTGTCTGGATTCCATTTTCCTTAATAATGTAACTGGATTTTGAGTGGTAATATATTTCACATCAGCCAAAACATACCTTAAATACTAACAAAGATGGTGCCTGTTTTTACTTATAATTCCTTCTCTTGAGTTTGCTAGAATTCAGGGAAATTGAATTCAATTTAATTTTCTTCATTCATAGTTGAGCCCTCATATCCCTGTAGTTTCACCAGTCTGATCTTCCAGTAGATAATTTGGGGATGGTGAAATGGAAAGGAAATGTACTCAGATGTGAAGCAACTTTTCAGTTCATCTAATTGTGAAATATTAAGTTATGAAGAAACTAAGCAAATAAGTGAGGAAAAAATAACCAAAAGAGCCAATTCTTCAATGTGTCATTTTTTAAAAATTGAGTTAAGACTTCAGTCCATAAAAAATTTTAGATATTCTTTTTGTTAGATAGAAAAAATATTCCATAACCCTGGAAAAATGAATTTCTCACTCAATCATTAAGACACAGGAAAACAAAGAGGCAGAAGAATAACCCAGGTTTGAACGTTGGGTCAGGCTCTGATTCTGCCGTGCATCATGGGAGCCTACACCCATTGCTTGACCTCTTAGTCTGCAGACTCACACCATTGTGAGACAGAAAGTGGGGAGGTGTTTGTATCAATGGGAAGGGCTTCCATAGGTAATCGGGGTTGTCCCAACAATGAGCCATGTGTTCACAGATCCAGAGGATACCCATCCCAGAGCCTAGTGGATGCCAAGTGCTCAGGAACTTAAAACCTGGAGAATCATACATGTGCTTTGAGAATCCTGAGGAACAGGGATTGACATTACATGTGATAGCATTTTATAGACATTATGTGGCCTCTATAAAAAGGCTACAAAGCAAATGTTTTGGAAAATATATTTTGAAATGCAGACTTATATACATTTTAAAAAATGCTAAATGAACATTTGAATAAAGTAGCCCAAAGAGGGGTCAGAGTCTTCATTGCCTAAACATATAGGCTATCAAAATGCACCCTAAGTCTAGGTGACCTGGATTTGTTTGGGGTGTGAGACAGTCTGTCATCTCTGTGGCAATAAGGAATGACTTCTTACCAAAAAAGCAATTTAATTCTACTAACTGTAGGATATGTTTTTATGTCAGCTTTATAGGCACTGCTTTTCATTTTCATATGCAGTGCAGAATTTATTACATACAATTATATAAGTTGTCTCATAATAAATTTGTTTTAAAATGCTTTTTATTGATCATTTCTGTGGCATCCACGTAAACTTATATCTGTAAAATTAAAACACATAGCAGGCCTCTCTACATGTGTGATCTTGGGTGTTCATGATTTCAGCCTTTTTAGGAGACAGGGAGGTATAGTAATAGGCATGCCACTTGGTAGAAGCCTAGTTCTAGGTCACAATAACTTGCTGCACTTTCACAGTGAATGAAAATGTGGCCACTTTGTCAGGTTTCATCTTGGGAGGCCACCAAGGCTTTATGGGAAAGCCTGGGTTGAGACACTCCTCTAGGGCACAGGTGTGATTATTGAAAATTTATCCTACTGTGATTTCCTAGGTCCCCCAAACCTATCCTCATGACTATCTTAATAGCCTCCTCAGTTCCCCACCAAAGAGGGGCAAACTCACCTTCTAGTCTATGAGCCAAATAGGAAAGACAGAAATGACTTTAAAAGCCAATGAGATTTGCCACAGGATCAAAACGAAAATATCCATAAAGTCTCTGCCATTTGTAAAAAGAAAATGGACAAATAAGTAGGTAAGTGGGCTTTGAAGGGTACATACTAAGAATTGAAAGGAAACATTGAGCTCTCCTTTAGAGCAGAAAACAGAAAGCACCCCCCCCAACCCTTCCTTGTCCCTCACTTGAGGGAGCTGAATAAATAGAGTGGTAACAAGTTGTAAGCTTGACTCACTGAGTATTCAACTAATCAGAAAGGCTTGGTCCAGAAAAGTAGTCTCAAGGAGAAATGTTTGGAAATAAGTTTGATTGTCAACTATAAGATTATTTTACCATTAAGCTATAAAACCACCAATAGTATTTTATTCCTTATAGAGATATTTTAGGGATTTTTAAAAATTATTATTGAAGATTGCTTTAGCTCTAACTTGTTTGAGTGTGTTGTTTCTCAGAACAAGATGGTCTCTGCTATAGAACAAAGGTAAATAAGCTGCGTGGGGAATTGTGTCCAGTTCTTGGAATAGTGACAATTGACCCCCCCAGAGACCACAAGAGCCCAGGCCAGAGACAGAGGCAGCTGACCATGGTGAAGGGTGAAGGGTGGTTCTCTAGCCAAGCAGGTCTTCTCTCTGATCCTGGCCATCCATCACCAGAGGCAGCCAGTGATGATTTTCATAATTTTATGGCCCCTGGCTGTTGTCCCAATAACAAACAAGTCAGAAGCCACCCTCTTCCCCTCTGTAAAGTTCCACTTCTTCACCCTTGCCTTTCTACCAAGAACTTTATAAAACACTGAAAACAGGGACTAGTGCTTCATTGCTTTTATGTGTGATCAGCATATTCCTGATGTTGCCTCTCTGACACCCCTTCCCCAAAGAGGATCAGGGAGTCAGCGGAAAGACAGAGACAGAATGAAGGAAATGCTGGTTTGCTTGAACTCATCCATGGAATAGTGACTGAAATCCCAGATATTGTCATTCCCATATTATATGCAACATCTATAACAGTATGGGTATCTAGTTGATACTGATAAGTAGACAAGAACCATTTTCTGTGTTATTGAATGGGGAGGTTGACTTAATCAGAAGAGCCCTGGGAAGAAGCAGGCCAAGTACAGATGCTGTGTGATCCCAAAACGTATGCTGGGCATGATGTGTGCGGACATGTGGACGCAGCACCCAGCTCACAGGCGGAGTTCAGCATTCAAACCAGAGGGAATGCTTCCTCCCATTCATGGGGTCAGGGTAAAGTGAGGCTCAGAGTCGGGGCTGTGGGTAGGCCAGACCTGCCCTGGGGAAGTCAGCACATCTGTCAAAGTGGAGTCAGAACATCCCCCTGCCATTTCTGGGACTGGCACTACCTAACATCTGTCTTGGTATTTTAAACATCTTGGTTTGGGTAGGAAAATATTGACAGAGTTTTCTCTAATTTTCAGAGCCAGGTCAGGTTCCATAGATGAGTGTGACCAGCGATTGCCCTATGGCTAGAGAGCTAAGTGCTCCTGGAGGTCTGGCCAGTTAGAGAGCTCTGTTCCAGCAACCCAGTGCCCACCACGTACAGTAAGCTTGCCTTAATACTGGGGGAACACAAAGGAGTGTGAAGTGTAAACTGTAGCTCTCACCACCCAAGGATAGTCTGGTTATGGAAACATGACTAAAAGTGTAAATAAACAGCGCAAACGATAATTCAGCAAAGGAAGCACGATTTGTAGTCAAATGGTTAAGTGCTATAAGAACAGAGTAGGGAGTGATCACCATGGTCAGGGTGGTCTCTGGCTAAGTTGAGAGAAGCAGTGAATGCACATCAGAGGGGACTGTGCCAGAGTGTAAAGGAAGAGAGGACAATAGGCATTCTAGAAAGAGTGAGCAGACCAGCCTCGGTGCAGTTAATAAGATCAAAGTCAAAACTGAAGCTGGTGATATAGCTGGAATCAAAATATGAAAGTGTTGAGTCCTCATCTTTATCTCCTGGGCACCAAGGAGCCATTGAAAGTTTTTGGATAGAAGAGTAGAAGAGTGACATGCTCAGATTGTTTGCTTTCGTTTTGGGGTTTTTTATTTGTTTTGGGCTGTGCTGGGGATTGAACCTAGGGTCAGAGATGTTTTAGGAAGATAAATCTTATGATCAATCTTTTTTTCTTTTCTTATGATCAATCTTAAGGGGAGAAAGAGTGCTCAGGTAGACCAGGTGTCTCTATTTGCTTTGCCACTACTGAAAGCAATAAATGTTTCCACTATGGAAATAGCAGCGAAAACAGAAATAAAGACTTGGATGCCAGAGACATCTTGAAGAAAGGGAAAATTAAGACTTGGAACCGGGCTGGGGAGATAGCTCAGCTGGTAGAGTGCTTGCCTCGAAAGCACAAGGCCCTGAGTTCAATCCCCAGTACTGAAAAAAAAAAAACAAAAAACAAAACAAAAAACAAGACTTGGAACCTTCTTATCTGTGGAGGTAAAGATGAATCATCAAAGGTAATTGCACAGGTTGGGAATTAAGTGACCAAAAGAATATTTTATGAACAGCGATAGAGATTTTAGGATGAAGGATGAGATGGGTAGGCTTTTAGGAAAAGATAAGGAGTTGAGCTTTAGAAGATCGTATTTCATGTTGTAGCAGGGACTAGATATATATGACTGGAACATACGAGGGGGAGCCCAGCCTGTGACAAACATGCGGGAGCTGTTTACATGAATGACAGCTTGAACTGTGTGAATGGATGAGATCTTCCAGAGAGAAGAGAGTCACAGTGTTGGAAATTCCAGCACTTTAAAGGAGGAAGAGGAAGAAGGGCCACCCAAGTGTACAATGTGCAATCAGATATCAGGAGAAGAAGGTTAGAGATTCACATACGACCAGATAAGAGCACCAAGAAGGAAGTTGTGGTCAGCAACATCAGATGTCACAGAGAAGTTAAGGAGAATAGGGACTAAAAAAGAGTCATTGGATTGGGCAATTAGGAAGTCATTTACCTTTAAGAACACAGGCCTGTCCTGTACGAATATGCTGGGAGAGGTGGAGTAAGAGGCAAGCATCAAAGAGAAGGGAGCTTGAACCCCTGACTTACAGGTAAGGAGAGTGAAGGGGGCAGCAGTGCAGCCGTTAGTCCTCCCGCCTTCCTGGTCGGGGGCTTGCGTGTGTGCACACGGAGAGGCAGAAGGAAAAGATCAAGCTGTTGATTCTTTTAGCCAACCTTTGTCCAGTGCCTGCTAAGGACTTGGGACCATTTACAGCAGAAATTGAAAACAACTGGAGGAAGAGAAAACGGGAGGAAGCAGGTTGAAGAGAAAGTGGGAGAAAATGGATCATGAGACTGGAGAGCATTTTTAGTGCTGGAAAGGAAAGACATGTCCTCCCAAGGGATTGGAGACAAGGAACAGGATGGAGGATGGATGGAGACTGAGGAATGTTTTGAAATCAAGAGAATAGGAGGAAAGTCGGGCTGACCTCAGGCCTCTGGGCAACGTAGAAGGCAGCTTTTCTACTGAGAGAGGGAGCCCAGTGGGGTGGAGAGGAAGTACAGAACAGCCGCACTGGGCAGTGCTAGGGGAGAGGACCCCAGTGTAGCAAGGCTCCATCGGTGCCTGACAGAGTCCCCTCTCATTGTGCTTCTGTGGGACGTGTCACTTAGAAGATGGGCAGTGTCTGCTTCTCCTTTCACCTTGAAGGACTTACCTCCTTCATCACTGCACTATTTTTCTTTAATACATTTCCTATGAATTTTGTTTATTTCCAGTATCCCCGCAGTTGAAAGTTGTACAGCTATTCCAGAGTAATGCTCTTAAAGATTTCTGAGGTCATCTAAATTGTGGATATGTTGGTATAAAAGCATAGTGCTTTGTAGAGAAATTTATTGATATGTGAATTGAGCAGGAAAGGTGAGCAAATAGAGCCCATGTATTGTGCTACCGCCTCCCCCCACCACACAAAAGGCTGACAGGTTTTAGACTGCCCACGTGAAGTCCTCCAACCAACTGTCCATCCACACAGTATCGTAGAATTCATTTAAATTGACCAAGATGCCAGGTAGTCCCTATGTCTCATCCAGGAGTCAGACGATCAAGAGCGGCCCTGCGCTGGGGCCTGGGTGGAGACATGTTTCCTTAAAGCAATGAATCCGACCGTGAGGGTCGGTGGGCAGAATGAGCTGGCCATGTGGAGGGACCAGGTGCAGGATGGTTACCTGGGCCACTTGACATAGTCTTCAGCTTTACTAGACTGCAACCCAGTGAGAATGGAGGAAGAGTGGTGTCTCTCACAAATAATATTTATAAGAAATAAATGGTGAACTAAGTCCTGATATCCTAATTCTGTATCTGAATTTTGACTGGATCCCTGGCTCTGCTTTGTGTGTCTCCTAGCGGTGGCAGGTGGAGTGCTGGACCCACCTGGTCCCCCGAACTGGGTCCCAGAATGTGCTTCCAGGTGGACTAGATTCATGTTTTCAAGTTGGTTTGGAAGCAGGAGGATGATATTCTATGTGACTCAAGCCAGAATCCAAATGAACCTGTTGAGTTCAGTCATGCAAGGGAGACTCAAATACTTGCTTTTCCTTTTCCTTCTTATAGGTATGGCCTCACATGTGCAAGTTTTCTCCCCTCACACCCTTCAATCAAGTGCCTTCTGTAGTGTGAAGAAACTGAAAGTCGAGCCGAGTTCCAACTGGGACATGACTGGGTACGGCTCCCACAGCAAAGTGTATAGCCAGAGCAAGAACATCCCGCCTTCTCAGCCAGCCACCACAACCGTCAGCACCTCCTTGCCGATCCCAAACCCAAGCCTACCTTACGAGCAGACCATCATCTTCCCAGGAAGCACCGGGCACATAGTCGTAACATCAGCAAGTAGCACCTCTGTCACGGGGCAAGTCCTCGGCGGACCACACAACCTAATGCGTCGAAGCACTGTGAGCCTTCTTGACACCTACCAAAAATGTGGACTCAAGCGTAAGAGCGAGGAGATTGAGAACACGAGCAGCGTGCAGATCATCGAAGAGCATCCACCCATGATTCAGAACAATGCCAGCGGGGCCACTGTAGCCACTGCCACCACGTCCACTGCCACCTCCAAAAACAGTGGCTCCAACAGCGAAGGCGATTACCAGCTGGTGCAGCATGAGGTGCTGTGCTCCATGACCAACACCTACGAGGTCCTCGAGTTCCTGGGCCGAGGGACGTTCGGGCAAGTGGTCAAATGCTGGAAACGGGGCACCAATGAAATCGTGGCCATCAAGATCCTGAAGAACCACCCGTCCTATGCCCGGCAAGGTCAGATCGAAGTGAGCATCCTGGCCCGGCTGAGCACGGAGAGTGCTGACGACTACAACTTCGTGCGGGCCTACGAGTGCTTCCAGCACAAGAACCACACGTGCTTGGTCTTTGAGATGTTGGAGCAGAACCTCTATGACTTTCTGAAGCAGAACAAGTTTAGCCCCTTGCCCCTCAAGTACATTCGCCCAGTCCTCCAGCAGGTGGCCACAGCCCTGATGAAACTCAAAAGCCTAGGTCTCATCCACGCTGACCTCAAACCAGAAAACATCATGCTGGTGGATCCATCCCGACAGCCGTACAGAGTGAAGGTCATCGACTTTGGCTCAGCCAGTCACGTGTCCAAGGCCGTGTGCTCCACCTACTTGCAGTCCCGATATTACAGGTAAGCTCGTCGGCACCGAGGCAGGGGTGCAGAAAGCCCAGGGGCACTCAGATCTGCAGTGGCCGTCACTGTGGGGGAGTAAAAGTATTTTCCTGCAGTTTATGCCCTCAAATGACCTTAATGTGGTTGGGAAATTAGGACATGTGCACACTGAAATGAGAATGAGGAGCCATCTAAGCCAAGTAGGCCATGGAGCCAAGGAAGATTCTTGGTCCTGATATTTAGAGTTGGAAAGGACCCCAGGGAGCTGGGTCCTCATGGTTGGGGACAGTCAAGACAGCTGGAGGACAGAGCAGGACGTGCCATTTGAAGACACACTGGTAGCTGTGTGCCAGGCTCGTGCAGGGGACAAACAGCCTGGCCAGATCCGAGGATTTATGAGTATCAAGATAGGATTGAAAAGACAGGTTGGGACCAGGTTTCAGGGGGTCTCAAATGCCTATCAAGGGAATTGCAGCTGTATCCCTAAACCTTGAGCAAGCCTTAAAAACTCTGAACATAAATGGGTAACAGGTTGAAAGTGGTGTTTCACATAGAAGGTGGCTGGAGGGAGGGGAGACTGTAGTTCAGGGACTGGTGGGCCCCTCCTGTAGCAAGGCAACCTTAGGCACCGCATCCAGACGCTGGAAGCTTTATAGTACCCTTTTTATTATTACAACAAAAAACCCAAGGCTGGGTACTATTATTTTAAAAAGAGATTTATTTAGCTCACAGTTTCAAAGGTACAAAGGCATAGTACTGGCATCGGCATGACTCTGGTCAAGACACTGTGGCCCATGGCACCCCAATGGGGGAGTCATGTGGGAGAGCGAGGCCATGTGGCCAGACAGAAAACTGGAGAGAAATTCAGGGTCAGAGTCAGGCTTTCATAGCAACTTGTTCTCGAGAGCACTACCTCAAGGTCCCTAACCTTAATCCTTCCAAAGGCAACACCCTCAGTGACCTTCCACTAGCCCCACCTCCTAACGGTCCACTGCTTCCCATCATCGCCACCCAGAGGACCAAGTCTCCAACATGAGAATCCTGGGGAGACAACCACATCCATGCCCCACAGGGACACACCTCAGACATCCAACACGGGCCAGCACAGCACTGAACAAGGATATGGACGAGGCCCTGACCATTGCCAAGTTTCCAGTGTGTTGCTTCCCTGTCCTGGCTCCACATTAGTCACCTGAGGAGCTGTTGAGACAGCCCAACTTAGACCCCAGTCCCCACAAACTGAATCCACACATCTGGAATGGGGCCCAGCATGGGGCTTTTTGCCAGCTCTCCTGGACCCCAGTGTCCATCAGGGCTAAGAACTGCTGCTCCCGTGGGACAGAGATAGACCACTGCTTGCTTTGGAGTCGGGGACCCAGGGTTGGACCTGATCCCTGTGCTCACTGGGCACTGTGACTTTGGCTGACTGCCTGCCTCCTGTGCACCTTCATTTCCTGACCCATGAACAGGGGTCCTACACCATCCCACAGTCTTCTTAGGACCACTGCATGGTATAACACAGCCTGGTGCTATAGGTAGTGGCCAGTCTGTGGGAGGTATCCAGTGAGGAGTTGGTGGAGGTTTCTGGAAAGCAAGAGTCAGGTTTGTGAAAGAGTGAGCGATTATGCTTGAAATAACATTGCGTAAGTCAGGCGCAGTGGTGCTTGCCTTAATCCCAGCAACTTGGAGGCTGAGGCAGGAGGATCACAAGTTCAAAGCCAGCCTTAGCAACTTAGCAAGGCCCTAAGCAACTCAGACCCTGTCTCAAAATGAAAAATGAAAAGGGCTGGGGATGTGGCTCAGTGGTTAAGCGCCCCTGAATTCAAAGGAAGGAAGGAAGGAAGGAGAAAAAGAAAAGAAATAACATTGAACAGTCCACAGAGATGAAGTTGGAGAGAAGGTAGGACTGAGCCACGGCTGAGAGGTGGAGCTGTCTGCAGTAGCAACAGAGTCCCAGGACTCACGGCTGCCTGAGGCCTTCTGCCCTCACCCGTTGGTGGGTGTGCTATCTCCATACCTCCTTCAAGGCCACAGAGTGAAGGTGGGGCGGTGTCCACACAGCTGACCTCCTACCCAGTTCTGGGGCTGACTGCCCGCTCCGCCCCTCATGGCCTCCCTGGTTCACGGATGGCTTCTCCCCTGGGCCCAGCCTGGCTGCCACAGCACTGTTGCAAGTCTCCTCGCCCCTGCTCCCTACACCCCGCCCGCCCCTCAGCCTGCTGCTGTCTCCTTTCATTGTGATCCTGACTCAGAAAAGGTTGGGGTCTCCAGGCTGCTCCACCTGGCTGTTCCCACCCTCCCCGTGCCCTTAGGAGGGATTTCCTGGGTCACGGCAGCTCTCTAGCCTCCTAAGCCTGTCCTTCTCCAGTCTAGCTTTCTCATGGAATTCACACGTGAAGCTCCGCCGTTTCAGGAGGAGTCTCCATGGGCCTCTGCATGCTCTTGAGGAGCCCGTCTACTCCTGCCAGCTCTGTCTGCCCTCCTGTCCGCTCCTGTGCCCTGCTCTCTGCTGCGGGTTCGACTGGGCACAGAGGGGAGAAGTGTACCCAGTGCTGGAGCCACCTGGAAGGTGGGGCCTGGAGAACAGGCAGAACCGTGGGCACCTCCTTATGACAGAAGGCAACAGACTGGATGGGGGTGTCTGGCCAAGCTGGAGGGTCAGGTGCCAAGCCCAGACAGCATGTGTTCTCCCTGGAGAGTGCCCGCCCGGCTCTTATTGGAAAGCCAGCTCTGTGTGGTCCTGGGTCACCAGTCTGCCCAAGGGTGACTGCTGCTGGGTCTAGCTCTCCGTGCAACAAGCAGGAGACTGCCGTTGTCACTTTATATTTAGGCTTGCACATTCAGCACGTCAAGGGCTATTTCTTCCCAGGTCTTGTCCTGAACTTAGGGCGAACCGTAGCCAAGTCAGGGGCCACTTGGGGTTTTATTATTTAGTTAACCTGTGCTGCTGTTAGTGGACAGAAACCACCTTCACTAAAACTGGCTAAAAATTGAGCATGCAACTTATAAAAGACTTTCAAAACTATGTTTAACATGCAGTACATCCTTGGAGCAAACCTTGATGAACCAAGGTAGCTAGATTTGGAGGTCCTAAGCCTTTTCCTCCTCAATTCCTTGTGCCCCCTGCCCTCCCACTACACTCTGCAGTTTTACTTTGCTCTCAGGCAAAATAAAACCCTCTCAGGATGTCCGCAGGTGGCAGTACAAAGTTGCCATGAGAACGGGGGGGAGGGGGGCCTGAGTCCTCTCCTGGGACCTTCAGTGTCCCCTTGCCAGCCTCTGGCTGAATAGGCCTTTCCACAGTACTGCTGTTGGGGAGTGAAGCTGGTTTGCTGGCAGGTCTGGGCCACTTGTCCCTCCGCGCTGGGCGCCATCCCTGCAGCCCCGCACCGTTGCCCTCTGAGGCCCTCCCTCTGGTGTGATAGCACACCTCTTTAATCTGGGCAGGACCACCTGTCCAGCATGGTCATTGTGGCCTTGAGGTCCTCCCTGTGAGTCAATGGCACAGTCAAGGTGAAAGGCAGCCCATCTTTTCTGCCTGAAATGATGTTTCATTTCCAAATTGGCCACAGTGCTTCATTTCTCCCTCAGGCCTCATCTGAGCCCTGGAGTAGTTTGTTGCCATATAGATCAATAGGAGCTTTTGAGGACAGTCTTTAGCTCTTGGTCTCTGCTTGTCCTGGCTATGTGGGACAGCCAGCTCTAGGCCACATTTGTCAGGCTGATTTTCCTGACTGCTTTGCCCTTTACTGGGGGAGAATGAGCAAAGAAACACTTGGATTATCTCTGGTTAACACTCTGTCTGAGAAGGAAGAAGCTCTCGGCTCATCCTGAGAGAACATCTGCACATTTGAACTACCTGGGACAGAGGCATCGTCACATGCTGCAGTGTCCTCCTGGCAAGGCTTGTCAGACTGACCTTTGTCTTGCAAGGCCCCATTCCCCCAGTTGTCCCCTGTATCTGAGCCTGGGGACATTTCACTTTTAAAGAGATGAACACTTCCCTGCCACTTTAGCACTTCAAATGGGACTGTGTGAAGTGTCTCCTCATATCATCCCCACCTGGTAACATGGAAACGGTATGAGACACAGGTGCCTGTCCTCAGCCTGGGGAACCAGGAAAGGAGGTGGTGCCTGAGAGCCACCTGCTTCCCCAGCTGTGGGCATTTGCGTGGTTGCTGCTGCTGTGTTGGTGAGGGAAGCCAACATTGCTTTTCAGGAAATAAGGCTGCTTTTCCAGGGTTTCCGTCTGAGGCAGGGTTATCCCCTTCCAACCTGACTTTCACCTTGAACGTCGATTTGTGATTGACCGTCAGCTGTGCTGGCTCTCAAGCTTTATTCTCACCTGGAGAACTTGTTAAGAGCAGATTTCTGCAAGAAGCCTGTCCCAGAACTAGCTACTGCACCCTTCTTCAGGGGTCCCCACACCAGTTTCCAGGCTCCACTCCAGAGAGTGGCCTCTGGGAATTGGAGATGAGCCCCTGTAGGGGATCTTTGTACCTTGAGAAGTGCTGCTCCAGGGGAGAAAGGGTTTCCTCGGGGGTATCCCCTTTCAGAGTTAGCACCCAAAGGAACATGGGGCAGGTGATCTGTGTACCTACTCACCTGGGCGACCCGGCCACGGCCTTATTTAACCCTACATCTATGCCAGCCTTTTAAATTTATTGTTTTTTGTTATTATTTTTATTTTGAGCAAGCAATAAATTGGTACTGAGATATTTCCATTCTCAATGTGACTAGTAAGCTAAAACAAGACCAAATATTAAACTCAGAAGGAAAAAGACAAAAAAAAAAAAAAAATGCCATTCAGGCAAAGGATAATCAATGATTGAAATGTTAGAATTTTGTTTCTGCTCTGGGCTACTCAAATATTCTTGTATAGTCTTTTTTGAGACACTTAAGATTATTACTGGTTCCCCCCACCTCAAAATGGGCATAAAAATTGAGACATAAAAAATGGCCAGTAATCTTTTTTTCACGATAATTTAACCTTTCTCATTAGGTTCTTATGGGTGCAGAGACATCTTCAAGTTGATTCTGTGGTGGTTTTAGGTAAGGGTAGAGACTAATGTTAACCCAATTCAGTTTGTCGGACCCTGGACAATTCAGTTTGTTCGAGTGTCTGTAGGAGATACCCGGCTAAGGAAGGCGAGGCCTCATCTCCAATCTCGAGGGGTTAGCAGTCTATTTGAGGAGAGGAAAAACATAACCAAATTGCCCAAAATATAATTCTGATACTTCGAGATTCCAAGTGTCTTGTCACTCAACAGGTCTTTAATGCTACCCTGTTATGCACCAGACTAGGGAAATAGTAATGAGCAGAACCAGTTCAAGAAATTCAAAGTGCAGGAAAGAGTTGGCAACACAGGTTTGCCAGGAAGGTGTTTCAGAGTGAGAGCCTTGGAGGGAGATGTGAGGTGGGGCCGGGGCTGGAGGAGTTTGGGGGCCTTGGAGATTGGGAAAAGGGAAGAGGGGAGACTTGCAGGGAAGGAGGCAGGCTGCAGGCACCTGTGGGAAGGAGTGGCGAGTGGCCCACAGCGCACAGTTGAAGTCAAGTGCCGGGGGCCTGGTTTACTCAAACTGGCAGGGATGGGGGCCATTGTAAATGACTGAACAGAGGCTACTCTGATAAAGATGGAATAATCTGTTGGGATGGCAAAACAAACACACAAATAAAACCAACCTGTGGGAGAGCCAGGCTAGGAGAGAATAGTAATTATTCAGGAATAAAGGAAAGAGGCCCTGTAGTCGTGTGGGTGTAGACACTTTCAGCACGTTTAAAGTTCCTGATACTTTGCAGAATCAAGTTGCAGGGAATAGTTTTGGCTTGTTCTGCTCTTTTGTGTCACGACTTTGCTCTCTAGGGCACAGTTCTGAAGTTCTGGCTTTCTAGGACCTGGTTTCAAATCCCACCCCTGCTATACAGTAACAGAATCTGGAAGGAGAGCTAAGACCTTAGCTTCAGCTATGCACAGAGGCACATCTGTCATCCCAGCAACTCAGGAGGCTGAGGCAGGAGGATCACAAGTTTGAGGCTAGCCTGGGCAACTGTCTTGGAAATTTTTAAAAAGGCTGGGGATGTAGCTCAGTGGTAGAGAACCCCCTGGATTTATCCCCCATACCACAAAAATAAATAAATAAATATTAAAAAATCTTAACTCCTGTCTCAGCCCTTCCCCAGCCAATGTCCCACTGAGTCATGATCACTAGAATGTCAGCTGTGAGCCGGCTACACTCTGCCATCTGGATCCCATTGTGGCCGGGGCCTGTGTTCACCAGGTGGTCGGCCAGAGCTATTGGTGCAGGCTGTGGCCCGGGGGTAGTTTTCTCTCCTGCCTGTTGACCTTGTCCTCATTAGCACACTGGGAACCTTCCTTGATCTCTCCATCAACAGAGAACAGAGCATATTCCAAAATGCCATACTCTGTGCTGAAAATATAAGTCGCTCCAGTAAGGGGCAGAGCTTTATAAAGCCACAGACAGAAGTAATTTCAAAAGTGGCATAACTTGTGCAGATCATAACATAAAAAGTGACCAACTCGAAGTGTATATGACTGAAAAGAGGAACTCTGACAGCAGTTGCATCTCAGGCATCCATTTTTTAAAATTGGTTTGTCTCTGTTACAAATAGAAACAACAAGAGCAGGTGCTCGTGCACCCTTGAAGATACTAAGTGAAAGATATCTGCCCTACTGACCACCTCATGGCCGGGTGTGCTAATGTGAAAGCTTCGAGGGCTGCAGCCTCTCTTCTGTGGAGAAGGGAAGGTTAAGTTATCTGGTCTGATAGGTCATCTTCAAATTTCCCTTAATTGTCTCTGGGACCTTCAGCTGTACAGTGAAACTTAGAAACTAAAATTTTCTTTTAAGAATTATATGTTCGGCTGGGGGGATAGCTCAGCTGGTAGAGTACTTGCCTTGCAAGCACAAGGCCCTGAGTTCGATCCCCAGTACCACAAAAAAAAAAAAAAAAAAAGAATTATATGTTCACAATTACTTAATAATTATTAATAAGCATTAAATAACTAAAGTGTGAAACTCTCCGTGTATTTGAGTAGATCACTAGGCAGGTGCTGCAGCCCTCTACACACACATACACCCAGACTCAGGGAACGCAGCCAAAGGCCACACGTGACATGAGATGTAGGTGTGCTTGTGAGAAACTTGGTGACAGCGAAGCTGACACTGTGCTCTCCATGGAGAGGTGCTGGTGTGCATTGGCACCCGCCCTGTGGAGGCCGATCAGAACACGCACACGCACACAGGCAAGACACACACTTATGCAAAGACAGCAGCCTGCCACCCACGCCTCAGGTCACACGAACCTACCCAGGCACCCCCGCAGACCGAGGGCCCAGGCACAGAGGCCGTGTCAGTGCCCAGGAAACCTGCCCAGCTTTCTACCTTGATGCTCAGGGCTACCAATGTGTCTCTGAACGTGAAGACAACAGAGCCAGAACCACTCGGGCTCAAGATGTAAACCAGTCATTTTCAAAGTAGGCTCCAAGAACCCTCCCACCCCAGAATCCCCTGGGACACTTGTTAGAAATGGAGACTCCTGCACTGCCAAATGGACAGGTGGGCAGGTACTCTCAAGGTGGGGCAGGCATGGCCCTCGCAAGAACGAAAACTCTCTCTCTCCCGCCCCCACCCCGCTGGGTTCATCCCCAGTACCTGGGGATTGATCCCAGGGCCTCAAAGATGCTAGGCAAGCATTCTGCGATTGAACTACATCCCCCGTCCTAACCAATTCTTTCCTTTTTAAAACTACTTTATTGAGATTGACATACAAAACATTGTTCACATTCAATATCTACAACTCGTCAAGTTCATAGATAAATCTACACTGTGAAACTACCACAGTCTGTGCCATAAACACACCCATCACCCTCCAGGTTTCCTTCATCACCGCTGTTCTGTTACCATCATCGCCGTCACCGTCATCCTCCTCCTTTGGGAACTGTTGCTGTAGATGGCTGGGGCTCTACAGATGATCTCAGAGCATGCTGCATTCCTCATCCAGATGAGAGAATGGGACATGTGCAGGTGACAACCTGGCCTCGAGCAGTTGATCTTTCATCTGAGTGGTTGATAGCCCCTCCAGGTGCCCATTTGTTATGTGACTTGTGGTCAAACCCCTTAAGCCCCAGTGGTGGTGACAATGGAGATGCAAAAATAGTTGGTGAGCATGCTGGGAGAGTCACGTGGGCTGCCCAACTGGCAAGGGCTGGGTGATTCAGAGGAGGCTGTCTGGAATCGGGTGGCAATGAGAAAGCAGATGCTCAGAGACAGTCATGTATGTGACTTTTGCATAATTTACACTAGACCAGGCACCTGCTGCTAAGCAGCTCCTGAACTTGTCTGTAGCCACAGCTGGTTTGGGGCTACAATTCTCATGCACGCATTGCACAAGTAATTTCTTGAATTCCAAAGATGTGCTAGACACTGTGTTTTGTGCTGAGGTTTCGAGACATGGTAGGAGTGTCCTCAGCTATGCAGAGTCTGCCCCAGCCCATAAATGGAATGAGCTGCCCCTTGGTAGCCTGGGCTGGCTGTGCCAGGTTTCCCTGCCCTGGTGAGCAGGCAGAGCGTGTGTCACCCTTGAATCATCGTGCCCGTTCTCCCTAGCTTTTTGGGCCACTGCATGCTCCAAGTCCTCAGTGCCCTTCCCCTGGGGCAGGTCTCTGCATCACATCCAGTGCAGATCGGGTCACCCTGCCCCCTCCCTTGGCAGGCTCTGGGCCACCACTGCTGGCAGGTGCAAGGCAAGCCTGGAGTGCCCTTTCTCCTCTCTGCCCCCATCGACTGCCAGCTCAGGTGGGTCTTAAGAAGGCAACTGAGGCAAGTGAGCCCTTGGCCAGTGCTGGAGGGGGGATTGGGCCCTGGATCCTCATCTCTGGGCAGGTGACGATGGTGATGTTATGGAGTAGTTGTATTAGTTTGGATTTCCCCAAAAGTGGAGTCTGGCACAAGGTCTTGGGTGCAGGCAGCCTATCTGGGAGGTGATGCCAGGAAGCAGAAGAGAAGGCTAGGAGAGTGATAGTGAAGAGCAAAAGTGCCATCATGAGGGCCTGTGTCACACCTCGGGGAGCCTGCAGAGGCCTCTTGGAGCTGGGCTAGGGAAGGGGGCAAGGGTTGCCCTTAAGGGCTGCAGCTCACCTTTTCCTCTTTTGGGCCGTTTATGTGGAGACTGGGTGCACTTGAGCAGGCCCAGGCGTCTCTGAGGCAGGAAGGCCCCTCGAGGTGTGAGCACAGGACTGAGCCCGAGGGAGTGTGCCCGCCCCAGCATCCTCCCACGCAGCACACGTGTGGCCTTGGACATGGAGAGCGAATGAGGAGGGGACACCTTTGTAGGCAAGTTTAAGAACTGTGGGCTGAGAACTCAGAGTGAGCTCTGCCTTCCGGAGCTGGGGGTCTGAGGTGAGGAGAGCAACCTCCCCACCTGCCTTTTCCCTGGCCCGCTGCCTGCCGGGATGGGTTAGCTGGGGCTCCGGGATGGAAAGCCGGGGGCCCCGAGCCCCGGAGGACGAATTTGTCAGAGCAGCAGAGGCTACAGAGGACAGTGGCTCTCCTTTGCCATTTTCTCCATCCATGCCTAATGGAAGTTGTAGCCCCTGCTCCCATGACCCACTTGCAGAGAGAGCAGGTGACTGAGTGACCGAATGAGCAAAGGAATGAACAAGCCTGCCGTCTGACGTGCTTCAGAGCTCACCTCGCACTGTCACGTGCCAGAAGCCCTCCTGGGCCCACTTTCTTGTCACTCCCCCAGACAGGTCCTCTCACGTAACTGAACCTAGAGTCCACGACATCCCGAGCCCTGGACCAGAGGCCCCACGGCAGCCTCCTGGGGAGAATGCACACGTCACCCAAAGCATGTATTTCCAGCTGTCTCTCCACACGTGAGATTTCAGTTTAAAACCTGAAGACAACTGACTCGGCTTCTAGCAGACAGTTCCCTGAAGTCAGCCAGCTTCTGTCTTGTCCCATGTCACCTGCACAGAAAATTAGAAGTGACTGCCCAGCACTCAGAAAGGCCAGCACAGCGAGGCCTGACCGTCTCTCCTTGGGAGCTGAAGGTGACCACAGGCTCTGACCCATGGCCTCTCCCTTGCTTTTCCGTCTCTGAGGCCTTGTGGACATACTGCTGTGCCCTGTGACCCTGTCTTAGTGCTGAAGAGCTGAATGGGCCAAGAGAACCAGTTCAGCGTTCACCGCCAGCGTGCCTTGCGATCACTGTTGGCTTGAGTGCTTCTGCTGTCATCGTTGTTATTTTTGTTGTCATCACCCTATGCATCAGACAGACCTGAGGGTGGATTCCGGATCCGCCACTCCATAGCTTGGTTACTAAACAAGTTAGTTCATGGGGTTGTCAGAGGACAGAGTGAGACGACCGCACAGTGTGACTCCCTTGCGGTGCCTGACACCCGATAGCACTCTGTCAGCATACGCAGTCCTCCCAGTCACGGCCTCTATGGACCGTGGCGTGCGTGGACCCAGTTGGCATCATCATGAGCTGTTTCCAAGCCCAGCTTCTCACCATTCCTGTGCTTTTTGGGTTGTGCTTCATGTCTCTTTCGTCTTGGTGGACACAAGGGACCTAGCACTGTAGGTCTCACTCAGGAGCCCCCGGGGCAAGTGCCTGCGGGCCAGCGCCTGTGAGTAGTGGGTTTCCTCCCAGTGTCAGGAAGGGGTGAAGACAGTGTGATGAGGAGCAGGACAGAGGTGTGAGTTGGGAGGGTGGGGACAGAACTTGGTTCACATGGGGAGGAAGTGAGCACACAATTCCTGACTCAAGGGCCACTCTGCTGCCGCTGGTGCTCTGACACTGGACATCCTATCATCTGTGACCAGACGCAGCAGCCAGGGGACAGTGGTGGAAACCTGGGACACTAGATTTCATTTGACACCAGTACTTCTCGCTTCAAGTCCCACCACTGCTGACATCCCAAGGGTCAAGAGCAGAGACCAGAGTGATGCCAAAAACTGTCCCCTGAAGAGTCCGCTAAAGGCTGCGTGTGTGTGTGAGTGTCTGTGTGTGTGTGTGTGTGTGTGTGTGTTGGCATTTGGGGTGTGCCTATGTTGGTGTATGTGTCTCTAGTAACAGCAGGTAGGCAGGTCCATGGAATGCCTGCATCCGGAGCCCATCCTGAGGAGGAGTCTCCAGGGGCAACCTTGATTAGGTAGAGCTGGTCATGAACATAAAGTTCTACAGCCGGAACTTGAGGTACAGATTGTTGGTACCACTTCTTGTTCATCCACTGACCTCCAGTGCAGGATTCCAGTCTTCTTCTTATAAATTAGAACTTATATTGGCAAATCAAAGGCAGCAAGTGTGAACCCCCAGAACATAAACAGATCTGGTGCCCGGAGAGTTGGAGGACACTCTCGCTGGTGAGAGCCAGCCATCCACCCTAAGTGGCCGTGGGGACCGAAGGGTGGCGCTGTTTGCACTCCGAGCAGGGCGGTGCTAACACATTCAGCAAAAGAACATTTAATTTTAAAATTATATTTTTAAAATTTAAATTTAAGATTGGTTTACCCCTAAAGACCTCTAAGGAAATTGTTGATAATTTTAAACCGTAGCCTCACTGGGCCTCTTCTCTTCCTGTGTTTGTTGTGTTGTTTGGGGAAGAGATGGCTTGTTCATCCTGTCACAGGATGGGCAGGAGGAGGGAGCAATCATTTCTGGAAACGGCTGGACGAGGAACCTATGACAACAATTCAGAATAAATCATTGCCGGTGACGGAAACCCCATAGCGCGAGCTTCTGTCTGCGCTGGCCGTGTGGAGGTCCAGGCTCGTCCTCCCAGAGTTAAGGACAGTGGCCAAGACAGGCAGCGAAGTGATGAACTCACTGCCGAAAGGTCATGACTACGAGTCCAGAAAGCAGACCCGGGCGAGTGGCTTTTGTCCAGGCGGCCTCATTGCACCTACGGTTCCTACCCGTGGTTCTGCACACCGCCCCGACATGGCCTGCACACCCACGCCGGTGACAATGTTGCTTTCCCTGTAAGTTTTCCACAAACCAGCTTTTCCCATGGCAAGCTTTCCGTCAGGATTTTCATACTTGCTATGAGAAGGTTCTGCAGGGACGGTCTTTTGATGGCACCTGCTGCCCGTCTTGGACATGGGACGTCTCATCCCCGCTCTGCACTGGGCCCTGGAGAGAGACCCCAGTAGCTCCGACTGGGCCTTGTATCCCAGCACCTGGCTGTGGCCACAGCCACAGGTGGGCACAGGGCCACGTTCCTCCCCTTCCTTCCCCACTAACAGGGGCTTCCGCTGTTTCCTTGGGAGAAACAAGAGGGTCAGCAGCACATGATGTCATCCCACTCTGTCCTTTGTAGCTCAGAGTGTCAGTTGAAGATGCTGGCCTTCCGTGACACTCCTGGAAGTGGGCGCTCCCTGTGTTTGCCACGTGACGTCAGCTCCTGGCCACACCACCTTGTTGACAGAGCCAGTCCCACAACAGCCTGGTGCCTGCTGGGCAGACCCACATTAGTCTGAGCAGCATGGGGAGTGACCTTCTCTGTTCCCACTTCCCTTCCTCTCCCATAGCTTGCTCTCTGGCTCTCTGCTCCTCTGTCCCTGCTGCAGCTCCCCCTCCAGATCCCTACAGGGAGTCCCAGTAGGTCTGCCCTTACGTGCCCCATGTGCCTTCATACCCCAGCCCCTAGCCAGTTCTCCAGCTCACAGGCTTCCTGACCTAGGATGCCCTCCCCGCCCCCACCACCCAGTCCCCTATCTGGCCTGCCCTACTCCCTGCGTCAAACTCGAGTGTCAAATTCTCCACCACCAGCAGAGCTTTCTCCTTCGTCCACATCTGGCTTTTCGTGGTATTTTTTTTGCCAGTCGTTTACCCATCCATCTGATCCCCAAAGACACTGTGCACTTCCTGGGCCAGTTTCTGCCCTCAGACCTGAGAGGGAACCAAGGTTGAGCATCTCCACCAACTGCACAGAAAGTGTAAGCAACTTGTCTGGGGAAGGGGTGGAGATGGAGAGCTGGGTCCTGGCACCCCACCAGCTGTGACTTGGGATGGGTCTCCCCACCTCCCTAACAGCAGAGCCCTGCTGCTCACTGGTTGAGAGAGGTAACGTTCCCCACGAGGCTCTGGGAGCGGCGAAGACCTATGGTTGGGAGCGTTGTATTTAGCATCTGAGCCCCTCCATGTCTTGCTTGAAGTGGAGACTACAAATCTCTTGCTCCTGACCATGGCCACTCTGTGCCTGGATTTTCCTTTTTCTTCTCCTCTACCTCTTTGTGTTCCCAAGGTGCTCCCAACCCAAACCAGGTGGACGCATCAGCGGCAGATGTGCCAGCGAAACATAGGCTTCAGGGAACGCAGCAAGGAGAAATCTCAGCTTCCAGAACGTAGCCTGTTAATTGCTTTACTGTCGTGTGTCAGGGCTGCCCCTGCAGGGAATGTCTCTGGTGTCACAACCTGGGGTTGTGCAGATCCACTTTAGGTTGCTGCCGGCCCTGACGGAAGCTGTAGGATGGAAGATAGACGAGGAATGAGTCTTCTTCATTTGTCCAGCCTCTTGTTTCCTTCCCTCATCATGACCTGGGTTCTGCCTCACTTCCTTGCTGTATATGTTTTATTGGGCAAGTGATTTTGAACACCTACTATGTGCAAGGCTCTGCCCCAGGGGGCACACAGAAGAAGGCTGTGCCAGGCTCGGGGGTATGCTGTGGCCTCATCCACGTCTCTTCTGAGCACACCCCTTTTGCCAAGAGCTTCAGGACCACGCAGACCCCAGAAAAGGCCTGAGTCTTGAGTCAGCCACTCTGGCTCTGCTGAGGAACCCTGGGGAAAGAAAGTGTGAACAGGGGTGCGAGGTTAACTGGAAAAAAGTTCAAGTGCACACAGGAAGCAACCAGTCACAAAGCCGGGAGCAGAGTTCTGCTCAAACTGAACATAGCTTGTATTTGACCAGGCCTGTGGCTGTGGTGTGACTCACATCTTCTGAGTGTTTCCAGGAACAGGGCTGTGTGTGACCATCACATTAACTCTGATGGCAATGCGTGCAACCCTGTTGTCCCCACTGCATAGGGCACAGTGCATAGGACCCTGGGTCACCCACATGCTAGGGACCACATCAAGAGCACAGCCTCCATATGTCACTCTGTCCAGACAGTTCCTACTGCTGTAGAAGGCAGGGTCTCCGAGAATACTGGGCCATGGGATGCAGAGCCGGGCAGCCCCTAGCCCCTCAAGAATGGCCTGGACTCCCATATCCCCAGGATGCATTTAAGGAGCCTTCTCTCCCCTGCCGACCCCACACAATCAGGCCGTCTGTCCTTTAGAGAATGCCACCCAGGATCTGTTTTCTTGTCCCATTGAGAAGCGCATCTTCCTTTGCAAGGGTGTTGTGGGATCTGCATGTTATTGCCCAGTTCCACCTCTGACCACAGTGAGGTCATCAGCACCCCCACCACCCAGGCCTCCCAGATTCACCAGCCATTTTCAGAGACTGAGGCAGGCTGCAGCACAGCGAGCCCTGGGTGCCTTCATCACGGATCGGTGCCTGGCAGCTGTTCATCAGCCTGCCTCCTCAGCCCCACAAAAGTGCACACAGGATGGGTGCAGGTGACTGCCAGAGCAAGCAGAGAGCTGTCACTCTGTACTGTTGCTCCATGTACCATACTGTGTCATTCAGCCACGGGTGAGGTCAGAGTGCCCATCCCAGCTCACCATCCCCAGCGGCAGGCCTGCCTTCTGATGGCAGGTGAGCCCGAGGTGCTCATAGTCCAACCTGCTCTTGGTGAATCTTCCTCTGGGCAAAATTCAACTTGTTGCCCTGTCTGAGGCTGCAGGAGGAGGGCACGTGTGGTCTGAGATGGTCCTGGACTCCAGGTGCTAAGAGGAAGCGGGGAAGGACTTGTACATATTCACGTTACCCCTCTCTCTTCTAGCAAGCAAGTCGCACCACGCTTAAATACTTTCAATTTTGCCTGCACAGCTTGAGAATTACTGGGTTTGCCTTGTGACCAAAATTGAACATTTCTGAGGAAACATGATGACATTACCTTTCCGGCTGGTAGGAGAGAGGTTCTTAGGAAGGAGACCTGCTCCCCACAGCCCCTGGGAAATGAGGTGCTGCCCTGGGCTGGCAGGGAGAAGGAAGGTGCTGCTTCCGGGTGTCCCCCTCTCCAGGTTCCTGCTCTGTGCATGAGGAGAGTCAGTGGGGCCCTGGAGAAGGCAGGCATGGGATCGAGGTGAGCCAAGGCGCTTGGACTCTGCATGGGTTGTTTCCTGTTTGTGATGCCCACTCTTCCAGCCTTTCTTGGGTTTCAGTTCTCTTTCTTCAGTCACTCTACCCTCCACAGTGTCTCTGCCTTCTCTGCTAGAAATTCTTGCTGCATTTAAAATCTGTATTAGATGCCTCCTTGAATTGATGAAACTTGCAGACAGTCTGTTTAATAACCGTGTCCTGGGCATTGGTCCTGGGCAGCCAGCTAGACCATAAACATCCCTGGTACCTGTTCTTTTCTGGTGATTCTCATATTGTCTGTACTTGATGGGGGGCAGGGGTGGAGATTAGAGATTTCACAAAGCCTGTTAAAAGAAAATTCTGGAATAAATCCCCTAAGCCTTTCGTGAGTTGCAAAGGTCAGCTTTAATGAAAATCATTTCATAATTTTTTTTTCATAAGTTGTTTTTAAAGTAACTTTAAAAAAATTTTTAGTTGTAGATGGACAGAATATCTTTGTTTTATTTATTTATTTATATGTGGTGCTGAGGATGGAACCCATGCCTCACACAAGCTACCACTGAGCCACAACCCCAGCCCCGTAAAATAACCTTTTAAGGAAGTATTGTGTATTTCTGGTGGAAATGTAAAATGGCACAGCCACTTGGAAAACAGCTTGGCAGTTTCTGAAAAAGTTAAACAGAATTACCATATGATCCCCGAAATTCCATTCCTAAGTATATACCCCAAAGAGCTGAAAACAGATATTCAGATACTTGTAAATACATTTATAGCAACACTGTTTACAATACTCAAAAGCTGGAAGCAACCCAAATGTCCACCCGTGGATAACTGCATAAACAAACTGTGGCAGATCCACAATGGAATATTATTTTTCCAAAAGTACAGAAATGATGTACTAATGTGTGCCACAACATGGATTCTCATCCACAACGTCCCCTTCAGTGCAAGAGGGCAGACACGAGAGGTCACATGGCTTGACACTCTGTGTGAAATGTCCAGAATAGCTAACTCCACAGACAGACCACGTTGATGGTTGCCAGGGTCTTCGAGGAGGGGACAACGGAGAGGCACTGCCTACTGGGTAAGGGATTTTATTTCCAAGGGACAAAAGTGTTTGGGACTAGATAGAGGTGGTGGTCGGCCTACTACTCTAACTGTCCTAAATGTCCTCAGCTGTCCATCCTCCAATGGCTCATTTGTGGTATGCAGCTTTTACCTCATTAAATTATTCTTTAAGTAGAAAAAGAAAAAAGTACTTTGTCAGGCTGAAAAGTTGGGATGGGATGAGATTATACCAGGAACTGAGTTTTAAGTGCTTTGGGGTTTATTTGTACATGGGACCTAGAATTACTGGAAGTACCAGCCGGAATGTGAGTATCTCTTTGGGCTGGTTTTTAAACCCTTACAAAACACAGTTTATACCTTTATACCTTTCCTGGCACTGGGCTGAAGCACTTGGGAGAGTATTTTGGTTTCCTTGACTCCGGGAGCCAAGGCACTGCTTCCCCGGCACTCTCCACCCCCTGGGCACCCGGTCTGCACCCAGTCGGCGTGGCCCTGAGTCAGAGGCCCAGCCAGTTGGGATCCCCAGAGCCAGGCTGCCACCTCCAATGTCACACTCACTCTATCTTGGTGAGATGGGGGCATGATATTCTAGTGTCCCTAAAGTACACAGAAGGTTGGTTTTGGAGTTGTCAAACCTAAAATAAAATTCCACTTCTGCCACTGACTTAACCTTCCTGCACCTTGGCCTTCTGCTCCCTGTGCCAGGTGTCGTCACACTGCCTTAGGAACGTCTGAGGATCAGCCTGCCCCCTGCCTGGGCACAACAACACCAGCCTCTCTGAGGGCTGGCGAGGGACAGCATGCCACCTGCCGGTGCCGACCAGGAGAGGCGGGCACTCCTCAGTCTCCGTTGGCCCTTCCCTTCCCCTTCGCCACTGCTCTGCTCCGCCCTTTGTCAGAGGCCATGCAGGGTGCCTGGGTGCTATTTGGTCTTGCATCAACTAGCTTCCATAAACAAAAGAGCCGTTTCCCTTCCCCCGCCTGCATGCCACACAGGGATCCTGTGCTGCCCTCACAGACCCGCGTGTGAGAAGGAAGCATGCCTCGCATTGCTCTGTACTCTCAGCAAGCCAGCCGAGGCCAGCGCTGTCCCCGGCTGCCCGGGAGCCCCTGCTTGTCGTGCAGCCCCTCACACTCTTTGGCCTAATATGCTCAAGATGTCTTCTCTTCCCCAAAGTCCAAAATGTGTCTTGCTGTTCCCCAGATCCTGAGGTGTTTACACTTGTCTTTCCCCATCATCTAGGACGCATTTTGGGAACACATTACAAACAAGGCCATGAGCCACGATGAATGGGAGCAAGGCCCTCCCTCTGGGAGTGTCCAGGAGGGAAAATGAGAGATCACGGTGATCAAAGCCGAGCTGGCTAAGTGGAAGGCAACTTCATTAAACGCTGTTGTTGTGGCCATTCTATTCCCCAGACATACCTCTTCCATAATTTGGGGTAATTTGTCTAAAACATTGTTGACGGGCGGGGTGCATTTTGTGCTGTCTGTAAGTTTCCCGGCCCTGTGTTCTCCTCTCTAGTGGATGTTCTTTCTCCTGGAAGGATTGGTTTTGACAAACTTTCTGTCCTGTCACTCCATAGAACAACTTGATTTGTTTTGATTATTGGCTTTCCTCTGGCCTTTGGAAAACCTTTGCGATGTCCTTAGCTCCAGCGCATCCTGCTCTGTGTGGTGAGTCTGGATATTCCTTCCCGTGGAGCACGGGTGCCACGTGCCTGGCATTGCGGTGGCTCCAGAAGACAGCTGGTGGGCTCCCTGCAAGGCTGTCCACTAGCTGACCACACAAGGTAGGCCTTCTGGGCACTCTGAACTGCCCACTGGGATGGTCACTTTGATGATAAGGACTGAGGCTCCTGAGGCCAGGCTGCAAACAATCTCTGCATCTAATGATAGAACACATATGGCTGCTGGCAGTGGGAGACAGTATGAATATTAATAAACTATATTTCACTTTTATTACTTTTTCATTAGGTTTTCATGGAGATGGTGTTTGTGAGTGAAGTCCATGCACTGAGCTATTGACGGGCATTTTGTTTTCTTGACAAAATGGCAAACCTCACAGTCAGAGGCAAGGGCATGATTAGGAGCAGCTCACCGGGAGAAACGCTGATGAGCATCAGCAGGCCATATAAAACCTGGGAGTTTGTTTTCACTGCTGTCTGAGGCAGATACGAAGGCAACCGGTTTCAGCAATTCTGCAGGGTGCTCCTTGTGGGACAGTTCCCTTTTTATTTTAACGTCTGGGTGTGACTGGTAGGCTGTCCTGCCCTGTCCTGCAAGCGGTTCCGGTCGCTCCCATCCGGGGTGACACACCCCACCCCGTCCTCGACGCCCAGCTCCCATCCTCCTCATTCCTCTGCTCAGCCGACATTTTCCCACCAAACCAAAGCAGACGCTCCTAGGCATACAGGAAAGAAAGGACCACCACAAAGTGCTAGACTTGTTCAGGTCATTGTGCCCTGGCCTGGTAAGGACACTTCGAAACCCAGGTAGACCAGCATGGAGCTGCTATGTGGTTCCAGGGACCAGAGGTGATTCTGGACTGGGGCAGAAAGGACCCTCAGCATGGGAGTGCCCTGTGCCTCTGTCCTGCCTGGGGAGAAGACACCCTGTCGGGGCTCTGAGCCCCCTTTCCTGGGATGTGTCATGATGAGTCCACATTGTCTTTGTGGGTAGTGGGAGGTGTCCTTCACTGCTAGGCGACAGCACCTCTCTCTCACACTGCACACCTGGTGTCTTGTGGAACATGTGAGGACATGTGTGTCTCTCAGAGCAGAACAGAATATGACATTGTGTAAGATTTGGCATTGGTGGGGGTGGGGGGTGCAAATTGAATTTACTACGTCTGTTTCGGGAGCCAGGAAGATCAAATGAATATTTGCTGTCTCTAAGTGTGCCTCTTACAGCCAGATCAAATGAGAAACTGTAGGTGCTGAGCAATGCAGCCCTCGTAGACCTAAACATTCTTGACTCTATTGGTTAGAGAAAAGTATTTTCCTGCCTTTTCAGGGCCAGGTTTTTCTTAGTTTAGAACTAATTATTTCAAGGAAAGCCTGCATTCGTTATACACACAGAAATAACTTGTTTTAGAGTTGGATGATCACTCCTTTTGTGTATTCAGTTTGCAGCAAGCCTTTCTTGAGTGCCTACTGTGTGCTGAACACTATCCTTCTGTCCTCTTGTCAATGGTGTATTTACATGTGCTTACATGAATCACACACTGTTTGAGGACAAATCTATTCCATGTGGATAAGTTTTCCAAGTGACTGAAACTTATCTGTTTCAATACCATACTTAAAAGGTTCTCATTTTTCTGGACAAAAATTTAACAAGGCGACATGAGCCTTCTGCTACAGAGAGGACTGAGGGAATGGCTTTGATCATACACACCTGCTAACAGCCGGGGGCACTATTCCTCCAGACAGCCATTAGCATCCCCACTTAGTAGATGAGGAAACTGAGTCTCAGAAAAGCAGCAGGCAAGTGGCATGAAGACCATAGGCAGTGCCACCAGCTTAAAGCAGATCCGAGTACTGCTCCCACTAAGCGGGTCTCCCCTCCACTGAATCTCTTCCTGATCCTCAGGGTTGTGGTTACGCATGTCAAGAAATACATTCAAATGCAGAGAGCGCTCCAGTGTGTTCTGCTGAAATGTCTGATTCTCTGTGCTCCGAAACTAAAAGGCTCCTGGCATCTGTGTTCATTGAGTTGTAAAATTCCAACCAGAGCTGCCGTTTGTGAAGTGCCCATTATGTGCCAGGAGCCTCACATGCCTCATCTCTGCTCCTTGAGACTCTTGAGACTCCTGAAGGGAGGTGGCATCCTTGTTTCATAGGTGAGGAGATAAGCCCAAAGAGGTCAAGTAGATTGCCCACCTCCCATAGCCTTCCTAAGTGTCAGAGCCAGGCCCTCCTGCCTCTGAGCGGTAAGGGTCTCCGAGCTCTTGGCCTCTGCTCTTCTCAGGGTTCAGGTGTCGCTGCTCACTGTTGTCACAGTGCCACCCCTCTGTCAGTGGCACTGTCCCCTTTGGCCTCGTGTCCTCCTCTCTTCATGACTGCAGAACCAAGTCACCAAACTTTCAGGTAAACAAAAATCTACTGGTGTAGGAGCCTGGATTCTAGCCTCAAGCTGAGCATGTGACCTTGGGCAAGTCCTTGGCTTCTGGAACTGAGAGCTCTCGGCCCTTGGGCCCCTCCTTCCTTTCCTGTGGGGCTGGCTCTGAACACACTATCCCCATAACGTGTGACAAACCAGGCTGAACACACGTGCACACGGTTGTTTCTGAGTCTTTTAGATGCTACTGGGATGAATATATTGGGAAGCACACTTGACTACTGGGGACTTTTGGCATTTCCTGTTTCTCATTTGGAAGATAATGAAAGCATCATCAGCATCCTGAGAATCTTGCCCCGCCTTTCTACACGAGGACAGAGTTCCACTTGGTGTTGGGAGCCACAGTTCCCTCAGCCTGCATCACAGGAGGAGCACCCTGAGGGGCACCGTGGAGACAGGGCGAGGTGTTGGGAGCCAGCTCCACGGCTCTGCCCTTGCGCGGCAGCTCTGGCATGCAGCGGGCTCCCCGGGCGCCCCCCATGGTCAAATGCAGGAGCTTAGCCCATGAATTTCATAACATCTGTATTTTTATTTTATTTTATTTTATTTATTTAATTTTTGGTGTTCAAAGGCCTTTTTACTGGATTTTGTTCTGGGCATCACTGGTGCCAAACGTTATTAATATATGAGTATATATTTCTTCAAAAAAGAAAATCCTGTTCTAGGCATGTCATAATAAATTGTACCAGCTTGGTCATCTTCTTTAAGCACTGGCTTATTTAAAAAATAAAAACTGCAGTGTACTGTCTGCATGCCGATATGCATGTGGTTATATTAAAACTTTACCTTTTTCAAATTTTATTTTTAAACATATAACTTTTTTAAAAATCAACTCTTTATATATTCTGGTTTTGGTACACTTAATGCCCTCCTTTAAAGGAGAAATTGTGTACTAAATAATACATTTCTAGTCCCCTCCCAAAAGTCTGGGTGTTTTTTTCTGACAACACATCTTTCACTCATTATTTTTGAAGTGAAATACAGTTCTGTGCTTGGCAGAGCACTGGTTCACCCCACTTGAGGAGGTGGACACTGAACCCAGCTTGTCCCAGGACCCACAGTGGGGCTGCCCTGACACAGAGACTTGCCGCCTCGCCCTTCTTGGTCCCACTGTGGTAGGCAGCCCATGGTCCCACACTGTCCCACAGGGTCGGCAAGGGTTGGTGAGGTTAAGGGCCAGGCTTTGATTTCTGTCTCAGCAGTTTCTCGGGTGTGGATCGTGGTTCCACATGGCGGTGCTCAGGCAGAGTTTAAATGATCCCAAGAGAGGCGTTACTCCTGAGAGGCTGGGCTCAACAGAACAAGCCTTAGTCACAGTGCATGTCGGGTACTGTCACCTCCTTCTGTAAAAAGAGCAGAACTTTGTTGTCACTCTCTCTACAGATACTGAACTTTATTAATTATCATGGTAAAGTGCTCATCAGAGTGCTGAATTACCAGCAGCTGCCACGTTATTTGATGCTCAGTTTTATCAGCAACAGGGCCAATGTTTGCACAATGGAAACTATGGAACTATGGGGACGTGTAGAGGGACTCTGCCGCCAACCACACACATGGCCAACGCCAGACTGTTCAAGTAATGAAGGGAGCTTTCCTTTTGTCTGAAGAGAAGGGGTTTCCACAGAATCCTAGCATCGGGACCCCCAAAGTCATCTAGGCAATTATCTAATCCCATTCCTTCATTACAGATTCCTGTTCAGCCAATTTACATTGAATGCACCCTAGGCTTAGGGCACTCAGCCAGGTGCTGAAGATGAACAGTGTGAGCCAGTGAGGCAGAGCTTGCTGGGTCAGACACCAGGCTGGTAGGGCACCAGCACCGTCAAGGGCCTGCTCTGTGTCTTTGTTCTTGGCCTCCCCTGACTCCAAGTCCAGAGCCCCTGCACTAAGGAGAGGCAGGCACTCTCTAGCAGGCAGACCTGTGGAGATGCAGTGACTGTGCCTTTAAACTGAAGCCTGGCAAACAAGTGGTCTGGAGTGCTCGGGAGCTCCTCCGGGACACCTCATTTCCCAAGCGCTCTCCCTGCTGTTTCTTTAAAGCTGTGGTGTCAGCTGCTCTTTGTGCCTGTGGCTGAGGCTCTCAACCCTGTGTGTGTGTGTGTGTGTGTGTGTGTGTGTGTGTGTGTGCGCTTGAGCACCGACCCTGCACAGCTTAGGAGGCTGCCTGAACACCTGTGTCCCTGTCCCGTGTAAGGGAAGCTGTGTGAAGTTTGTTTACTCATTCCTCCTGCCTTTTTATTCCTCTTTCTCTTTTTCTAATTTCCGAGTTGGAAATCTCTTGGTCCCCATTATTCCCAGCTCTTCTCTAGCTAAGTGCAGGCATTGCTTTGGCTTGCATGTGAGCTGCATGGTTACATGTGAGGTCACACATTACCTGTGAACCTATGGGATGTTGTGCCCAGCAGGGATGGGCAGCTTTGGACAGGGAGAGGTTCAATCTGGACTCGTGGTTGAGGACCATCTCTGAGCCCATTTCTTGCAGACCAAACACAAGGCACATCACCAAACACAGCAACTAGGACAGACTCTACTTCTGTGGAGCTTGCCATTAGCTAATATAGACAAATAATGTGTGAAAATGATTCTGGGCTATTTCATAAGAAATTATTATTTTCATTCCAAAGTGGATAGCAAGCCATTCTTCCTCATAAGCAAGTGTATAATACAAATAACTTCAAGTTGACATGCTTGCACTGGCTACAGCCAGATCTCCAGCCCTTCAAGATTCTCATTGGTTCATGAACTTCATTGTGGTGACGGAGTTAGGCAGCTCCCTTCACACCAACAAAACGTGACCACCTGTGCATGTCAGGATTTACGCAAGTCCTCCCCACATCAGGGCAGGCCCCTGCCTGAAGTCCATCCCCCTAGCTCTTGTGGGTACGTGGTGGGGTCCATGGCTGCATTCACACCCCAGCCAAACGGGCACTCATGGGGGGCACCTTCAAGGCTGCAACAAGATTAATCTGTAGCGTTTGCTCTGGATGCACCAAGTAGCAATTAGGAAAGTTGCTTTCTGAGAGCTTCTCCATTGCCTTGTTAATATTGGGGCTTGACTTAGGAGGCACAAACTCTTAATAAGACTGGAAATAAAGCTGCAGTGTATATTTTTCTAAACTGTGATATATTTTCAAATGCATAACTCCTGAACGCAGCTAAAGGTATTTTAAATTGATGGTCACCTTAGCTGACATTTCCAGGTTCTACCCTGATGATGTTAAATATATAGTTAGGATAATTCTCTTCATAATGAACGTTAATATTTTGAAATTTGCTGTCTGGACATTGTTGGAGTGGGAGGTGGAAAGAAGGAAAGTGATTCTGCATGGGAACTCAACTCTAGTGTTAAAGCGGTGGCGGCGTGTGATTGCTGCATGAACACTATTCACTTTATTCAGGGGAAGATTTGGTGCTAAAGTATAGACTGTGAATGAAAACAGAGAGGAGCTAACCCTTGAAGACATCCCTTTAGCTGGGATCAACCCCCTAACAAAGTCCTTGGAAAAGAAGCCGACAGCAGCCAGCTCCCACTTTCTGGCCTTTATCTTGACCCAGACTCTAGAGATGAGAAAGTGAGAAGCCAGTTCTTTAGACCTTCCTCTGTCTTCCAGTCTCTGACTGCCCTCAACTGCTTCTGCTATTCAGAGGTCAAGTTAACATTTACTTGACAGTCAGTCCTGGTTAGTGTACCAGAAGGAGAGGGCTGGAAAGGATAATCAATGTAAAAATACAAGGAGAGGGCACCATCAGGAGGATCTGTTGATGAACAATTCATCAACTCCAGACCTGCACAGTCAAGGAGGAACAGGAGTTCACACAGGCTGGACCTGACCAGGCCTCAGGGGCAGTAAGAGGGACAGGATGCATGTGTGGCCCAGTGGGCCATCCTTCCAGGCCCAGTGCCATGTGTGTTTGCTGACCTCAGCAGCATCTCTGAGTGGGTTGGAGGTGACAGGAATCCATGTTGTTTGAGAACAGGGTGAATTTCTCCCTGCATAAGCTGGAACTCACAGCGTTGCAGAACTTGGCTAAGAATGGTCCTAAAATCTGATTCTTCCTAGTGATCTTTGCCCTCCTTCAGGGAATCTTCATTTCCCTGTTGGAATTCTTTTCCCACCTACCCAGCCATCCAGTAGCCTCCATCATGCCTCAGAATATAAGTGAGCACAAATCTAAACTGTTTGAGCTGGAATTTTGCTTAGCTTGGATAAGAGGGGCTGATTACCAGACCTGCACTCTACTGCTTGAGGTTTGCACACTCAGCAATTCAGGCAACAGTATGTCCTCCCAGGTCCTGGCCATGTTGCCCCTGCAGAGGGAGGGTGCTGGAGGACTTTAGACACTGTTGGGGTAGATTTCAACAAGTCTGGGGCAGTGCGCACCCTGCCTTTTGTTAAAATTAAAACCCAAGTTCTTAAGCAACACCAAATGTTCTGTGTTGAGTGTATCTGTTTTCTTTGCTAATGTGTCCTGTATCTGAGGCTTTAATAATGCCTAGCATATCATAAATGCTCCATAAGTATTTTATTGAATGTTATAAATTAATTCACACAGTGGTAGGCATCTAGAATTTTGAAAACATATCAAATTTCTTGCCTTTTTCACTTGCCTTTATTCATCCCTCGTAAGTGGATACTTCCCGGTCAGCTTCCTACCTTTCCCATGGCCTGGCCCAGGCCTGGGATGGCTTGGCAGCAGGAGCTCTTTGAGATAGTGGCCCCTCCAGCTCTGGTTCAGGTGGAGAAGCTCAGCTCAGTGGCAGGGAGCCACAGCCTCCTGTGGGTGGAAAGAGCGCACAGGCGAGATGGTGCTGCCCGCCCCGGCTGGAAAGAAGGGGAGAACTCGCACCTTATTTAATTTTGAGCTTCTCAGCCCTGTTGAGAATCATCAGTGGATTCTTTAAGAGCCAATGTTTGGTTACAAGCATTTCCCTTGTGGTGACTCTAACTCAAGATCTGTCCTACACTTGTCTCAATAGAGCTGTTTGGATTTTGAAAGAACATGTGTATTTTACTATAGAACATTAGTTTTTAAAGGGTTAAACCAAAAACATAATAGCATTTTGAGTAGAGTTGAACCTGCCTTTCTGCCATTCTTGACCCTCACTAAGCTACCGGGCCCCAACCTAAACCAGGTGGGACTCTCCAGCCCATCAGGGCGGAGAAGGTCTCCATCCTTAAACCCTCCTGACCTCAGCAGAATCCCAAAGCAGAACGTTGCCAGCAAAGAGCTTAAATGATGCCATATCTATGACATGGGTTGTTGTTAACACCTTTAAAAATATTTGTAAAAGCATAATGGGCTCATGCCTGTAGTCGCAGCACTTGGAGACTGAAGCGGGAGGATTACCTGAGCTCAGGAGTTCGGAACCAGCCTGGGAAGACCAGATCTCAGTGATTAAATAAATAAATAAATTGTATTTCCATGCTCATAGCAGCATTATTTACAACAGCTAAAAGGTTCAAACAAGCCAGGTGTCTATCCACAGATAAAGGAACATGAGGCATAGGAATATGCGGAAATATTATTCCACTTTCAAAAGGAAGGCAATTTTGACACATGCTGTGGCCTGGGTAGACCTCAAGGACATTATGCTGAGTGAAGGAAGCCAGGCTTAAAGGGCAAATATCACATGATTCTACTATGAGGTCCCTAAAGCAGTGGAATTCATAGGGAAAACAGGATGGGAGTTGCCAGGGGTCAGTGGTAGAGGAGAATGAGGACTTACTGTCTAATAGTTTCAGAGTTTTTCATGAAAAGAGTTCCAGAGGTGGATAGTGGAGGTGGTTGTGCAATAGTGTGAATGTACTTAACCCACTGATCTGTACACTTAAAAATGGTTAAAGTGGTTAATTTTAGGTATTATCTATTTTCCCACAATCAAAAAAAATAGGATGTGTGTTTGTGTAGCTCTCCCAAAATTCAGAACCCATTGACTATTTACAACTGTTTTCTAAAGCATCTGCAGCCCTTCAAAACCACAGATATCTATTAGTATGTTTATAATACAGGGTAATTGATCTGTCTGTCTATCATCCATCTGTTTCATTCTAGAAAGGAAATAGGCAGTCATAATGAGGATGGTGTGACTGTCATTGCCAGGATGGGACTGTTGTAACCAGCCCCCAGGTGGCCCCTAAAGATCCTTATCTCCTGGCACTCTCCTGGGTTGGTCTGTGAGACCAACAGAATCTGGAAGACATGAAGGCATGTCACTTCCAAGATTGGATTAGAGAAGACACGTGTCTTTGGCATGTGCTTGTCTCTCTCTTGCTCAATCTCTCGAATCTCTTGCTCTAGCTGCCACCTGCGAGCCCACCTGGAGAGGCCCATGGGGAGAGACCAAGGCCTCCAGCCAACAGCTGGGAAACAGATCCTCACAGTACAACCTCATGAGAGCCCCTGACCCCAACCACCCCGCTGGACCACAGTTGAATCCCTGGCCTACAGAAAGCTGAGAGAATAACTGGTTATGTTAAGCCTCTAAGTCTTGTGGTCATCTGTTGAGCAGCAATAGCTAGCCAACCCAGGATCTTAGAGTAGTTTCATCCTCACACATGTGCTGCACAGAAGAGCATGCATGGACGAAGTCCAGGCTGAGTTTGAAAGCCAGGCCTTCTGGATAATGCTTCGTGCTGCACTGACACCAAGACTCTGTTCCTTCACTGGAGAGCCACCTCTTCAGTGCATAGTGAGCGGGTGGGGAAGTTGCTGTGTCTGTAGGACTGAGGACACGGTCTCCTCGCTCACCCACCAGAAATGCTGGTTCCTGCTGCTTCATCACTTCTCTGAGAGGATGGGGCCTTTCCACCCTGGGCCCCACCTGTGGCCCTGTGATGCTGGGACAGCCCCAGGAAAGGGACCTCTGTCCTGCAGATGCAGGGACAGGGTAGGAGGGGTGAGGAGAGGCTCTGGAGAGTGTAGGGCTCCCACACAGCTGACCTCTCTCCAGCGGTCAGATCCCCTGGTACACTTTATCCAGCACACTCTGTCTCCTCCCTCAGAGGAAAAGGGGACCGGGGCTTTTAGTACTATATTTGTGTAAGGTGGTTACTGACCATAGAACTTGCCACCGGGCACATTTGAAACGACAGTGAACCTATGTGACCGCCCCCAACCTCCAGCACCGTACAGGTGCAGCAGGTACGCAGAGGCGAGTGGAAACACTTGGCCCTGCCCTGGAGGAGACTAGCCCTCATGGGGGCTGCAGGCACCCACATTCATTCAGACCACACGGTGCCTGACCCGAGTCCAGTATTGCCTGGGACCTGTACCCAAAGTGACATAAGCTGTGTGCCAGTCACAGAAGTGTCAGCATAAGGTGAGGGACCAGATCATAAGACTCCTGCTAAGTGCCCAGGCTGGGAGGGATAGGCCAGGCCAGGCCAGGCCTGCATGGTTTTAGCAGCTGCAGCCCCAGCACTGGAGTGAGAGACATGGGAAGATGCTGCTCAGGGAACTGACTCTCCTGCTCCCAGGAGCAGACCCCACAGCAGTGGACCCAGCATGGCAATGGAGTCCAGGCTGCACCCTGGGTGCTAGGGCTTTTCTCCTGACCATCCTCTGCCTCCTTGAAGGAAGCCATGGGTTCTTAATTTTCAAGCGAAGCCAGCAAGCTTGATTTGGGTTCCCAGGAAGTGAAAATCTTAGGTGGCGTTCAGCAGCCAGAGGAGGCGTCCTTCACGGTCACCTCTTGGTTGCATACGCTGAAGGGGAGGAGCTGGCGGTGCAATATCAGGACTCTTTACATAAACAGCGAGTAATCCAGAAATCTTTTGACTTTGGGAGTGGATTTGTGTTTCAATTTAAACGTGGAGTTGCCTGGTGTTCTGAAAAGTCACTATGAAATTTCAAAATCAGCACAGACCTCTCAGAAGGATCTGAAAAGCAGACCACTTCCTGCCTCCTCCCCACTCACCTCCAGCCTGGCCCCAGTCCTGGTCTGGGACGGCAGCACTCTCCCATTATCAAAACAGGCCAGGAGGAGAAGCCTAGAAAACAGAAAAAACTTTCAAAAATTAAAGTTTGCGAGGGGTCGGGTGACAGGGCAGCACTGACCCAATTGAGATGCCCAGAGAGCTGCATTTATGTCAGGAAAGGTGTGCCAGCAGCTCAGCAAGTGTGAGGTGTACCCAAAATAGAGATGGGGGAGTGGCCGTGTCGTGCAGTGACTCAGCACAGCTTCATCCCACCGTGAGTCAGTGTCTGCAGGAGAAAGGTGAGCAGGCATGATGGTGCCGCCCCCAGGACTCCCAGGCCACAGAACTAAGTTGGGGGGGCGCTGTATGACGCAGTGGCCCCGACCTCTCACCGGATGCCTGGCTGTGAGATGGGCTGGTGACAGCACCATAGGCGTGGGATTAAAACAGCTCACGCAAGGCATCCTGCAGGGCCCCAGTTATCACGGGACGGTGTTCCCAAATAAGAGGCCACCAGAAAGAGAAGCTGGGGGCCGCGCCCTCTTGTCCTGGTTGGGAATGCAAAGGAAGCACATGTAAACGTCCACGTGCCCCAGAAGTGAAGACCAGGCCTCTGGAAGACTCCTGGCCAATCCGAGCATAAAGTTTTTTAAATGATTTGCCACATTTGAGGCTTCCTCTCCTGGAGCCACGGGCTGGCCTGGCTGGGCTCCTCCTGCCCAGCCTGGGTGCTCATTGCCACTTAGGGTACAGGCCCCAGGCAGTGCTGGGCTCAAAGTCAGGCACCCTGAGGCTGCTTCCCTCAGGGTTGCCCTTTTCTTGGTGCTAAGTTGAGACCCTGCTGCTTCCAATCCTAGAAGGAAAAGCCCCTTCCCTGTCACAAGCTCAATCTCACAGTATGCCAGGGCCTCACGGTCCAGAGCTATGCAGTCCCATCATCTGCCACGTCCCTCTCCTGCCTCCGTCACGTGCTCATGCACTCTCATAAACGTGCAGCAGGGCCCTGTGTTGAGTCAGGCGCTGTGCCGGACCCTACTCCCAACTCAAGAACCCCACACTGTCGTGGGATAGCGGATGTGATGTACACACCCAACCAAGTGTTGGAAGTGAGAGTGACCCTGGACACAGGACAGACATCACTGTGCCTCCCGGGGCCCAGCTGGCCTGCGGAAGTTCCCCTAGTCACCCCCGCTGTGCCTGTCCCCTCCGTTAGGTTCCTTTGGTGGGCAGGACAGTAACGAATGTGCATGACTACAGCGCACCCCCCACCCCGCCCCCAAGAATTAGTATTCTCCAGGCTCCGTGAAGCTCGTCGCACCCACCCAGCACCCGGCTGCTATCTAGCGAGCCTCTCTGTGCTTATTGTTTCTTAGAGTCAGTGACCATTTTGGACACAATCCCTGATTACTCAGTCCCTGGGGACACTGAGTATCTGTGTCTATCAAGCTCTGCAGTTTTAAAAATCTCCCTGGTCCCCACAAAAGCCCTCATAAAATAGCATCCCCTCAAAAACCCAGGCAGCTAGTGAGGAAGGAATGAAGTCAGCAACATAAACCTAATATTTGGTGGCTATCCAGGTCACCCAGACTTCTTGTAGCCAGCTGCCCCACTGGGTGCCTGTGCCCAGGGCAGTGCTCTCCCTCGCAGGCCCCATGATCTGCGGGGCTGTGTGGGCAGAGTCGTGCCTGGGGTGTAAATTGGGACCATTGTGGGAAGCAGCCCACAGTGGCGACAGGCAGCAGCCAGGCCGGAATCCAACCAACAGGCCAGGCAGAAGAAGCCTTGCCTGGGACCTGCATCTCTGAGTGGTTTGAAAATGCTGGACCAATGCTAAATTCCCATGAATGGTTCTTTGGACGGGGAGAGGGGAAAGACATTTATGGGGATTATTTTACCTTAGAACATTCTGGATTCATCCCTACTTTCCTGCCTTTGCATATATATTGCTGCAAACTCTGCTCCCTGGGGTTCTGACTTCAGGGATGGAGAAAGACTAATGTCCATGTCAAAATGATTCTTGATAAAAGCACCCTAGATGTTAAATATTTATTTTAAGCTAACCGTTCTACTTCTGAGAGGTTAAAACACAAATGTGTTTTCATGCAGAGCCTTTTACTAGTCAATTTTTGAGCTTCTTTAGGCTTTTTTCCTTTGGCTCTGCAGCAGCCCACTAACAAACTGCATTCCTGAGATGAGCTGACAAGGGTGCAGAAATGAAGAAATAAACAAAAAGCCATGTTAATTTCAAGCTTCAGTGGGAATACAAAAAGAAATATTAACATTTGCTGAATGACAAATAATGCAATGACTGGGAATTTTTAGTGCTTCTAGCAAGCTTTCATAAGTGCTCACGGAATTTTCTCCCCATCAGGTGCAGCGCGTTTATAGCCAGCAGCGTGCCGTGAGGGCAGCTTGATAGGTTGTTTAATTGGAAGATGGGCACCTCCAAGCACAGGACGTTCCCAGTACAATTTGCTAGCCCCATTCGCTCTTCACCACCTCCTTGGAGTAGCCACATCACCTTAGCCGAATCTTCAAAAGCTTGTCCACTAAATAAAAGTTGATTCACTGGACCAGAAGAACCATCACAGGATTGTCATGTTATTATTATTATTGTTTAATATGTGTGTGCGTATAGATACGTACAGGTGAATGTGAGTCCCTAGCTCCTATTTATGCCCAGTTTCTTTTATGGTCATGATCTTATAGCAGTCTGTCCTTGCATCTTTTTTTTTTCTTTTCTGGTGGTGCTGGGGATCGAACCCAGTGCCTCATGCTTTCAAGGCAAGCACTCTACCAACTGAGCTATCTCCCCAGCCTAAATGGAGTCTTTTTTTTTTTTTTTTTTTTTTGGCGGTGCTGGGGATCGAACCCAGAGCCTTGTGCATGCAAGGCAAGCACTCTACCGACTGAGCTATCTCCCCAGCCCTGTCCTTGCATCTTAATGTAGTATTTTCCATATTGAGACATATTAAGGTTCTCAAACTTGTATTCATGTGTCAATTAATGCACTATTAATTTAAAATTAATTCAATTGAGCACATGCCTTTTGAGTGCACAGTGTGTGCAAGGAACTGTGGGAGCTACCTTCTGGCACTTCACCTGCTTCCCAGGTGAAAAAAGAGTGATGGACTCTGCTGTAGAACAAAGATGTTACCTCTAGGGCCTTTACTCCTGGAGTCTTTTTAGAGGAAAGGTACTGTGACAGGTCAGAGGAAGAGAGCTAAGATCCGGCTTTGGTCTGCTGAACCAATCTACAGGTCTCCTGCCTGTCTGGTGACCCTACTGGGCTGTAATGCCCACACAGAAAGGCTTGCCTTCATTTTGGATACCCAGCACCAGGCAAGTATCTGCTGCAGAGCCGGTTGGGTGAGCAGGTGCCAAGGAACCTGAAAGTCAGCAAGGTCTGTGAGGTGCTCCTGGTAGAGAGGGCCCATAGGCTGAAGGCCCGGAGGAGAGCAGCCAGGAGTTCAGCAGGGCTGAGCTTTGGATACAGGCCAATGCATCCATTCCTTTACCTGCAGCCTGGGGAACTTTTCTGCTGTGTCGGCAGAGGTGAGGAGTTGTGATACACAACCTACCAAGCCAGAAATGTTTACTGTCTGCCTCTTTACAAAAGGAGTGCTGGACTGTGCTTTAGAGCAAAGATGTTAGGTTACCTGAGGGCCTCCGTCTCCTGTGTTCGTGTGCACTGGGTTCTGTGTTGATCAGGAACTGACCTGATCAGAGGTTGGTAAGGTTTAGGAAAGTTAATATGAGAGCGACTCAGTGGGGTGAGCTGCAGGGCGGGTCTAGGTACAGCAAACCGTGACAGCCTGTTCAGGCATGGTTGAAGGCAGAGAGTCACCTGCAGTCTTATCTGATAGTTGGCGTGGCACCTGCTGTCCCCTGGTGCAGAGGCCCTTTCACTCCTCCCAGTTCTTGTCCCCAGCATGGGGGTGGACCTCAGCACTCCTCCCAGCAACTTGGAGTCAACTCCACCCAGCCAGCCACACCCTTCCTTCCTCCTGGGTGGTCTCTGCACAAGCGTGTCGTTTGGTTCTTGCTGATATCAACCTTGTTAACTATCTTGAGATGTTTCTTCTTTCTCCACTATAATGTTCAGACTCCTTGAGATCAGAAAGTGCACACCTCCTTGTTTCTCCCCCACCTCTGCCCATGCCTGCCTGTAGTGGTCCGTGTGCAAATGTGTGCCCCGAAGGGGGGGCCTGTGTTCTCAGTGGGGGTTACAATATTTTTCACCTAACTTGTCCTTTCTGAATGTTTGGTGTTGATACAGTCACTAAGCAGGAGTAATTGTAGGAGAAAACACTCTCCATCTCATTCCATAAATTAGTCAGAATACATCAGGCTAATAACGGGAAGAGCGAGCATCTGTCAGTCTGATGCTCCGACATCTATCAGATAAAGCAATTAAAACCATGTCAGTCATTTTGGTACAATAAAACTAAAATTAGACACAGCACAAATACAGTCAAGACAAGAGCATGTATCCCAATGTTGGTCTCCAGACTGATAGAAGCAGATGCTGGAACTTCCAGACCCTAAGGTTGGGTCGGTAGACAGCTGTCCCAGAGGAGAGCCGGGTGGGTGGCAGGGAGTAGAGGACTGGAGGTGGACCCTCAAGGCCATGTCTGAACCTTGGTCTCATCTCTACCCTGAGCCCTATTAAGGGTTTTGGAAATACCAATCAGGTTTTATTTAGTAATATTCATTAATGACCCAAATCAAGAGAGAATCCCCTACTTAATGAAGTAATTAATTAGCTTTGGGAATTGATGTTGAAAACAGAAGACTAATTGATTAATATGATCACTGGGTTCATTTTTCTTCCTCTCATGGAAAGGAGCCAATATTTGGTCTGTGCCGGTGGCTGTTTGGGACTGGATAGAACTGTCTGCCTGGAATCCGTTTCGCACCGTCCCGCTGGCCTGTCTGAGTCCTTCCTCCTGCTTCTGCTCTTCTCCTGCCACAGATGGAGGGCCTCTTTGGCACTTCCTTTTCATCCCTGCTCCTTCAGGCTCATCCTGTCCCTGGAGTCAGGCTATCCCAGTCCTGTGGACCTCTTCTTTCTTTAAGTTACCAGTTTACCTAATCAATATTATTCAGATAAGTATTTAATTTTTCTTGCTGCCTTATGTGTGGAATAATGGAAAAGAATGAAAAGATTAAAAAAAAAAAAAACCCTGTCCTCATTAAATGCTTATCTGGGTCTATGAAATATGACTTGACTGAGCCAATAAGAGGATCCCTCCAACTCACCTCTGAAGATTACAGGAAGTACACAGTACCATGTGAATTGTTGTTATTGCTGTCATTATCATCAGCATTAATTTTAGAGATATTAATCTTAGCTTCTCAACTACATTAATATTTAAGATCTGCAAACAAAAAAACAGCGAATTTTTAGACATCCTTTATGACAATTTGCTGGAAATTAAAAAATAAAAAGTCAGACTTCTCAAGCTCCCCACCACCCCAGGAGCAGAAAGTTAGGGAGGACCCCACATGAAACACAGAGAGACTTCCATGTAACGGGTGAAAACCCAGGAACCCTCTCACAGATGGCCCGTGCCAGACCTCAGCCTCCAGGGGCTTCCCCAACCTCATCTTCCTCCACTTAGTCTCATAAAAAGAAGCAGATGACAGCCACTGTGCCCAGAGGAGTTGGGGGGACTTGGCAGAGAGCCAGGGGCACTGGTGGCCGACTGACTTCCCAGAAAGCCTGCTTTCTCCCATGTGGCAGAGAACCGGCAGAACACAACTGAGAGCCAGAGGTCATGGGCGAGGTCAGCAGCCTGCCATGACGACCCTCGACCCTCGTGTGTTCCTGCCTACTGCCCGCATCCTCGGTCCTCGCTCGGGCCCCAGCGCAGGCACATTTCACCCTTTCATAGTAAAGTGTTTCTAACTGCCGCACTTAAGTCCCCACTGTTCTAACCACTGGGATTTTCTGTTCAACACAAACTTACAGCTATTAAAATATTAGTTTTCATCATTGCTCATGGTAAATGTTGCCTTATGGCCTCTGTTCCAGCTTGCATTCGTTTTTGCAAGGAAGATTCGGGATAAGTTGTAAAACATTAAATCATATCATGACCAAGAACAGTGAAAGTATAACTTCTTTACAAACATAATAGGAGTTAAGGATGGGTAGTCACACAGATGACAAGAAATTGTGATTCTGGTTCAGTGATCTTAATTCATCACCAGAGTTACTTTTAATTATTTTTTGAAGTCCTCATGTTCTCAAGTCGACCTAAACTGACCTTTTTTACAGTAGCTAGTTGGTTAGTTGATATATTTAGGACTTTCCCAGTTTTTATAATCTTAACTGGTCTTCCCTATCAAAGATGATTTTATAATTTCATGCCAACTGAAACAAATGTAGCATTTGATTTTTTAAATCATAAAGTCAGTGATCAGTTCTATTAACGTTCCTTTGTTGTGACGTGGAATAGAGATTCCATGAGGGCAGGAGAGTGTGCTGGGGAGTGTGCCTATCTTATTCTCTTATCTCCAGCATCTCAATCAGTGCCTGGCACATTGTATTGCTAGACAGATATTGAGCCAGTGAATGAATAAATGAATGAACTACAGACATAAACTGTAAGAAATTTTTAAAAATTCAGAACAGTGTATTAAAAACTTCATGCATGTCCTCTCAAACAGAACTAATTAAAAATTCTTTGTGTTGCCCATTTGAACTCCAGTGTTCAATACCTTGATCTTGGCAATGCCTATTTTCAATAAATGCACTGAAGTCAGTTCATTAAAACTTTATTCTTGACTGAAGTACTACAAGAGAATCTAGTCCATTCAGTCACACAGATCATATAAATAGTTTGTTAATTGACTTCAGTTTTCTGATCTACATTCATCAGTGTTTACAGAGACTGGCATGAAGGTTGGCACAGGGCAGGCACAATGTTAGAGAAAATGTCATGCAAGCAGTTCTTTTAAGTCTACAGACCCAGAGTTCACCACTGATGTTTTCTATAAACCTGTCTCTGGTGTAATTACTACTTCTTTTAATTTTTCTACTTTTTGCCTTGATAATCTTCTCATTGTTTGACATGCCAATTTCCACTGAATTCCCATTGTAATACTTTGTTTTCAAGTCTCATAAAAATATCTTAAGGTTCTTTCTGTAGTAATCACTCTGGCTCATTGTTTCAAATTGTGGGTTTTAAAAGTGTCATTTTTCAAGTTGTAATCAGAACTGAAAGATACTTCAACTTGGTTTGGACAAATCTGTTTTGAATATTGGGAAGGCAAAGGGGGCAGCCAGACCCTCATTTTTCACTGCAGTCAACAGAAGTGATCGACCGTTGCTCATAAAGAGCTGGGCAGGGATATCCAGAATCTTCATTCAGAGAGCAGATCTGGGGGACCCTTCCAACTCGGCAGCCCTCCACCAGCCTTGCAAAGTGTCCATTGTGTGGAAGAATAAAATAGCCTCTTGCAGGAGGTAAGCCTTGTCAGGCCGGCCTCTCAAACCAATAGTGAGAGTTGTTTCAGTTCTCACTTGCCAAATGTTGGAAAGCAATCTGAGAGTAATTTCAATCAAATCCTTTAGGAGACTTAGTAAAAATTAAATTTAACCTGTTGATGGCACTTCATTTTACTGTCTTGGCATCTCAGTAAATAAGAGGTTAAAATGATTGGTGGCACAGGAAGGAATAAACTCAGTTGTTCTGGTTTAGTTGTTGTGTTCTCAGCCACGGTGCGCTGGTGCCTGACTTTCTTGTTAGCCTCAGTGCCGTAGGACTGCCGTCAATGGCTCTTTATATTTAATCCATTCCTCCAGCACATTTATGATGCTTGCAGACTTCTCTTTCCATTGTAATTGGGAGCACTTAGCATCGTCATAGAGGTTTGAATGTGTGCAAGATGTAACCTATTTGGTTATTCCAGGCTTTAGTACTTTTAATTTCATCACTTATTTTCCCTTACGACGGCAATATTACTGCAAATGAAACAAGTCGGTGAGATCCAAGAGTTCCCTGCTGCCTTTATGTGGCCTTATGGTCTCTCTGTTTACCTGATTTCATCCATGTAAGAACCACACTCTGCAGATCAGTTTTGGAGAATTTGTTTCATCTCACTTTCTCATTCACAAATGAGTCTTGAAAGGCTAAATTTAAGAAGACAGTTTTTAAAAGTTCTTTCTCATCTACAAAAGAATGGGCTTGTTAATGTCACCTCTGTTTTTAATTATGTGCAATCGCAATGGTCGGTCTCCTTTCTGGGGTGTTAGCTCTCCTGCCAGAAATTGTGGCTTCTGTGCATTGTTCAACTTTTGAAATGGCTTAAAAGCAGGCACTCTCAGTGACCTCCCTGGCCAAGAGGATTGAGCATGGTCTCCTGGATGGAAGGAGGCCTCAGTGATCCTTCAGGAAAAGGTCACTCCCTACCCAGAGTGATAAGCCCTCAATTTTTAGATTGTAGTTGTTAGCTAAAGTGATTAACTCAGAGGAAGAGATTTTAAGACCACGTCATTGCTTTTGTTGTTTTTGATATGAAAATTGAATTGGCTCTTTGGTAAATTGACTACATTATATAAGGTACAGGTTAAAGTGATCCTGCCACTGGAATTCTTTCATGGTTATTTGATTATTTTCAAAATATCTTGACATTTGAGAGGCACATAGACAAAGGCCAATCATGTAAATAATTGCATTTAGAGAAATAAAATACAGTCACCGGCCTTTTTTTTTTTTAACATCACCATTTTTAACCATTTGGATTCAAAACTGAATTTTGTCTCAACTAACTAGAACAGCTAATGTCTGGTTAATGTACAATTTTAACAATGACCATTCAGTTCCTGAAGTTTTGAATAGCATGTGTAACTTTTAATCATGAAATGAATGACATTGAACACCAGCAGAACTGATTTCATTTGTTAATTTCTTCTAATCAATTGGAAGCGACTTAACAGCGTGTCAGGTGAAAGATGTCTCGCCAGACACCTAATTAAATGAAAAGCAAATTATGTCTGTTTCCTATAGCACAGCACATTAATCAGACTTATCTGGTTAATGTTGAAGTTATCTAGTATTGCATAGGATACTGTTGATTTTAACTTGTGCATATCATATGCTAATAAGTGCTCTTTACTCTCACCTAAAAGGCAATCCAAAGTAAACAGGATATATTCACTACTTACTACATATGAAACCAAATCATTCCAAAGTGTAAGGAAATTAACCAGTAAGTTTTGTATATTATGTAAAACATACAATTTGTGCAAATGTACAGGTATTTTCCTGGGAATCTGACTTTTTTTTTTTCTTTTAAGCAGCTCATTCTTTGTTGTGTTCTGATTATAAAAGCCACTGAATCAGTCTGATTTCTGAAGCAGCAGTTACCATCGCCGCTGCAAGGTCCCATTGCAGGGTCCCACAGCCGGGCCTCAACACTAGTTCATCGACACTCAGCAATGTTACTAGTTGTCATGAAAGAGGATAAAAAGTCACATTTAAAGCTACAGTTCTCCTAAGAGTCAGTTTAGCAAATCATGCCAGTAACCATAAATAGTTTTGGTAGTCCCATTTCTTACCATCATAATTAATTTTTTATAAACTACATGGGTATATATGATTATCAACTATTGTTCCTAAAAATTGAATGTTAAAGACAAACTCAGCAAATGAGCAATGATGAATAGAAGTTAGGAAAATGGGATATGAATAATTGATGGGCTATAGATCAATATAAAGATCAGCAAGAATAATTATACACTATAAAATGACAAAAAAAATCACAAAATTGTACATGCACTGTAATTACAACTGTGTATTTAAAGATATAAGGTACAAACTATTATGTCAGAGTTGGAATATGATTTTTTAATTTTAGTTTTTTATATTATGGTTTAACACATTTTCTGACATGTTTTTGTTATTTAAGGAGGAATAGGAAGGATCAGTCAATAATTGCATGTGTCTCGTGGTGTTTTGATGCCATTTCAAAATGACTGTGTCTGTTTGGCATCCTCGAAGGATAACTGCTTTTTAAGAGTCCCTTACCTATTCCCAGAAAGAATTTTTTTCACTGGGACAGTTCCTCCTGTGGTATCTTATCTGTTTGGTTAAAATATCAAGAAGAAGGTGGTTTTTGCCAGGACATAAGCTGACATTTTGCTACCTGATCTTTGACTTTAAAGAAGAGTCAGAGGATCCTTAACGGTTCCACGGAGTCACTGGCTTCCCGTGCCATGATAGTGACAGCCTCTTTTTCAGGGGACATACCATGACCAGACCCACCTTTTTAAGTCTCAGAAGTCTCAACCCCTGGTGGCTGGGTTACAAGTTAAGGAATAGCTTGACATTCCTACCACATTTTAAGCGTTTTTTTTTTTTTTTTTAATGTACTCTTTTCAACCTTTTCATTGAAAAGGGAGGCCAAAACAGATAAAGCCCTGCTCTTCATGTGTGCCAGTAAATTATTGTGAAAATGACAATCTCCAGAACGTGCTTACCATACCGTCTCTACCCTTTCTTCTCATGTATTTTTGATGGTGTGTAATCACTAGCCCTTATAGAAATTGGCTCTGGCTACCAACTGTCACTGCCCACTGGCAGGGCTTATTGCATAATTGCTATTATTGAAAGCGCCATCTGGATGGCTCAGTATTTAAAAAAAAGTAAACCTCCTTATTGATTTTGAAGAGCTTAAGTCTAGTTGGAAACAGAAGACTTGAAACAACTGAAGAATGTTCTCAAAACTCCAGGTGAACAAGTCACATCATAGATGTTGGCACTGAACTGAATGTTGGGGTCAGATTAGCTAAACAGGTGCAGTGGGTGCCGCCCAGGTGGATGAGCACACCTAGATGAGCAAGTGAAGTGCCAGGTATTTATATTTAAAGGGATAGGTTGGTAATGTGATGAAACTAAAGAATACTTGTAAATTTCTGGTAAGTGGGTAATGATGTAAAAATTGAGACTGAGGGCCATATGGATAGTTAGACTGCTGGATGGATGGATGGAGGGATAGACGGACAGATGGATGCATGGAAAGACAGAGGGATGGATTAGTGCATGCATAGCTGGGGCATCGGCTGAGAAAATGGGGGGAGACATGGCAAATCCCAGATATTTTCATAAAAGGAATCTTCTGGGCTTCATTTTTTAAAGTGTTGAATGTGAGATAAGGAATAAGGGAAAGAGGAGGAAGGAATTTTAAGCCTTTGGAAACTTGTTATGGTGGTGTTGATGACAGGTTGGGGAGAGGGTACCTAAGATAAGGTCAGAGACGGGAGTCTGAGCTGCCTGTTTCGGTGGGTTATAAGTATTTTGTGTCAGTAGGATGTCTATGTAGACAGTTAAAACATAGAACTAGAGAACCTTTAAGATCAGAGGCTGGATTTTTCAATTTTGCATGAAGGAAAAAATGGTCAAAAATTAAGGTGTCACCTAAGTTAATGGTAGAGGGAGAGAGAGAGACAGCAGAGAAACTTGGGGCCACAGTAGTACAGCCCCAGGCCTCCCCTCCCTGGGAACAGAGACCAGCAGAGGTGGCCTTCATGTCCTCTAAAAGGAATGTTCTAACAGCGGTAGGCATGGAAGCCATGTGGTAGGAACAAAGGTTGAGGATTCTCAGGAGAAAAGCTTATTGGAGCAGTTGAGAAAGAAGGTGCTGATAACAAGGGGAGAGGGAAGGCCAGAGCAGCAGGAGATGAAGGTGAGGAGTGGACTTCAGTGTGGGAGAGATCTGGGTCTGCTCAGGCACGCGTCAGGGCCAGCACTGAAGCCAGGCGGCCCGTGGAGGGTCTTCTGGAAACAGGGCTGCAGGCCCAGGCACCTGCTGTCTCATTCCCACACCAGCCAGGGTGGACGCCAGCTTGGCAGAAGCCTCCAGAAGAACAGGTTTTGAAGAGCTCCTGAAGGGATTGGGGTGGGCTTGAGGGGAAGTGGGACCTGGGCTTTAGGAAGCTTCTGGGCTCCAGAGGTTGGCAACGTGGGAAGAGCAAACCACTCAAGGTTAAATTTTACCGCAGAACGTAATCAAATAGAGCTTACACGTTTTGTTTGTTTCCCGTGTCTTAGAGACCCGGTTTTACCCCAGAGTGGTTTGTTGTGTTTTGGTAGAGTGGTTGGTCCCTAATGCATATGACTAGTGTTGTTTAAGAGTGGCCCCACCTGAAGCCCCTCTCCACCCCTCTAACTTTATGACTCACATCCTTCAGCTTAGACATACCAGTAACAGCACAGAAGCTGAGAGCTGCCTGGTTCTTTTCCATTTTTAAAGAATCTTTCAGTTTAGTCTCATATCTGAACTTCAAGTCAAGTGAGACTGCCCACGAGGTCACCTAGCCAATAAGTGGCAGAGCTGTCATTCAGACCCAGGTCCCTCTGCTCTCTGGTTACACTGCATTGTGGCCTCTTGGGTGTAAACTCCCTCTACAGCTAAGGAGAGCAGAATTTGGTGATTTCCAGTCCAGTCATCCAAGTGGTCAAAGCTGTAATTCTATGAATCCATGACTGTAAGCATTTAATTGAATTCCATGCAAAGAGGGCAAAGGTCAATGGAGAGGTAAAACTTCATGGAGGAGGGGACTTGAGTTATACCTGGAAGGGTCAGTGGGAAATTAGGCAGAAAGCAAGCTTATGGTCTGGGGGAGGCGTGAGCAGGAATTGCTGTAGCCGTAGAAGAGAGAACAGGGGTCCGCCTGCACAGCCAACGACCAAGGTGGCCAGGAGGAAGGGGATCCAATAACAGAGGACCCAAGATCAAGGACAGGGACAGGGTCAGAATGCCAGGAATGGTGGGAGGGCAGGGCAACTTGGAGGAAATGACATTCTGGGAGACAGTCTGGCAATAGCATACAGGAGAGAGGTGGGGAGGGACTCGTACACCGGGTCTGAGGACCTGAGTGGCGAGTATGCCTTTAATCCACAGGGAGATTCTAAGAAGGGTATTTGGCAACTACAACAGCAACCACCCAAAGATCACAGGTGCCTTCCTGGCCTCACTGAGGAAGAGGCTTGCCTCGTGAATCCTGTTTATTTTCTTAACATTCTTGGAGAATCTGACCTGACAGGGAAATAATAGGCAAATCCTTACCTTTCTGTGGTGCTCTCCTGCTCAAAGGACTCCCTACATTTCAGTAAGGCACCCATGAGTGCTGGAAAGTCTGTGAGCAAGATGGAGAAATGTGGACTGGGGAGCAGTCCAGGGTGGTGGATTTAGTTAAAAACCAAACTCAAAGAGCATGTATTGAAGGATTGTCAGGTCTGGAGCCAGGCTCCTTGTCGCTTGCCGAAGGAGCCCGTCTATGTGAGTGGATTGACCAAAGACATAAAAGGCTTGTTTGTCAAGTTCATGGGTTACACAACCTTCAGAAGGGTAAGTAAGATCTGGGTGATGGAGCCAAGACTGAAAAAGATCTCCATGGAACGGAAGCATGAGCCAAGCTAACCGCATAGCATTTGGTGAGAACAGCATGGTCTTTGCATTAATGGGAAAAACCTGAATTATCTGTGGGTCATATTAAAAGAACTTGGGAGGGGGGAAAAGGCTTTGTGGGGCAGTTATGCGAGCATGAATGGTCAGTGTCAGACAACTATCAAAAGGACTGATACAGTCTAAGGACAGAATAAGACAAACAGTATAGTCATGTGTCACTTAACAACAGGGATACTTTCTAAGAAACATGTCCTTAGTGACTTCTTTGTGTGAACATCATGGAGTGTCTTTATACAAACTAAGAGGACGAGGACATCACTAGGTAACATAATCTATGGGACCACCATTATGCCTGCAGTCTATCATTTTGAAACTTCACTTGGCCATGCATAAGTGTATCCAGAGCAAGGGAGGTAATAACTCACTGTAGCATGCTTGGTCACATTATCCAGGGAGCATTTTTGTTCACCTGACTGTGGGGCAGTCAGACTTTGTTGGGGTCGAAGAATCTGGGGGGATGTTTGTCTACATGGAAAAGTAAGGAGAAGACCTCCAGGTTCATTATATCTGTCATGTTGAAGATGCCACAGATGAGTAGATTAGAGACTTCTAAACTGCAGATTTTGACTCAGTCTGCAGCTCATCAATGGAAGTAAAACAGGTTTAGGAACCCTCAGCAGGGACCTGTAGAAAGGACCCTGGCATTGAGATTAGTGCCGCCGATCAGGGTTTCCAGTATGTAAGTGTCATTCAGTGTGTGCTGGAGGTGGTTTATCAACCTGCAGGAGCTGGATGTTAAATAATCAGGAATTTTGCAAGCTTGTGTTTAAACTGTTGGTGGCTTGCAATCCGTCATGGTGGCAGTGTTTATACCACAGGGCAAATAGTACAGATCAGCCCCACCCCGCCCCCATCCAGTGTCAGCTCCCAGCCTTCCACCAGTATGTCCATACTAAGAGTGTCTCTTACAGCCAGGATCCTCTGGGATGTGGAAGAGCAGAGCAGGGGAGGGGAATGTCCATGGTCATGATCTCAGGACTTTCCAGATCTTGTTTCCCTTCTTAATCGGGCACTACTCCCTTTGTTGGTGCACATACCACTTCCTATCTCCTGCCAAGATCTGGGAGTGGTGAGCTTTTCTGTCACAGGATCTGCCAGGGAAACTCAGATATCTTTGGTTTCTTGGAATAATCCTTTCCTCGTTGTGTATCTAGATTGGCTAGCCTTCTGCAAGACATGCCTCCCACCCATTCTCAGCACTAGCCTGAAAGACTGACTAGCAAATGAATTCCACCATTGAGATGGGATTTGGAAACCCCTGGAGCTATTGAGAACAAGTGATTCCAGTGCAAGTCCAACCCACAGACATAAGAAAGCTCTGCAGGCCATATGGCAGTGACAACCTAGTAATGGGACCTTCGCATTCACCTCAGACCAGCTTCTGTCCCCATGCCACCTGGGCAAAGAGCAAACAATGATTCTACTTCTCTTGTTTATCTTCCTTATTTCTTTTTAAAGAGAGGACCTAAAATAAAGTCTGAATCATGATTATATGGAAACAGCAAATGTCCTGTAGTAGACACCTTGGCAAATTTTGCTCTGGCCATGCAAATGCTATTTGAGTTTGTTCTGAGACTCCAGGTTAAAAAAAAAAAAAAGTTTTCTTCACTTTTCTGAGATGTCTACAGCTGTGTTCCATTTGAAACCCCAAAGGCTTTGAACCATTTTCCCCAGCAATGCCTCCTTCCTACTCCCTCCCCTTCTTAGTTTCCCAAGAAAGACAATACACCCATGACTGGTTGGACCATGACCATATCTGAACGTCTAGAACTGTGGGAGGCCCTTGCAGCAAGGTGTGTATTGCCAGTCAATGGACTGTTTGTGTTTGATAAGAAGTTTTCTTAGCAAGGTTACTTGCCCAAATCTGATTTTTGAATCATGGAACAACTCTGAAATTCAATACCCAAATTATAAAAGAGTGAATTAAAGTATAAGTGTTGCTTTAAACATGTAGTTACATATTACAAAGCTGTAATAGGTCTATTTTAAAAGAGATAAAACTCAACGAGAATGAATGTGATAGCTTCTCGTTGCTGTCACCAAAATATGACAAGAACAACTTAAAGGAGGAAAGATTTATTTTGACTCATGGTTTCAGATAATTCAGTCCATGCTTGGCTGGCTCCATTGCTCTGGGTTTGAAGTGAAGCAGAACATCATGGCGGAAAGGTGTGGTGGAGGAAAACTCCTCAACTCGTGGCAGCCAGGAAACAAAAAGACAGAGACAGAGGAAGGGGCCAGGGAGAAGATAAACTCTTCCAGAACTTGCCCCTAGTGACCTACTTCCTCCAACTAGGTCCCAGCTCCCAGAAATTCGTTCAGTCATCAATGAATTAATCCAATGATGAGGTCCAAGTCCTAAGGTCTACTCATTTCCAAAAGCCTCATCTCTGAACCTGACTGCATTGGGGACTCTGCCAACATAACACTTCAGGGGACATTCTAGGTCCAAACTATAACAATGAGCTTATCTCTATGAAGAGGGGTCAGGGAGAATTGAATAAAAGATAAAAGGCAAGCCAGGAAGAGAGAAAGAATGCAGTTGCAGCCACCAGAAGGTCATAGCCTGGAGACATGCCCACTGAAGGAGGTTTGTGGTGTAAGCCAAGGACAGGGAATACAGAGAAAATGGGATTCCTACTGTCTGCAGGATGGCTATAGGATGGCTGCAGCTGAGGTGACGGTGACGGCTATTTTAACCAGGTGTCAGACCTGGGATGGTAGGAGCCCCAGAGAAGAATCTTAAATATTCAAAAACTGCACCTTCGACCGAGGATCGGAACTGACCAGAGCTCTGACCCTACAGGATCTACAAAGGGATGGACTTGAAAAAGGTTGCTTATGACTTGCAAGGGTGCAGAAAGAATCAAATGCTATTAAATCATGCCTGCTAAATCTTCAGCTGTGTGGACTGCATCCCCATGCATGCTTTGAGAGCAGAAAGTTGGCTTTGAGGGACTTGGTTGTGATGCCTGGCAAGGAAAAGGTTAAGAAAGGGGACACTCCCAGGAAAGAAGGAGGGCAGTACGGGAAATGTGGACCCAAGGGCATAGAAAAGCAACTGAGTTCATTAAGATAGTGTGCACCTCAGCACAGAAAATCCCGCCAGCCCCCTTGCACAGACAGGGCCCTATTGTTTTTGGTCAGCCAACATCAGCACCACGTGCTGTCGGTCTTAGTGAGAAATGTGTCCATCAGTCAGCATCCTGCCTTCCCCAGCCAGGGTTCCAGGAGAGAATTAAGCCCCACAGCCCAGGACAGCCATTGTGAGTAATGAATTGACTTTTTTCCTGGTGGCTGAGGGCGGTGCACAGGAAGGCGGGAGGTACTGAGCGCTCAGGTTGTTTCCTGTGTTTGGTTGTTCACTTGGAGAACCCTGGTTGAGAAAGACTGGTAGTATGAAGAACTGGCCTTCCAGTATGAAATCAGCAAGCATTTCACCAACTCCTGGGGTTCTGCCTGAAGGAGATTGCAGAAAGCAGCTGTAATAATGGGCACTCCGAAATAGGAATGTACAAAACAAGATCTCACCCGCCCCCTTGGCAGCTCCTGGCTTGGCTCTGCCCACAGAGCTCTGCAGTCTCCTGTGCTTCCCCAGGACTGAAGCCTTTACTGACAAACCAATCATATTCTCCCAGAGACTCTCTCCCCTGCCAAAACTCCCAGCATTTGGTTTAGAAGATAGATATTTTATAGTAGTATTGGCATTGAATTAGTTTCTATGAAGAAAATTTTGTTTTTGCTCTCCCACTTCTCTCAGAAATTGTTATATGAAAATAATTCCATGGAACTGAAAATACTGGACTCACCATCATTTGCTTGCCTGGTCATTAGTACTGCATACATTGAATGAGTAAGGGAAATAAACCTGTAATTACCAGGTTTTCACATGTATTGATACACACTTGCTACTTACCTCAATGCATTATCCAAGGTGATCGGGTAGGGATGATTCTTAGCACATCGCAGCAGAGGAAACCTGGGCTTGTAACATTCAGGTGACTCAAGCAGGAACGCTAAGTGGGTAGGTAGTGGAGGTGGGTAGAGAACCCAGGTCTCTCTGTTCTTGATGCAGATCTCTTAAAGGGCTTCTAGAAGAATGGTGGCCAGTCACCTGGTGTGAGACAGCGTAAGTGGGCCTGTTGTGTTTTGGCGAGCACCTATGAGCTCAGGGATGTGGGTGTCCAGGAGAGAAGCTTCCAGCAAAGAGCTTACAGCTGAAGATGAGCACTCTGCTACCCCTAGAGACGGGAGTGCCCGGTGTGACTCTTAAGTCTAGTGGCAGGTGAGGGAGGGAAAGAAGCGAGTTTTGGAATGCATCAAAAGGTCCTCAGGGAAGAATTCAGACTGAGAGATAGGACAGGGTGCATCCAGAGGCCACAGAGCGAGGGTCCATGCAGGCAGAGGAGAGCCGTGACCCCTTGGGTTGAAGAGAGGTTCGTAGCCATAGTTGGAGATGAAGAGGCTGAGGGAGAGGTGTGAGAGCTCAGCAGGGGTGGGCCTGGGGACTTGGGACCAGCAAAGTGAAAAATTGGACAAGGTCTGAGGGAACATTTAGGCCAACACAAGTCACTCTAACAGCACGACTGTGACCTGCAGTGTTGAGACAAACAGTGACTAACAGAAGGCGCCAGACTGGTCTGAAAGCTCCCGCCGAGTGTCCGAGTGTCCAAGTGTCCGCGTGGATGGGAGCAGAGCGCAGCCTGAGGCTCTCCTTCCGCGCCAAGGCCTGGGGTGAGTCGCAGAGCAACTGCTAATAGAAGCAGGAGCCACACTGCACACTGAGGACATTAGGTTTTGAAGAGGAGACAGAGAAGCCTTTTTAGATGAAAAAAGCAACACACAAAAGCAGAGAGTGAGAAGGGTGTTGCCATGGTGTGCACAAACGACAGTGACGATCCTGACCTGAGAGAGGCTGCCACGTGTCGAACAAGAGGGAAGCAGGATGCGCTGGGGAGCGGCTGCTGTGGCCCAGGAAGTGAGTGCGTGCCTGTGACAAGAAGCCGGCTCTCAGGAGGGCAGGGCATGGGGAAGCTCCTTCAGGAGGACCAAGTCTAGCATGCGTTGGATTGGAAGGGGAAGGGTCGGAGGAGGCCAGGGGGAGGCCAAGGCAGTCCACACTGAGCTCGTGCCTCTGGGTAGGTTTCAAGAAGAAAGCAGGAACTCCGGAGACAGGGAAGCTGAGTCACACGGTGACTACTGAGCGCCCTGACCCGAGGGACGAGTGAATGAATGAACAGGTAAAGAAAGAGACGACTGGGATCGTGGCTCTGTGGCAGAGCACTTGCCTCGCACGTGTGAGGTACTGGGTTTGATCCTCAGCACCACATAGAGTAAAGATATTGTGTCCATTTACAACCAAAAAAATTTTTAAAGAAAAAAAAAAAAAAAAAGAAGGGCAACAGGGTGGACTGGAGGGAGAGGAGGTGGGGATCTCACTTTGAGGCGTCCAAATAGAGATGCTATGTCCTGAGAACCCCACAGGCTGGGGCCAGGGTGCAGTTAGCTGGCTGTCAATGCTGACCTGGGGTGAGTTCACTATGGCAGGTGGGCTGGGGTCCAGAGTGAAGAGCCAGCAAAGAAGAGTGACAGGCGGGATCAGAGTAGAGCCAGCAGAACACATTGGAGCCCTAAGGGACTGTGGAAAGCGTTGAGGTCAGCCGGGCCAGTTATCAAGAAAGGTGGGCTGGAGTGAGTGCCCGGGAAGGGCCTGGGGGTCTCAGGAAGAGGGGTCAGTGGGGACTTGCGTGTGCAGCTTCTCAAGTCTTCAACCTGGGTCTCCTTGTCCACATGACCTCTGAGTCATCCCACCAGCCTCCTGCCTGCCCCACCCGCCAGGCCGTCTCCCCTCCCGTCCTCCTCACATGCCTATCAGGGGAGGACTCCCTAAGATCACAGCCAGAATCTGTTGCCGATGGTTGTGTCCCCCAAATGCAGTAGGTTCCATCAGAAAGGAAAGAAGGCTGTGCAGACCATACCCTGGAGCGTGTGCCAGTGGAGGGGACCGTTTCAACTGGAAGAAGAAGGGGAAAAGAGGAAAGCAGGGGAAAGTGAGCATGTCTGGAGTGAGAGCAGGAGGGCCCTGCGGCGTGGGGCAGCTGAGGTTGCTGTGCAGGAAGACAGCAGGTTCCCACGCGCCTGCCTCTGACAGCCGCCTGTGGGATGGGGCAGCAGAAGCCTCTGCCCAGGGTGCCCCGTGCACACCCTGCTAGCTTCCTCGGCACTGCAGCGTACGGTTTTGATCCAGGGAAGATGGACATTGACTTATCCATCATATATTGCTTCATTAGCCCTTGATTTATTTGTTTGACTTCTCGATTCTTCCCTCCAATGCTTCCCCAATTTGCATTTATCATGAATGTCATCCCTTAACTGAATGTGGTCATTGCCACCTGCACTTGCAGCTTGGGGACCCTGGGGATTCTGTAACTTGCACATTGGTTCCTCAGCTCTGGGCTCAGGACCCCAATTCCTAGAGACACTTCCTAGTCCAAGCAAGTTCCTATTGAGTGACATCAGCCCATCATGTGAACGAGTGATTTCCATTGCTCTGTGTTGTCTGTGAAAGCACAGCTGTGTGTTATCAGGTGTGCTAGTCACCTTTCCATTGATGGGAATACCTGAGGAAAACAACTTAAAGTAGGAAAGATTTATTTTGGCTCACAGTTTCAGAGGTTTCAGCATTGCTCAGGGCCTGCGGAGAGGCAGAGCATCAGGGTGGAAGGGCATGGACGGAGGAAGCTGCTCAGTTCACGGTAGCCAGGAAGCAGAGAGTGAAGGTCAGGAACAAGATAGCTGCCCAAGGTATGCTCCCAAGGACCACTCCCTCCACCTGGGTTCCACCTCCTACCATTTCCACTACCTTCCAATCACCCATTGGGCTATGAATCCCTCAACGGAAAAAGCCACTGATGAGCTAGCCCAGAGCCCTCACGGCCCAATTCCACCTCTGAACATTGCTGCAATGGGTAACAAGCCCTCAACACATGAGTCCTTGAGGGACATTCCGAATCCAAGCCACAACTGAAGGGAAAAATCAGGAGGACCCTAAAATTGTGGCATTGGCAAGGACTTCAGAAATCACCCTCTTCAGCCGCCCTCCCCCCCAGGAATCCCTTCAGTGCCTTTTCTTTAACCTATTAATAGGGATTTCAACCCTTCCCCAAAAGAAATACCAGGTCGGGGATCTGAGTAGTTAGAGAGTTGATATCACCAGGGGTATCTAGACGAACATGCTTTTTAAAAAAATTGGAATTCAATGGGGGAACTTTATATTATGTAGAAGGAACTGAGAGGGAGGGGTATGAAAAATGGTGGAATGAGATAGACTTCATGACCTATGTACATGTATGATTACATGAATGGTATGAATCTACATCATGTACAACCATAGAAACGAAATGATGTACCCCATTTGTGAACAATGAATCAAAATGCAGCCTGTAAAAAAAAAAAAAAAAAAAAGATAAATTTTAAAAAATTAGAATTCTACCGGACTTGTGAACACGCTCTGCACTTGTCCTTCCTGTGTGATTCTCTACTCTGGCTAATCGCTGCCCCTCCTGTGGCAATAACACTCCAAGCTTTCACAGGAGAGGCCCAGTGGGACCAGATGACAAGCTCCAAAAAGCCCGAAGTCTGTAACAGCCACCCCAGGACTCCACCCTTCCTAGATGCGTTAGCAGAGGCAAAGACATGTCTGCAGTCAGGCTTACTTTAAAAGCCCCATTTGTGTCTCAGTGACTTTACATGTGGCTCATGCCGTTACACCGTCAGGAATGTAGACCCGTCGTTCTCTGTGCCGTCAGGACCCGGTTGATTTCCTTGACTTCGTCACTTAACAAGCTTAGCCACCTGTATACAACGTTGTCCCTGCAGTAAGGAAACTGTCTTAGGGAGGCGCAGGGAGTATACCCTCTCCCCGGGCCCGCCACCTTTGGAAAGGTAAAAAGCTTCCCTTGTTCCCCTGGGCGGGCAGCAAAGCTTTGCTAATGCAATATGAAACTTGAAGTTCGTCGTCACGTGGGCCAGGGCTCCCAGCTGCGAGGAGGGGGGGGGGGCGCTTATTCCCACTTGTCTCTACCAGGAGGCAGAGACCTGCTTCTGTAGTTCTGATGTGTTGGACTTACAGCTCTGTGCGTGGTGGCATTGTGGAGGTGTGATCTGTCCCATAAAATCTCCAAATCCTCTGTCAGGTTTCAGCAGGTAGGAATCCTCAGCACTGTGTCCTCCAGATACTCTTGTTTAGAGACGAACCCCCGTGCCCGCATTTCCTGAGCGAAGAACTCCCAGCTGAGCTTCTTGTCTTTCAGGACCCCGGCCTGGAGAATAAGAGTTAGCACTGATGACAACGGATGTCAGAGGTTGTGCCCTGGTGTTCTTTGTCCTTCTGCTGCCCTAGTCCATGGTCTGTTCCTTGCTGGAAGGTTCCTCGAGTGCTCCTGCCTCTGCACCTCCACTGAGGCTGCTTTCTGGCCTGCGGTACCCTCTCCCTCCTTCCCGACTCTAAGATCCACCTAATATTTGCCTATCCCTAACCAACTTCTTTAAATCTTACTTTCTTGATGTCTCCTTTGTTCTACTCAGTCTGGAGCAGAGTCCACTGAAGTTCACTGGGGTTTAAGCCCCATAAGAGACCATCTTCCTTGCTGACCAGATACTCAATGCTCAGCTTATAGTAGATGCTTCGTAAATACTTACCGGGTTGAAGAGATTACTCCCTCTAAACCTAGCTGCACCCGACCTCCATTGCTTCTGCTGTCCCCCTTTCTATGTGCCTGCACCAGAGAATAAGCTTCATGAGAAGAGAAAACACGACTTTGTATCGCTCTCTAGCAGTCTCAAACATACTGAGAGTTCAATAAACATTGGTGATTGAGGCTACCACATGATCACTCAATACTGCAGTGATGTTCACTGATCTTGGGGGAACAGGGGAGGTGGGCAGAATGTCTTGCTTCTGCTCTCATTTAAAACCACCCTTGAGCTGATTTCAAGTAAACCCAAGGCTCCTCTCCCCACACCCAGCCCTTGCCCACTTGGGCAGGATATACTTGAGAGCACGATGCTGCTCACCTCACATTCTCTTCCAGAAATTTGCAAAGGGCTGCAGAGAATTGCTCAAAACTCAGTTATCCAGTGGTTGTCTAGTTAATTCCTTAGTAAGCCACTCTGAAAACTGATTATAATCCTCTTTCAAATGCAGAGTTTGGGAGACGGCCAAAAAGAGTGTATTATTGTATCTTGTAAGAGGGAAGAATCTGGCAGATATTCACTGAGTTATGGCGCCAAAGCCTTCCTTTCTTCTGTTATTGTAAATTATTGTTATAGTGAAAGCCAAATTGCAAAGTGAACCCAAGCATTGCACATCCTCTCAGTGGAGGTCTTATATAACGAAGACCTTCATAAACAAGCATTGCGTGAACTTAACATGGGATCCTCCTATGCTGCTTAATATAAAGTGCAATAATGGCCTTACATGCTTCCTAAGTTCTAAGGTATCCCTTGCCTCCTGGGCAACTGTTGACTAAACTTTCTTTTTGTTTAGTACAAAAAAACTAGCTGTGTAGCCTTATAAAGAGTCCGAACAGAACCAAAAGCAGTAATTCCATTTAGACCTGCTTCCCCGTGCCTGGTCACTCCCTTCAGTGGCAAACTCAAGTGCCGACAGGGCCAGGCAGTGTGGCTGGTGAAGTGCAGCAGGTGACACATGGCATCATCCAGGAGGGCAGCACCACCCAACCCAACTGAGTCCATTGTTGCCTCGGATGAGCATGTGGCCCAGAGTTGCCTGAGCTTTTGGTTTTCAGGAAAGGTGGAGCTCTAAACTTTGAGGAATTATACCTGAATTTTCAATGTTCATAACTAAGTTAAAAACAATTTCTAAATCCTATGCAGGCGAAACTGATAACATCTCTGTGTTGGGTGCTTCCTGTGTGCAAACTTCATTCTGTCCCTTGAGTCCTGCCTGCCTTGGGTGCTTGGAAGTTCTCCTTAGGCACCATTGTCATTGTGCCATCCTTCGAAGGAGGTGTTTAAGTGATTCCCGTGGGATGGAACCAGATGAGGTGCCCAGCACAGTGTCAGGTATCTGATCATCATTCCACTGAAGCTCTTCAGAAGATTGAATTTTGAGCTTCTTTTGCATAGTCTTCCTCTCCCAGAGTTGTGCATGGACATGAGTCCTTGGTAGTTGACAAATGACCTCAAAACGTAGTGGCTTCTGTGATAAGCATTTATTACGTCACAATTCCTGTAGGCCAGGACCTTGCGCACAACCTGGCTGAACAGCTCCAGCTCACGTTCTCTCAGGAGACTGCAGTGAGCCCTCAGCTGGTCCTGCAGTCACCTGAGGGCTTGACTGGAGATCATCTTGCAAAGTGGCTCTCTCCATAAGTAAGACTACCTGAGAATCCTCACAGCGTGGCAGATAGCTTTTCTAGGACAAATAATTCTAAGCAGAGCAAGGAAGAAGCCACATGTCTTTTATGACCTGATCTCAGAAGTCACGTATCATCATATCTCATTGGTTACACAAATTTGCTTTAGCCACTGTGGGAGGGGACCACACAGGATGTTGAATACCAGGAGGCATGGATCTTCAGGGCCATCTTGGAAGCTGTCTATCACCACTGTGCTCACAATAGTCCCTCAGTAAATCCTTTATAAATACATGATCCAACACTGGGAGTCGTTTGTCAAAGAAACCTAAGAGAATAAACTCTTATGTCAGAGTGATTTGTATCCCATTTACTACTCTGTTCCTGCAATCAACCTCAGGAACTAAATATCCTGTTTTTACAGCCCATCTTAGAAACGTCTTTCCTGAAAGCATCCAAAACCATTTTTTTTAAATAAATTTTAAAGTCCTACCCACACACTGCTTAGAGTGATGGGTTCGGGTGGCTATCTGTTCTCCAGGGGACTCTCAGCTACTGCTCACCTGCTGTGTTCTCCCCTTCACCTGGGATGACTGCTTCACAAAACCTGAAGTTTTCAAAGAAAATTCTTTCTGAACAAAGAGCAGAACCCCCTCCAATATGCTAATAGCACTTAGGATGACAATAGCCCAGAGCTTCCCTGAGGCCCTCTGTGCTGAGGAGAGGAGTGCCGGTTAATGGGAGGAGTGGGTTTACCCCAGCTCCTGTCCTGGTCTCCATTCCTGGCACCCCCCTTTCTGACCCACACCCCAACTCAACAGCAGGAGTGGGTGCACATTGCTGTTGTTACCTCCAAACACACACCCCCAGGCCCTGTAGCCTTGGCCTCCATCAGGACCACCCTTAATATTCATTTTAACCAGATTTCACCTGAATAAAACTGTTAAGAGGAAGGAAAGGTACCCCAATGTGATTTCCCCTAGGAAAACCCCTGCCAGTAGCCGGTTCTTGTTTGCTCAGTAAACAAAACCATACGCTGGGAATTGAAGGTCACCACCAGCAGCGTGCAGGGGTACGTGCTGGTACCCTGGGCCCCGGAACATTTGTGTGTGTACCTGGGGAAGGGGCCCCGCAGCAGCCCAGCCCCCACAGTCACCCAGGGCGGCAGTGGCCACTGGGCCGGGGTGTTGGTAAATGGAAATGGAATGTATAATTCATAAGGCCGTGGTGGCGTGCGATCTGCGGCAGGGGGGTGGTAATTACGGAATTGAGAAATGAGGCCGCAGCGGTGAGGAGCCTTTCTGGGTTAGAGGCTGCTCTGATAGATGGCCTGCATTGTTCTCTTCTGACCTTTTTCTGAACTTCCCCTTAGAAGAACGGAGGAAATACAGTTATGCCTTTTCCCATATTGTTTTGGAGCAGTTCCTTCAGATGCCAGCCCATAGTGTTTCTGCTCCTCCATTTGGGGTTTCGCTTTCTCCCCTGTGTTTGCTGCTTCCTATAGAAAAACCTACTCACTAACGACTCTATCTCAGTATCGATGGTAAACACCCAGGCTACACAAATATCTGTCCCTATTGAACACAAAACATCTGGTGGGAGGGAAAACCCTGAGGCATCCTTCTCCCCTTGCCCACCCTCCCCACCCCCGGAGGGGACCCAGGGGTGGCCCTCAGTGATGTTACAGAGGGGCTGGCCAGAATGGAGAGGGGAGAGGGCCGCTGTTGCTCAGTGGGAAGGAGGAAGGAGGCTCAGTTTAACAATGTGAAGAAGGGCCTCCGAGCAGCGCTGCACTTCAGCTATTGATGCAGCCCGGGCGGGCGTGCCAAGACTGAGACTGTGCCCTGCACCTCAGCCCCAAGTCCCCTGGTGGTTCTTCCACCTTGTCCCCAGCTGTTGATCTCCTGGTCTAAGCCATGACTCCCCAACCAGGGCCGTTAACTTTGGCCTCTGTGATCATGGGAAATCTTTTGTCCTCCACAAAGTCAGAGAGGCCCAGGAGAGGGAAGAAGGAAGGTTGCTGTTGGATCTTCCGTGAGCCAGAATTGCTAAGGAGTTAGGCAGAATGGTTTCGCTTAGCCTCAGAATTGACTCTCAAGTTGAATCTTTGGGGTATTTGGGGTTTTCTGGGGTTTTTTTTTAAAAAACACTGTTTTTGAGACCAAACAAAAAAGAACTAGACAGTCCTGTGCCAGAGCCTTCCCAACTGGGGACCAGGGGGTTTGGTTAGCTCCATTTCGTCAGTTAATGCTGATTGAGCACCTGCTGTGCACAGCGTCACCACCCAGCAGCACTCTGCCAAGCACTTCTGAGAAGCAGTGTAGGCTCTCTCTCCTGAAGGAGGTCTTAATCTCATGGGGGAATCCAGGACGGGGCCTAAATACATGCGTGCAAAGACCTACTTCCACAGCAACACCACAGAGGCAATCGTGACAGCCACCACTCGGCCGTGTCAGATGCTATCCGAAGCCTTTATTCTTTGGCAAAAAAGAAACTGAGCTCTTTACACAATGATCACTGTCATTCCTTCAAGCGTCCATTTAATTGCTCGTGGGGTGTTTTCAGATGAATTTTTAAAAAAAAATTTCGTCAACTGCCTCCTCCTTCCCCATCTCCACCATCTCCCTTCATCTCAGATAGTCGCTCCTTTTTCACCCTCCACTTCTCAGCTTATGTTTTTGAAAGATACACTCTGTCAATCTTCTCCTATTAAAAATTGGACTTTCTACTTTTCTCTTGAGATTTTCCCCCACTGAAATCCCCACCATCCGGGAGGAACTCAGAGAGGCTGCTTGCTCCCTCCTCTTTCTTTCCTCAAAAATGAACAGACAGTAAGACATCCCTGTTGTCACCTCTTCACATAGTCAGCCACTCACTTCAGTTCAGTAGACATCTGTGTTTTAAGCATTTACTATGTTTTGGGCATAGTTCTTGGTGGTAGGAAAAAAGATCACGATGAACCACAGCCTCTTCCAGCTGGCAAGTCTGAGCCACCTCAAGCAGTGGCCTCCATTCAGGTGCTGCAAGGTGCACCGAGGTCAGAAATGCACAGTCTGTGGCCCGCAGGTGCTCCCAGGCAAGTAAAGAGCTGCCGATAAATTCTTCTCATTAAAACACACACACAGGGCTGGGATTGTGCCTCACATGGGTGAGGCACTGAGTTCGACCCTCAGCACCACAAAATGAATAAATAAAGGTATTGTGTCCATCTTCAACTAAAAAAATTTAAACATACACACACACACACACACACACACACACACACACACACACACACACACCTGACAGTTCGGGACAAGGGAAAGAGCTGAGTTTGGCAGTGATACAATCTGTGCATAGGAACACAGAATAGCAGAGCCCCTCCCTCAGGGAAGGAAGGTGAGATTTGAGTGGAAAGCCTTGCAGGCTTAAGCAGGTGGCCAGAAGGAGAAGCGCTTTCCAAAGATGCCAACTGAGGCAAGGGAAGGAGCCCCAGAGTGCTCAGGGACCCACATGTTGACCATGGAGCCTCTTCCCTCTTGCTGTCTCCTGGTCCCTCCCTCTCTTTCTCTCCATCCTCCCTCCCTTTCTCCCTCTTGCCTCTGCACTTTCAGCTGATGTATGAGCACCCCCCAATTCCACCCTTGTCTAGCGCAGTGCTCATGAGAACAACATGAACAATCTCATTTCTCTTGCTGAATGTTGTTCCATTCCAAAGTCCGAGAGTCCCAGCTCTTAGATTACAAAGAGTCCCCATTGTTAGGATGAAAAAAAAAGATCTGTTTATGGGAAGATGGGGCATTGGTATCCTCATTTGGGGGAATGACTAACCCCCTTCCACAAACAGAAATATTTTCTGTGTTCTGCCCAGTTTACTGTGGGTTTCCTACAGTGAGGTTCAGTGACTGTCCTTAGTAGGTTCCACCCCTCTGTCCCGAAAGGAGTTGAAGATCATGGGTCTGCTACACTTCAGCACCCTCTAGTGGGAGATAAAAAGAGCCAACTGAGTTTTTTTTCAATGTCCCAATCAAACATGGGTTTGGTTTGGTTTTGTCCAGCTCCCTCAGATCTACTGGAGTGTTAGAAGGTGTTCCCTAAATAAGCTGCCATTTGCTGGAGACCTGGAGTTCATGCCCATTTTCTTTGGCAGAATTTCCCTGTTCCTACTTCTGCTAGAACAAACCAGCTGCCACGAGAACTTCTGTCTAGTCCTGACCTTGGTGGATCCTAAATGGCCATGCCGTGAAAGGACAACATTGGTTAAATCCGTTCTGTGGATGTTCCCTCCATAGAACTGGCTGAAAGACATACCTCGGAGGGTCCTCTTTTGGTGGTCTAGTCTCCTGGCAAAACCAGGACCATGTGTGCTTCCCCAGAGGGCAAGGCCAGCCTCATGCTCCTGGCTCCTCTCACCCCATGTCCCCCGGCCTGCTTGGAGACCCACCACTTTCCATACCTACTGCATCAGAATGTCCTCCACTGGTTGGGATGGCTCCTGGCTTTGGACACTTGCTTAGTTAGGGTGTGAGCAGGTTTGGTCCTTCTTTCTCAGTCATTCTCTACCAAAAACACAGCAGGGGGAGGGAGGCTCCTCTGATGATGCTCTTCCTTTGGGAATATCCCCGTGGCTGCAATGGAAATTCACCTGCTAATGTGTATTTAGCATCTTTACTCAGTGGGCTCATTTTCCTGTTTTCAGGTTTCTGGCTTCTGCTCTCTTAATTGGTCTCGCTCCAGTTGGTGACACTGAATGCATCTCCCTTTCAAAGAAAGAGCAAGTTTCTGTCATTGGTGTCCTGTCTCTTACCCTAATACGAATGGCTATGACTTAGCTCCACAGCACATGACCAGATAGCACTGGAAGGAAGGGAAATACCTGAGCCTCGACTGTGGTCCAGCCCTCGTGTATGAGCTGAGGCCTTGGGGCCCTCTCCAGCACAGGCATGGGTAACCCTGGGAAGGAAAGCACAGTGGCCCTTTTACCTCATGTTCCTTTCCCAGCTAACACTTATTGAGTTCTAGCTATAAATCAGCCAAAGCTAAACATTGAAGCAGTGAGAACTTCAACATTTAGATCAGTAAAACTGCACATAGGTAATATTAGTTTTTCAGTAAGCTTTTATCTGCAGGGAGGGTGAACCATGAGTAACAGGTTCACGTGGAAGAGGCAGGCCCTTTCCCTGCCTGACGTCTTTGCACTCTTGGTGGATAGCGTGTCCCCAGGCTGGGTGAAGTGAAGATGCCTTTGTGCATCTGGTCCACAGGAACTGAAACTCCAAACTCCCTCCCAGTGCAGAGGAAAGAGGAGAGGCCCCAGCAAGCTGAGGGCGACTGCAGGTGACAGTGCAGTTTGGGGTGGGCCTTCCCAGAATCGGAAGCTGCCCTTGAGAAGCTCTAAATGCACAGTTTCAACCCTCAACTTTAGTCAACAGGCTAACGAAGCAGAAGAAAAACCATCAATAAAAGGAACCACAGGAAGGACTGTCTGTCATAAGAAACTGTGGCTCCGTTCGCTTCCCCAGACAGCTGTAGTGGGTTCCCAGCTTCAGCCCTTGGGATCCCCTGCTCAGGCAGCTCATCAGGCAGCTGAGGCTTGGGGTCCACCCTGCCAGTGCAGCCCACACCTGGCTCTTGCCTGCCAACCACACATCACTACCCAAAGCCCCTTTAAGGAAAAGGAGCTGCGTATGGCACCACTACTCAACTGGTAGTGACGTTGGCCCTCATTTTCTGATCAGTACATTGAGCTGTATGTTTTTGCTGTGCTCTTCTTTGTATGTGTGCTGTCTTTTTCAAAAGAAAAAAAAAGACTAAAAAACTTTCAAAGAACCTGGAGTGGTCCATATGTAAACAGAATAACTCTGTGTGGATACTTGCAGAACTTTGTCACTCTGTTTCTCAGACTGACAGGTGCTTCTAGGGATGTTTATTGAGCACATGCTTGGGAAAAGGGCACCAGCATAAAACCTAACCTGGTGACACTGAGGTGCTGGGAGGCCAGACCACAGTCTCTCCAGAAGTCCGTAGCTTCATGGTAAAGGCACCAGAGACCAGACTGGGAGCTATCAGGCCACCAACCGGGGACAAGCAAAGAAGCACTGCAAGTCAGGAGGGCAATGGTTCTAGGAATTCCAGGGCAGTGTGAGTATCTTTGAAAGGACCCACATGGGCCTTCCTGGAAATGGCTCAAGCTGGTTCTTCTTAGGAACATTTCTCACTGGGGTTTGCAATTCTTAGTGTTCTTTTGTTGTATTTTCCTTTCCCTTCCCTGCTTGCTTTCTGTATTTCACCAAACTGTGTCAGTCTGGGTGAGGTACACCTGCATCTCTGCTGTGCCTTCTTCACTTTGTTTAACATACCCTACTGAATAAATTGAAAGGCTAGCATCAGAATGTGCTTTGGACTCCGAAAATGGGTTACCAGTCTATACCACCGTCATCAGAAGCCTTCAGAGATTATGCTAAATTTGAGTTCCAGAGCCAACCTTTTTGTCTGGTATATAAGCAAGAAAGTTAGATTTTCATTTTGGTGCTGAACTTAACAGAGGTGGAACAGCATTAGGAAGCAAAGATCAGCAGGAAAAGTACGTGCGTGCGTGCATCTGTATTTAGTGCACACCAGGAAAATCTTATGCTGAGCCCAGATGTTTACTGCAATACAAAATGGAAAAAAATAAATAAATAACTGCCATTCTGATCCTAACATTATATTGGAAATGGCCAGTTGAATCAAAGAAGCCAGCTTCCTTCGGGAGACTGTCCAGGTGTGGCATGAGAATGATATCAACATCTAAATAAACCCAACTGCAATATCGTCATCCTCCCACACGGATACAACCATTGGGCCTGGCGTCTTGAGCATCTCTATTGCTCAAGCCAAAGATACTTAATTACAACAGAATCACCTGCGAGGGTCTTAAAATGATCCTCATCAGCAGTTTTATGGGCATTGGTGGTAGAACTTCTGGAACAGCTCTGTGTGAACTTGCTGTGTGCTCTGTATCAAGCTGTAAGCACCCTCCTGGCTCTCCTGGCTCTCCTGGAATCATAGCCTCTCTTAGCAGAGCTTCCTACCGGGATGTCTCTTCAGTTCACCACAGCTCTGAAGCAGAGTATGGCCGGGGATCCCAGGGGGCCCATGTTCAGCCATTCCAAGAGTGGCTCTGTGCAAGCTGATGCACTTGGGAGCTCTGGTCAACCTCGCCTGTCCCTGTTTCCTTCTCATCTACCTAACACCCTAACCACAGCAAAGACAACTCCTCTCAGACCTCCTGTGTGTTGAAAAAGCTGTTCTTTTTCAAAACCAAAAATGCTGGGTTGACCTGGGACTAGCTAGGCCTCTATCGCTATTTAAATCTGCACGTGGGCCCTCACGAATTCACAGGCATGCTCAGAACTCAGCTTGCATGGGCACTGGCCCAAACCTCGGCCGGGCTGCTCTATGGTGAGAGCACACTCTGCCTTGGAGTGGCTGCCCAGGGTGCCCTCACCCCTCGGCTGTCTTCTGCGTGCGCAGGTCTCTTTTGTCTCTGGCACCCATGTCTCCAAAATTGCCTCCTCCTCCTCCCTTCTCTTGAGATTTCAGCAGCTGTTCTCCGGGTCCTTTGTTGTTTGATGTAATCCCTTGCTTCCACTCCAGGTCACTGGCTCACACAGTGGCTCAGAGCTCATGACAGCATTGCCAAGTCTCCTTATTTTTGCAGTGGAAACATAAGATTTAACAACCCATCTGAAATACAATTTTGCATTTTGATTGCTTCTGCCCTAGCCATACCGAGGTTACTTTCAATCTACATATATTTGTGGGAACGGGCTTTTTCACAGCAGTTCAATTCGAGTACACCTTATAATATCAGTGATTATAAAATACCACGGACTAATAGAGTGTCTTGCTTCCAAGGAGTTCAAACTGCTTTATAATTCTGCTGACCATAATTTATCTTCATAAGCTGCTGTAGAGACAAGAAGAAAAAGCGAGATTAATAATCACATTTATAGATGGTGAAATAAAAACCTGGGGAAATTGAGTAACATTTTTCCAGCAACGCTCAGCTCTCCCTGTGCTCTCGGATTAGTACTGCAGATTAATTGCTCACTCCGGGAGTGCTGAACCTTGCCCTTGTTTACCAGAGCACTGAGGAGGGTGTGAAGGAGATGGTGGCTGGGCAATGCTTGGCCCTGGGAGGCTGGGCTGAGCAGGGTCTGCACCCTGCACCCTGCATCCCGACCTTGGTTGCCTCTGATGCTGTGAGCACACCCCCGGGCACCCTCCCAGATCTGGTCCCCTGGTTGGGTTCCTAGGCATCACTCTGACCTCAAGACCACTCTCTGTTAGGAGGAGCCACACGGCCCAGGACAGTCACCGCCTTCTCAGTCTTGGCCGCACAGTGCAGTACATGCCACCAGTGATAATATGGGACCAAGTGAAAGGAAAGGGCAGGTAGGGAGTTCTTCCAAAGCCCAGTGGCAGGCATGTGGTTGTTGGCTGAATAGAAGGAAAGGGGGCTTTAAAAATGAGGAAAAGGGGGCTAGGGGTTAGCCCAGTGGTAGAGCCTGTGCTTAGCCTGCATAAGGCCCTGGGCTCAATCTCCACAGCGTGCCCGCCCCCCACAAAAAATAGGAAAGAGATGCTCTCTTATTTGATTACTGTTATGTGGGTTCAGATAAGTGATTTAATGTGTGTTGATTGCCTGCTTCATGCCAGGCCTGGTGCAAGGTGCTTCCTATGATGCTCTGTTTAATTGAATCCTCATTCCAGCACAGGAAGCAGGTGACGACAGAACCTGAGAACCCCGGGATTGGACCCGTGAGCGCCGGGCTCCCGTCTGTATCTCCACGCCTCTGCTGGAGGTCGTCCCCTGCAGGGTCACATGATTTGGACTGATCTAGGGGTAGCAAGACAGCTACAGGAGCTAAATATCAAAACCTCAATAATTGATGTGTTGAAAACGACAGTTGTTTTTTCTCTTCCTATAGAAAAATAGAATTTTCAGTGTCTTGTTAAGGGACTGTTGGAAAGGAATGATCCTTCTCTTTCCCAGGTGCAAATTTTGTCTGGCACTTCATGTACATTCAAAGGCTTTTTCATGTCCCACTGTAGTATCGAGATTCTCTAAGACGGTTGCTGTGTGCGATGGCACCATGACAGGAAAGGTGAGCAGCAGCAGGGGGCAGGTGTGTTGTCAGCAGAGCTGGGATCCTCGTGCCCTGTGCTCCAGAGCAAGCCATCCTCCTGCTCCCCGCTCTGGGGCAGACTGAGAACACAAACAGCGCCCATGAAAGAGCTGGAACGTGACAATCAGCCCAAAAGACATGAAAACTGAAACCAAAAGGCCGAGCTGTCCGCCTCTTGCTGTAGGAGGAGCAGCCCAGTGCTGCCAGCCGGGGGGAAACCAGCCGCGCTGGGGCTGCAGCTGGCACAGTTGTTCCTTCTGGAAGTGTAAAGTACTTTCTGTGCCCCCGGCACTGTACTAGGCACTGGGCACCGGGAGAGGGGCGTGCTCCTGCGGCCTAGTGCCTGGAGGCCACCCCCGCCTTGCCATTTGTCAAGACCTCCCGTCTTGCATTGGGAATGTTGGAAAAGAATGATCCCTCTTTCTTAGGTGTAAATTTTGTCTGACACTTCATGTATGTTTAAAGTATTTTCGATGTCCCAAAATAGGAATGAGGAGACGCTCTGAGATGGTCGTGGGGCCGGCAGGGGCTCCATTCTTATTTATCGGGCCAGGCTGGTGTGAGCCTGTCGTTCCTGTTTGCACCTGTGACCCGTGGCCAGCCAGCACAGAGGGGGCGGGCAGTGTGTGTTTGAGAAGAGCAGAATGGAAGGCAGGAGGGAGGGTGGAAAAGAAAAGAAGGCTGTATCAGAAACATGTCTCATGCGTGCAGAGAGAAGAACACATCCCTAGGGACAGGAGAAGAGCTCAGGGTGGCTCAGAAAAGGTGGCAAAGGCCACGGTGGTCAGCATTTGCAGTGGAGACCTGGGTTGGAGCACCGATTTAGCTAACCGTGGTCTCCGGGCAGGGAGATAGCTTCCAGGGCATGAGAGGATTGGACGGATTTCCTGAGATCCTAAGTCCCAACCCGACGTGACCTTGGTGCCATTTCCAACTTCCTGCTGCTCCTCTTTTTTGCTGTAATTCTTTGGCAAGCACCTTCAAATAGGTGTCCTTCGACTCTCCCTGTCAGCCCTGCTCAGGTGCCTGCACAGGTGAGCGTGGGCTGGCCCGTGTCTGCCCCTCCAGGCTTCCACGCCTGCTTCCCTGGCTGAGGCCTGCCCTGGTGCCCAAGCCTCTGTTCCTCATGCAGTCACCCTTGACAGTCCCCTGTCTACCCTGCCTTCCAGCCCCTGGTCTGGGCCACAAACATATTCTAGCACTTTCTTATATTTAATTGAGGTTTATTCAGTCTAAAAATACAAATCGATTGAGTGGCTACCAAATTCCAGGCACCACGCTGCCTTGTGGACTTGATAGGGGTACATACAGTGGGCAGGTTCCTGGGAAAGTGCTGTACAGTGGCGTTTATGGCACATCAATGGAGACCAACTGTCCTTAAGGGGGCCTGTCTGTAGCAGTGACCATCAGGCTGAGGTATAATGGGTGGGAATGGGGCAGCCATGGAGGGCATTCAGGGTGGGAACAACCACTGGACTCGGGTCTAGAAGGCACTGAGGGGGTTGTAGAACTTAAAACTGCAGGGACCAGAGCCTGCGGGGCTTGATTATGGCCTGAAGGGCTCATGCAGCCTGGGCCATGGGAGGGATTTAGATGTCATTCTAGGTGCAGTGGGGATCCACATGGCTGCTGTGGAGGAGGCGGGTGGGAGAAAGGAAAGGCTGGATGGGTGGCCTAGTCAGCTCAAGGCCCTGGGTTCAATTCCCAGCACAGAAGAAAGGAAGAGAGGGAGGGAAGCTGGACAGGAAGCTCCAAGTGAGATGACGGCTGGGCCAGAGCCATGCCTGGGGACGTAGAGAATCTGGGACTGATCTGAGGTAGGCTTTGGATGATTGGATGGTGGAGATGAAGGGATGGAGGGAGGGGTCGAAGATCTTTTCCAGATTTCTGGCCAAGCATCCGAGGGCAGGGTAGCTCCCTTCTGAGGAATGAGGGGAAGAGCAAGGAATCAGTCTGGACAGGAGGGCTGGAGTCGAGCTCCCTGTGAAACACGCGAACTCTGTGATGACTGAGGCGTAACGAGGGAGACAGCAGGCTGCCAGACGAAAGTCCGGAAGTGAGAGAAAGATGCAGGGACGGCGATGGAAACGTGGGAATACACCAGAATTTAAACCCGTGGCAAAGAGATTACTGAATCGTCTCCTAGGGCTGCTGTAACAAGTGCCACCAAATGTGTGGCTTAAAACAACAGGTACTGATTCTCTTGCAGTTCTGGAGGCTAGAAGACCAAAATCCAATGTCAGCAGGGGCACGCTTCCTCTGAAGCCTCCAGGGGGTCCTTCCCTCAACTTCCCACTCCTGGTATCTCCAGGTGTCCCTTGGCTTGTGGCAGCAGAAATCTGCCCTGTCTCTGTCTTCACTTGGCCACCTTGCCGCTGTGGGAGTGTCTAGTTCCCCGCCTATAAGGACACCGGTCCCATTGGATTAGGGCCCAGCTACTTCAGTGTGGCCTCATCTTAACCATTCACACCTGCAACGACCCCATCCCAAATAAGGTCACATTCTGAGGTCCCAGGATTATCACTGGAGGGGACAAATTTCAACTTGTGTCAGTTACCTTGAGCAAGAATGGACAGGGAAACAAGCAGGAGCCAGGACTTTGCCAGCATGTGAGTGGACGGAGGAAGATAAGCAGTAAAGGAAGGACCTGGCCGAAAGCAGAAAGGCGGAAGGACAGATCTGGGAGGGCATGGTGCCCTGAAAACCAAGAAGAAGTGTCGCAGAACAGGAGGTGGACTGCGTGGAAGAAAGGCAGCTCTAGGGTCCTACAACTGAGAAGCTGACCGTGCATGTGACAGCACGGAGGCCACAGGGTAGAGGCCGTGCCGGTCTCAGAGGAGCATCGGCAGGTCCTGTTAGAGGAGGCTGAGGGGATACAGCACAGTCAAGAGGCAGAACCCGCAGGAGGAGATGACCCATCAGGCGAGCAGGCCTGGGGGAGCAGGGCCCCGGCAGTGCTGCAGGAGACGAAGGTGGCGGAAAGGTCCAGGTCTGGCTCCGTCGCTGCGTTTGCTTACTCCATTCTTGCACTCGGCTTTGTTTTCTAGAGTGGGAGCTGCCAGCGTTTGTCCTGTGCTTCTTCAGCTCTTTGTCACGCCTGGTGTCTCTATTTTGCATGTTTCGTATTCGTCGTCAGTTGTCCTAGGCTCAGGTGTTGCCCTCCCAGCGTGAGCACCCGTCACAGACAGGACTGTGCTGGTCTTTTGCTCCCCAACCACTTGACCTGATGCTCGAGCATTTATTCTTTAGGTCAGAGCAGGAGAAACATGTCGCCATGTGTCCGCATCCTGGTACCACGAGCGACTGCCTTCTCGTTTCTTGGTAGACTAAGCAATTTCTCAGGCCCTGCTCATGTAATGTCAGTTGTCAAAACCTGCAACTTATGTTTCTTGCCGAAGAACATCACCAGCGTGCCAGAGTGACAGTCTCAGTTGTTGGATTCTGCTGTGCATGGCACCAGGGGACAGGATCTGGAAGGCGAGGTGTCCACAGGTGAGAAGCAGCCTCACTGGCCTTGGGGCTGCGAGAACCCACTGGCTAACTGATAAGAAGGGAAGTACCTAGAAGACCCCTGGGAACTAGCCTGCCTCCTTCCTCAGGCTGGGCCTGGGGAACGGGGTGGCACACATCGGAATACCAGTGGCACACATCGGAATACCAGTGCCACAGCGGGCAGCCCACGGAAGGCAGCCCAGGCCAAAGCCTCACGTGGCAGGAGGCAGGGGCACGCTAGACTCTAGAACAGGGAGGGCAGGAAGAGCAGCGGAAGCTGAGGACACTTTCTCCGCAGTGTTCCTTGCAGACATTCCTTTCTTTTCTAAGGTATGTGATTGTTTAAGTAGATTGAATTCATCCCTGGAGTCACCACTAGAGGTGATCTAGCTATAATCTCATCAGTTCCACACTAAGAGAGTGACTCTGGGAGCCCTGGAGTGGGGGCACATGGGACACAGGTGCCCTGGCAGGTGGTGGGACTGAGGCTGCATGAAACAAGGGTCTGCAGCAGGGATTCATCATGGAGCCACCACAGGCAACCCTAGCCCTTGGTGGCCAGAGGGCGAGAGCAGTGTCCAGGGCTCAGAGACACTGGTCACAAATGGACTGAAGGAAGCAAAGGCTCAGAGAGAGTGAGGGGCCAGGGAAAGCACCAGTAGCCATCCCCAGGAGTGAGGGGACAGGGACAATGGAAGGCTTGTTAAATAGCAGTACTGGAGCAATGTGCTTCCTGCCCTCCCAGCAGTGACTCTGTTTGTCAGTTTTCCATCACTATAATGAAATACCTGAGGTAATTGACTTAAAAAATGAAATGGTTATTTTGGTTCACAGTTTGAAGTTTCCAGTTCATGGTTGGTTGGCCCCATTGCTTTGGGCCTGTGGTGAGGAGCACATCCTGGTGGGGGAGAGAACATGACAGAGCCAACTCACTGCCAACATGAGCCGAGCAAAAAGGAAAGAGAAAGGGGTTGGAGTCCCACGGTCCCCTTAAAGGACATGCTCCCAATGACCCAAGGGTCTCTCAGTAGGCCCCACCTCCCAAAGGTTCCACAACCTTCCAGTAGCACCACCCCAGGTACCACATGGGGCCTGTGGGGGACATTCAGCATCCAAGTCATAATATCCCCCTTACTGCCCAGGCTGATGGTGGGGTGACTCCAGAACACCATCGCCAACTCCTTTGTGCATCTGAAAATTTAAGACTTTGTAACAAGATATTTTAGGTTTTTTTAAATTACTATTTTCTAGAGAAAAGAAATGAGCAATAAGAGCGAATTTAAATGGCAGAAGCAAAGCCTGCTTTTTGAGTAGAGAAAATTCAACCAGAAGATCAGAGGCCAGTGGAGGCCGTCTGATGCCCCTCCTGCCAGGTGGGCGAGAGGTGGCCGAGTGGAGGACGCTCCTGGCCTGGCCTCTGCTCCTGGTTGCTGAAGCGGAGCAGAGTAGCCTCCCAGCTTAGCCATACCCAGTGGGAAACGCAGGGAGAGAGCGGCGTTGGGGCCGAAGCATTTTATTATCACACAGCGCCTTAGGCCACGGTTCCCAAAAAATACGAGCTGTGTTCACGTGTCAGACTGTGAGGCTGGGTTTCTCCAAGACATACCCCCACCGAGTCGTGACAGATGCTCAGAAGAAAGGGTGTGCTCTGTGCTCCCTGGTTTTGATTACCAATTTCATGTACAGTTTTCTGGTTTCCTTTGAAATCTCCAATATGTGACCTTTTCTGTTGTGTGAGGGGACATTGGCTCCTCTAGACTGGAATGGGTTGTTGGTTGTTTCCAGTGGAATTCTGGGTGATTCCTAGATGACGTATTCATGAGCAGGGAACGATGATTGTAACATGAGAGATCTTCTACTGAGATTAACTTTGAAGAAGCTAATGAAAATAAAATAGTAATGTTTCCTTGGGAAAATGTGAGCCAGATCCCTAAGAACAGAATCACTGGTGTGAATGGATATTGGACTTAATCCCGTTGTTTTGGTGGGAGCAAATTGTTTTACATTTTCTTAAAAGTAGAATATTTGTATGTCAGAATTCCTTGTAAAAACCAGGCATCCTCTGAAGATTTCCAGATCTTTAGTTATAAAAGCCGACCCCTGGGCTGGGAATATAGCTCAGTTGGTAGAGTGCTTGCCTCACAAGCACAAGGCCCAGGGTTCAATCCCCAGCACCGCAAAAAACAAAACAAAACAAAAAAAAGCGGACTCCCTAGAACCTCTCAGGTGGTCATTGGTCCATCTGGTTGGCGTATAGGTAGTGAGATCGACAGGTGTGCTCCCAGGCACCCGCCTACCTCTACACCAAGCCAGCCGCCTCACCGCATCCTCCTCTGACTGGAGGACCAGGCCCGAGAGCAGACAGGCCACTGCGCCACACCACCTCTCCTGGGCAGCCCAGGCCCTCCGCAGGCAGCAGTCGAAGCCCCCAGGTTGCATACATTTCCACACTGCTAATGGCTCCTTCCGTTCTTCCTTTCCAGGGCCCCTGAGATCATCCTTGGTTTACCATTTTGCGAGGCGATTGATATGTGGTCCCTGGGCTGTGTCATTGCAGAGCTGTTCCTGGGTTGGCCATTGTATCCGGGAGCTTCTGAGTATGATCAGGTGGGTCCCAATGACACAGGTATTCACAGCAGGACCTCATTCCCCACTGAAAAATATCCTGGATTAGCATTTCATTTCTAACTCAACCTATGGATGCCATCATGGGCTCACTTACTGTCCCCCAAAACTTGCTTCCTTTAACCTTGCTATTTTTGTTCTCTTTTCCTCCTTCTCTCTGTATAAAACTGTCATTTCCATTTTTTTCAAAGCCACAAGAGCCATGAGTATGCCATATGTACAGTGACAAGAAAAGCCCTGACCCTCTTCTCGTCCTTTCTTGCAGATTCGGTATATTTCACAAACACAGGGTTTGCCAGCTGAATATTTATTAAGCGCAGGGACAAAGACAACTAGGTTTTTCAACCGTGACACAGACTCACCGTATCCTTTGTGGAGGCTGAAGGTAGGAAGAGCATCCCTCTCCTCGCCTGTGGCCCAACACTCAAGGGAGGAGGGCACAGCTCCATTACTGGGTAGCTTTTGACATTAGCAGGTCGATTCCAGGTCTCACTTTAATTTGTCGAGCAAAATGGGGGTGTGGGGTGTGGTTGTTAATACACAGTGTAACCGAACTTGAAAGTTCAAAAGCACCTTTCCTCTGGGCTCACTGATGCCTGAGAGGCTTGAGCCCCCAGTTAAGATCATTTTCAACTCCCAGGATTTCCCCTGATGAGCCTTGAGGACTGATTCCTACTGGGGAGGGAAATGAGCTACACCTTGCTCTTGAGGAGCTCACAGTCCAGAAGGAGCCAGGACCTTGTAGAATGGGCTCTGACCCTCGGCCTTGAGAACTAGTATGTAGGGAGGAACGTTTGAACTGGACCCCAAAGGACACAGAGGGGTCTGCACAATACAAAGTGAGGGGAGGGTCCTCCAGGCAAAGGAAACCTCAGCAGGTCTGCAGGTGGCACCGTGCACTGGGGCACACCGCAAGTTCTTCAGGGTTACACAAATGGAAACGTTTTGCTTTTCGCTCTGATCTGTGCCTAGTAATTCAAATTAATGTATTTTCCTGGGAAGGAGAAAATAATAAAAGTCTTAAATATGTTTTATATTCATTTTAGGTGTTTCTTTTTTTGCAGGAGGGTGGGTGATTTTTTGGCAAAAACCACCGCCAGATTCTAATATAGTTTAAAAATAACGTGTAGCAAATAGTCACAGAAGATTGAGAAAAGAGGGTTGGAAACTAAGCAGGCACTCTCAGGCCATTTGGTCACTGTGAGGGTGAGTGTCAAGGTCAGGTCCAGTGGAAGCCCTCAGGTAGAGGAGGGCCAGCCAGGAGGGAGGCAGGGCCTTGTCCCTCACGTCCAGCAGTTCCCAGGGGTCAGCTGATTCAGGCGTGCTGTCCCGAGTGAGATGCTGGGGATTAATCATCTGTCCTCCAACAAGTCCCAAACCTCATGGCAGTTGGAAACAGCAGTTTCCCAGCCAATGGGAGCAGTGCCCCTGCCCAGGCAGCACAGAACATGGCTCTGGAGCCACCCGCCACCTGCTGGCCAGAGGCTCTTGGCAAGTTCCTTAGGTTTCCCATTCCTGATTCCATGTCTGAAAAGTGGGGACAGCAATCATCCTACTTACTGAGGTTGTGAAAACTACTCCATGGGTTAATGTGCTGTGAAAGAACATCTGTGAGAGCTTTGTATATAAGGACTGATTACACAGAAAAAAAGAAATTTAAGTGTGTTGGAAAGGGGGCTCCTGCCTCTCTACATAGACTCCTACCCTAAACGTAGGAATGGCTGCAGGGCAGTCAGGAACATGGCAGATCGTCCTCATCTTAGAATACTTCACAGCTGATTCAGAGCAGGCCGTGAATGTAGGCAGGTGTTTGTGGAAAAGAAGAAGGACGAGTTGGTGTGGAGAGAGGAAGACTCCAAGCCTGCTTCTCTACCGGGTGGGAAGGACCCTCTGTGAGAAGCGAGAGCTCAAGTGCTTGAGACTGAGTGACTAGGAGATAAGTCACATTACCAATCTGCTTTTGCCTCTCTTGATAGACACCAGATGACCATGAAGCAGAGACGGGGATTAAGTCAAAAGAAGCAAGAAAGTACATTTTCAACTGTTTAGATGATATGGCCCAGGTAAGCGCCGTGGCTGAATGTGTAGTGTGAGCCTTTGCAAACCTCGTGCAGCAAGACTTCTGCCAGAGTAACAGAGAACTGGGTAGAAACCACGTTAGCCAGCTGTGGTCATTGACTTTGAGCCCAAAAAATTATGTGCCAGCCTTAGTAAGAATGCCATTTGGTTTGTGGAATATTTTTAAAACCTTACACCAGCCCCTTAAAAATAGCTTCAGTTTATTGGCTTCTGTTTTACTGGCCAATCTGACAGTGTTTTCATGAGAGGAATTCTAGCCCATTAGTGCATTTGGGTTTAGTGCCTGTGACTTACTGTATCAGTTTCCTAGGGCCACCATTGCAAGATGTGACAAACCAGTGACTTAAGACAGCAGACATGTATTATCCAACAGCTCTGTGGGCTAAATGTGTGGTGAAGGTATCTGAGGGCTGTGTTCCTTCTGAAGGCCCTCGGGAAAACCGGCCATGTCTCTGGCAGCTTCTGGTGGCTCTGGCATCCTCAATGTCCCTTGCCTAGCAGCTGTGTCACTCTAATCCCTGCCTCCTTCTTCACGTGACCTTCTCCCTGGGTCATCTCTATGGCTCAGCTTTCAGAACTCTCCTCTTATAAAGACAGAGTCATTGACTTAGAGCTCTCCCAAATCCACTGTGACCTCATCTTAACTTGGTTACATCTGCCAAGACCCCCTCAGTCTCTCTCAGCTCTCTAGCAGGAACCACAGACTCTCAACTTTGTGCCCCAGAGAAAATTCTAGAACTTCAGCTATTTTTTTTTTTATTTTTTTTTAGTTGTAGATGGACACAATACCTTTGTTTTATTTATTTATTTTTATGTGGTGCTGAGGATCGAACCCAGTGGGCTCACATGTGCCAGGCAAGTGCTCTACCACTGAGCCACACCCCCGGCCCCATAAAACTTCAGCTATTTTTAGTGTGAAGACTAGTCTAAAATCAGGGCAACCCAAAGTGAGTTTTTCTTTGAAGCAATGAGAAATAAAGCTACAGTCCAATAAATACACCTCTTACTGCAGATGAGTGTAACCAAAAACCCGAATTCTGAGTAAAGCACACTTGTCAGTTGATTAGTGGCTTAGATTGTCTAAGAAAACTGAAATTGCTTTCCAGAGCATGCCTTGGAAAAAATAGAAAGTGCCACAAAACAAGCCTTTTAAAGGCCATCCCAGTATAGACTTTCTCTTGGAAGAAAAACCCTCTGTTCGGATACGCTGCCTGCCTTGACCAGAGGTGACCACAGTGAACACGGAGACCAAAATAATTCTGGTCCCAACTCAGGGAGCCATGAGAAGGACGACCTACTGCAGAGGGAGGAAGAGGGCACTCGGGTCCTGCCAGTTCCTTCTGAAGATCAAATAAACCTGTTTTGCATCTTTTTCTACTGCTTCATTGTGATTCTTTTTCTTTTAATTGTTGTGAAACATGGAACATAAAATTTACCATCTTAGCCTTTCTTATACGTGCAGTTCAGTGGAATTAGGTGCATTCACACTGTTATGCAACCAGTCTCCAGAACTCTTTCATCATGAGTTATTTTTAATGAGGTGTGATGAGAGCCACATTTTGACTTAGCTGATTAAAGCAGGAGCAGTTTCTGTCCTGTCACTGAGATGTGTTTGCAAGTGCCACCTCCCCCTTGCCCCTTCCCAGAACCTGCCCTCCTGCTGCAGAGAGCAAAGCCACATCCTGGGGGCCATGGCACCTGCGGGTGTGGCTTCCACAGGGGCAGAGGTCGCTTCTGTGGGTCGGGAAGGGGGCTTGAGAGATCAGGAGGAGGGACAGGACAGAGTAAGGAGAGGTGGGAGAGTCAAGGTTCTCTGGACCCTTGGTCACCTGTCTTGCTTGCTTCCAGGTGAACATGACGACAGATTTGGAAGGGAGTGACATGTTGGTGGAGAAGGCGGACCGGCGGGAGTTCATTGACCTGTTGAAGAAGATGCTGACCATAGATGCTGATAAGAGAATCACTCCAATCGAAACCCTGAACCACCCCTTCGTCACCATGACACACCTACTCGATTTTCCCCATAGCACACAGTAGGTATCCTGCTTGATGCTCTATCCAGGGAATGATCCTTTTTCTTTAACGACCCGGGTAGTGAATATTTTAGACTCTGTTGCCATCTGGTTTCTGCTGCAGCTACCCAGCTCCATCTTTATAGATGAAAGCAACAACACAACACATAAACGAACTCACGAGACTGCGTTCTCATAAAACCTTTACAGAAACATGGGGGCCGGATCGGAACCCCTGGCTGCTGTTTGCTTGATACCAAAAAAGAGGGAACAACAGAGCATGGAAGAGCCTGGGGTCAGATGAAGCCGACTCAGGTGTCTCTGCAGGGAGGGCGGGGCCAGGAGGGCAGGACCCAAGAACAAAACTAGTTTCAGCACCCAGGTTTACTCCCAAAGCCATCCTGGAGCAGACCCAGTCCAGTTTAGGCTTGGATTTGTTCATTTACTGTACCAGGAACTGGGGCAAGTGGGGAACAGAGCAGATGGCCGTGCCCACCGAGGTTACTGTCTGCAGGAGAAAGACAAGTGGCCCAAATCCCCAGGCCGCCATCAGGAAAGGGAGGGGTGCTGTGTGCACATATGACAAGATCAGGCCAGGAAGACCTAGGTAGTCCCTCCTGAGGGTGAGGAAGAGAATGTGCATGGGCAGGCAGGGCGCTGTCTGTGTGGGCACTCCAGCTTGCGCAGGACCGGGCCCCGGACAGGGGCACAGCCGGTGAGATACCAAGGCCACAAGGGCAAGCCCTGCGTGGTGAGGATTTGGTCTTTATCCAAAGAGCAATGGAACATCAAGGACCTTGAAGCAGGGGAATGGCTGGTTAAGTCTGTCTTGAACACAGGTCTCTCCGCTGCTGCACAACAGTCTGGAAAAAATGTCCATCACATCTTATAACCCGGAGGTCATTGGTATCTTGGTGACAGTCCTTTCCATGCCGTGGTGGAAGCAAAAAGTCATTTAGCAGGTTGAAAGATCCAGTGAGAGGCAGAGAAATAGAGAGCAGCCTCTCAAGAAGTGAGGCTGTGAAAGGGGAGGGGAGAATTCAAGTGGTGCCCAGGGAAGCGGGGAATGCCTTTTTGGAGATGGAGAAGACTTGAGCAAGTTTAAATTCCGATGGGAAGAATCTGGTGGCAAATGAGAAATTAGAGGAAAGGGATGCTCAGGGTCAGTTTACTGAGACGGTGGAAAGGGCTGGGTTAGGACACAGGCAGAGGTGGGCCAGTGTCACCCAAGGATGGCAGACAAGGGGGCCTGTGGGTGTTGGCAGGACTGCTGGCTTAGTGGAGGAAAGCTGAGAGAGTTCCTGTCTCTCTGAAATAGATGGCGAGGTTGTGTGTCGAGAACAAGGTGGCTGGCGGCTTGAGAAAGATAGAAAGTTTAGGTATCCGGAGCAGAAGGTTCAGAGCAGACTGAGCAGAGCATGGTGGGATCGTAGACATCTGAAGTTGGACCCGGAGAGCGAATGGTGTGACCGACTTCCCCAGGAGAAGGCATAAAGACCATGGGTGTTTAGATATGTCTGGGTTGAATGTTGCCAGACTGACAAGAGAAAAGACAGATTGATGAGGAAGTTGATGTGGGCAAGACAGTGGTTGTAATCCAAAAGGGCAGCCACTGGAGCCTACGCTGAAGGGCACATGAAGACGAAGGGTCGTCCCAAGGAATGAGGCGTTCTGATCAACTCCAAGAAGTTATCGTGGTAACAGCCGAGCGAGCTGGATGGTAGAGAATGTGACTGAGGAACAGAATGTTTGAGTTTGCGATTTGGGGAAGTGGAACAGTTTCGGGTCTGGCAGCCCAGAAAATATATGATGGGATTGAGGACAAGGTTACTGAGATGACAAGCAACAGAGAAGCCAGGGTGTTCAAAGAGTCATCAGTGCAGCCTCTGGAGCCTTCCTGGGTGGGCAGGGAATGACTTGGAGAGGAAGAGCCAGTGGCAAAGGCCTGGGTGAATGAGTAGGACAGGGGGTCCTTGGTGGATGGGAAATGGGGAATATCAGCCCTCCACCCTCAGGTACTTAGGAAAGGAAAGAGGAAAGAATCACATCTTGTGCGTCTGCAAGGAAGTGGGATGCACAGGAGCAACAGATTCTCTTAGATCTGGAAGGCAAGGGAAGACTGGAAAGAGCCTGAGAGAAGAGAGGCTGGCAGGCCCTGCCATGGCCGGAGTCCAATTGTCTGCGTCTCCGGCCCGGACACGACCCTTTCCAGCCTGCAAGCAGTGAGTGGAGGGCACCGTGGGTGCTTCCTCTGTCAGTTCTGTTCCTCAGGCAGCAAAGCCAGTCGAACCGCATGGCAACCACCAGACAGTGCCTCTTTCATTCGGAGCCACTTTTGAAACAACCAAGCTCCAGTAACAAAGAAGGAATCTGGACCAACTCTTCTGGACTCTTTTTTGCAGGGAATCTGCCCTATTTCTGAGTGTGGCAGGAGTCAATCAAGGAGATGCCATCTGTAACACGAGAAAAAAGACAAATTTGGTGACTTCCTGGCCAGGACTCCCAGGAGGTCAATCTTTCTATGTTCAGGGGTAAAGAAGGATGATGGGAAACAGCAGCAGGCAGGAGACAGTGGCAGAGTGTTCTTTAGAAGCCCTGTGGGACGTCTGCACCAAGTTGGTGAGGAAGCCAGCCCCATAAAGCAGGGGGCATCCTGTCCTCTCTGGCTTCTGGAAGGAACCGTCATCAGAATGTTTTACTGAGGAGCACTGAAAATTTAGAACTCAGAAAGTGGGCCTCAGCAGTATGAGCAGGTCTTTGAGCACACATAGGCTTACATGAGAGCAGGCTGGATCCCTAGGGTTCCCCAGAACTTTCTGGGAAGACTGGAAAACTCTGGGTGAGAATATACCTCCAGGCCCACCCTGCTATGAACTCCCAACATTGGGACTCAGTCACAGCTGCCCCAACACCTGGATTACTAGGTGAAAGAGATGCCACTCATTTCTCCATACCAGAGTTCATCTTATTCTTAATTAACCCAAAGTAAGAGTACTTGCCTCGTCCTGATAAACAAAATGCAAATCATTTCAGTTAGAAAATTCTGAAGGAGTCAACTTTGTACTGAACTGTCACAAAACCATTAAAAGTTTTAACTATGTTCCAGAAAGATTACAAAATGTGCCAGGCACAGTGATGCACACCTGTAACCCTAGCGACTTGGAAGGCTGAGGCAGGAGGATCACAGGTTCAAAGCAACTCAGTGAGGTTCTAAGCAACTTCCCAAGACCCTATCTCAAAATAAAACAGAAAAGGGCTACGGATGTGGTTCAGTGGATAAGCAACTCTGCATTCAATCCCTGGTACCAAAAAAAAAAAAAAAAAAAAGAAGAAGAAGAAGAAGAAAGAAAACAAAAAGAAGGAATACTAAGTGCGTTGTTATGCCTTTAGCCTCCACGTGCAGCATGCTTGGAACTTACTAGATGTTCCAAACCCCTTGGTATCGCCAGCATTAGTAGCAATAATTTTAGCTGTTGGTTATCATGGAATATGTTTTCTTTTAAAAAAAATATTTTAGATGTTGATGGACCTTTATTTTATTCATTTATTTACATGTGGTACTGAGAATCGAACCCAATGCCTCACACATGCTAGGCAAGTGCTCTACCAATGAGCCATGACCTCAGCCTTGGAATGTTTTCTTTTTCTCTCCAGGGTCATCAATCAGTAAATGCTTGTTTAGCATGCGTTATGTGGCTAGTGTAGGTAATCATAAACTTAGCTATAGGATTCTCTAAGTCATGTCTAAGAGTTTTGAAACTTGGAATGCATCTTTATGGAAAGGGTGCTTTGGGAGAGCCCACAAAGAAGCACTTAGCCCAAAGTATAATATACCTAGAGTATGCAGAAATAGTGGACATTTGTAATCTTAAAATAGTAAAAAAGCCATTGCCTTACCTATACTTGATGATTACATTCTAATTAAACAGACATTTTAAATTGAAGATTAAATGGAAGTTTATCCTGCATGTTGCATGTGAGCAAAAGTGAGTTTAAGGAAAGGAAGACCCAAAGTGAATGAGCAGCAGCATGTAGTCTCTGAAGGATGCTTCGTGATGGATTTTCAGGAACTGGAACAGTGAAGGCAACTGGAGGCTTCTTTTTCCTTGATGTTAGTGTCTGTAATTAGGGTTTTGTTTCGATTCACCAATGCAATTGAGGAAGAAAAAGAAAGAGAAATTAGAATTTCATATAACTGAGTGAGAATTAGACAAAAACACAAGGACGAAGGAAGAGAGGTGGGGGGTAATTACCTGTGTATGGCAAATTACCTGTCCTCCCTGGGCTTCAGCCTCGTGCAGTAGAAATGCTAATCCTACCTCCATCTTGTGGATGTTGTAGGACTGAGTGAGAGATTACAAACACCTACCACTTCTCTCAGCAAGTGTCAGCACTATTATTATTTGTATCATTATTGTTTTCATGACATGCCCAATTAGGTTGAGGACAAAGAGTAGGCATGGGTCCTGGCACTGGGTTGGAGAGTTCCTTGACCATCCCCTAGATGGTGCCGGTGGCCCAGGCTAGCCAGGAGAGGGGCGCACAGGTTTTGGGGGCAGGTGCAGGCACTTTGTAGGCTATTTAATGTTTCCAGCGTTGATGCGTTTGTTTGTGGGCCAGAAAACACAGTGGAGATGAAGCAGTGAGGCTGGAGACCGGAGGCTGAAGGGCCATGGGGGAGTGCAGCAGGAGCAGTCATGCGCACTGCGATATCTAACCCCTGCCCTTCCAGGCGGCGAGAAAGGGTGGCAAGGCTGTGGGAAATCCCCCCGAGGAGCAGCAATGGTCGCAAATGCACAGGCTTTATATGAAAAATCAGGATGTTTGGGGTGAATTTAAGTTTCGCTGGTTGTTGTTGATTAATCAGCACTCTCCATTTTCTCCCCTTCATCCTCTCTGACCCTCGCCCTGTTCCCTTGTCTCTCTGTCTGCCTCTGCTTTTTATGTGAACAGTGTCAAATCTTGTTTCCAAAACATGGAGATCTGCAAACGCCGGGTGAACATGTATGACACAGTGAACCAGAGCAAGACCCCTTTCATCACGCACGTGGCCCCCAGCACCTCTACCAACCTGACCATGACCTTCAACAACCAGCTGACCACTGTCCACAACCAGGTAAGCAGGGGCCAGAGGGGAACCAGGCAGGCTGCCCTCGTGAGCAGCAGGACTCAGATTTCCCCACCAAATTCAGTCAGGGGACAGAATCCCCCTGTTGTCACTCAGCTCCTAAGGAAGTATTTGCCACCACGGTGATTTCTTTTGAGATACCCAGGCATTCTTTCTATTGGCTCCTAGCCCCACTGAAGAGTCCCGGAAAGAACTCTTGGAGGGACTTCTAAGATGGCACCTCTTCCCACCTTCCTCTGCCCTAGGGTGGGAATGGAGAGAGGAGAGGCCATGACTCTTTTATGCCTGACATCTGCCTGATAGGAAATTCTAGAACTAGAAGGCACTCGAGTCCCTCCCCCATCCCCACACGACTGACTGCACATGATTTTGTTTTCAAGATAAAACCTGTCCTTTCTCCAAGTCATGAGAGAAAAAAAAAGAAAAAAAAAACAGTTCATCAGTCTGTCACCAGGATCCTAGCAGCTGGAACTAAAAGGGACTGGAAAACTAAGGAAATTCCACAGATTTCCAACCTTTTTGCCAAAAATTGGCAGAATCCAGCAGCTTAGTAGAGTGCTTGAAACAGATGACACTCAGGAAGTATTTATTAAATGAATAATCTCCAGTCCTAGCTCCTGCTGCATTTAGAATCTAAGACTCTACTTTTATTCTTGTCTTCCAGTCTTACCATTCCCCCAAAGAAGTGTCCCTAGAGTTTTCTTAATATCACTCTGTAATGACAATAATGTTTCTGTGTATGTCTGTGCGCTCGCTCGTTCCTTCTCTCTCTTCTCTCTCTCTCTCTCTCTCTCCTCTCTCTCTCTCTCTCTCTCTCACACACACACACACACACACACACACACACACACACAAACACCACACACCACAGGATTGTGAATGTGCTACACCTGAAGAATAAATACTTTCACCTGGCTGTCCACTCACTGACAGGTCCCCTCCTGACCCCTTCTTTCAGTCATTTTCCTGGCCACCTTGTGGCGCATTAGCTTACTAAGGCTTTGCTTTATTTCTCAGCCTGTTATCTCTCCCTCTGCCCAGATTCTAGGAGGCTACCTGGACTCTACTGCCCCCTGGGGACCATCAGTGTTCTCGAATCCCTCCTTAGGGTAAAGAGCTAGTTCTCTTTTATGCTTAGAATCAAAGAAACGAACATTCCCACCCAGCCCGGAGCCCAGCTCTGAGGCTAAGGTGTCCACGGTGATGTGAGCTTCTTGACAGAATATCATCATGGTTTCTCATTGCCTCCTTGAGTTTTTTCCCATCAATCTTCATCAAGATACCCGATCTTAACTCCCTAGTCCCAAATTTCCTATCCCCATCAGCCATCTGTCCACCCCATCCTACCAAAAAATCTAAGAGAGTACAGGGGAGGGTCCTCAGGTGCATGCGTCAGGTCAGGTGAGTCTCCCCACTAGGCCATCCTTTCCATGGATATCTCTACTCTGCTGCAGAACTGTGGTCCCCGGGTCCCTGACCATACCAGGGGAGGTCATTCCATCTCATCTGTAATATGACAGCAAACATATGCCAAAGAGTGTCACAAAAACCACAAAACCAAAAGGATTTCTCATCAAAAGGCAGTTATAGAATAAAAACACCCCTCCTCTTTATAGCACTGAGATCTTTCAGATCTGGCTGAGGCCTGGAATAAAGTAGAATAGGCTAGCAATGTAGTAAAATGCACGGCCTAAAGCATCCGGTAAGGGGAGCCACGCCCCACAAAAGGTAGGAGTTTGAGATCCAGATCTCTGTTCCCTGGCATTGGATTCTACTATGCCCTATTTTTTAATATATCAGGAAAAAAATTACTCAGCACATACCTAGCCTTAAGCAGTAAGGCCTGCTTTCCCTCCTCTGATAATGTTATAAAATAATAGCATTACTAAGAGTAAACATTTATTGAGAATTTATATGTTCCAGACTCTTCTAAGCAGGTCATAGCTCAATCCTCTGAGCAACAGTGTGAGACAAATATTTTCATTCCCACTTGACAGCAGGAAACTGAGGCAGAGCATTTCTCCCCTTACCCAAGGCTGCTTTCTTAGCGCATGCACGGTGGCTTGGAAACCAGCATCTGGCATCAGAAGCTGTACTCTTGAAATACACATGCACACGGAGCACTACATGAGTCCCACCAAGGTCCTCAATGCCTTTCCTAGGTGGCATCTGCTCTCTAAATCTGACAAGACTCCCTTTGTCCATTAGTGTTCCTGGTGGCTTGCTTTCTACATGAATTCCTTCAAGTTTTTCTGCCAGTTCAGATACTAAGAGGCAATAAGTTATATTCATAGTTTTGTCAGAAGTAGGATATTGAGCTACGTAACAGTTCCTTGTTCCCCTTAACATGCCCAGTAGACTAGTCAACAGACATTTTTTCAAATGGTCACTAATCTATGATCCTTTATGTCTTAAGGAATTGGGGTCACTAATCTATAATTCTCAAAGAAGCTGACTTTCTGAAAACCAAAAAGCCTTCTTGACAAAATACTTCCTAAAACCATTAGGTTGTCCAAAAGGAAGGAACATATTGAAAAAGAGTCATGTCTTGGGTATTTGTGGTCTGACACTACGGATCAGCCACTTCTCTAACACTTCTTTGGACCTAGCCATCTACCAAGGGTTTTAATTTGGGTGTATAGACCAAGCTCAGACCCCTTTGTTTTGCACATCAGACCATTTAAACATATACTGCTTCCAAGAATCACTTCTCCCATTTTTGAAAAGCCAGGAAACTTGCATTTTCTTACTATTTTCCATTTGTTAGTCGCAAGAGCTCTTGGTGGTCCTTTCTGTGCTCTTTTCACTCAGGTGACAGGCTAGTTGCCTTTCTCAGAACCACTGAGGATACAGAGTATTAGAAAACACTGTCCCCACAGACATGCTTCTGCAACTTATCCTTACACAGGATTAGAAACTGAGGGAAACCTTCCACATGCCTAATGGTCATAGTGGGGACTGGAGCCCATATCGGGATAAAAATTCCACTTGTTCTTGAATCTACAAAGAGCTGGAAGAGTCAAGCACTAAGGATCCCGTGGTTTGCATGACAAGACAAGCTATAAGCAAAAACAGACAAATCCAAATGCAGACTGGACATGCACAGGGCCAGGGAAAACAAGACTGGGAGAGAGCCACTGCGGGCTGCAGGGTGGCACTGCTGGAGCCGCCCCTCCTCCCCAGAGGCATCAGTCTGGAGACCAACAGTACTGCCAGGCAAACCCACAGGAGCTGGGCAGACAGCTGCACTGTCCTGGTGAGAGCAAGGACAGGAGCAACTCATCTCTGCTGACAGAGTCAGGAGGGTTCCGCCGTAGAGCACAGGCCCCAGGCTAGGTCCTGAAGTTCAGGGACTTGGAGGGCCCCTGTGGGTCCAAGGATCTGTGTGAGACAAAGACCTGTGCTTATGGTGGCCTTGGAAACAAAGAACAGAGTAAACTGCCCTGTGCCCAGAGCATGGAGAGTAAAGAAAGAAACACTCAGAAGGGAAGGGGAAGGTTGGCCACGGTGTGGGAAACGAGCCAAGATGCCGGGCCAAGGTGCCCGTATTGCGTGTTAGGCAGTCATTGGGAATTTGTGAGCAGGGTGCTGACACACTCAAGGGAGTCTTGGAAAGAACCATCTAGGCTGTGTGCCCAAAAATTGGAGGAGAGAAGTAGAGGCCAGGCCCTCTTCTGTTAGGACCCTATAGGTCCCAGGCACTAGAAAGAAGCAGCTGAAAAGAGTTAGTGGATTCCAGGGACATTGAGGAGACAGAAGCAGCAATGACTGGAGGGTGAGATAGCCCAACATGAGCTTGGGAACCTAGAGGACACTGCTAGGCCCCAAACAGGGAGACACTCGGGCTACGGCCAAGGAGAGCCCAGGCATCAGCAGACAGTGGGAAAGCGTCTGTGGAGAAGCCACCATCTCAGGAGAGAGGGCAATGTGGGGAGGACAAAGAGGAAACACAGATCGTGTCCTCAGTAACAAGATTGCAAACACTGGCCACATGTACGCACGTGTCCACCCCACGACCTGGAGGTAGAGAGGTGGGCCATGTGGCAGTGCAAACACGTGTGCATGTTTTAAAATACGTGCCCTGAAATCCAGATGTGCACACCATAGAAGTTAGCAATGATTTGCAAATTAATTTGCTTTACACTAAAATTTGAGCACAAAATCCAAATATAAAAAACATAAAATGAGATGTAGTCTTTTTTATCAAATTTGACATATATACATATTCCACTTGAAATGCTCTGTGTATTATATGTCCAAGATATCCTTCTGGTTCTTTTCCTCTTCGTTCCTTAGTCCTTGAAACCTCTGGAAAACTTCCTGTAGACAGTGTTGAACTTGCAGCCATCAGCAACCTCTGCCTGTCTTTCCGAAGGACCAGTGTGACAACACTAAGGGGAGAAGCCGGAGAATTCCCTGTTTACAGTTGTCTTCCTTCTGTAGCCTGGCTTCACAGAAGTCCAATCTCTAATGACATCTCTTTCTGAAAGAGAAAGGACGTCGTTGCAATGGCTTGCACTTGTCAAACCACCTGCATTTAAATTCTCTGGACTTACCAGCCTCTGCCTCCAGCCGTAGTAACTGAATCCCAAGTGCATGGAGCTCAGACAAGAGAGCCAGCCTCTAATCCTTCTCCCCTGTGGGTGTTTCCAGCACACAGCTTTCCAGTCGCTGTGCTCTGCAGCCATCTAAGGGTCTCTGTGAACAGTAGTGCCCTTAGAACTGGGCAGGAGGGCTCCTTGCAGAGCCCCGCTCTGCTATACTATGGCTGTGTGGGCTTCCATGCTCAGATCCAAGGTCTTCCTTCAGAGCCTCGGGGCTTCTATGTGGACCACACCACAGGTCCAAGGAAGTGGGTGTGAGCAGAGCTTAGATGTGTGGACTAGAGGATAAGACATGCACACAAAGCCCCTCCAGTTGGTGGGACTGAACCAAGGCAGGGAGAAGGAAAACAGGGTTCAGCTGCCCACCAGCCCCACCCCATCACCTTGGTCCAGGGCAGAATCCAAGGAATCCAAAATCCCTCCCCTAACCTGGTCGTCCAGGTTGCTAGGAAGGTGTATTTGTCAAAGTGGAAGGGCAGACAGTTCATCACAGTTTTCCAGCCTAGCTTTTAACTCTTCAGTACTTAGATATGTGGTGCACAGTTGTTCCTTTGTATTAGGTCTGGGCCACCTAAATGGTGGTCAATGTCAAAGGGGGGTGCTTCTCCTGCGGCTTTCCTGCCTGCCTGGCCCTGAGGCTTTCAACCAAACTTCTGCTCCTCTCTACCTTTTGCTTTTTTTTGCTCTTGGTTTTGTTGGTTTGCTCTTCCTTGAGTTCATTTATTTGATTTAGACTCGTGTCTCCACATATCACCGCCCTCGTTTTTTATTTGTGTTTATTTTTGTTTGATCCCCATCATTCCTTTAGGCTCCCACCTCCACCAGTGCCACTCTTTCCTTAGCCAATCCCGAAGTCTCCATACTAAACTACCAATCTACACTCTACCAGCCCTCAGCGGCATCCATGGCCGCAGTGGCCCAGCGGAGCATGCCCCTGCAGACGGGAACAGCCCAGATTTGCGCCCGGCCTGACCCCTTCCAGCAAGCTCTCATCGTGTGTCCCCCCGGCTTCCAAGGTGAGGATGGCAGAGCCAACCCCTCCTCGGCTTCTCTAAGGACCACCTCTAGGGCCTGACACCTGCAGTTTTCTGGCTGCTCACTTTCATGGAAGAAAGCCTCTTGGTTTCCTTCAGTGAGAGCTCTGCTATCACTGGGCTTGGGGGCTCCTCTCCTATTGAGACCAACCTAGAAACAATAGGACTTGTGCTTCAGCCCCAAGTCAATTTGTTGCTATTCTCACCACCTGCCAGGGATTGTGTCCCTGGCCAGCTGCCTGTAAATAAGCACATTGTCCGTGCTGCCATTGTAATGCTGATGTCAGCTCCTGCTCCCTCACATGAAATATCCTCTGTGTGCTGTATCTGTAGAAGACTGCCTGTCTCTCTGACAGCCAACATAGGCCCAGCTCACATGGAGAATAGAAATCTGAAAAATACCGAAAAGTACCCGCTGGGGCTGCCTCCCCCAAACCATTCTTTGGCCAAGACCCCAGTACTCTTCTGTAGACTCTCCAAAGTTAGAGACGACTGTGTACCTTGTCACAATTTACACCGAAGCTCAAATTTTATTGCTGCAAAGCCCACGTGTAGCTTAGGTTGTGGTTGCTTAGGTTCAGTCAATGTGATTCCAAAACAGATCCTTCATACTCTCTCTGACCCCCTTAGCAGTGACCTACACAGGCAGACCTTGACGGTCAGAAGCGCTTGTTGTCCTGTTGTAATTTGTCAACATAACTGTCCACCTTTTAACAATGCAGATTCTTTAACTGGAAAACATTCAAGATTTCGGGAGGGGGCTGGGGAGATAGCTCAGTTGGTAGAGTGCTTGCCTCTCAAGCATAAGGCCCTGGGTTCGATCCCCAGCACCACAAAAAAAAAAAAAAAAAAAAAAAAGATTTCGGGAGATTTTTGTTTTTAATTTAAGTTAGAAACTAAAAGGGAAACTTCCCAAGGCCCAGGCAATATCTGGCTGATGGGTTGGGACTTGAAGATAAAAGATGACACAGTTGGCTAAGAAGGTTCTCCCCATCCAGCTGTTTCCTGTCAACTAACTCCTCTCTCCTTCCTCTGTCCTCTGGAATAGGCTTGCAGGCCTCCCCCTCTACGCACGCGGGCTACTCAGTGCGAATGGAAAATGCAGTGCCCATTGTCACTCAAGCCCCAGGAGCTCAGCCTCTCCAGATCCAGCCAGGTCTGCTTGCCCAGGTAATCCTTTCTCCCACATTATTACTCAGTACCATTCTTCACATTACTATTGTGCACAAAAGAGGTATATCTCCACTAACTCCCTTCCCAGTAATGAGGTAGGTGTTTCCAGTCATAGGAATATATCTCTAATGTTCTAAATGATCCCAAGTGAATTACCTTCCTAAGTATCTGCTTACAATTCTAAGAAATTTAGATACAGAAAGTATAGGGAAATTATTATTGTATCTTTGAAATGCAAATTAATCCTAGGAGTCCTAGGTTTTAATCCTAAATCCGCTAGTAACTCTCATGACCTAAGCCAAATCAGTTAATATCTCTTTGCCTCAAATCTCTTCTCTTTCTTGTAAAATAGAAATGATTTTTTTTTTTGGAGCCAAAAGGAGCCTAGAGATTATCCCCTCATTTTATAGTGAAGAAGGAACTCACAGAAGTTGTGAGGTGGAACCTTCCTCATCTAGTCATATAGGTACTCTAATGAATGAGACCACAGAGATGAAAAGGGTTAAAATTTATAAAGTGTTCTTAAAATCTAAGGTAACAGTAGTGACACAGTGATAGAACAGTAATCAATTCTTGTGACACTTGACCTCAACAATGAATGCATCCTCATTATGCCAGGCAGTTTACAGTTGCTAATTTATTTAATCTCCACAACAATACAATAAGATATTTTGTCTCCATTTGATAAATAGAGAAGCTGTCTATACAATAACTAATTACTGCCTTAAAGTCACACAGCAACAAGATGACAATGAGAACACAAACCCAAGAGGTCTCCTGCTAGCATCTGTTTTTTAACCACTGTGCTATGCTACTTCATTATTATCATTTTTACTGTTGGTGTCAAGAACAGTTTGACCTAAATGCTGTTTAAAATCACGTTTATTTTAGATAACGTAGGTTCCCAAAGGCTTTTCCCAAAGTGTTCCCAAAGATACTTTACTTTTGTTGTCCTGTTAGAAGTTGGTTTGGGTTTTGTTTTTGTTGTTTTAATTTTTATGTAGTCAAATTGCATAGATCTGTTCTGGGTTTTCTTGTAGTACACTGGATTCTCTAATATCCTGTTGTCTTAATCATCATAACTTTAATATATGTCTTGGTATCTGGTATAGAAAGCCTTGTTCCCATATAATTCTTCAAAATCTCCTTGTTTAGTCTTGTCTCTTTTCCATATGAATTCTTACATCACTCTTCCATAGAAGGTTAGCTTCAGAAACAAATAAAACCTGATTTATATTTATTGATTGCATTGAATTTATAGTTACTTTAAGAACCACTGACATCTTTATAATATTGACATCTTATCCATGAACATGGTATAACTCTATTATTATTACTGTCAATAAAATTTTTCCTTGTAGGAAAAACTACAAGTTTTTACAATTTTTGTTACCATTATTTAATTAATCAAATTTTAAAATTTTGTGTTTTTTATAGAAATATAAATGGTTTGGGTCTATTGAGTTTATGATCTAGCAATCCTACTTTTGTGATTTGCTGTGTAGATAAGCTTTTTATTTATAAAAGATACTGTTTTCTTACTTTTCAATCCTTACACTTTTTATTTATTGCTCGCCTATCACTGGGCTGACCAGGGCCTCCAAAACAATGTGTAATAACTGGTCATATTGGACATCCTTAACTTCTACCTAACTTTAAAGGAAATTCTTCTATTTCCCCTTGGGTATTTTATTTAATACAAGTATTTGATAGAGATATTTTATCTTGTTTAAGTTTTTTAATGACTATTGAATTGTATCAAATATTCTTTTTGTCTTTATTGGAATAGTCATGTGATTTTTCTTCCTTAATCTGTTAATCTAAAAATTGCATTAATAGATTTTGAAATGCTATCATTTTATTTATGACATAAACCTTATTTGATCATGTTGTGTTTGACATGGTAGAATACTTTTCGATACTGGTTTCTGTTTGTAAATAGTATATTTAGTGTTTTTGCATCTGTGTTCTTCAGTTAGGAATGGTGTAATAATTTTACTACCTTATAGAATCCTTACTTGATTTGAATATAAGATTATAAGTTTCATAAAATATATTGGATATTACTACCTCTTCTGTTTTCTGGAACAGTTTAGTTAATATTGACATTAACTATTTCTTTGTCTCCCCATTCTTATGCCCAAATTGACACTGTTCAAGCGACCACTAACACCAACTGGTCACACAAAATATTTTCTTGTTGAAGGGTTGTCAAAAGAGAACCTTATGTATTTAGAGCAGGCCTATACTTTGCTCTGTCACTTACCAGTCCTTGTAGCTTCCTTTTGTTTCCATAGGTTAACGATGGGGAGTTCAGAAAAGACCATGATAGAGCAAGGGAGAAAACTACAACTTAGTCCAGGGACAAAGAAACTTGTTTATACTTCATCTGAGTAAAATCCAGACCAGTGTCCCAGTGCTCCTCTTCTGTGAGTCAAAATCTAAAGATTACAAGTGTACTTTAAAGGGTGATTATAGACCCTTTTGTGTTTGCACACTTAACCCGAGTAAGTCAGGAGCTGTCTCTTAAAAAAATAATAATAAACAGTATCTCTTCTTAGCTAAAATAGATATTCTGCATTGTTCAGTTTGGTGGAACCAACAGGCTCAGCACTTCTAAATTTGTTTCAGTCCTTTAATCATAGCAGGGTAGAGCTTTACCTTATGGTTACTTGAAAAAGAGTCTCTAGAGTATTGTAAATCTCCAAGTTGATTTAACCTAAATCTGTAATTGGGAAAAGTGAACAAAAACGTTGGTACAAGGGTTTTAATTACGACAGTGTTTATAACAGGGAACTGTTGGAAGCAAGTTCAATGTTCATCAGTAGGGGATTTGTTAAATCAATAGATGAATGCATAAAATGGAATACCACATAATCATTAAAAAGGACATTGTAGACCTATGTGTCTTGACATGTAAAGACTTCAAAGATATATTGTTTTTGCCCTACCCAGTATTATACTGGTGTCTTTTTGTTTGTTGGTTGCCTTTTCTATTTCTTACTGCTTATCACTTAATTCATGCCAATATGTTAGCCTGTTAAGATGGGGTTCTCTCCTAGATATTTTAAGTAATCCTTTCAAAGGACAAAAATAATAATAACTTGCAAAACTAGTATGGTGGCTATTTTTTATGGCAATAATTAAACACTTGAACCAAAGTCTTCATTTTTCTATGAGTAAATTTCTAGATATCAAACAAAGGCATTCCAAATACTATTATTTGCCTTCAATATGTCCAAAAAGTTCGCAAAACCTTTCAAGGACTTCATTTGGGAAGGTTTAGAGATGGAATCTGAATCTATTCCTCATGTTATTTTCATTTTCTTTGATCTTTTCCTCCCCATAATAATCCTTATAGGGAAACAAGCCTCTGTAGGATACCCTGAGGATGTAAGCATGGCAGCAGGAGGTGTGATCCCACCCTCTCATGTCAGTGACATAGGAGTGAACTTTATGGTCCTCTAACAAAGAAACTGGTTAAATACTTTCTAAAAGGAGTTGTCATCTCCATCTTCCCAAGCCTGAGCCACGGTTAGCATCTCGACCATCAATAGAAATTTTGAATGATCAAGTAAAGGTGGAAATATGGGAAGGAGAGTCTTTAGATGGATAAAATATTGAATTTATCTCATTTGTCAAGTGGAAGGCTCCAAAACCCCCTTTGCCTAGCATGGCTGTATCAAAAATCAGAAATGCCAGCTCCTCATAGACTCCACCATTCTGTGCAGAAGTTTTTTGCATTCTTCCAACTCACTCATATCACCTGAATCCCTTTAAATGTTTTCCTGAGGACAAGATGTTAGCTTGAACTATATAAACTGTCCAAAATACCAAACTTCAATGCTTCTCACTTAAAACCTCCACTGACAACATTTTCAGCAACCTTTCTGTCCAATTATTGTCTTGCTATCTGTTTCTGTCTTGCTGGGCACTGGTATTTTTTTTTTTTTTTAATTTGTAGTTGTAGATGGACAGGATGCCTTTACTTTATATGTTTATTTTTATGTGATACTAAGGATCGAACCCAGTGCCTCACGCATGCTAGGCAAGCACTCTACCACTGAGCTACAACCCCAGCCCCTGATATTATTAATGAATGAGGAAAGACTTGTTTGTGCCACATGTATACAGTTACCACCAATGCCTAATCCCAAATAGGGGTGATCATTTTTGTGTTATCTCCATAAATGAAGACAGGATATTGGCTGACAACATGGAAATTAAGACAACCCAAGTTAAATTTTCAGACCCCCACTGACTGGCTATATGGCTTTGGGGAAGTTTTTGTTTTCGTGGTATTTGTTGTTGTTGTTTTGTTTTGTTTTGTTTTTGTTTTTGTTGTGGTGATCCCACCCTCTCATGTCAGTGACATAGGAGTGATCTTTATGGATCCCCTGTTGTTGTTGTTGTTGATAATGGTGATGAAGGTGGTAGTACCAGGGATTGAACCCAGGGGTGCTTAACCACTGACCCACATTCCCAGCCCTATTTTATATTTTATTTAAGACAGGGTCAGGATGAGTTGCTTAGCACCTTGCTTTTGCTGAGGCTGGCTTTGAACTTGTGATCCTCCTTCCTCAGCCTCCTAAGCCACTGGGATTACAGGCATGCACCACTGCACCCACCATAGTTCTCATGTTTAAGAGTGCTTTCTTGTTCACTGATTATAGATATTGGCATATAAATATATAATTCTCTATATGATCTTATTTCATGTTTTTTTTTTAACTCTGTATGGACATTAATTATAAATCTTTGGATATTTTGTTCTGATTTCTACATTGTGTTGTTTCTTTTTTGTTTATCTTGAACTCTTTCATGCTGGAAGCTTCCTGTAGTCTCTGGTTATCCTTGGCTGTCAATGCATACTTAATTGTAACACTCAAATTTTCTCAAAAGGCTGGCAGATGAGAGGAGGACTACTGAATGTGGGCTTCTCGTTAGGCAGATAAGGGACAAGCCCAGAATGTTTACCACAGACCCCTGATCCTCAAATGTCGGGTCTGTGCCTCTTTTCTTTTGTAGTTCTTTTCAGTTTCCCTAGAGAGAATCATCCAGCTCCAACTTTGGGGGAGGTATAAACCTGCACACCAGGGATCTGGGAAATGAAGGGTTTAACATGCAGACTTACCTTAGATTCCTTCCATCTGCTGACCCACTTGGTAATTATCCATCCATTATCCTGCTCCTTAAGTTTTGCTAGCTGTTATTGTCTTTCCCCTATTCTCTTACTCTTATGACTTCATATTTTTTATTCCTTCATTATCATTCTAATTTGTTTAGAAAGAATAATAAACACATATGTTTAGTGTAACATGGTTCTGGGGAAGTTTAACCTCTCTGTTCATCTGAGAAATGGAAGGAAATAATAGTCCCCCCTCCCAGAACTGGTATTCAGAAGTCAGAAAGTCTACTTAGGACTTAACTCTGTGCATGGCACAAAACATGCACCAAGAAATATTAGCTCTAGGGCTGGGGAGATAGCTCAGCTGGTAGAGTGCTTGCCTTGCAAGCACAAGGCCCTGAGTTCGATTCCCAGTACCACAAAAAAAAAAAAAAAAAGAAAAGAAAAGAAATATTAGCTCTATTCTTAGTAATAATAGTGAATTATAGAATGTCTATGAAGGGTCATCTGAAATGGCTGAGTGTATCAGTTCAAGAGGTCAAAAATAGCCTTTCGTACCATCTCTTTGAAGTAAAATGTTACTATCTATTTGAGAGAAATAAAAAAATGATGACCTTAGCTTTATATCAAGATATTTTTAATATTAGTCAAAACTCATGCTTTTCATGAAATCTGAAATGAGTTCCAGAAGACTAAGCAGTAAAGATCTTACAGCCAATGAAATTATGATTCACTTAATATTTTTAGTTGACAACTGTTTAACCAATTTATTTTTCTTCTTATTATGCATTTGGTAAACCTAAAATAATACTAACTATAGATAACATACTTGGTAGAGTGGCTTCTTCATTTATCAACAGATATTTATGAAGCACCTATAGTATTATCTGTGGCCTCTAAACTTTCTGCCTATAGCAAAACAAATCAGTAAGCAAGCAATATCAAAAAGTAGAAGTAATCTCATAGGCTTCATTGGCAACATAAGAGTAACAGAACAGGAGAAGCAGGACAACTCTAAAATGTGGTTATACCATTTTTATAAGCATCACTGTTTTTTAAACCTTGATCCAAAATGCAATCCATTTCCAGAAGTGCTGGTCTATATATGAGAGTCAAAACACATGTTAAGCACATGCTCAGTTTGTAGAGAACCACATGAGATGAATTACCAATGTTGGTCATGTAGAGCCAGATAGAAAGAGAGATATAACTAAGATATCAAAAACTTAAATCCTTGACCTACCCAAGAGGTATTTTACCTTAGTGGTGGTCCTTTAGTTGTCCAACTTAAAGAGTCATGTTCAGTCTGGATTATTTAGTGACCAAAGGCAAGAATAGTGATGAAGAATATGAAGAGCTTCAAACACAATATTCAAGGAGGAATCACCAAAGTTCATTTTAGATTTCTTAGGAAAATCTTAGTCTTTTGAAGATGGAAGCAATAATTCCTAACAATCTCTCATTTTTACTTTGAGGAGCTAAGGTGATTCTCCATTAGGCTGAAGGTTCCAGATAAGAATGTCACTTCATACTCTGATCCATGTGTAGGCCAATACCAAATACTTGTTCATCTCAGAGTGGTGTAAACTTAAATTCAGAAGATAACACAAGTTAGACCTGTAGGTACTAAATAATCAACCAAAGGTAAAGTATCAAATGGAGGACGCTAGATAGAAAGCTTCCTGAGGGCAAAGAGTCATCCCAACTCAACTCCCTCATCACTTCATATGCTATGTGGCAGAACAAGTCAGTAAATACTTTTAGAAACTTCAAGCATAACTCATTAGAGCAGATCCACAAATAAATCATTCTTCAACATGAATGAATCCCTTCCATACAACTCTGTATCCCTGCACTTATCTTCTATTTAGTTCATACGTGTTAGTACTGCTTCCCCTTAACATATTTTGAGACCAGAGACTAGCTCTCTACCTTCATACACCCATCACAGGGTCTAGCACAACCCCAGGCACAGAATAAGTGTTGAGTTCGTGCCAATTATGTGATTAACAAATGTGGTGACTATATATGTCCTCTGTCCCACAGCAGGCCTGGCCAAGTGGGACCCAGCAGATCCTGCTTCCTCCAGCATGGCAGCAGCTGACTGGAGTAGCCACCCACACATCAGTGCAGCATGCGACTGTGATTCCTGAGACCATGGCAGGCACCCAGCAGTTGGCCGACTGGAGGTAAGCAGGAAACTCTTCTAGAGTGAGCACTGTGTCTGGGATGGGACATGTCCACCACTGATGCAGAGATTATAGGAGGTTATTTTTAAATAATGTACCAGGATATAAGAAAATTAGATTTATTAATTCATGATTATCTGTCATTTTCTACCCAAAATTAAGGTGCATCATTTAATCATCAATGGTATTCACCAGATTCAGCTCTGCATGTTTTTTGGTTTTTCTCAGAATTAAATTCCACTCTTAAAAAAGAAGGGTCTGTCACCAGGGAAAGAATGCAGTAAACAGTCCCCAAAGCCTTTAGCAATTCTAGAAAGTGTTCTCAGGATGTTTGGAGACATAAGCACCCTGGAGTCTATATGCCATCCCCAGGGAAGGCTTGACAGAATGGGGTTTGTTTGGAAGGCAAACTCTGGCATGAACTCTACCCATCCATGACTTCCTCATGAACTTGCTGCTCTGCAGTTTTCATGGCCACTTGACACTTTTCTGCAAACCTCCTCCCATCACCACCACCACCACCACAGCACCTCTTTGGAGCCAGATGGCAACTCCCAAGTTGTTCCCAACTCCTCATGGCCCTTTTGGGCTGTCTCTCCTTCCGCATGAACATCAGGGCTGGTCACTCCCCTCAACCCTCTGAGAGTCTCCATCCCACCTCGAAGTCACTCATAGTCCCTTTTCTGACCTAAAAGGCTATTGTAGATAAAGAGCTCTCTGGAAGAGGAAGACAGGTAGAGATATAAGCTCCCAGTCAAGACTTTACTACAGCTTCTTCCACCTTCCCTTTAACTGACTAGTAAAAAGAAGCAAGTGCATGGCTGTCCCCACAGTCCCTCTCACTCCCCACACCTACCTGCATTCATTAGAAGCACTTTCAAATCAGATATAACAGACTTCCATTCCGGCTTTCTGTGACCAGGGCAGGTTACTTAACCTTTATGAGCCTTGGTTTCATCTTCAGCAAAGTGGGGATAATGATGCTTACATCATAGGATTGTTGGATGGTTTAAATTAAGACAAAACAAAAGCACTTGCCTGTATTTAACATGCACCCAGCAGTGCCTGAAAATAAATAAATAAATAAAGTCAATAAATAAGCCTGTCATCTTCCCTTTGCCCATTCACAGCAGTTCATGCTCAGCAAGACTGCCTTTCTTCCTCTAGCTCATTAGGAACAGCAACCAAGTGGAAAGCGGTCTGACCAATTGTTGTTTTCCCTCTCACCCCTTTTTCTCCTAAAAGACCACACACATGCCATACACCTTTATTCCTTTGTCTTTCGGTATTTCTAGCTCATTTAATTTCAGTAATATCATGCACTTATTCATGCATATTTTCTTAGCCCTCCTCCCTCTCTCTTTTCTATCTCTTACCTAGCAATCACCAACAACATCCATAGGCAATGTACTTTCTTTCCATTTTCTCCTATTTACATGTGGACCAAAGAATATCTGTGATCTTGACTTAATAAACAAAAAAATCAGCACAAATGCTGGACTTGTTTCAAAGGGAAAAGAACACTACATTTCTATAGGGAAAGAGCAACAACAAAATAAAGAAGCCAAAATATCAGTTTCTAAAGTCCATGTAAATGCCTAACAGACTATCAAAATTTCTACAAAAGTGTTCATCTGATCCTTTTTTTCTCCTTATTCATCCATTCCTCCAAGTTGCAAAGATAGAATTTGATTATTTTAAAAAGTCAAATAAATTCTTCTTTAGTTTTAATTATATGTTAAATAAGCTTTTATTGGGAAATCTCTGAACTAATCACCACTTTTAACATTTTTGTGGGGAAATAAGGTGCTAATCTCCATACAACCCAAATTATATGAATTTGAAATGTAACCCATTTTCAGGATGCAGGCTGCCAGTATTTCTATCAACATGTGTCTGACTGCTTTTTATTTTTATTTAATATCAAGTTCTACACATGTCAAGTCAACCTTCCATAAATCTAATTGTTCATTCAGCAAGCTGTAATTAACTGATCAGCTGCTACAGGCCTGAGCATTGTACTAGCCACTGAGGGAATTCAAAAGAACATTAACACTTCCTAATGCCAGAAACATATAGGTCCCAGTCTTCAAAGTTTTCACATTAACTACAATTTCCTCATTAATAAAATGGTATTACCAAGATATCCTGTGTACCTCACAGAGTGGGAATCCATTGAAGGCACTTTGTAAATTCAAAAATAAAATACACATTATTGTTCAGCATAATCACCTGTTCAAGGACTTTAAAAGTTGGAGGGAATATTTATCCCCAGACCCCAGAACTTAAAAACACAGCTTGCACACTTGGCCTTCCTCCCACTTATAAGGTTCTGGTTCTCACCAACCAGTTAGGTTCCTCCCACCCCTTCAGAATAGGGCTGCAGCCCCAATATACCAGGAACCCCCATTGTACCGTCACCTGGGACCTCGCCCCGACATAGCCACATCGCCAAAGTGTCGGCTTTTTTTCTTTCTTTTTTTTTTGTAACAGGGATTGGACCCAAGGGTGCTTAACCACTGAGCCACATCCCCAGCCATGGTCAGCTTTTAATTGGGAGGTAATTTCATCCTATAAAGACACTCTGCTGTACATGTATGATTTCACAAATGGTGTGAATCTACATCGTACACAACCGTAGAAACCAAAGTTGTACCCCATTTGTGTACAGTGAATCAAAATGCAGTCTGTAAAAATAAAAAAATTTTAAAAAGACTGCTTCCATAAAAAACCGCTTCATTTTTCCTTTTCAGGAACACGCATGCTCACGGCAGCCATTACAATCCCATCATGCAGCAGCCCGCGCTATTGACTGGTCATGTGACCCTCCCAGCAGCCCAGCCCTTAAATGTGGGCGTGGCCCACGTGATGCGGCAGCAGCCAACCAGCACCACCTCCTCCCGGAAGAGTAAGCAGCACCAGTCATCTGTGAGGTAGGTGGCAAGACCTGCCCTGGAGGACGGGAACCCTGGGATCGCAATGCTGAGAGGGCCGCTCAGGACTGGGGGCGTCAGCACGCTGGCACGGGAGGGGAGCCACTCCTCCTGCAAAAAGCCAGCAGAACGTGCGTCCCTCACGGCCTGGCCTAGTTGTGCAGTCACAAGCGCTCGGCTCTGTAAGAGTGCAGCCTGCCTTTTGCCTCCCCCTGGTAACAGCCCTGCTGGCACCTTGAGGGCGGGGGCCCAGAATCATAGCACAGTTAGCCCCTTGGGTGCTTTAGCCCCTTTTGTTCAGGAAAAAAATATTATTCACTGATACTTGTTAAAGTGCAGGAAGGAAGATTTTATTCAATACCATGGAAGTAGGTTCAGGGATGTTGAACTAGGATCTTGAAGGTGGGGAGAGATTGGGCTGAGCTCTGCATACGCATGAGTAAGTGGGAATTTATAGCCAAGGGGAAGTGTTGGGGTCAGAGGATTGAAAATTACTAAGAGGAAACATGAGGCCTAAGAGTGGTTCTGGCTAAACCAACCTCACAGAATTCTTGCTGAATGCAGGCCAAGGTAATTGGACATTACCTGGGGGACAGTGAAGGATAGGGTACCTTGATCTGTTATCAAGGATGACAGGCTCTGGGTAAACTGACTTAGCAGGGCTCTTTTCTAAGACTGGATTTTACAAGGAAGTGCACAAGTGGGCCTAGGAGAAGATTTAGAGCCTGACTAAAGTTTGGCCAAGCAAAAAATCTTTGTCACTTCTCTAGAAAAGAACCTTGCCTCTGAAGTTTCGCTTGGAAATAATTTACCATAACTTTTTCAAAATAGTAGAGTTTGGTCCTAGCATCTCAAAAAAAAGAAACAAAAAGCAAAAATCCTAGAGAATTGTACTTCCTTTGAAATCTGAGTTCAGAAATTTAACTCATTTAGCTGTTTCCTTAAATACAAGCAATTAATTGTGATTGATCCATACACTAACAATGTGACACTAATCTTTCCCATTCCCTTTAAACTCTAGTCTCATCTCAGTGAATTCCTGAACAGTCCAGAAGGACAAACAGTTACATGCTGTATGATTAGGGGTTGACAGAGACTGTGGGATAGGAGGAGATTGCCTAGGAAGGAATATGAGGGGACTTTTCAGGTGCTGAAAAAATTCCTTGTCTGGATTGTGTTGGGGTTTATGACTGTTCATTTGTCAAAACTCATCAAATGCTTTAGAAGAGGGAATTTTACGTATGTCAACTATACCTCAATGGACCTCTTAAAAATAGAGATTTCCATGCCCCATCCTCAAAAAAAAAAAAAAAAAAAAAAAAAAAACATATAGCCAAATAGATCCAGATTATGCAACCACAGAATTGTTCTTACATTTATTCCTAGTGGCACTGACTTGGAGGTACTCAGTTGCTTATTTGGAATAAGTTGATTGAGAAAAGTCCAGTGTACATGATGTTTAGTGATTTTTGTTTTTCTGCTTCCTCATATAGCTAAGCACCAGAAACTAGTCCTGCCTTTTTTCATTCTCAAAGGTCAAACCAAGAGATAACTTCCTGCAACTTGTTGTCCTTCAAGAGTCCTTATTTGGGTGTTTCTGACAACTCAGATCAGTGGCAGCTCTCCAGAACACTTCTGTCTGGCAGCCCTGTGACAGCATACCCATGTCATTATTAGACTCAGGCCACAAAAGCCATCTTGATCCTCAGGAACTATCATGCCCAGTCACTCATGCAGTCACACAGAGTGCTGGTCAGACACAGAACTGCGCATGTCATCCCTGTGGCTCACACTGGCCAAGTAGGAACAGTCAGAACCCTGGCCTCACCACCTGTTTATCAAGTCCTCCCTACCTTCTCACCACCTGGCTGGCCTCATGAAACCTCACTACCCGTGCAGTTCAAGATCAATGCAAGTATAGTCCAAGCTATTTCTTTGCTTATTTTTAAGGGCAATACCTTAGACAAAACAACTCTGAGAGACCAGAAAGAAGGCTCTCACTTGTCACATGGGATGACCAGGCCTGCTTTTCTTTAACACTGCCAAGTGGAGTTACCGCAGCTGATAGAATACTAAAAATATAATCTCAAAATCATATATTAGCAATAACAAATACATAGGTTATGATAAGTAAAAACACTGAAACAATCTTATCAGTAAAACTTATTACCAGCCCCTAAAAAGGAATAAGCAGTGTATTTGAAACTGGCTAGATAGAAAATTAATGTCTATCTTTACTGGATAATTTTCATTTCACTGCCATTCCTTTAGCTAAAAGGTCCTTTAAGGACATATAGAGCCAAAGATTTATTATACTTTGACTTGGTCTCTCACTGTATAGATATTACCAGGATCAGCAAAGGTTAGATGGGGAGGGAAAAAGGTATCTTTTCCCTAAAGTTACCAGAAACTACTTTGACTCACTTAATAAGGAATTTCAGTTCAATCAAAACCAAATTAAAAAGGTTCCTTTTTAAGCATGCTTTTTACTCTTGTACTTTCCTAATTTTCATTACAATTCAAATAGACTAGCAAGCTTCCCATGAGACTCAGGGGTCAAAATCCAGAAAAATTATTTGGGGGTTTGGGTTTTTTTTTTTTTTTTTTTTTTCTTTAATACATATACACAAATACTTCAATGACCACATCCTTTTCCAGAGAAGGAAGGAGGGAAAACTAAACTTAAGGTCACCAAAGTTAGGTCCTGTGTATCCAGAAACTCTTTAAAGAATAGTATTTTACTATAATAAATGGTAGACCAACTATTAGCAAAGAAACAAAGCTTTATGAGGCCAACCCCATTTCTCTCACCACCCCAAACAAGACATAAGTACCACTGGGGGGTGACAGGATGGAGCCCAAAAAGCAAGATGAAGGCCACACCGAAGCAGACACAGCTGACATCTGGTCAGGATTTCTGCCACTACAAGACCAGCCTACTTGGAGCAGTACAGGGATCCAAACCAGAGCCCTGGGAAGGCCAGGCTGCTGTCCCTACCTGAAAGGCCTCTAAAGGCAACCACTTTTCCAGATACAGGTTGAGTCTAATTGGCCCAGTCCTTGGATTTTTTTTTTTAATTAACATTTGGCAAAGCTGGTATTTCTAGACAGTAGGCTCTCTGGAAGGAGTTGCCAGGCCTGATCTTCCCTGTATGTGTGGTTTTGTCATTACAGAAACGTCTCCACCTGTGAAGTGTCCTCTTCCCAGGCCATCAGCTCTCCTCAGCGATCCAAACGTGTCAAGGAGAACACACCTCCCCGCTGCGCCATGGTGCACAGCAGCCCAGCCTGCAGTACCTCTGTCACGTGTGGGTGGGGCGACGTGGCCTCCAGCACCACCAGAGAGCGGCAGCGACAAACAATTGTCATCCCTGACACCCCCAGCCCCACGGTTAGCGTCATCACCATCAGCAGTGACACAGATGAAGAGGAGGAACAAAAACATGCCCCCACCAGGTGAGGTGTGGCTCCTTTAGACTCTAAGGAAGGAGCCTGGGGGAATGTTGCATGTGTCGCCGACTCACATGCCCTTATTCCTGAATCTGGGTCATGTATCATCATCAAACATAGTGATCTCTCCCTGCTGACCCCTAAATTTTGGTTTTGCCCTGTCCTTGGGTCTTAGACTTTTGATTTCAAGGGAATGTCAAACAGATTTGCCATAATTGTTCAAAATCAAAATAATTTTGAGTCACGTTGGTCTTAAAATATAGTTGCAGGCTCTACACATTTGACAAAACATGAGACCATAAAATCAGGCCACAATGCCAGTGTATTTCAGCCTCCATAAGCTTCAGAATCTCTACCTCGGGCTACTGAATTTACTCCCAGTTGGTTGGGACATTTCTCTAATACTACTGCCTTGGCTTACTCAGAATTTCAAGTAATTGTCCAATTAATCAGAAATTTCCCTGGGTCTGATTAACCCAATCTTTCAAACTGCCAGTTGGCTCTTCACCCAGAGAGCATTACTGTTTATTCCAAAGTAGTAATATTCATTTTACTCTCTGTGTGCTTCCTGGAGAGAGGGAAGAAATATTTATTATATTTGCACAATATTAACCCTGGCACCAGAGCCTCTTTTTCTATGCTTTGCAGCCAGACTCCAATAAAATGTGCTTTCAGCTTGCTTGGCTCAGGTGGTACAGCCTCATAAACCTTGGCCTTCTGCACCCCTAGGGGCCTCAGGGCCTCGTAGAACCCAAAGTCTTACAACCCCACCCTGCTGGTGCCTTTGCCGTAGGACTGAGGGTCGGGGAAGACCTGCCACTCCCCAGCCCAGCATTGCCAGTCGGCACGCATCCCACAACTGGGTACAAAGCTCAACATTTGTAATTAGGCCCAAAGCATTAATTCCTGATTGGATACAATGTAACTAATTAGTAATCACAAATCCTTTTGATTAGATAATAAATTCTTGTGCTTGAAATCATTACAAAATGTACAGATAGACTGATTAAAACATTCTCATTATAGCTATTCCTGCATGGGGCATCCCTTCCCATCTTTATAATGAAGTTCAGTGGTTTGGGTCTATTTTTCTTGTTAAGGAGAGCATATTTTTCATTCTTTTTTCCCATTGAGTGGCTCAGCCTGATCTTCAGTGTATTTCAGAGAAGAATATAGTGGAGCATTTCTGATCCTGTCTTTTGCCAGGTACCAGAGGGGAGGTCAGTGAGACTAGGCACACATTTGGCAGACCAGTATTGCTTTACTCACCATCTGCTGATTCTAGGACTGGTCTCAGTGTCCCTTATGATCATAGTCCCAAGTCGAGTCAGTATTCCATCCTTCCCAGTGCCTCATCCTCCTACCCACAATACAGTGAGTTCAGTCCTTCACATGGGCTCAGTGGCCCCTTCACAAGGAGAAAGGCTTTTCCCAGCCCCAAACTGGACATTTGCCTGGGGCAGCCTGTATACATTTGTAGCATTGTCATAAGAAGGTCCAAACAACCTTGCATACAGCTGGGTAAAAAGCAAAAGTAATTTTAAATCTAGTAATCAACTAGATTGGAATATGATTTTGAAGTCTGAGATTTGAGTTGACCCAGACTCTGGATATATAAGCGCTCAGGAAAGAATTGAATAGTGTCTGAGGACAAGGAAGATGAAGGTTCTCTCTACCAGTCAGGGAGCAGACAGCAAAGCTGAAGCACATACCTACTTCCCTAGCCCTCTCAGGCCCCCAAAGAGCAACAGAACTGACATGTGTGATGGTTCATGAAGACCTTAGCAAAAATGTCTGAGAGACTCGAAGGAGGCAGGCAGCAGCTGATGGGCAGATGACCTGTGGGGAACCACCAAAGATGGTGGCAGTGGGCTTCATATACTGCAAAGCATAGGGGATTGCCTGCCTGCCCAGGATAATGAAAATGTACCAGGGATATTCCACCAAAACAGCAAGCTGCAGATCAAGACCAGAGTGATCTTGAAGGGTCTCAGACACCCATATCTGTGACGGGCAGCTCACAGAAGATGTGATAGCAATGTTTTCTGGAAAGATAAATGGCAGTTGCCTTAGAAAATGGTTTAGGACCCAGAAAAGAAAGTATGTTTGACTCTGAGTGTACATAGAATAAAAAAGAAGTCAGTAGCTGTCTTATTTATAGAGAAACCAATGTGTAATTGTGATCACATTATTATGACTATATTTAGGAATGAGAAAAATGTGGGGGAAAATACAATTACTCATTCTTAGAAATAAGAATATCATAAAATTTAACACAGTAAATATTTATTGGCCCCGCCAGTGTAAGATACTGGATGCTGCAGGTGTTACATAAATAAGAGAGCTGGTCTCTGTCCTCATGAAGTACACAAGGTAATAAACAAGATAAGATACATACAAATCAGTATAACACAAAGCAGAACATCGTTCCAAAAAAACTAGCAAAGTACTAAAAGGATCTAAGGGAGTATAGCTTAAGGAGATAGCAGGGGAGGGGAACTTCTCAAGGTCAAAGGTCTAAGCAGTTGTACACAAACTAGAGATGGGTTGCATATTCAAGTGAGGTACTTTATGGGGCAGAGCCACAAAGGCAGGCAGATAGGAGGGGTCCCAGTCAGGAAGCTTCTCTGAGAGAAAGCAAACACACAGAGCAAGGAGATTTCAGGGTACAAGAGGTTGTTAAGGGGTCTCCTCTTAAATAGGGATGGTATGCTTTGTTAAGAGATGCTAAGGGACTCAAGGGACACATTGGTCCTGGGAAAACAAGGATCACTCCCCATTGCTGCCAAGTAGAGGGCCACTGGCCACTCTCCCATTGGATGATGTCCCTTGCCCTTCTGGGTTTCTTGATTTGAACAATGGAGACCTTCCCTCCTTAACCCTGATCATCCTTGTCCCCAAACCAGATCTCTCCTATGCCATGAGCATCTTGGTTCTGATCTTCTGTGTTCCCAACCTCTTTTTTCCATTTTTCTACTTGTACTGATTCTAGCATTTCTAGTTCTAGTGCTAGAGCTGTAACTGCTTGGAATGCTGGCTCCTTCCCCTAATGTGGGTCAGCCTCAACATGACAGCCAGAGCTTCAGGAGCCAGTGACGCCCATGAGAATGACAGTGCCCTACCACCAGAGTGTCTCTGCACCAGTGCGAGGCAAATGATGTGAGGTCCCCCTTCAGACCTGACGGGGACAGTCAGTAAGTCTCCAAGACTGGGTGACATCACCTAGAGTTCCTAACAGTTTCAAATTAAAACCACTATTCCTGACACCATTTATGTGGCACTTTTAGTTGGGAGTGTCACAAACCCAACTTGTAAGGAGAATTCCAGAGCGCAGGAGGCAGCCAGGGAGAAGAGGAACTCAAGGGGTTATCAAGTGCTTTCGTTAGCACTGTCTGTTTGTCACTTGTGGGGTATAGAGGCCACATTTCCTTTTCCCATAGATGAAGATGAAGAAGAAATAGATGAAGAAGCCCATGCTTACCCAAACTAATTAAGGTTTTAAATAACAGAATTAGGATTTAAGTGCCCTGAAGAAATGGCAAGCTTAATTAGTGGCAAAAATTACTGATTTCTCTTCAGTCATTAACCCTATAATTCTGTTCTGCATCCTCCTATGACCACCACTATGTCCTGGTAGGACCTACTGTGTGTAGGGCACCAACCCAGGGCTGTGGGGAGATCAGGGTTTTATTCACTGAGCCCCACTGGGTGCTAGGCATTCATCAGTAATCTGGAGTCATCTCAGGAGAGGGACAAAAGTCAGCTCTTTTAATTCTTTGAGATTTTAGTGGGCAGACTAGAGAAGAGCCAATGGATTCCTCTTTTTCAGTGGGTCACTTTTTGGAGTAGGGGTTTCTTTGGTCATATTTAGAGAATTGGTGTCAAAACAGATAAACTAAATGATAAATATGTTTTTCTGTGCCCCACCCCCAGGATTAAGTAGTAGAACCAGCCTTACTTAAAATATTTTTGGTTAGATTAGAGAAGCATTTAACTGTCTCCCTGTGCTGAGCAAGCCCTCTTTTCTCACCAAGAATTTCCTCGGACAGAGTTTGCAGGTACATGTCTGATTCATCCAGACCTCCTGCCAACCTTGCCTTGTGCCGAAACTGCCATGTAGAGGCACAGGCTGTGACCTTCCAGTGTGAGGATGGTAACCTTCAGTGCTTCGGCTGCTTGTCTTTTGGCACTACCCACTCATATATTCATCCATACATTGCTTAGATGGCCCTGGCAGGTAGGTTGTTGTACTTGGGTCACCCAGCTCTGCTCCGTTCTACTCTTCGCATCACATGCAAAGATTGTTACAGCCAACATAACAAAATGTAAGGTTTAAAAAAATGGTTCATAAACACTGCTCAGTTTTTTAGGTATAAAGACAATCATCTGAGTCACTCTTAAAATATTTACATATAAAAAAATTCTGACCCAAAACATTTCTTCCTTTATACTAAATTGTAAAACCAGAGAAACTGGTTTGCTGATGGGAAACTGATAAACTGCTGCTCAAAGACTTTGACCTGAAAAATACAGAGGAGTGCAAAACCCACTCACTTATTACCACCTGAACAAAAATCAACCTAAAGTGGAGTTCGTCTCCATTGCCATTCACAGCCCAGTAGCTCACCGCTGCCCGGTGTTGGTTAAGAAGCCCCACACAGCCAAATCTTGCAGTCACAGGGACATCCAGTTCCAGCTAGAGTGAAGAAGCAAAGGAACCAGACACACAGGATCATTTGAAGGGACTTTGTTGCTTGTCAGTGTTAAGTTACAACACACTTGCAGAATTGAAAGATGTTTCGGTCATGTGACGCTTGTCGAGCAATGGAAGGCCTTTGGTCCAGCAACTCCAGCATCTTCATTACAGGGCCCCTTCAGAACACTTGACTGGGTGGAGTGGAGTGGCTTAGGGACTGCATTTTGAAGAAATGTCCTGTGTCTGTCCCCAGCAGCTTGTCATAACACTTTGGCACATTACAGAACTGTCACTGGTGTGTGGCAACCTCCTGGCTGGCTCCTTGCCTTCCACTGTGAAGAGGGAGGGGGGGACAGGGAGGAGTGGATATGTCAGGCAGGAGTGGACAGCCTGCCATGACGAGGAAAGGCAAGTCAAGCTGCTGGCTGCTGTAGGAAGAGGGGACAGGGCTACAGAAGAAAATGAGAGAAAAAGACTCCTCCTTCCGCACCATCCAGTGGGTGCAGACGGGGTAGTTTCTCGCTACTCCTTCCAGGCCCTTATTTCTGATTTCTCTAAAGTAGTTGTGTGAAGAATGACCTTAATGCTGATATTTGATATAAATATGCAGACAATATGATTGGATGAGTGTATGTGCCATATTAAGTGACTTTAAATCAAGAACTGCGTAACATCAGAAGGAGCATGCTGACCTGAAGGCAGTGGTTCCTCTCCTCACACAAGGGCAGGTTAAAAGTAATCAGCCATGGACTTAAAATAGAATGGGCATGGGAACAGCACAATGGAGGTGACTGAGGTCTGCGCCTCGTGTTTCCATCAGCTGGGAAGATCTCTGTGCAAACCACCCCAGGTCCCATGCTCAGAGAGGACCACTGTGTTGAGATATGGCCCTGGAGGAACCAGAAAAAGGAGTTTTCATCATTTTACATTGTAGGTGCTTGCTGGGTACTTCTCTGGGGAGGCGGAGGGATGTAGAGCATCATGGCTGAGAGAGCAGGTGCTGCCTTCAATCCTGACTCTGCCCCTGCCAACTATGACCTTAGGCAAGCAAGTGACCCAGGCTTGCCATGTCTGCAGTTTATGGTCTTTAAAATGAAAATAATCATATTCTCTGCTGCACCCTCTTGCCATGAGGACTAAAGGAGATAATATTTAAACAGCACTTTGAATGGTAGTTGGTCTGCATCCAATAAATGTTACCTATACTTGGTAATCATTATTGTGATAATAGAAGATCTAGTGTCGCCCATGAAGTCAGAGTGAAAGAAGTCATGGAAAGTTTACTGGAGGAGATGAGTTTTGACCCTGGTCTTGATGGATGAAATTGACTGATAATAGCAAATAGAAATCAGAATGCATTCCAGGCAGGGCCCTGCAGAGATGGGGTCACAGGTTTGTACCTGATCCTCTGGCAGTGTTTTCTCCATTGGGGCTGATTTCTTACTTCTTAGTTCCTTATTTCTTTTCATCATTTTAAAATGATGAAAATCATCTATTGCCATGACAACACAATGCAATCATGCACTCTTACAGCTTTGCTCCTTATTCAGAAGTGATGTCTGTCAAGGCCATTTGAGCAAATATTTCATTTCTCATTGTACTCCTATCAATCTCTCCCGCTTCCATTAACCAACTCGTAATGGGATTGATAAGCTATCAATAATAATTAGACTCAATAGTGGAATGAATAGTGGAATGAATCCCAGTAGTATCAAAACGTATGAGTCTAAAGAATCCACAGTAGCATCTCAAATGTGTGCTCATTTTTAAAGTAACTCATTTAGCAGCTTCCCATTGTTCTCTAATCTGCACAGTATATTTAGGTAGAACACAGAGATTTCTAACAATAGAAGAGATTAGAAAGAACAGTCAAATTAATTCACCTTTCCCAACCTATCACATATAAATTCAAAAACACAAGTAAATCAACATTAAACTGTGTTTTTCATATTTACATAGGACTCCCCAGCTACAAACAGGAATGGTACCCATGAAGAGTTTATAGAGGCCAAGTAGCACACTCCTGTTACCCCAGATACTCAGGAGGCTGAGGCAGGAGGGTTCCAAGTTTGAGGCCAGCCGAGGCAACATTCATCACAAAATGAAAAGGACTGGGGATATAACTCAGTGGTTGAGCATCCATGGGCTCCATCCCCAGTAACCCTTCAAAAATTGATGGAAGATTTATTGCACACTCCTTGGTGGACCACCACATGCTGACAGGCAGGTTCCCTTGGCCCTGTTCATGGGAGGCTCACTACCTGCTGATTTTCATTGAGGAGTAGGCCCTGGAGTCTCACCGGTTGTCTCGTTTGTTTGTTATTTCCACACTCCCACAGTGCTGGGGACTCTAACCCGGGCCACCGGCATGAAAGGCAGGCACTCTACTAGGTAGGCTATGTGGCCTGCTCTCACTGGTTGTCTAGGCCAAGCTGCTGACTCTTATAAGACTTGCTAGAAAGCCATCCTAATTGCCAAGAAATTGACTGATTGACAAAGTGGCCCATTGTACCTTCAGAAAGTTCTAGTCACTAGACAGTTCTTGTTGAAATTAAGCTGAAGCTCCTTCACAGTTTTCAAATTTGAACAAAATTCCAGATGTGCCCAGATTGAATTTTATTTGAGGGATTATAGTTGGCCAAAATTAACGTTGTGTGTATGTTTTGCTTGTTTGCTTGCTTATCTCTTAAACTACTCAGTGCCTAGGGAAGATAGGATCAGCAGAAATCAGCCAGGTCTAGGTTTACATGTGAGGTGCACTCACTGCAGAAATTGGTTTTCTCCCCAAATGAGTAGTAGACCAAATCCTATTTTAAGTGTCTTTCATAATAAATCCTGAAGGTTCCTCCACAGTGGATCCTTTAATGCCACAAGTAATCTCTCCCACCCTCCCTAATAGATTTCAGAGTGGGTTGGAGGTGACTGGATGTCCAGGGTCACAGGACAAGGACACATTTGGGAGCCAGCCTTTGTCTTGAAATGTCCTCCACCCAGAGTATGCACCTACAATAGAACACATCCACTTTTCATGCGATGGCCAGAGGAGCCACCATGTGTTCGGGTTTCTTAATCACACAGAAGTGATTGTGACCAGAGTCCAGAGTTAGGGGCAGGTAGGGTAGCTCTGCATCTGCTGAGCATTGGGAATGCTGGAGCCATGGCCCCTAGTGCTTCCCTGGGCTTGGGCATACTGTGTAACTATGCAGGGCTCCCTTGGGTGACAGCCTGACACAAAACAGTACTCACAGACCAGCAGCTTCCCACCCCCGCCCCCACGGCACAGCTGCGCCTTCTCTGGGCCTTGTCTTTTTGTGGCAGCTCTCCTCCTGTCCCTCTTCCTTCCGGTGTTCCTCCTCCACCTTCCAGCTCACCTTACTGCTCTCCAGTTCTTCTTCCTACTTCCTAGGCTCAGGGACCCTTTCCTAGAGGGAGCCCCATTTCCTAATCTTGTGCCGGATGTCAGTTCCCCTTCCCCGCAGCTGTCTATAATGAGCCCTACTGCCCTGTCCAACCCCAGGTGCAAAGACCCTGCATCCCATTTGCTTTCTTGTTTCCGAATGAGCCCATGGACTTTTTCAATTGAGGCATAATTCACATACTTTATAACTCACTCATGTACATGTACATTTACATTCAGTGGTGGTTTGTATATTAATTTTTTAATATGGTAAAATGTAGAATCTAAGATTTATCATTTTAACCATTTTAAGTGAACAAGTTGATGACATCAGTTTTATTCACAATATTGTGCAGCCATCACCAGTATCTATTTCTAAAGCTTTTCTATTACCACAATCAAAAATTCTGTACTCAGAAGCAATAACTCCCCATTTCTCTCTGCCCCCCAGCCCAAGTCTTTGGTACCTCTAGTCTATTTTCTGTCTGTATGGATTTGCCTCTTTTAGATATCTCATATATGTGGAGTTATACAGTATTTGTTTCTGGTTTCTTTCACTTAATGTTTCCACGTTGCATCCACAGTGCAGCATGTATCAGAACTTCATCCAACCTTGACTGAAGAGTGTTCTGTTGTGTGGACATGCCACATTTTGTCTGTCACCTCACCTGTTGATGGATACCTCCACCCTTTGACTATTGTGAATGACACTGCTGTGAACGCTGGCACAGATACCTCTCTGAATTTATCTTTCACTCCCTTCAGGCACAGCAATTCCTAGAAATGGAATTGCTGGGTCACATAGTCACTTTATGTTTAGTTTTTGGGAGAGTCAAGCGTTTGGACTGTTACAAGTGAGAAATGTGGGTCTTTGTTAATAAAAAATGTATCTATTTTATCTAAGTTAAGGGGAAGTACTATAATGTATGCAACCAATTCATTCCTCACCTTTTTTGATTTCTTAACAATTATCATCTGTGCGACTCATTTGACAGTTAATCACAGAAGACTTTGTGACATCCATTATTCTCTTTAACTGGTTATTTTAAAGCTTTCACTGTTTAACTTGTCATGTTGTTATACAATCTCCCACTGAGATTTTAATCTTGAGGACAGAGACATGTATTATATTTCTTTGTACACTTATTCCCTGTACACCCAGCATGGGTCTCAAAATTCTTAACTGGTGACTTCTCACTGTCTTTCTTATCAACCTCTTGGCTTATGCATAGACTAGAAAAGAAGCAACTTTTCCAGCAAGTCCTTACCCTACTAGAATTCTCTTTGCCTAGATAAGTTTTTTGTAAACCTAATTAAAATAGCACAACTGGGGATCCCTTATCCAAAATGCTTAGGACCAGAGTGGATTTCAGATTTTTTCAGTTTATGGAATATTTGCATATACATAATGAGATATCTTGGGGTGGGGAGCGAAGTCTAAACACACAATTCTTTTGTGTTTCATATATACTTGATACACATGGCCTAAATATAATTTTATACAATAGTTTTAGTATTTTGAATGTGACCCGAGATCAGGTGTTGGATTTTCCACTTGGGACATCACGTTCGCACTCCACGAGTTTGGGCTTCACGGAATACTTACCAGTGTCATGCACATGCACTATTCTAAGCATTTCACTTCTATTTTCTCACGTAGTTCTCAGAACAAATCTGTGGCACAGCTACTTGTTTTTTTATATGTATATTTTTAGTTGTAGATGGAACACACTACCTTTATTTTATTTATTTTTCTGTGGTGCTGAGGATCGAACCCAGTGCCTCACACGTGCAAGGCAAGCGCTCTGCCACTGAGCCACAGCCCCTGCATAGATACCGTTCTCACCCACATTTTACTGAGGAGGCAGATGAATCCCTGAGAGGTTGGATAGCTACCGAGTCCCTGCTCAGCACATGCCAAAGTTAGAAATCTGGCCCATGTTCTTACCCACAGACCCAGTTAGGGACCTTCTGCTCACCACCAGAGAGGACAGAGTGTGCAGCCTCTGGAGGGCTCATCCAGACCAGATGTCAGTCATGCTGGGTATCAGGAGCAGGGACCAGGCCTGCCCATGGCCTTTACAGCACCAGCCCTTTTAGCCTCCTGTAGGCCAGAACCCTCACTCTGTCCTTCTACTTGCCTTCTGCTTGGATTCCCCAGGGCCCTTGAGTGTGCCCCCTTCCATGCTGCCCCTCAAGTGACAGAGATCACTCTTGAAAAGAGATTGATCTGGCCTCACTCTGTGATGTTGGGCAAGACCCCCTTGAGGGGTCATTGAGGGTTCATCAGACTCTATAAGTACCAGAAACTGACCACCTTGCTTTGGCAATTATTCCTGAAAAACAAATGATCAATATATAAAAATAGAACATCCATTTATAAAACCTTGCACAATAAGCAATAAATTCCACATCAATCATCCTAGCATCCTCTCACTAAGTTGGGAGGCAGACAGGACTGATTCCCAGAGTAACCACACTAACGTAAACATCTCTGAAGAGAAGGTGCTGGCCAAGAGCCATCCCACGCCAGCTCCACCCCGTTATCGGATGAAGTTCCAGATAGATGACCAGGGATTGAGGGTGGCTTCCTCCTGGCATCATCATGCAGGAGTCTTTCTACCAGGCCACAGGCCAGTACCGTCTCCTCCCTGATCTTGACCCAGGCAATGGGGAAGCCATAGGATAGGCAGACCTCCCCTAGGAAGGGGACTCCGGGAGGTCCCAGTGGCCTGCACACCGAGCCACCCCACAGAGCAGAGGGCATCAGATCAGTTCTCATCGGCCTTTCTCAGCACTTCTGAGCTGTGCTGTGGGTCATCCTCAGAGCCTTGCTCGTGCTGCTGGCTGCATCCTGGTCCCCTGAGTGATCATTCCCTTGTTCGCACAGGCCCTTGTCTAAGCTACGACCTTTCTCCCTTCAGTGCTGCTGTTCTCCCAGGCTAGGTCTCAGGTTGCCAGTTCTTTCAGGTTCTCTCTCCTTACTCAGATATCCCATTCTGGTGGCCCAGAGGGGGTTGCCACACGGCTTCACTGAGCCTGCTACCCAGGGGGGAAAGCCCAGGGTCACCCAGAAACTTCTCACTCCCCAGTTTCCAGAAGCACCAATGAGCCCAGCAGAAACTTCTTCCTCCTTCTTCACACGTGCCATGCGGTGGTTAGATGGGTGACATTTCTGTGCCCAGGACAGCGAGGGGCCTCACACGGTAGGTTGTCTGAACGGCTGGGGTGGCATCTTGCCTCAGAGCCTTCTCACAGTCCTGCTCCTCCCTTTGCCTCACAGCACTGTCTCCAAGCAAAGGAAAAACGTCATCAGCTGCGTCACAGTCCATGACTCGCCCTACTCCGACTCCTCCAGCAACACCAGCCCCTACTCTGTGCAGCAGCGTGCCGGGCACAGTGCCACCAATGCCTTCGACAGCAAGGGGGCCCTGGAGAATCACTGCACTGGCAACCCCCGAACCATCATCGTGCCCCCCTTGAAGACCCAGGCTAGCGAAGTGTTGGTGGAATGCGACAGCCTGGGACCAGGTAACCTGGGACCAGGGCAGCAGAAACAGCTCTCTGGAGATGGCTTTTTGTGTTTTTTAAGAACTAGAAATGTGAACACTAGTAAAAGAGAAGGTGCCCCGTTATTGCACATGATCCTTATTCACAAATTCGTCCAAGTGGCCAAGGTCAGAGTCTCTAACCTCACATTGCATAAGCAGCGTTCTCCTTTTTTGATTCCGTGATTAATACCATGCCACCCTCACAGTGGCTCTGCTTTCACAAAGCTGGTAAGTGAGAAGTGAAAGCCCCCACTCTGTACCCCTGTCTGCAGTGGTGCCTGGTTTGGGGCATTCCTAACTGAGGTCAAGCACTGCTCCCTGCCAGGAGCCTCTGCTGGCCACTCATGTGTCCCCTGTAGGAAGAACTTTTTCCAAGATTCAGGCTCCTCTGAGCCCCTCCTCAAAACTCCCCCTTGGGAGGAGAAATCTCCCAAGTGTATTTCTCTACTTTATTGAAAGAATTACCATCCTGAGAAGGCTCGTCCTGAGAACTGAGCCCAGGCACAGGCCTGGGAATCAACCCTCTCATCAGCTGAGCAGCTCACTGCACACTTATTGAATAGCGTTTATGCAGCCTTTCCCTGGCTCATGCTCACTGTGGAAGAATTTGGGGACTAAACCAAAGAAAATCTGCATGATCTGCATTTCTGCCACTTGCCTTCACCAGCCTCAGTCAGACTGTGGCAGAGAATTAAATAATGATATAATGTACACCATGACAGAAATCTTGTCCTTTTCAAATATTTAACCTTAAAAATGTGTGCTGGGTATAGTTTTAAACAACCATTTAGGGGTTTTCCGGGCAGAACAGTGAGCAGGCCTCTGCCGTGAGGAAGCCTGTGTCCCGCAGGGAACCTCTCTGCCTCACAGGTCCCTTTGGTGACCTTCATGATGGCACTGTTTAGAGGGGAAGGGACACACACTGCCAAGATGTGTTTAGATGTCGGAAGCTGTTGTTCTACAGGAGGGACCTCCTCTCTGTCACCATTGCCACTGGAGACAGGGAATCTTCCTGGGTGGTCACCATGTGTGATGCCTGGGAGGTACAGGCCATTCAGGTGCTGCCGCTGAGAGCACAGAGCAAGATTCAGGATGGTGCCTTAAGGGACTTTTTTAAGTCCCAGGCTAGCCTGCGCATGTGGGCCAGGGTTCCAGGACACCCTCCCAGAACCATAGTGAAGCCTGCATCAGGGCCCTTCTTACACCAAGAAGCTCTGCTTGGAGGGGAAACGGAGGCAGCCTCAGGTTTCTTTCCCCTTCAGCATCCGCATCCCAACCCAAGGGCTCGGGAAAGGCAGCCTGTCTGGCCTTCACTTCAGGGCTATCCCAGCTACCTTCCTCAGAAGGAGCACTTGGTAAACAGCCACCCCTGCACCCCGCCAGAGCTGCTCCCTGCAGACCGTGGAGACAGTGCAAGCTCCTAGAGGCCCCACCAGGGCCAGAGGCAGGGCGGGTTGGTGGTCCTGGGGCCAGGCTGAAAAGTAAATTGGGACTGCCAGGCCACTTGAGAGGGAGACCTGCCCAGGGCATGATGCCCTGGAAGGGGGAGCCTTGCCTTCAGGGAACTAGGAGAGCATGCCTCTGGCTTATAGGACCCGTCTGTACTGACTGCCAGCTCCTGGTGATCTGGAGTCTGGAAACCAGTCCAGAGCCCCCAGACTAGGCACCTCCATGAGGAAACAGAACAAGGCTGACACTCCCTGAGGCCACAAAGACATCTCTCCAAAAACTCTCTTGTACTCAGGCAGATATTTTTGTGGAAACCATGCAGGAAGAAACATTCTGTAGTGGTCACCAAAGGGACCTGTGAGGCAGAGAGGTTCCCTGCGGGACACGGGCTTCCTCACGGCAGAGGCCTGCTCACTGTTCTGCCCGGATGTCCCCAAATGGTTGTTTAAAACTATACCCAGCACACATTTTTAAGGTTAAGTATTTGAAAATGACATGATTTCTGTCACAGTGCATATTATGTCATTATTTTTTCAAATATTTTTAGTTATAGACAGACATAATAATTTTATTTCATTAAGTTTTTTTTTTTTTTTTTTTTTTTATGTAGTGCTGAGGATCGAACCCAATGCCTCACACCTGCTAGGCAAGTGCTCTCCCGCTGAGCCACAACCCCAGCCCCATTGTATCATTATTTAATTCTCTAAATATGTTTCTTGTTTTTTGTTATTGGGGTTTGAATCCTGGGATACTTAACCACTAAGCCACATCCCCAACCCTTTTTTTGTATCTTTATTTAGAGACAAGGTCTTGCTGAGTTGCTTAGGGTTTTGCTAAGTTGCTGAGGCTGGCTTTGAACTCTCCAGCCTCAGCCTCCAGAACTGCTGGAATTACAGGCATGTGCCACCGTGCCTGGCTCTAAATCCATGTCATCCTTAGAAAAGCCTGGAAAGCAGCCTTCCTCAGCTTTGTGGTCCCCAGGAGGCCTGCACAGGCCAGTACACCCCAGCTGCAGCCCCCACCCCTGGCTGGAGCTCCCCAGCATCAGAGGGTCCAGAGTTCCCCAAGCCTACTCAGACCAGGATGAACGCTGTTTGTTAACTATTTCCTCACAGTGTCCTTCTGAGACACTCTCAGACTGTCTCTTCAGGACCCCTCCTTTATCCAGAGCTCTCTGCTTTAACAGCTT